>NC_089837.1:510151533-510774752 GCF_035609145.1 Eleutherodactylus coqui
CTCTCCCTGAGAAACTGACCAGATTATTTAGGATTGTAAGTAATAGGTATATGGGATTCTTATGTAAGCTTACATTTCCTGCCATACTGACAGCACATGTGATCTCCAAAAGGATCTCCCTTGACCCCTTCCAATTCACTGTCTGACCTCTGAAGACATTACGATTTAAGGCTGTACAGCTCCGATGTTGGAAGACATCCATCGGGGTTCTCTTACTGTATATTGCCAGCCTCTCTGCTGTCGGAGCCTATCCAACGTGTCGCCTCATGCAGTACTGGCTTTAGCCAGCATATGACGCCGTTGTATAACGGCAGAAAAAAAGTAAGCCCCCTAGAAAAACCAGGCGACAAATTGGATTGGAAAGGGTTAAAAATAAGCCTTTCCCTGATTCTTTTTGTTTTGTTTTTTTGAAAGGCTTGAAATATAAGCCCTAGATGCATTACATAGAAAAAGGGAATGCTTACCTAGCTGGCTCAGTCCAGGTCCTCCTGCTGCTGTCCGGAGCTCCGCCATGTGTTCTGCAGTCCTCGTTCACCCACTGATCACTTCCTGATACAGGATTCATAAATCCCACCTCCAAGAAGCGATGGCTCTGAATGGCTGAGCAGCACTCGAGAACCAATCAATGCAGCGCTATCGAGTGCTGCTTTGATTGGCTGAGCATCGGTAGAAGAACTAATTACGACCATCGTGCTGTGGAGGCTGGAATTTTAAATTGGCCAATCAATGCCGCTGCTCAGCACATCAGAGCTCCGGAGAGCAGCAGGAGGGACCTGGACCAAGCCTGCTAGGTAAGTATGATAAGACAACCCCTGAAAATAAGACCTAGTGCCTCTTTTGGGGAAAAAAATTAACATAAGACAGGATTTTATTTTCAGGGAAACACTGTATAAGTACACGTGGCCATAAAGCTTCACGTGTTTCTGTTTGCTCAGTACGTACATAGCCAAGACTCTATTAAATGGAGGAGCAGGCTGGATGCAGCGTGTGACAGTAAGCTCCAGGCGTTTTACCTTCTTCCTCATCATAAATCTTTGTGACGTGTGACTGAGGGAACTATATACGTCCCATCTGCACCCAGCCTCCTCCAGTCTCCCTGTCTGCCTGCCGGCTCGCTGGGTAAACGCTCCAATCTTCTGCTGCAGCTTCCATCACTACAGATATGGCACAGCATAGCATTATGTCCATCCTGCTGTTTGTGTGCCTATCGCTCTGCTTTGGGGTCGCACAGTCTCAATTACAGGTAAAGTGAATTCTTTATATCAGATTATGTATTTCCTACATAGTATATTTGTATTTATGTAGATATTTCAGGCTTCTATATGTAGCTTCTCTCTGTTAACAAAAGGGGATATTTCTTGCAAAAAACCTATTTTTCATTTCTCTACTCTACCAGCTATAAACTTTCCTGAGCAGATGACCATTTCTGCATGGAGCAGATCCCTCCACTTGTAGCTGCAGGACATTACATTTGCTAATATGGTTTCATTAGGAAACCTGTTATGTTGGTAAACAATAGTCCACTGAAATAACAAATAGTACAACATCTTCAGAGTGAATCTGGTACAAGTGATGTTATGGGTCATGCTGGATGCTTTCGTGTTGTAATCCGGGTTTTTACCCGATCCGGTCCCGTCCACCTGTCCTGGATGCTTTCCAGGAATATGTTGAAGGGGATCTAATATGGGTTTATAAAAGCACTCGTGATCAGGGCTTCAATGATAATCTGTCTGCTGGGAGAGAAAGGCACTTAGTGAACTTAAATCTATGCAGGACATAGTCATTCCTCAAGCAGATAAAGGGGACGCTGTGGTAGTTCTTGACACCCCTATATACAGACGTCAGAATCTCCATATGCTATCTGCTGAGTTTACTTATCATGAGCTCCACGGGATCCACTAAAGAATATCAGAAAGTGTCATTACCTCTAATATATGAAGGTGTTGGTTTGGGTGCACTTACACAAAAGCAAGCCAATGGTCTAAAGGAGCAGCACCCTGTCATACCCATTCTTCACTCATTCCCCAAGTTACATAAGGATGGTTTCCCCCTCCTTTCTGTCCGGTTGTGGCCGGTATAGGGTCATTGAATGAACCCATTTTTTCATGGACTGACTGCTCCAACCCTTGATTCCCTCATTACCGGGATACATACAGGATACCAAGCATGTACTTAGGGCACTAGCTGATGTGTCGTGGCAGGGAAGGGGGGGTTCATGTGGATTACAGCTGATGTTACCTCTATATATACAGTTATTCCCCATTGTTTAATGGACTTGGCATTGCAGTGGTTCTTGGAGATCTACAGCTCATACTCCCTGAGCTCAGATATAACCCGGGTACTGGAGTGCAATATTTGCTCAAACATCATTTTTTTCCCTTTGATTCCAGGTTCTTCTTGCAGCTGACAGGCACCAGTATGGGTGCTAAATTCCCTCCTTCTATTGCCATTATTTACATGGCATAGTGGGAGCGACATTACCTATTCAATGAGGATTGCCCATTTCAGCAACATTTAGTTTGGTATGGCTGTTACATTGATGACCTGCTGTTCATATGGTGCGGCGGTGCGGCAGCCAGACTGACTCTGGTCTCAATAATAATCCATTTAATCTTCAATTCACATTTTTGTATGATCCAATTGACATGTCATTTCTGGAATTGAAGCTGTCAGGCAATGCAATGCAGTCTCTGGTGGAAACGTCCATTTACCACAAGCCGTCTGCTGGTAACACTATATTATATGCTTCATCCTGTCATCCTATTCATGTGTGTAATAGTGTCCCAGTGGGAGAATTGCTGTGTGACAAGCAAAATTGTTCCTCTGATTTGGCTTACCAGATGGAGGAACAATAAGTTATGGAGAGATTACAGCATCACAATTCCCCACAATGGATGTTTTGGGGCCCAAATATTTCTTCTGAAAAAATCGTACTGACTTGTTAAGAGTTAACTCTTTCCAATCCAATTTCTATCCTGGTTTTCCTAGGGGGCTTACTCTTTTTCTGCTGTTATACAATGGCGCTATATGCTGGCTAAAGCCAGTACTGCATGAGGTGACATGTTGGATAGGCTCCAACAGCAGAGAGGCTGGCAATATGCAGTAAGAGACCCCCGACGGACGTCTTCCAACATCGGAGCTGGTACAGCCTTAAATCATAATGTCTTCAGACGTCAGACAGTGGATTAGAAAGGGTTAAACCACATCCATATAGTAATAGGGCATGGCGAGCTTTTTACCCCCATATAGTGTAGAATACCCCTCTATCTGTCAGATTATGCAGATATATCTTCTTTATTGCGTGCTGACGAGGGTTTTGCCAGAATTCTTGATTTAGGCTGTAAATTTGTAGCTATAAAAGCCCACAGCGTGCGACACTTATTATCAACCAGTATAACTATTGACCATCAGAATGAACCTTCCTCCTGGCTTTACTATTCAGGGTGGGTTCACACGCATACGCACGCACAAAAACATGCTTGTATTTACAACAATGCATTCCCTATGGTGTGTTCACATGTCCGTACTTTGCAGGTGTGTGCCTGCAAAGATAGGACATGCGTGCATCATTGGGAATGCATGCATTGTTTTCCATGGAGCTGCGGCTGCTGCCGGCGGGTCCATTAAAAACAATGGTCTGCCGGCACCCCTGCTTTCTTTTTCAGGAAAGGGCTTTACGTATAAGCTCTTCCCTGAAAAAGTAACATTTTCGTGTAAAAAAAAGAACTTACCTCTCCGCCACTGCCGTGACCCTCGCGGGCATGAAGAACACATCTGCTGCATGGGGCAGATGTTTCCTTCACCTCGCTAGTGAAAAGAATTCCCTGCTGCTACATCTGCCACTTCTATGGCAGATGCAGCAGAGGAATTCTTCAATTCTCAACCGCACATGACAGCTGCGGTAGAGAATCCTGCTGCCAGCATCCCCGTCAATGGCTTTTCAGGGAAGGGTTTCATAAGCATTTAAAAAAGTGTATAAAAAAAAAATCAATACTCACCTCTCTTCAGCTGCCGGCTGTTCTCGTCTCTGTAGTTCTGAGCTAATCCCTGCGTGCTGGTAGCTCTGATTGTGATTGGCTCAGCAGTTCAGCCAATCACAATCAGAGCTACCAGCAGGCGGGGATTTTAAATCCCAGTCTGCTGATAGCGCAAAACAACAGTGCAGAGTCGGGGACAGCGGCAGAAGCCGCGGCTGAGCCCCGGCAATTGAGGTTGTTTTTTTTTTACAGTATTCATAAGCCCTTCCCTGAAAAGCCATTGAAGGCTATCGGGGCTTAGCGGCGACGTCTGCCGCTGTCCCAGACTCTATAGTTCTCAGCTATCACTGCTGTTTTGCGCTATCAGCAGCTGGGGACTTTAATTCCTGCATGCTTGTAACTCTGATTGTGATTGGCTGAAGCGCTCAGCCAATCAAAATTAGAGCTACCAGCAGGCGGGGATTTTAAATCCCCGGCTGATGATAGTTCAGAACTACAAAGTTTTGTATTATTAATTTTTTTCCCAACTATTTTAACAGGCTTTTCGGGGAAGGGCTTATGAAGCCAACTGACAACTGCCATGGCTCAGCAGCGACTTCTGCAGCGCTGCTGAGCTATCCACAGCCAGGGATTTAAAATCCCCGCCTGCTGGTACCTCTGATTGTAGTTTGGCTGGCTTATGAAACCCTTCCCTGAAAAGCCATTGACGGGGATGCCGGCAGCAGGATTCTCTACCGCAGTTGTCATCTGTGACACCTGCGGTTGAGAGTTGAAGAATTTCTCTGCTGCATCTTCCACAGATATGGCAGATGTAGTAGCAGGGAATCCTTTAACTAGTGGGGGTGAAAAACATCTGCCGCATGCGGCTGATGTGTTCTTCATCCCCGCAGGGGACACGGCAGCGGCGGAGAGGCAAGTTTTGTTTTTTTTTGCACTAAAATGTTTCTTTTTCAGGGAAGGGCTTATATGTAAAGCCCTTATCTGAAAAATAATGCAGGGGGCCAGCAGAGCATTGTTTTCAATGGAGCCGCTGGCAGCAGCTGCGGCCCTATTGACAACAAGCACGCAGCTGTGTTCACACGTGTTTTTGCTTGTACCTAGGTGCGCACATATATACGCACCTAAGTACGCACAAAAACACGCTCGTGTGAACCCACCCTCAGGCTGTGTGAAATGTGGCCAGAACAGATGGATTTGTTGCTCCGTTGTTCACACTACAAAACACTTTGTGTCACGATGAAACCTTTCAGCATAACTCAATATATAAACTGTAATCCGAGTTCTGTGGTTTATCTCATCACGTCTGTGCTGCCAAGTGCAACATGTGCAAAACTAAAAACTAGGATAAGGAGACACAGATCTGAACACGCTGGAAGGAAGAATGGATCGGCCGTTTCATCACATTTCTTTTTGGTTCATAAAGGAGATTTTTCCTCTCTACCAGTCTGCGGTATTGAAAGAGCTAACCGCCCATTATGGGGTGAAGATCATCTCCCCAAGCTTCTTGTCAGAGAGGCATTTGGATGCATATTTGAACCGCCGACTGGACTTTTCATTGTTACTTTGTTTCCTTGTAATTGTATTTTGCCTCTGGGGTCATGTGTTCTTGTTCCGAGCACCCCATTGGCTTTCTATTGTGACATATGCATTACTCACATGTGCCTTGATTTCTTTGATTAAAGGCAACATGTCGTTATACGTCCCGCTTTATACGTTACTGTATGCGATTCCCAGTCATATGATCGGCATTATTCATCACGTAAAAGTAAAGAAAAAAGTGTAAATGCAGAAAAAAAAAAGTTTAAAAAGTTTAAGTTTCATCTCCTGTCACGGATCATATCCATAAGGGGGAGATTAAATTCCTCACTTAAGGCCCCCAGATTTATCCACGGACCCTAACTTGGCATGCGCAAAAGCCATGGATTGCCGGAGTAATTTAAAATCTCCCTGCTCCTGGTTACCAAACGTAGTCAAAAGTCTGAAGATTTCATGCGGGTCGGCATCATGCAGTACGCGGCCCTTGGTCACGTGATCACCGCTATCCAATGGATAACAGCGGTCACATAAAATTAAAAGAAGCTAAAGTTTCATCTCCCGACACAGATACAAACCGTGAGGAGAGGTGAAATTACTTACCTCAGGCCTCCGGTGATGTCCCCCGATGGGATCCTTATCAATAAGGACCGCTGTGAGGGGTCTCTGATCACGTGATCGCCGTTATCCAATAGATAATGGCAATCGCATGAAAGTTAAAGAAACTGTTAAAGTGTAATGCTCCTTTTGGTTTAGGTCCCATTGTGCATATGGACATAAGATTAGGGCCACAATGGGGAGGTCTCTGAACACAGGACAAACAGGGGTATCCATTTTGGGGTGAAAGTCTTCATTCATACATGTTCTGTACAAAGAAAACTATTTTTAAATGACTCAATTGTCCAAAAAATGAACACAGTAATTTTGTCCTTCTGCTTTGCTTGTAGTCACCGGGGCAGTAATTCTTCAAATAAATTTCAAAGTAATCACCATGAAGAACTTATTAAAATTTACTAACTTTATTAATGAAATTTAAAATGGGACAGAAGAAAACATATATAGTGAAACGTGAGGGCCTTTGGAAATGTGTCTTTTTTGATGAGAAAAAGGCAAATTACTCCTTGGCTCCTCAGTCAGATAAACCGTCTTTTCATGACCTCACTATTGAATGGGTACTGGGTATCCAAGCCACTTAATGAGTATTTATAGTATATGTGAAACAATGTCCTCGAGCCATTAGTCCAGCAGGGTCATAGAGATGGATAAGGCAAAGCCTTTTATATATAGTCTCAAGAAATTCTCCTTAAATCAAGGAATCCAGGACTTAAAAAAAAAAAAAAAAGTTTTTTTTCTGGAGAGTCAGAAAATAGTGTATTGTGGTGTGTTATAGTTCTCACAAAACTGCACTTTTTTGATCTAGTCAAAGTCACCTATCCATGAACTGTAGAAGGAGAACCAGATGTATTGTGTTCCCACTTTTGGTTCAATCACTTCATTGCATAGTGACCCATCAGGAACAATAAGCGCACTTTATAGATATCCAGTGCCCCAGTCCTTTGAGGGTGTGCTGGAAAAAGGAGAGGGTTACAGGAGTATTAGTATTCTTATAGTATGGTGTCACTAAAAAGGGCCATACAATTGCGTATCCAAAGAAAGGTATAATTAACCCTTTATAAAATTCAGTATGCAAATGGCTAAACAGTCTTTATGTCAATTAGGCAAAAATAGAAATCAGCAATATTGAAAAAAGAAAACTAGTTTCCAGAGTCCAACATTAGATTTCCTCCTTTAAGGCAGGTGCTATTTTGCCCCAGGAATGAAAGGAAAGGGTTAATCGTAAGTTGTTGGGCCCCTAAAAAGGAAACATCCCTGGCCCAATCAAATATCCATAGTAAAGGCTGATAGGCCCATGATAATTGTGCATTTGTCAGCTCTGTGCAGTCCAGCGCATAAAGGGTTAATTCTCGGTATGTTAGAAACTTTTAGTGCGCTGGTGATATCCTTCCTTAAGCTTAGAGATCCCCTCAAAGGAGTGTAACTTTATATTACAGGAAGGTCCCTGTTCCCTCTCACAGCCCTAGCCGCTGTAATATAGATGTGACTAGATCGGCATCGGTGTAGCTGCCCGAAGATGGTATCGGGCAGACGACTGATACTACACTAGACTGACTGAAAACAGAGTAACTACCTCACTACACTACGTCATCGACACGTTTCTGCAGCCATATAAGTGAAAGACTGCTACATGAGGATGTAAAATAGTAAAACAGGGAGCGGCCGTGATTACTGGCGGCATCCCAATAGTAAGTACCATGCGTCTCACATAGACAGCGCTTATACATGTAAAGCTCCTCCTTCCCTCATTCCCCTCTGCCACTCCCAAATCCAGGTTGGGATCCCGTCATATCCCTGTTCTTCTTGCTATATACGCTGCTCATCAGCCCAAGCAGGGAGGTTCAGCACTGGACAGCTCCTGCTATTGTGATCCTGAGCGGTGGTGTTTAAAGGGGTTGTCCCGAGAAAGCAACTGGGGTTCAGCACTTCTGTATGGCCATATTAATGCACTTTGTAATATACATCGTGCATTAAATATGAGCCATACAGAAGTTATTCACTTTCCTGCTCCGTTGCTGGCGTCCCCGTGTCCATGGTGCTGTCTAATTTCAGCGTCTAATCTCCCGATTAGACGCGCTTGCACAGATGGGTCTTCTCCCTTCTCTTGGGTCTCAGCACGAGCGGTGTTCTGGCTCCGCCCCCTTCTACACGTCATCGCGTAGCTCCGCGCCGTCACGTGTGCCGATTCCAGCCAATCAGGAGGCTGGAATCGGCAATGGACCGCACAGAGCCCACGGTGCACCATGGGAGAAGACCCGCGGTGCATCGAGGGTGAAGATCCTGGCGGCCATCTTAGTAAGGTAAGGAAGAAGTCGCCGCAGCGCGAAGATTCGGGTAACTAAACGTTTGTTTTTTTTTAACACATGCATTGGGTTTGTCTCGCGCCGAATGGGGGGCCTATTGAATAAAAAAAAAACCCGTTTCGGCGCGGGACAACCCCTTTAAGTGCTGAACTCAGCACTGGACAGCTCCCTGCACACAGCAGTAACGCTGTAGCACAGTGTTCCCCAACTCCAGTTCTCAGGGACCGCCAACAGGTCATGTTTTCAGGATTTTCTCAGTGTTGCACAGGTGATGTAATTATTGTCGGTGCCTCAGACATATCCTGAAAACATGACCTGTTGGTGGTCCCTGAGGACTGGAGTTGGGGACCCCTGCTGTAGCACACTTAGAAGCCTTGAAGCAGGGGATATTAAACATGCACATATAATCATCAATCCCAGCATAATTGGGCTCTGGCTATGTTATGAGGTGGGTGGATGCCATAGAGGGACAGTTTTAGTTAGTAATGTCTGGAAACAGAAAAAATGTGTTTCTCAAGGTTTGGTCAAAAGAAGGGGAGGCGGCATCTCTACTAAAACACTAGTTCTATGGTGGGTGGCGGAGGGCATCTTTATAAGTCCTGTTTTGTAATTAAATAATTTAAATAATTTGGGGGAGGGTGCGGCCTGGAAACAATGTGCCGGGTGAGATTACCGCATATATATATATATATATATATATATATATATATATATATATATATATATATATATATATATATATATATATGTACTAGCTTACCCGTCGCGCGTTGCTGCGAAGGCAGCCAGACATACATACATTTGTTTTTATATATCTAGATAACAACCAATCACAGCGCAGCTTTCAAGTTACCTCAGCGATATAATATATAACAACCAATCACAGCACAGGTTTCATGTTGCCTCAGCAGTATAATATATAGCAACCAATCACAGCACAGCTTTCATGTTACCTCAGCGGTATAATATATAGCAACCAATCACAGCACAGGTTTCATGTTGCCTCAGCAGTATAATATATAGCAACCAAGCACAGCACAGCTTTCATGTTACCTCAGCAGTATAAGAAATAGCAACCAATCACAGCACAGCTTTCATTTTACCTCAGCAGTATAAGAAATTGCAACCAATCACAGCACAGCTTTCATTTTACCTCAGCATTCTCAATTTCCAGCAATTGTCTTGCGAAACATTCAGCGGATGCATCGTTTTGTAGTTAAACACGCATCCCGTTGCTCGTAATGCCTTTTGCCTTTGTGCTTGAGATGGAAATCAAACGGTCTTTGTCTGGGAGGCATAACTGTCGACGATGCTCACACGTGCGCCACCTATCGTAGGATAGTTGTACTATGCCAGTAATCTCCCCAGGAGTGTACTCAGCAACTTCCCAAAGTTTCATGGCGATTAGATGAATGGTGTATTAGCGCAAAAAGGACAGACAGACATACATTCCTTTTTATATATTAAGATATCAGGAAGTGAGAGAATTAGATTCCGTACGTAAAATTTGGACGCTAATTCTTTTGCGCTTTGAATTGAATAATTGAGTTGGGACGCATTAACTTTTCCTATTTTTTACATAATCAATGCTCGTGCCAAATTTCAAGTTTCTATGACATTGGGAAGCGAGAAAATTAGATTCCGTACGTAAAATTTGGATGCTAATTCTTTTGCGCTTAGAATTGAATAATCGAGTTGGGACCGATTACCTTTTCCTATTTATGACATAATCAATGCTCATGACAAATTTCATATTTCTACGACATTGGAAAGTGAATTAGATTCCGTACGTAAAATATGGACGCTAATTCATTGGCGCTAAGAATTGAATAAACGAGTCGGGACCCATTAACTTTTCCTATTTATGACATAATCAATGCTCGTGCCAAATTTCACGTTTCTATGACACCGGAAAGTGAGAAAATTATATTCCGTACGTAAAATTTGGACGCTAATTCTTTTGGGCATAGAATTGAATAATGGAGTTGAGACCCATTAGCTTTTCCTATTTATGACATAATCAATGCTCGTGCCAAATTTACGTTTCTATTACATTGGAAAGCGAGAGAATTCGATTCCATACGTAAAATTTGGACGCTAATTCTTTGGCGCATAGAATTGAATAAACGAGTTGGGACCGATTAGCGTTTCCTATTTATGACATATTCAATGGCCGTGCCAAATTTCACACTTCTATGACATTGGGAAGCGAGAAAATTAGATTCAGTACGTAAAATTTGGACGCTAATTCTTTGGCACTTAGAATTGAATAATCGAGTTGGGACCCATTATATTTTCCTATTTATGACATAATCAATGCTCGTGCCAAATTTCATGTTTCTACGACATTGGGAAGCGAGAGAATTAGTGGCAGTGATGGAAATCGAACTATCTATGTGGGGGGGGGGGGCGTAACTGTCGACGACGCACGCACGCGCGCCATTTATCGTAGCATAAATGTACTATGCCTATAATCTTCCCAGGAGTGTACTCAACAACTTCCCAAAGTTTCATGGCGATCGGATGAATGGTGTAGTAGCGCATAAAGGACAAACAGACAGACAGACAGACACACAGACACGCATACATTCAGTTTTATATATATATAGACTAGCTTACCCGTCGCGCGTTGCTGTGAAGACAGACAGACATACATAGATTTGTTTTTATATATCTAGATAACAACCAATCACAGCGCAGCTTTCAAGTTACCTCAGCGGTATAATATACAACAACCAATCACAGCACAGCAGCTTTCATGTTACCTCAGCAGTATAATATATAGCAACCAATCACAGCACAGCTTTCATGTTACCTCAGCGGTATAATATATAGCAACCAATCACAGCACAGCTTTCATGTTGCCTCAGCAGTATAATATATAGCAACCAATCACAGCACAGCTTTCATTTTACCTCAGCAGTATAAGAAATTGCAACCAATCACAGCACAGCTTTCATTTTACCTCAGCATTCTCAATATCCAGCAATTGTCTTGCGATACGTTCGGCGGATGCATCATTTTGTAGTTGAACACGCATCCCGTTGCTCGTAATGCCTTTTGCTTTTGTGCTTCAGATGGAAATCAAATGATCTTTGTCTGGGGGGCATAACTGTCGACGATGCTCGCACGTGCGCCACCTATCGTAGGATAGATGTACTATGCCAGTAATCTTCCCAAGAGTGTACTCAACAACTTCCCAAAGTTTCATGGCGATTAGATGAATGGTGTAGTAATGCATAAAGGACAGACAGACAGTCATTCATTTATATATATATATATATATATATATATATAGAGAGAGAGAGAGAGAGAGAGAGAGAGGACATCAGGAAGTGAGAGAATTAGATTCCGTACGTAAAATTTGGACGCTAATTCTTTTGCGCTTAGAATTAAATAATCGAGTTGGGACCCATTAACTTTTCCTATTTATGACATAATCAATGCTTGTGCCAAATTTCAAGTTTCTATGACATTGGGAAGTGAAAAAATTAGATTCCGTACGTAAAATGTGGACGCTAATTCTTTTGCGCTTAGAATTGAGTAATTGAGTTGCGACCTATTAGCTTTTCCTATTTATGACATAATCAATGCCTGTTCCAAATTTCATTTTTCTACAACATCGGGAAGTTAAGAGAATTAGTGGCAATGATGGAAATCAAACGATCTACGTGGGCTACGCTCGCACGCGCGCCATTTATCATAGCATAAATGTACTATGCCTATAATCTTCCTAGGAGTGTACTCAACAACTTCCCAAAGTTTCATGGCGATCGGATGAATGGTGTAGTAGCGCATAAAGGACAAACAGACAGACACACAGACTGACACACAGACAGACATACATTCAATTTCATATATATATATATATATATATATATATATATATATATATATATATATATATATATATATATATATATATATATTGTTATATATTGTTATATATATATATATATATATATATATATATATATATATATATATATATATATATATATTGTTGTTGTTTTAGGTCTGTAACATTACTGACTCAGAGATAGCCCGCATATGTTCTAGTGGCAAGTGCCCTGAATAAGGGAGAGGACCAAAGTGGGGCTATTTCAAATGAAGGATGTGTAGGATATCTGCTCATTCAAGCCCGTAGGTGAGCAGGTTCTGAGTCTGTGGATCCACATACATTCTTTCTGTAGCAGCTTTCTATCGAGGTTTCCCCTCCTCCCATTGTGCCTAATTGATTCGATGCCCTGAAATTTAAGGACACTGAGATCATTTGTTATGGTGATCTCTCATGTGGGTAGCGGGACTAGTGTGTTCACCCCACCATAAGTTTCCCACATGGGCCAGTATCCTCCCCCTAAATTGCTGAATAGTTTTACCCACATATTCTAAGGGGCATGGACAGGTTGCCAAGTAGACCACCCCTGATGTTTTACAATTGATGAATTCTCGGATTTCATATGTTTTTCCGGTGTTCAAGCTTGCGAAAGTAGGACCTCTCCTTATAAATTCACAGGCTTTACAACCCGAGCAGGGGTAGGTGCCCCTTATTTTTCTTGAGGTTAGCCACGTAGCTCCTGGTATTTCCGGGGTAAGATGACTATGAACCAGGCGATCCCTCAAGTATGACATGTGAACATACATTAACCTCTTAAGGCCCTTTTCATTTTTTCTTTTTGTTTTTTCTTTCCCCCTTTTAAAAAATCCTAACTCTTATTTATCCATCACTGTAGATGTCTGAGGCTTGTTTTTTTGCATTATGATTTGTATTTGTTAAAGGTGCTAATTAATGTGCCATATAATGTACGGAAAAACTTTAAAAAAACTCTATGTGGAGTGAAAAAAAACAAAAACACAATTCCACCATCTTTGAGTGCATCTTGTTTCTACAGCACACAAACTCCAACAAAGATGACCTGAGAACCTTATTTTATGTGTCAGTACAATTACTAGGATACCAAACTTATATGGTTTTGTTTTTCGCTGTGCAATTTTTTTTTCAAAGGTATTACATTTTTAAAAATTATTTTCTGTCACCAACTTCTGCGCGTAATAACTTTTTTAGATTTCCATCAACATAGCTGTACGACGGCGCATTTTGTGTGGGACATCCTTTAGTTTTGATTGGTACCATTTTTTAATACATAGGAGTTTATCACTTTTTATTACATTTTTTCTGGGGGACAGGGTGACCAAAAAAACCACAATTTTGGCGATCTTTATTTTTTTCCTGACGACGTTCAACATGCGGGTAATAATGTTGTACTTTGATAGATCAGACTTTCACAGACGCTGCAAAACCAAACATGTACTTTTGTATAATTGCTTAGATTATTTTATAATAAATATGGCAAAAGAGATTTTTAAAAACTTTTATTGCTTTTTTATTGTTTTGAATTAGTAGAACTTTAAAAAAATTATTTTTACTTTGCTTTTTAGTTCCCAGAAGAAACAAGAACTTGTGATGACTTTATCATTCCTGCATTATGATGTAATGCCATAGCATTACGTTGTATTAAGATCTGACAGACATTCTGCTATGACAGCCCTAGGCCTCTCAGAAGGTCCCCAGCTGCCATGATACCCGCACGGCAACCCGCAATCTCATCGCAGGGGGGCCATATAAAATCTTGGAACATTGGCCAGGGGATTTAAATGCTGCTGTCAGAACTGATACCATAGAGCTGACAGCGGCATTTAAAGGGTTAACAGCTCTGATGAGCCACGTGGCTTATCAGAGCTGCTGTGAGCAGGCGGGTGTCTGCTGTTAACTATGGAGATACAATTTTTTTCAATTATACAAGTGGCCAGAATCAACTCCATTTTTCTCCTTCTTCTTTGTTTTCCTTTCCCCAACATCTCAGGGAACCCTAACTGCCACCTTCCTTTTACCAATTCAAAAGTGTTATTGAGATATGACTGCCGAAACATAAACGGCATGGAGGGGGCGGGGGGGGGGGGGGGTTGTCGGGTCAAGACACAAGGGTTGTAGGGAGGGGGAGATGGTTTACAGTTGGGCGTCTTCATGTCTGCCTGGCCTATGGAATTCTTCCAACCTCATGGTTTCTCTTGAGTCACTTCCTGTTAAACAGGAGGTGTAGAGGAAACACTAAGAGTCGGTTTTTCCACTTTTGCACCTTAAAGCCCCTTTTTAAAAAAAAAAAAAAAAATCTATATATATATATATTATTTTTCAAACTGAGCTCCTTGTAGGCTTGTTTTTTGCGTGACCAGCTGAAGTTTTTAATTGTACCATTTTAGGTTACATACGGCTTTTTGATCACTTTTATTGTGTTTTTTTTTGTGAGGTAAAACGAATAAAACTAGGAATTTTGCTGTCCATGATAAAAAAAATGTGTTCAATTTATAGAACAGGTGATTAGGAACATCATAATACCAAATATGTGGGGTTTTTCTTAAATGTAATTTTTTTTTACAACCAGGGAAAATTAGCAAAAAAAGTTTAGTTTTTTTACATGTTTTTTTAACACATTTTTTTTAAACACTCTATGTTTCTGTAGTGGACCTGAACCATAGCAGCTATGATCGCTATGATAAGGCATTGCAGGATTTCTGTTCTGCAATGCCTTATCGCTTGTAATAGCTATCATAGGCAATTGCAAGCAGGGACGCCAGTATCTAGCGTCCTGTTGCCATGGCAACCCATCAGCCCTCTGCGATTATGCCACTAGTATCCAATGATGCGGCATATGGGGGGAGGGTTAACAGCGGGCATCGCTGTCTTCATGTGCAGTGGGAAGCTGGCTATTGGTAACAGCCAGCTCCCGCAGCGGGATGGCACAGGCTCAGCTCCTGAACCAGCGCAATCTACAGGGAGTAAGTTTACGTCCTGTTGTGTTAAGTGCCTCACGGCCAGGACGTAAGCATATGCCCTGTGGCATTAAGGGGTTAATATCTGCTCTTACCATCCTTACCTTCCCTCCCACTCTTCCCAATTCAGCGGAAGGAATGAAGCTGTATTTAGCACTATTGTGATTGTGATGGCAGGGTGATAGCGGGGCGGTCTCACACTTAGTGAATCTGGTAGCTGAGGGATTTTTAATTTGTTCTCAGTGCAGAGTATCCATGCATTCCATGACATTAAGGCCTCATTCAGACGAGCGTGTATGATTTAACGCTGGCCGTACGCAGCCAAAAATCATAATAAAGAAGAATAGCCACAATCTAATCCTGAAATTAATTAGTGTTTTCTTGTCCACATCTCTGAGTGTCTGAGAAGCAAGGAAACTATTAACCCTCTCTAGTCAGGGCTCTATACAAGACTGTATTTCCACCCATCTTTGCAAATATACAGTTATTCATTCTTAGACAAAAAAAACGTGGTCATCTGCAAAGTTCTCATGAAGGAAAATGTCAAAAATATGACAGACCGATGTATACAATATAGAGGATAGATACAAAATGGATACATATCTGTTGCTCTTCCCTCCCTTTCCTTACATTATCTAGCTCCACCCCTTGGAGTTTGGCTAATTGTTTAAGCATATTATTCATACTTCAGATCAAGAGCTCCCACAGTACACATCTCATATCTATATATATAAAATTGAATGTATGTCTGTGTGTGTGTCTGTCTGTTTGTCCTTTATGCGCTACTACACCATTCATCCGATTGCCATGAAACTTTGGGAAGTTGTTGAGTACACTGCTGGGAAGATTATAGGCATAGTACATTTATGCTACGATAAATGGCGCGTGTGCGTGTGTCGTCCACAGTTACGACCCCCCCACGTAGATCGTTCGATTTCCATCATTGCCACTAATTCCCTCACTTCTCGATGTTGTAGAAACATGAAATTTGGCACGAGCATTGATTATGTCATAGATAGGAAAAGCTAATGGGTCCCAACTCGATTATACAATTCTATGCGCAAAAGAATTAGCGTCCAAATTTTACGTACGGAATCTAATTTTCTCGCTTCCCAATGTCATAGAAATATGAAATTTGACACGAGCATTGATTATGTCATAAATAGGAAAAGTTAAATGGAAGTTGTTGAGTACACTCCTGGGAAGATTACTGGCATAGTACATCTATTCTACGATAGGTGGGGTGCGTACGAGCGTCGTCGACAGTTATGCCCCCCAGACAAGGATCGTTTGATTTCCATCTCAAGCACAAAAGCAAAAGGCATTAGGAGCAACGGGATGCGTGTTCAACTACAAAATGATGCATCGGCCGAACGTTTCGCAAGACAATTCCTGGATATTGAAAATGCTGAGGTAAAATAAAAGCTGTGCTGTGATTCTTTGCTATATATTATACCGCTGAGGTAAAATGAATGCTGCGCTGTGATTGGTTGCTATTTTTTATATTGCTGAGGCAGAATAAAAGTTGCGCTGTGACTGGTTGTTATTTCTCTTACTGCTGACGTAACATTGCCATGAAACTTTGGGAAGTTGTTGAGTACACTCCTGGGAAGATTATAGGCATAGTAGATTTATGCTATGATAAATGGCGCGCGTGTGAGCGTCGTCGACAGTTACCCCCCACATAGATCGTTTGATTTCCATCATTGCCACTAATTCTCTCACTTCCCGATGTCGTAGAAACATGAAATTTGGCACAGGTATTGATTATGTCATAAATAGGAAAAGCTAATAGGTCCCACCTCGATTACTCAATTCTAAGCGCAAAAGAATTAGCGTCCAAATTTTAGGTACGGAATGTAATTCTCTCACTTCCCAATACCATAGAAAATTGAAATTTGGCAAGAGCATTGATTATGTCATAAATAGGAAAAGTTAATGGATCCCAACTCGATTATTCAATTCTAAGCGCCAAAGAATTGGTGTCCAAATTTTACGTACGGAATCTAATTTTCTCGCTTCCCAATGTCATAGAAACTTGAAATTTGGCGTGAGCATTGATTATGTCATAAATAGGAAAAGTTCATGGGTCCCAACTCGATTATTCAATTCTAAGCGCCAAAGAATTAGCGTCCAAATTTTATGTACGGAATCTAATTTTCTCGCTTCCCAATGTCATAGAAACTTGAAATTTGGCACGAGCATTGATTATGTCATAAATAGGAAAAGTTCATAGGTCCCAACTCGATTATTCAATTCTAAGCGCAAAAGAATTAGCGTCCCAATTTTACATACGAAATCTAATTCTCTCACTTCGCGATGTCATAGAAACTTGAAATTTGGCACGAGCATTGATTATGTCAAAAATAGGAAAAGTTAATGGGTCCCAACTCGATTATTCAATTCTGAGCACCAAAGAATTAGCGTCCAAATTTTACGTATGGAATCTAATTCTCTCACTTTCCAATGTCATAGAAACTTGAAATTTGGCAAGAGCATTCATTATGTCATAAATAGGAAACGTTAATGGGTCCCAACTCGATTATTCAATTCTAAGCGCAAAAGAATTAGCGTCCAAATTTTACGTACGGAATCTAATTCTCTCTCTTCCCGATGTAATTTGGCATGAGCATTGATTATGTCATAAATAGGAAAAGTTAATGGGTCGCAACTCGATTATTCAATTCTATGCACAAAAAAATTTGTGTCCAAATTTTACGTACGGAATCTAATTTTCTCACTTCCCAATATCATAGATACTTGAAATTTGGCATGAGCATTGATTATGTCATAAATAGGAAAAGTTAATGTGTCCCAATGTAATTATTCAATTCTAAGCGCAAAAGACTCAGCGTCCAAATTTTACGTACGGAATCTAATTCTCTCACTTCCCGATGTCATAGAAACATGAAATTTGGCATGAGCATTGATTATGTCATAAATAGGAAAAGTTAAAGGGTCCCAACTCGATTATTCAATTCTAAGCACCAAACTATTAGCATCCAAATTTTACGCATGGAATCTAATTCTCTCACTTCCCGATGTAATTTGGCACGAGCATTGATTATGTCATAAATAGGAAAAGTTAAAGGGTCCCAACTCGATTATTCAATTCTAAGCACCAAACAATTAGCGTCCAAATTTTACGTACGAAATCTAATTCTCTCACTTCCCAATGTCATAGAAACTTGAAATTTGGCACGAGCATTCATTATGCCTAAATAGGAAAAGCTAATGGGTCCCAACTCAATTATTCAATTCTAAGCGCCAAACAATTAGCGTCCAAATTTTAAGTACGTAATCTAATTCTCTCACTTCCCAATGTAATAGAAACGTGAAATTTGGCTCGAGCATTGATTATGTCATAAATAGGAAAAGTTAATGGGTCCCAACTAGAGATGAGCGAACGTACTCGGTAAAGCACTACTCGTCCGAGTAATGTGCTTTATCCGAGTATCTCCCCGCTCTTCCTGAAAGATTCGGGGAGCGCCGCTGCTGACAGGTGAGTTGCGGCGGGGAGCAGGGGAGAGCGGGCGGGAGAGAAGGAGAGAGCGATCTCCCCTCCGTTCCTCCCCGCTCTCCCCTGCAGCTCCCCGCTCCGCGGCGCTCCCCGAATCTTTCAGGACGAGCGGGGACGTATTCGGATAAAGCACATTACTCGGACGAGTAGTGCTTTACCGAGTACGTTCGCTCATCTCTAGTCCCAACTTGAATATTTAATTCTAAGCGCAAAAGAATTAGCGTCCAAATTTTACGTACGGATTCTAATTCTCTCACTTCCTGATGTCATATATATATATATATATATATATATAAATGAATGTCTGCCCTTTATACATTACTATACCATTCATCCAATCACCATGAAACTTTGGGAAGTTGTTGAGTACACTCCTGGGAAGATTACTGGCATAGTACATCTATCCTACGATAGGCGGCGCGCGTGTGAGCATTGTCGACAGTTATGCCCCCCAGACAAAGATCGTTTGATTTCCATCTCAAGCATGAAAGCAAAAGGCATTACGAGCAACGGGATGCGTGCTCAACTACAAAATGATGCATCCGCCAAACGTATCGCAAGACAATTGCTGGATATTGAGAATGCTGAGGTAAAATGAAAGCTGTGCTGTGATTGGTTGAAATTTCTTATACTGCTGAGGTAAAATGAAAGCTGTGCTCTGATTGGTTGCTATTTCTTATACTGCTGAGGTAACATGAAAGCTGTGCTGTGATTGGTTGCTATATATTATACCGCTGAGGTAACATGAAAGCTGTGCTGTGATTGGTTGCTATATATTATACTGCTGAGGTAACATGAAAGCTGCCGTGCTGTGATTGGTTGTTATATATTATACCGCTGAGGTAACTTGAAAGCTGCGCTGTGATTGGTTGTTATTTAGATATATAAAAACGAATGTATGTTTGTATGTCTGTCTTCGCAGCAACGCGCGACGGGTACGCTAGTATATATATATAATATACATATACACACACACCATGGTCCCTTCACACTAACACACCCAAAGTCACGAAACTAACTATTACATCCTAATTGTCTTGTGCAGCAAAAAGCGCACATTTTCAATTCCCATTGTTTATATACGGACAACTTTTAAATTACTGTACATAAACATCCTTTCAATTCCATTTCCTTGTAGCCTCCATCATACACATGCTGACACTTTAATTCACTGTCTTTTCTCAAACATGCTTATTTCTTCACCTGATTCATTGTACACCATAAGCTCCCGCTTTTTTGAAATTCTTATGAATTAATTGTAGATTTAGACGGGTTAAGACGAATTCTCCCATGCTTAGTTATAACCTCAAGATATAGACAGAGTAGGGTGTGGTTATGGAAATAATGTAAGAGGGTTCGCAGGGGGGTCCGGAGTGAATATAGACATACAACAACCGGACACAATTGTAACCATAGAATGTCTGTGTTGATAACCCAAGAACAACAGATGTTCCTTATTGCTATGAGAACACACGACAAAATAGGAAGACAAACATATCTCTTTTACATAGAAATAACAGTCTTATTATGACATTAGTGTTTAAGCATTAAACCACCACAAGTAACTCAATACACTGCACAGCTCTATTCAGCTTAAGCAAGCAGTGTATAGTTCCCATGGGAGACTCATACATCACACTCCCACTACAACATTACTCTCTTTCCCCTCCCTTAAGAATGTGGAGTCCAGTGTTTCACCAGTGGGAATGTAGTAAAATGTAGATGCATTGCAGGAACTTTTAACTATCTACATACAATAGCCTTTTCAGCACTGCTACATCTGCACAAGCAATTAGAGAGGACACAGAACTGATACAGCAAAAAACATTGCACGCCATATAACAAATGCAATGACAATGCTGGACAATCCCCCATCAATGTTGTAGAGTCCAATGACACCAGGCTGTTGCTTCAGAAAGCATAGACACTTTATTGCATCCATATATATATATATATATATATATATATATATATATATATATATATATATGTGTCCTGTTGGAATAGTTTACAAAAGACTGAACCAACAACAAAAGGAATCCACGCAGAGACATTCTTCCATCTAAAAGCAAACTAATTGGTTACATTTCACTAGAGTGTTAAACAGGCGCAGTAATTTTTTAACTATACAATTGCTGTCATCTCCTACTCTAAAATAGGCATACTTCTGCCCTCCTGCATTAACTCTGAGCTGCCGTAGCTCAGTCAATCAGAAGTGGCGCAGGCTGCTCAATGCCGCCAGATGGAGAATGGAGGTTGTGCTGTTAATGTCACCAGCAGCTGCAGAGTGTGAGAGAAAACAAACAGGGCGCCTCCGCTATAGGAGGCCGAGCTCCATGGTCAGGACTCTGAGGGGGCTCAGTCTCTCCTGTTAGTGTTGGGGAATCAGCCGACCAGGATGGGGAGCAGTCAGAGAGCCGAGCGGGATCACAGCAGAGAGAGGCAGAGGAGCTTGGTGAGGTCACTTCAGAGTAAAAGACCCCACCACTTCTAGTCCAGAAAATACAGTGTATGTCACACACACATGTATACATATCACACACTGTATATACCATCTAAACACATATACCAAATAGATGTTGTTAAACAGCACTAAAATTGTATGAAAATGAAACTATAGAGAAATGCACACGTTTCATAGGAGTCATTTACAGTGTTTAACTCTTTCCTGACATTTACCCTAATGAAAAATGTCAGATTAAAAAAAAACTGTGCTGTCAATAAGATCAAAGCAAGCTGCGAGAGGAAGGAGTTAAAAGCTAAAAAGAAAAACCTGCAAGAGCGAACAGGCAGCGTCACACACCCTTTTTGGAAGCATTTCTGACCCTAAAAACACAACTAAAAAAGCTTGAAATTTCCTCACTTGTGTTTTTTAGGCGGCTTTTTTGGGTGTCTTTTTAAGGTCACATTTTTACATGCTTTTTTTTCTACAGAGAAGCCTACACGAAAAAATACCAGAAAAATCGGTAAACCTGCAGCCTGCTGTGATTGCAAAAAATGCGTCTGACCCCTAAATTAAAAATGAATGGTCACAAAGCATGTAGTGTTTGTAGTACATTTCAAATTTCAATATTGACCTACAACTAACAGGTACTGTTGTATCTTATCTCCACCAGAAATACGGATGGAGACATGGGTTGGGTGACAGGGAATGGGCAGGTAACGCAGATGTACTTCCCGCCCTTGTCAAGCCTCCCCGCCCATGTTCTGTGTTTCCCCAGCCAGCTTTGCAATCTCCAGTGGCGAGGCCGCTGGCAATTTGCCTGGTAGTACAGCATAATATCGCCCCTTTCCAGCTTCTGTGACTGTCCCTGGCCTAGGTCTAGCATAATCTCTGTTTCCGACTCCTGTAAATCTCACTGTCCTGTCCTACTAGTAGAATTTCCCCTCCTGATTCCTGTCAATCATGCCACTGCTCTGCTTTGTGCCATTGCGGCTCCTGCGATGTTACTGTCCCTGCTGCTCTGCATTGTGCCATTGTGGGTCCTGTGCACTCGCTGTCCTCGTTGCTGTGGTCTGGTCACTCTGCAGTGCCCCATGAGCCTGCCCCGCTATCACCATGGTTGGATGGATAAACGGCTCCACCGATGTAAACTGCAGGAAGATTAGCGGCACTGCGGTCCCCCGCTGTGAATCTTCGCGCCGGCCTCCCTTTTCCCCTGCAATGTGTCCTGCTGCTATTCTCCACTGTCACTCTTGCTGTCATTGTCTAGCTTCCCCTGGACCAGATTACCTTCAACCTCCGGCAGAGCTGGGACCTGACATAGTGCCACAGAAAGAGACACAGCCGCAAACAGGTTGGGAGCTGAGGGGGGCATTATCAGGGCAGTAAAAAGTCATTACCTCTCACTAGGCAGTTCTCCACCCATATTTTTGGTGGAGACAAGCTACAACAGTAGCCAACTAACAACTGACTGCAGCAAAATGGGGCATTTGACATCCCGTTTCACCAAAACACACTAAAAATGTGGCATTTGATATCCCGGTTGATAATGCGACGCGCACAGACTGTACAATTATTGTAATTATTGCTGCTCTATGCAAAAAAAGTAATATTGCTTAACTGGAAGCACCCCAAAAATGCCCCTAAAGCATCCCGATAACCAGTGTCACCCCTGTATATAAACTGACATACAAGGTTAGAAGTTGCCCTGCTAAATTTCATAAGATATGGGAGCGGTGGATTGAACGCGATAACACTGCATCAAATATGTCTGACTGATTCCTCTAGGGAAAGTTACGTTTTTTTTCTTCTCTTCTTGACTTTTTAAGCATGGTGGGGTAAAGTTAGAGTTTTAGTATGTTTGTATTTTAAATGTTGTATTTTTTATTTTAATAAAGACAAGAGGGTGTTATAAGCTTTAAGGGATTGACACAAATATGATGATTCAACACTGAAGTATTACTGCTGAATCTCTTTCTGCTCTTTTTGTATAGTAATGTATAAAACACCCAATAAAATAAATGTTGCATCTTCCATAAAATACCGTTTGTAGGATAACCCTCTCCCATGTTTTTGGTGGTGTTTTGGATGATGGTTTTCTGTCTTTTCTCCATAGCTTTCTCTATAGAACTTCAAAAATGGCAAGTAATGCAGAAAATGACTCTAGATAAAAAAAAGCACCATAGAAACGCCTGAAACGTCAGATAGTGTTTCATGTGTTTTACAGTGGAATCATACATTTTGTGAGAAGGAGGCCTAATAGCCCAAACCCTTTCAAAAGGCTTGGCAATTTTCCGGAGAGTCTGATAGGTCTCCTTTTTTCCCAAGAGCCTCCTGGGTTTTCTGGTAGAGTTGGCGTCTACAGATGTAGCAAAGTTTAACTTGTCTGTAATAACTTTCTGCTACAAGTTATGTTGTCTTCAGCCATTAAAAAGCTATTGTTCTCTTATAGACGCCGACACTTGTGTCGGTTATTATATGTGGTAGCAGCAGCTCCTATATTGTGTTATTATGGGATGTATGACATGTTGGATAATGACAAGCGTCATCAACGATGTAATTAACAATCAAACTACTAACAACCACTTGTCTGTTTGTATGTATGTATGTCGCCCCTGGTGACATCATAGCCTTGCTCCTGGCTACGTCATAGCTTCGCTCCCTGGTGCCATTACGGCAGGTCCTAAAACACTGAGAATACAACTAAGCCGCTATTATGTCAGTCACAACTCAGCAGTCTTGACAGAACACACTGACCTACCTCCACCATAGAGATCTGGTAGGCTGAAGTCACTGCTGTGGGAGGAGCCAAGTTGTGTTTGTCTTGTGTGGTAATCAAGCTGCTGTGTGTGTGATGTGCCATCAGAAACACTGGTACTATAATGTCCTAATAATTACTAGTCTTTTATAAAAGGCTTCCTTCCAAGAGACTTCAGCAACATGCGGTAGATTTGACAACCGCGAATCCCGGAGATCTCCCGTAATCCTGGAAATCTTAAGGATATTCCGGGGTGACAAGTATGAATCGTCTTTACTTCCTCATGTGAAATAAATGTGAAAACTTATAAACAAATTCACTGAATATTTATTTCCTCTGTTTTACATTTAGCCCGTGGGAGGTCCATGTATGACTAATTCTCAATGTGGGAGCCGATGTTGCGTCAGATCTACTCCTCAGGGCTCCGGTCAATGTGCTGCACGCAACCCACCTTTTCAGAGCTGTTATGGCCCGGTGAGTACCTGTACCCGGTTGTTATATGGTGCGCAGAGGACATACTAGTACGATTCCCCGTTCATGCCGGCCTTAGGCCACTCTCACACACGTGCTTTATACTGTTATTAATGCAGTGTTTTGAACGCCCCGATAATTGAGATACAACACTCCCCTTGATTTCAATGGGGCCCTTCAGACCTGCTCTCGAATACATTTTCTAAAACACGATTTTTGTGTGCTGACTGCTCCATTTTGACGCGTTTTCAAACTTTTTGATTCAACTGGTTTTATTGAGAAATAATATGCAAATTATTACGAGCTGTTCAGCTAGAAAATTCCCCTCGCAGGGGGTGCAATAAAGAAATATCACAATGAAAACAAAACAATTAAACAATTAACTTCCACAGGTCAGTTTATACGAAATCTAAAGTATTTCTGTTACATTTTTTTAAATTCTTCTTTCTCTTCTTTTGAGGGGAATGTGAGACTAAAACTAGAACTAGTAAAACTATGAAAGCCAGAAGGGGGAACTAGGGTCAGAACTACGTTTTTACGGCATATGTCCCGTTCTACACATTCCTTCTGCTTGTTTTCTATCCCATAGTGAGTACTCTGGGAAGCCCAGGTACAGCCAAAGAAAAACACCATGGTTGCCAGGTTTTTAGGAACAACTCCATTTTGTCTTCTCTCATGGCCGACAGTTTTCCATATAGCATCATTCTTGAAACCCTGGCGACAATTGGGTTAACTAGAAGAGTGGGTGAAAGCCATTAAGAGGCAATGTATATTCCAGCAGCCATACAGGTGTACTGCGAGAGTTAATGCTGTTAATTATTAAACCCCATGCGTTTGTCAGCAAGGAGACAAGGGGATGGAGGGGGGGGGGGGATGGTTTGCCCAGGACTCTAGATATAAGGTTAGGCATCTGCCTCCAGAGGAACCTCACCCCCTGGCATGTCCACCATATGTGAGAGGGCATCCCCAGGGAGTTATAGCTCCTGAAACAATTTGGTGCAGTACTTGGGGAACACTTGCGGATTATCGATGGAACCAAATATGTCCTGTGAAGTATTTTTAATGATGTTTCAGCAAGAGTTACCTGATGGCTTCTCTTTGATATAAAGGTGCAGCAGTGATGCCATCAAGGTAGGGAGAGTGAGATGTTTAGATCTGTTTCCCAGCGTAGTATAAATGGAAGCTTATTTCCCAGTGCTGGCTGGTTCATATTGGTGTACAGGGAGGCTATCACGCTGGACTGAAGGGGGGACCATAGACAAAGTCTTTCAAAGCCAGTGGGCTTTGCAGCGGGGTTGTTGTTACTTTTTAGGGTTCAAATGAAACTGTATATTTGTAATAGTTTCATCCAGAGACGTCCTGGGATGCAGTATTTATCTAGGAGTTCTTGTGGTGTAAGGAGTTTGCCCCGTGGCATGTAAATGAAGAATAAAGTTAGGCCTCTGTTTCGCCACCATAGGAGGCTGTTTTCTTGGGAGCTTAAGTCAAATGCTTGATTGGGGATAATGGGTAGCAAGGGGGAAGATTTGACATCAGCGAGAACTTGAATCTGCACCTCCTCCAGATGAGAAAGAGATGGTATGTTAGTGGTGATAGGTGTTGGGTGGCTGAAGCTCTTTGAGGTGGATTGGGGCTATAAAAAATGGTTCTATTTCTACCCATAGAGGAACCCTTAGGCCAGAGGACATTGGGGAATTTGTGACAACTGGGCTGCCAAGAAGTATTTTTGCAGATTAGAGACTGATAGACCTCCAACACTTTTATGGAAGTGCATAACTTTTTGTTTGATGTGGGGTCTCTCGTTATACCAAGATTGCCTGTTGCATTTCCTTTAGGTTGGCGGTGGGAACAATGATGGGGAGACATCTGAAAAGGTAGAGGAGGCGGGATGGTACTGTCATTTTGATGGCATTTCTCCTACCCAGAAGAGGGTGGGTTGGTCCCATTTTTTCATACCAGCTTTGAGTGTGTGTGTGTGTGTGTGTGTGTGTGTGGTTCCATTTATATAGTGAGTCTAGGGAGAGAGATAGTTTGATACCTAAATAGGTAATGTAGTGTGGGGGGTGTCTGAAAGCCGAAGTTAAGCTTTATGAGTTTTTGCGTGTGTGAGGGTAGATTATTAAAAAGGGCTTTTGTTCTATCAATATTGACTACTAGACCAGACGTTTCGGCAAAGGTATCAAGTGTAGCCATTAAGTTTGGGAGTGACGTGAGGGGCTTGGTACGGGTGAGGAGAATGTCATTTGCAAATAGATTAAATTTATAATTTTGTTTCCCTATTTCAATGCCTGAAATGTTTGGGTTACTTCAAATAATACAGACCAGGGGTTCCATTGTCAGGGCAAAGAGGGCTGGGGACAGGGGGCATCCCTCTCATATACCTCCTCGTATGGGTATTGTTGGAGATTTTGAACAGGGAAGTTTCAGCTGTGCAGAAGGAATAGAGTATATGGCATGTAAGGCTGTGACATAAGCTCCATGGATACCAGCTTCTCTAGTACCACAAAAAGATAGTCCCAAGAGAGACTGTCAAAAGCTTTTTCGATATCCAAAGCTAGGACTACCAGTGGGACTTTTTGCAGATGCGAGGCATGGATGACATTTAGTATGTTTCTTACATTGTCTGGGGCCTGGCAAACTGGGATAAAGCCGACTTGATCTCTATGTATCAGAGAGGGGAGATAGCAGTTAAGTCAGGAGGTAAATATACTTGTGAGGGTTTTATAATCTCGATTTAGCAATGAGATTGAACGGTAATTTTTAGGGGAGGCAGGGTCTTTATCCGGTTTAGGGATGACCGTTATGTGGGCGCTCAAAAGTTCCTTAAGGGTATCTGTTCCAGATAATATGTCATTGTAAAAGAGTGCTAATGAATGGGATAGAAATGTACATTTTTTTGTAGTAGAGGGCTGTCAATCCATCAGGACCAGGTGCCCTGCCTAATTTGAGATTTTTAACGGTGCCTTGCCAGGTGCCTTGCCTAATTTGAGAGTTTACGTCTTGGCAGCGGAGTACTTTCCGCAACAGGGCATAAACTTACATCCTGGGGATAGTCGGTCACAGACAGCGTCCCGCTGCAACAGCGGGGGGGCATTGGAGAGTTCACAGAGGGAGGGAAGGAGTTCACAGAGGGAGCGCGCTCCCTCTGTGTCTTCAGCCGGCTCCCGCGATGTTATCGCGAGAGCCCGGCCTGTCGCCATGGCAACAAGACGCCAGACACTGGCGTACTGTAGTGCCAATGCCTATGTTCGCTGTATAAGCGATAGCAGTACTGTGGTCAAAGTCCCCCAGGGGGACACAAGTTGTGTGAAAAAAAAGATTAAAAATGAAAAAAAAGTTAAAAAAAACCCTTTTTTATGCTTTTTCTCATATTAGCATAAAAAAAGGTTAGAAAAAATGTAAACCCCACATATTTGGTATTGTCACGTCCGTAACAAAGCGTACATTAAGCTGCACATGCTTTTGAGTGTGCATGGAAAAAAGCGTAAAAAAAACGCCAAACAAACTGAGGCAAAATGCAAATTTTTAGCATTTTGCCTCCCTAAGGGTGCATTCAGACGAACGTATATTGGCTGGGTTTTCTCTGCAGGGGGGGGGAGGCTGGAAGAGCCGGGAGCAGTGCTCTGAGCTCCAGCCTCCTCTATGCCCTTCTGCACTATTTGCAATGAGAGGAGAGGAAACGGGAGCGGGGCTAAGTTTCGGGAATTAGCTACACCCCTGTCCCGCCTCTCCACATTGAAAATAGTGCATTGGGGTGGAGAGGAGGCAGAGAGGGGGCGGGAGCTCAGAGCACTGCTCCTGACTCTTCCAGCCTCCCCCCCTGCAGAGAGAGATGCTGTATATCGGCTTGGCGTGAAAACCCAGCCGATATACGTTCGTCTGAATGCACCCTAAAAACGCAATAAAAGTGATCAAAAAAGCCATATGTACCCCAAAATGGTACCAATAAGAACTACAGCTCGTGTCGCAAAAAATAAGCCCTCATACAGCTCCGTACGTAAAAAAATAAAAATGTTGCAGGATTTTGAATGCAGTGATTTAGAAAAAAAAAGATTTCCAAAAAAAAGGGTTTTTTATTGCAGAAAAGTGGAAAAACCTAAAAAAAATGTAAGAATTTTGGTGTCCTTGTAACCGTACCGGCCCACAGGAAAAACAGATTGTGTCATTTATGCTGCATGATTAGCGCTGTAAAAAAAAAAAATCTATGGCAGAATTGATGCATTTTCTCTCCCTGTTATCATAAAAAAAAATAAAAGTTTTACAATATAGTCAAATGTACCCAAAAGTGGCATTGATAAAAACTACAGTTCGCCATGCAAAAAACAAGCCCTTATATGGCCGCGTCGACGGAAAAATAAAAAAGTTATGACTTTAGATAAATGGAGGAGAAAATCTGCCAAAAATCATTGCGTCCTTAAGCCCAAAATAGGCCATTTCATTAAAGGGGTTGTCTCGCGCCGAAACGTTTTTTTTTTTTTTTTCCATAGGCCCCCCGTTCGGCGCAGGACAAACCCAAGGCGTGTGTTAAAAAAAATATATATATATATTACTTACCTGAATCCCTGCTCTGCGACTTCTTCCTTTACCAAGATGGCCGCCGGGATCTTCACCCACGATGCACCGCCGGTCTTCTCCCATGGTGCACCGTGGGCTCTGTGCGGTCCATTGCCGATTCCAGCCTCCTGATTGTCTGGAAGCGGCACACGTGACGGGGCGGAGCTACGATGACGATGCGGTGACCAGCTCTCCAGCACGAGCGGCCCCATTCACCAGGCAGAAGACCGCACAGCGCAAGCGCGTTTAAAAACGCCAGAAGACAGCGAAATTAGACGGATCCATGGCGACGGGGACGCTAGCAACGGAGCAGGTAAGTGAATAACTTCTGTATGGCTCATATTTAATGCACGATGTACATTACAAAGTGCATTAATATGGCCATACAGAAGTATATAACCCCACTTGCTGCCGGGAGACAACCCCTTTAAGGGGTTAATAGTCTTCTCCACCTCCCTCAGTGATTGGATGGTTAAGCTGTTTGTTTTGTTGTGAGGTGATTTTTGGGAGTGAGATAGTTTTCAGTAAATCTTATGCAGTAGATGGAGTTTTTTGAGGTTTGTATTTATATAAGGCGCTATAGAAATTGTAGAATGTTTCAGAAATTTTATCTGGGTTCGAGGTGGAAGAGCCTTTTTCAGATCTGATGGAATGAACTGTGCAAATTCTCTCTTTTGTCCTTAGTCTTGCTGCTAAAATTTTGTCTGTTTTTTTGGCAAATCTGAAATAGGTAGCTTGGGTCCAGTGGAGGGCTTTTTCTGCCACGGAAGTATACAGGAGGTTAAGTTTTAATTTTGTATCTTTAATGTCTTTTATTAATGATATGCTAGGTCCTTGCTGGTTGGCTAGTTCCAGCAGAGCGACGCGTCTCTCCGGCACAAGTTGAGTTTGTTTTTTTTCTCTCTTTTATGGGAAGCAATTTTGGAGATTTGACCCCTCATGTAAGCCTTATGGGCCAGCCAAATCCAAACTGGTTGCCAGTTGCCATTACTGTTTGTTGCGAAATATGTTACAAGCTGATTTGTTATCTTTGCAAGAGATATGGGGTCTTTCAGCAGAAATTCGTTGAGCCTCCATCTCCTGGGGGAAAATGGGGTACCTTGGTTCACAAAGTGGGATATGACCATGTCATGATCTGGCCACGCACAGGGGATGTGAGCCACTTGTGCTAGTGCTGACAGAAGGTGGGTGAAGCGTCCAGTCGATACGAGAATATGATTTAGGTGGGGCTGAGGAAAAGGTATAGCCTCTTTTAAGACCGCGTGCCTCCATACATCAGCCAGATGTTCCCCAGGATGGAGGCCAGTGTTGACCTCTGTGATGCACTTAATTTGTCTGGACTGGAAGAGGAACGATCCAGAGCAGGGGAGAGTACAGTGTTAAAATCACCCATCACAGGGTATCTTGTAAGATGATGACTCTGCCATGTGGGTCTATCTCTGCTTTGTTTATGGTGAGGGGGAGTGAGTTGTGTAGGATGATAGAAACAACCTGGTGCTTCTTGGTGGCTACTGATGAGTATGCTCGTGTGTATTGGGAGTGGAAGTATTTAAGGGCTGAAGTGGTGGATAAGTGGGTCTTCTGTAGACAGATGATATCTGGCTTGTATTTAAGATACTGAAAGAAAGCCTTTCTCCTTTTTAATGGGGAATTAAACCCTTTAACATTATGGGAAAGTATTAAGACCATTGTGGCGGTAAGCGGGGAGCTGAGTAAGCCTAGTTTTCCCAGAGAAGAGGCGAAGGTCGTTCGCTACTTGTGTGGAAACAACATCAAACATAAGTAACTCAGCAGAATGAAATATGTGAGCAAACTTAATAAAAAACAATATTAGGTCTTTGGACCCAAGGTAGCCCAGGCTAAGTGCACCTCCAAATAAATATGTGAGGCGCATCTAAATTCTGAATGGGAAGGAACTTCAACTGTTTCTGCCTCGTCCTAGCAAATTCTTAAAATATCTAAGAATTAAACTAAATAACCAGCTAACTGGAAGAGCTGGTCAGTAAACCATTTAACCCCTTAAGGACGAGGCTGTTTTGTACCTTAAGGACCGAACACTTTTTAGGAATTTTACCCATGTGGTGGTTTTACTGCCGTATTTTTTTCCCTTTAGCTATCAAAATTATTTTTGCTGTGTTTTTTTCCTGTGACATACAAGGCTATTTTTTAATATCTTTTTGACTGACTTTTTTTTCCCGTTTTTTTTTTGTTTTATTTGGGGTAAAAAGCTAAAAAAAATGATTTTTTTTTTAACATTTCTAGTTTTTTTTTTAAATTAGTATATTTAAACTAAAATAAAGTATGGGAATAAATTCCTCATTTTGTTTTTGGACGTTTTGATATATAATATGTATGGTTTTGGTTTACAGGCCGCATACAGCGATGTTTTTTGGGCGTTGGCTTTGTGTTATTTTCTTTCTTATGTATATATTGCTGTTTTATTCTGTTATTTTGTCTTACTGATGTATATAATCATGTTTTTTACTATCTATGTCCCCCATGACGTCATGTAAGACCTCTGGGGGACATTCACATGTTTTTTAATTTTTTTATTGGATACTTTTCCACTGTAGCTGGGGCATGCATAGGAGCCCCAGTTAAAGGGGAAAACAACCGCTGCAGTGACATTAGTCACTGGCAGAGCTGGCCAGTGTCTAGTATGACTCTCCAGCTCTGCTGTAGCAGGGAACCATGGCGGTCATATGGCCCCCGGGCTCCTGTAGTGAAAGTGACACTTTACTTTCACTTTCTAGTGCACAGTGCTCATTGAGCACTGTGTACTCCGGGAAGCAGAAGGCAGAAAGGGTTAAATACCCCTCCTGCCTTCTCCTCCGGGTTATCAGCTGTCACTAACAGCTGATAACCGGTTCCTGCCTCTGATTGATTGCAGAGCCAGGAGGCTTAAAGTGCAGCCGTAAATTTACTTTGTCTAGTCCTAAACTGGTTAACTATGTTCGGGATTTAGTAAGCCTAGTATTAGAAAACTTAAACCTTTAAGTATTTAAATAAAGTCTGTTCATACGTATCTTGTTTCAGAGGTTCTGGTTGCGTTGCAGTGGAACTGGCTCATTTCAACGTGGCCTTCTGACTTTTGTCCAGGTGCGGGTTGGCCGTTGAGGTCTAGGCAGTGGGTTACTGCCAGGATCGTAGGGAATTCCTTCCTCTTCTAGCATACATTTCCCTTCTTCCAGGTTGATGCGAACAGATAGTGCAAACGGAAAGTTCCATCTATACTTGATGTTCACCTGTTGTAGTGCTGAGGTGATGGGTTTTAGGATCTTCCTTTTTGCAAGGGTGGAGGGAGCAATGTCGGCGTACAGCTGGATCGAAGGTGGAACGCCTGGAAGCGAGACTGAGTTGCGAGCGGCGGATAGGATTTGATCCTTCATCTCGGAGTAGTGGAGCTTTCAGATAATGTCTCTTGGGAGGTCAGAGTTGGCAGGCTTAGTAAGGAAATGATGAATTCTGTCCATATGGAGGGTTTCCTTGTAAGTCTCCAGAGGAATTGCAGAGAAGAGGTTGGTGGCCACTTCTTTTAAGTTAGTGATGCTCTCGGGGATGCCTTAAATCCTTAACTTTGCCCTTGTGCTCCTGTTTTCGAGGTCTTCACATTTCAGCTCAAGAGCTTCAACCCTTGTTGATTGTTCATCCCATTTGGCTCGCTCTTGGTCCAATGCGTCGATTAGCTCATCCATTTTTTGTTCAAGGTCATTTGTACGATGGCCTACGTCAGAGATTTGCTTAGAGATATCATGAAATGTTCATTGCAGCTCGCCCTGAAACATTTTTTTGATGTAGTTAAAGAGCGTTGAGTCTGCAGTGCAGAGATCTGTAATTTGGGTGTTTTTCACTGGTTCACTAGCTTGCCAACTTGCGGACTGATCTCTTGATTCATTGGAATCAGAGTTTTGAGGAGAGAGAGCCATAGCGGTGGAAACAATAGGCTGAGATCCTGAGAAGAGTTCTGGAAGGGTACTTTGAGCTGACATTGTAAGCAATTTTTTCTGTTCGCTGTTTGTTTTTGTCATTCTGAAGCCATAACCTGGAGGGAATAGCTTGGGAAGTGAGGATTGAAATATTCCAGTCAGCTGTCTAGGACGGAGTCAGGGCACAGCTCAAGGGAGGACGGCAGTCATCCTGAAGTCTATGTATGAGCTCATCCCACAGGGTGGGGGGTGCTCAGGCCAGTTACAGCATGGCTTCCTCTATTATTCACAAGATTTTTACTTGTTGCTTTGCTGAGTAATGGGCAGAGGCGGGAGCCTGATTTGTCCATGGTGGTTATTGGATTATGTTTCTGGGGAGGAAGGGAGGAGGGGATCCCACTGCTTTTTCAAGAGACAGTCCTGCACTGATTTATTTATTTATGTCCTCTCCTGTACATGCTCGTGTGTGTTGCAGATGATGGGGGTCTATTCTTGCAGGCCACTTCAGTCTAGCAAGAGTATATTGTAAGATGCTGTTCCCATAGTTGGCCACTGGGTGACAGCAGAGAACAACAAAGTCCTGCCAGCTGAAGACCGGGTTTCTATTTCTCCCCTCACTATTAGGGGGAGGCCAGGCAGCTTCACCCCTCTGGGCTATGGGTGTTGTATACTTAGGGGCACTTCACTGAGGACTGCCCTCCTTCCCTAGTTCCTCTCCCCTGCTACTTCCTTTCACTTTTCATGCCCCTGCAGCTGCAGGAGTACAACAGGAGGGATGCTGTCTGCAAGATTGCGGCCGCCTGACGGGGAGGGGGTGGGGAGTGTCTGATCCTCCCAGGGTCAGGGTTTTCCTGAAGATGCAGCGATTTAAGGAATGCCGGTCTTGCTTTGCAGGGGGCCCGCTGCAGCAGGGGGCTCACACTAGATGGCGGCTGCCCGGCTGGGGATGATCATCTTAGCTGCATGGGGTGCAGGGTTGTCCAGGAGGATGCAGTGGGCTGCACAGGGGGCCCGCGGTGGCCGAAGGCTCACAGGGCAGAAGCTGTCGGATGGAGCTGCCGCTGGTGGCAGTGTCACCCGGCCACGAGGAGGTAGGAGCAGGCTGCAGCTTCACCACTCCTGGAGCCTCCAGCTGGTCCCCGCTTTGGACCACCTGATGAGGAAGGCTTAGGCCGGGTTCTCCTCGGGTGTTAGCACCCGGTGCTCGCCCTTGTGGAGATGTTCGGGCCTTGCAGGCGCAGTGGATCTCCGGTCTGTTTGGTCCCCAAATGTTCCCCTAAGGCCTCATGCTCACGGCCGGGTCGGATCTCCTTGTGAGATTCATGCAGCGGGATGCGACCTGTGCCCTGGCATTGACCTCATACTCACTCGTCGGGCGTCTTTTCCTCCGCTCTGCACCTTCTTTCGCACAACCGCGCATAAGCAGAGCCGGCGCGTCATCGGTGACATTTCTGTGCCGGCGTCGCAGCATAAATAGAGCTTGCAGCCATTTGTTTACCGCACGGCTTTTTACACGGTCAAATCACGGCAGTGAGCATAGGATGGCATTAAACTAATACCATCCTCTGTACAGCGTGCCATGGCGGAAAAAACACGGCAGAATTTCCATCCGTGGGCATTGGGCCTAACGCTGGAGGGTAAGATGTAGGGCTTTGGGAGCCTGGCTCAGGTCCAGCAGAGGCAGGATGCTGATAGATCTTGTAAGGCAGGGACAGAGCTCTTGGAAGCCCAACTGTTCACCATTGAGACTAGGCCACGCCCCCGTTCATTTTCACTATTTTTAGCATACCTCATCACCCTCACAATGGTGGGGTGAGTTCAGAAATTATGGTAAACTATCCTGGCAAAATGCGATGCCGTGTGTGAGAGTGACCTTAAACTGTCAGATTGGTGCCATATTTTCCTGATGCGGCTCTGACAATTTAACCCACGAAAGATCTCTGAGACTGAGCTCTAGAATTCTGCTGCAGATTCTTGTGCGTGTTCGCACGTGGATGTAACCTCTGTTACGGGGCAGATCCATGTGCGGCCGCCTGACGTGGTTTCATCACCAAGAAATGACGGGTCAATTATCTTTCCCGCAGTGCGGACTTAAAAATCTGCACAAGGAAACACCTGAATTATTTGCCCTACAGACGAGATACGCAGAGCGATCAATAGAATCCTAACATGGCGCAGATTTCACCCCGGATTTTGTCGCAGATTCTGTGCCCAATTCTGTGGAGAACTCCGCCCTGTGAATGAAGCCTGGAGGCCCTCTGTCCACCTCCTGACTGGTTAACAACTAGTTAAATTGTCCAAAAACCATAAATCCAGGAGTGTCTTATCTTATAACCCTACAGCTGTTCCTCCTTTACTCCTCCTGGAATTGTATGATAAATACCTCCTCGGTGCTGGTACACATAGCAGTAGTGCGCCGCTCTTTACTGCTAATCATGTTTTGGGACGCACGGGTTCCACAGGTAACCTTTACCGCCTTGTGTTTTATCTGTACGAGCCTCACCGACAAACTGCATTAAACAACTGATACAACTTGAGGTAAAACCGCGTGCGGCGGGAGATGTAGCGTCAGACAGGACATTCTCGGACCCTGAACCTCCGGCCCCACGCTGCGTCTATTTACAGATAATTCACTGAAAAGGAATGAAATCCATACAAAGATCCTGGTGGCAGTGATTATACACTTCTATTATAGGAATCCCTACTGCAGCCCACAGAAGTAACTACTGGATGACAAGAATTCTCCCCACTTATCTGTCATGGAGATAATACTCCAGCCCGGGGATCAGCTGATGCCTTCACTTACTGACAGGTGTTTGCCCAAACATGGCATAGAAAAGGCACACTTCTACTGCACCTGTGGACACATAGCTCCGCCTCCTGAGGGCCTCTGCCTCACTCCTCACTCATCATGATGTACTGGTGTTTCTATGGGATCTGCCTGCAGGGGCGCCGCTGATCTCCAAAGTGAGGGCAGGATTTATGAGCAAACAAGGTCAGCAGGATGTCAGCATGCCCCTGGCTGCCTGACATACATGCAGTGGCCGGGGGAGAGGAATATTTTTGTATAGGGTCCCTTCCATTAGACTTCAGTGACATACGGCAGATTTGACAACTATTCCGGTAATCAGGTCTCCCTTCTGCCTGGGAGTCTCCCCGATGTTACTGGAGAGTTGGCAAGTCTGTAACAGTCTTTACTTCCTCCTGTGATGTAAATGTGATGCCTTAGAAACAAATTCACTAATCATTTATTTCCTCTTTTACATTAAGGACATCGGAGATGCATGTTCTAACAGCAGTGAATGTGACAGCGGGTGTTGTGTCATTGACCTTGGGACTTCCAAAACCGACTGCGCACTAAAACAACCGAAATTGAGATGCATCGGCCCGGTGAGTACCTGCATGCCGCTGCTGTCCTGGTTTCTCCTCCGCATACAGTAAAAGGTCTCATTCGCACGGTCTATAATCCGTCAGATCCGGGTCAGATTTATCCACGTAGATCTGACAGTTTAACCCTCGGTGGAATATTGCGGCTGAGCTTTGGGGTTCTGTGATCTTTTTGCTTACAGATGGATTTATCTCCTGCCGGCGGGACAAATCCGTGTTCGCCAGCAGATCTCGTCTCCGCGGGAATTGTCAGGACAATTATTTTTGCCGCATTACAGATTTGAAGATCTGCATGAAGAAAAATCTACTGCATGAGCTACAGCACAGATCTGGGGAGCAGCGATAGAACACTAAAATGGCGCATTTCACAGCAAAATCAGGTGCGGAATCTGTGCTCAATTCAGTGGCAAAATTCTGCCCTGAGAAGGAGACCCGAGAGCCGTCCGTCCGTCTGCAGACAGATCTAAGTAACTATTTGTATTGGCCATAAAATAATCCTGGAGGATTGTATCTTGTAACCTACATGGTGTGGTTCCTCTATTACTCCTCCTGGAAGTGTATGAATAGGTACACACTCCACGTACTTGTACGCATAACATTAGCGTTAGCCAGCAGAGCAACATGTGCTGCGATGTAACGTCAGACGGGACATTCTCGGTAACGGGACCCCCGGCCTCACGCTGATATTACATTCTCCAAACAATTCACTAAAAACTATCACTATTGCATCAGGCGGGCTTCCTGCATATGCTAAGTGTACAAAGCACTGGCACCCCGGGCCCCCCAGAATTTACGGGCCAGGCTGCTTCCTGCATGGTGCACTACACGTATCTGTGTGACTGGCCCCCTATACAAGCCTCATCTATGTTCAGGTATAATACTAGCAGCCTCCCAGTGTACGGTAGGTGTGAGAGCAGTCGTCCATCAGTATTCTGCATCGGCGCCCCTCCCCATATACCATTTCTGCCTGCTGCGGGGAGCTGGGGTGTTCCTGCCCTTCTATCTCTATCAGTAAATATGGCTGCCTTCTGGGATTTTAGTTTCAAACTTTTAGAGACAGATTAGAAGCCATAAGTGTCATCATTAATCCCATCATCTATTTAACCTGTTAGAGGCTTCTACAATCACTGCTGCCAGTGTGAACATGGACTTATATGTCAAGTTAACAGATCTATAGCCGGGACCGTAACATACAGTAATAGCGCCCCCATACATACTAATAGTGTCCCCTTTGTGCCCTCACACAGTAATAGGTCCCCCTTTGTGCTGAAACACATAGTAATAGTGCCCCCTTTGGGCCCACCACACACTAACAGTACCTGGACACACACTTACACTGCCCCTTTTTTGCCCCCTACACAGTAATAGCACCCCCTTTGTGCTGCCTGCTGTGACTGTGCCTTAACCCCTTGAGTGGCACGCCCGGAAAGGTTCCGTGACGAGCTCCACTGCTCATAGCAACATAGCCCGGAAGATTTCCGGGCTATGTATCACTATGGGAGCTGCAGAGCACAATGCCACAAGCTGTGACAGTGTGCTCTGCCTGCACAGACCCACACAGAGCAGTGCAAGGGCTTTGAAAAACCAGCAGAAGATATTGCCGATATGTCGGCAATGTCCTGCTTTGTTTACAGGTTGCCATAGAGACCATCGGCTTGTCAGAAGCAAGCCGATGGTCTCTGTGGCAGGGAAAGCTGGTTGTTAGCTGTCAGAGGACAGCTAGGTACTAGCTCTTACAGCAGAGATCAGAGAAAACCTCCGATCTCTGCTGTGTTAACCCTTTACATGCTGCAGTCTATGTGACTGCAGCATGTAAAGGGCTGTCACTGCAGCATGTAAAGGGCTGTCACCATCGGACCCCTGGAATGTGATCAGGGGTCCTGATGGGTCCCTGTGGAAGTCCCCTAAAGGGACAAAAAAAAAAAAAAATTTTAAAAAAATTTAAAAAAAAAAAGTTAAAAAAATAAAAAAAACACTTGTCTCCCTTTACTTTGTAAAAAATCAAAAATACAATCACACATGTGGTATCCGTGTGCGTCGTAATGACCCAGAGAAGGAAGTTAATACATTATTTAACCCCTTAATGACATGGCCCCTTTTTTTCTTTTTCCCCCATTTCTTTTTTTCCTCCCCCCTGTTTAAAAAATCACAACTTGCCCCGCAAAAAAACAAGCCCTTATATGGCCATGTCAATGGAAAAATGAAAAAGTTATGGCTCTTGAGACGCAACTGCAAAACTAGTTGAAATTCAATGATTAGACCATTTTAAAAAACCTGCCCTGGTGGGCACGACAGGGTGGTAGGAAACCTGCCACTCAAGGGGTTAATGAGCTGACGTTTTTATAAAGCGCGCCATGCGGCAGGCTGTGTATCTTGAATCCTCTTCCCGTCATCTCCAGTCTGCCGGTCCGAGGTGTTAGGTGGCGCTGTTACATGTTGTAAATACTGTACATAGTTGTAGCACAATATCGTGGTTGGTGACTGGCCCGTGTAGTATGGCGGTTGGTGGCTGGACTGTATAGTATGGTGGTTGGACTGTGTAGTATGGCGGTTGGTGGCTGGACTGTGTAGTATGGCGGTTGGTGACTGGACTGTATAGTATGGTGGTTGGACTGTATAGTATGGCGGTTAGTGGCTGTACTGTGTAGTATGGCGGTTTGTGGCTGGACTGTGTAATATGGCAGTTGGTAACTGGCCTGTGTAGTATGGTGGTTGGTAACTGGCCTGTGTAATATGATGGTTGGTAACTGGCCTGTGTAGTATGGCGGTTGGTAATTGGCCTGAGTAGTATGGCGGCTGGTGGCTGGCCTCTGTAGTATGGCGCTTTGTTGCTGGCCTGAGTAGTATGGCGGTTGGTGGCTGGCCTGTGTAGTATGGCGGTTGGTGGCTGGCCTGTGTAGTATGGCGGTTGGTGGCTGGCCGCTGTAGTATGGCGGTTGGTGGCTGGCCGCTGTAGTATGGTGGTTGATGACTGTCCTCTGTAGTATGGCGGGTGGTGACTGTCCTCTGTAGTATGGCGGTTGGTGACTGGCCTGTGTAGTATGGCGGTTGGTGACTGGCCTGTGTAGTATGGCGGTTGGTGACTGGCCTGTGTAGTATGGCGGTTGGTGACTGGTGACTGGTGATTATACCTGTAGAGATGGAACGCAAACTGCGCTCCATCTCTCTAACCGGATCTTATCCGACCACTACGTCATTACCACACGCCGGAAGTAGATATGGCGGACAGTGGCTATGGGGTGAAAGGTAATTAACTGTCAGTATACATATGTTTTTGTGTTATTCATGGTTTTGTTGTACTTGAAAAAGGCCTATACTTGTGAAGGTCGAAACGTGTTGAACGGAACAGTACCGAATAAACTTGTGGAACTTATTCCTGTTGCTGACCACGATTTATACGCCTACTGGGATTGGAGGTGTCTGAGCCTAGGCACCCCCGTGAAGTAAGTTGTTTGCCTTATCACCACTTTTCCTATAAGAATACTGCTGTTCTTTTCTCTGTCATATCTTATGATTGGAGCACACGCAGGATGCTCTCCTGCATTGAGGGATATCAACATGATCGGCGGACCTCCCTCATGATTTAAAGATACTCTGTATTATTCATCTACGGACATTTATATCCTTAATTGTTGGTTTTATCGGTTGAAGTTATTTCACCTGCTCTATTAGTCTTGTCTTTCATTGCATTTCCCCTTTCCATCTCCCCTTGGAGCGCTGCCTCAGAACTTTTCACACCATCCACTCTCCAGACGCTACAGGTAGTCGTTCATCTTCCTCTATCTTCACCAACATGGAAGCTAAAGGTGCTTCCATGTGGCTCTGTGTTAGCACACGCTCTTCCTGAAGATGGACTCCCTTCCCGCTCTCAGACACTCACATTATAATCTCACTTGTAGCACATGACACAGTAGGATAGATACATTCAGCGGACAGAGCTGACAGGCAATGATTTTAGCAGAGTTAACTCTTCAGATGCCGCAGCTGTGCAACAGACATATAGAAAATGACATGACAAGCTTTGAAATGACGTGACAAGTGCATCTACATGAGACAATACATGTATGACATTTATGGAGGGGACCAGGATGTTGTTCTGGGACACTACACAAGGTGCCTGAAGGAGATGCCCACATACCATGTTATGTAAGAGTGATGATGATAGGGATTTTTATTATTTTATTTTTATTATTTTCTTCTTTTTTTTCCTTTTTTTCCTTTTGTCTCTTTCTTTTTGTCTTGCTTTTCTTGTCCTCCTGTCCTTTTTTTTTCTTTTTCCCTTTTATTCTTTCCTTCTCTTTTTTTTCTCATAATGTCCAGAAGATTATATATTACGCCGGGTATTATCCATGGGGTGCCTTGTATATGTGAGGGTTTGTGTTTAGATCAACCCTGAGCACTGCTATTAGAGATGGGACTTATTGAAAACAAGGTCTCCTTCTACATGACCGGGATCGCGGTCTGTCTGGTGCACTTGGTGAGTCCCAGCTATGTGTTTACAATTGAGAGTGGTGCGCATGCGCCGGCGGCCGCCGGTTGCTATTGCAACCATTTGCCAGTGTCGACCGGGCGGATCAGCCTGCTGTGCAGGCGCACCTCAGTCTTTCTGGGGATGATTCTCCGAGTACATACGTGCACACAGGAGATATCGCGGGAGTCCTGAAGACTCCCGCACATGCGCAGTCACTCCTAATGGATGCCGAGGCACACAGGGGCTGACAGAGAGGGCCCACCTGACAATCAATATGTCAGTCTTACACACCTGAAGCCCGATCCGGATCTCACCAACGGACAGGTCTGTTTTATGCATTGCATGAGTAGTTGCACATGTGTTTTATTTTGTCAGTTTTCACTGGTGGTAGGGGTGTTCCTTATAGCTTTATAAGGAGTTGTATGTGCACTGTTTCATTGACTTGATAAAAACCACAGCATGTAAGTGGTCGAAACGTTGTTTTCATGCGCTGGGCAGAATAAAGATTTTTTGCATATAAGTATTTCCCTGGGTGCTGCTCCATCCCTATCATCTTTGGTCTACACTTTATCCGGCAGTTTGGATCCAGGACCGGACCAGGAGCGTGCACATTTTTCCGTGAAAATTTCCTCCCTGATATGGAATAGAGGTACGGTGTGTGCTGTTGCCAACCTGTTTATACAAAATGTTATGTAAGAGTAATATAGAGAAGCCCACCAGTAGTACGGTGAGACTGATGTATACACCACTACGTGTGGCTGGAGCAGAAGCCATATTATAGGACTACTTGGCTGTCTCCATCACTGCTGACCAAAGCTGGCCACTACATACAGTCAGACCAGGCAGTGGGGTCTAGAACTAGAGATCGGTGCAGGTCCAAGGTGTTCGCTGATGATGGGCTAATTTTATTGCAGGTCTTGCGCAGAACTTTAGGGCGGGTTCACAGAATTAATTTTCCATCATGTGCAAAAGTAGCCTTATATTAATTGGCAATTTGGGGGGCATGGCCAGTGGCGCATGGCGGAGGATGCATAGTTCTTTACTGCCAGTAGGTACGGCAAATTAGCGGCACATACAGTGACAGGGACTACAGCTCCCTCACCTCTCCTCAGCTCCGCTGATAGCAGAGAGCACAACGTTTTTCCCAGTCAGTGGGACTCCAGAAGATTGCACCGACCAACAGCAGGAAAGTGCGGCATCCTCTCCCTGCGCTACCTCAGGCGGTCACTCACCAGGAGTGAGTGACATGCTGCTGACTGGGACCTTAGGAGGCAGTGATCATGATATCCTGGAATTTTGGATAAAAAGAGGAAGAGCTGAGAAGACTCAGACCTCAAGGTTGGAATTCAGAAAGGCAGATTTTAATGAACTCAGAAAGAGGGTAGGAAGGATCCAATGGCCGGATGTTCTTAAGGAGAGAAATGTCCAAGAAGGTTGGGAAATATTGTGACAATCATTAACAATCCCTAAAAGAAGGAAAAATGGGAAGCATTTAAAGAAACCAGGATGGATGAACACAGAACTCGCACACATGGTAAAAACAAAGAAAAATATGTTTATCAAATGGAAAGAGGGGGGGATATCTAAAGAAGAATATAATGCGGTCTGCAGAAACTGTAGGGCAAGTGTAGCAAGGACACTTCAAGAATAATTTTAACTACCACCCACTGCTACTTGGTGCCAGAATAATTACATATTACAGCACCCAAAATATATACCTTAAGGTGCATTTACACTGAAAGATGATCGCTCAAATGACAGTTTGAGTGACAGTTTTGAGCCATCAGCTTTGCATAACTCTTAAGTAGCTAATTAGCTACTTAAAGAGTTAAATACAGGCAGAGGGGGACACTGCTAATAACTCCGAGAACAGCAGCTGTTTTGTATATTGTGAGGGATAAGGTAGCAACCTGGGCATCAACAGCCAGAGACAGTGACACAAGGAGTAAAGTTCATAGTCCAGGCTTTGCCTGGGTTTATTTCAGCAAAATAAAGCAAAACAGGCCTTAACTCCAGGCCAACATAAATTAACACCTGCTGGTCTGAGCACTCACTATACACAGATCGGTCCTGACTACTCACTGCAAAAACACAGCTTGCTGTGCACAGCCAGTCTGGTCCTCAGACCTTCAGAGGTCTCACCACCACTTCAAGACCTGCAGGCACAGGTTTTTTATAAGGCCTGATACTAGCCTCACCTGGTACGTGGGAGTGGCCATCCCACCCTTCACTTTGACCACTCCAGGAAAAGCCGGGCCGAACTATGCGGCTTGGAGCCACTACATTAGATTACAATGTGCCAGTAACTTAGTGTTACTGACACCCAAATGCTGGCTTCCTCCACCGAGCCCAGGCTGCTCGGTGACACGTATCTGCCCAAGTACTGCCTAATGCCACATAATAGAGCATCCTAGGAGAAATATATCTGCCCTCCACCACTTTGCCAGTCACTGTCTCACAATATGCAAACAGCTGCTTTCTTTTCGCAGTTATCAGCGGTGTCCCGCTGAGCTGATAGCTCCGAGAAACAGCAGGAGCGCTGACAGCTGCTTTGTTCTCTGTGCTTTCAGCTGGCATCCTGCTGAGAAGTCCCAGCAGGATATCAGCTGAAAAAATACCATCAGCGCCGCCTGCTGAGAAAATCAGCATATGGCACTGATAAGAATCTTTGGTGATTTCTAGCTAGAAATCACCAAGGAATGAATAGTGCATGATGGTCGTGCTTAGACATAACGATTATCGCTCAAAAGATGGCTTTTGAGCGTCTTGTTTAAATGGGTTTTCAGTCACTGCAGGCCCTCATAGATTACTTTCATTTAAATGGCAATGGTGAAGTTTCTGACCCAACTCTGTGGTTCGCGCATAAGGCTACTATGAAGGATCATTTTATCAAACAAACATCTTACAATAAAAAAAAAAAAGCAAGGAATTATTACTATCCTTGCAAACACAACTATGCACATTGCACAGATTACACAAAGCATCCTACTCCTTGGATAGAGAGATATTGGCCCTACACCAGCAGCTCCAGGAGCTTCATGTCTATGAATATGACCTAGCTCTAGGGAATTACTATTAACTTAATACTGACAAGGCGATAAAACTGGATCTACATTAGTGAAACAAGCAAAAACTCGTACAGCTAAAACATGCAAACTCTTTCTTCAAGATGCTCAGGTTAAGACATCTGACCCTCAAGGCATTGTTGATGTATATAACTTAACCCCTTAATGCTCCAGGATGTACATTTACGTCCTGCAGCGTCGGGGTAAGTATGAAGAGAGATTGCAGGGTGACCTCTTTTCATATAGTGTGGCCTACAGCTTTTTATTACAGCTGACACCCGCGGGCAATAGCTGCAATTAGCCACGTGGCTGATCAACGCTATTAACCCTTTAAATTCTTCCGTCATTCCTGACAGCTGCATTTAAATCCCCCGAACTATGTTCAGGGGGCCCGTACTGCCCCTCCCCGATGAGATCGCAGGAAGCCGTACGGGTGTCATGGCAGCCGGGGGCCTTCTGAAAAACCACAGGGCTGTCATGGCAGACTGCCCATCAAGCCATCCCCGTGGCATTGGGGCCCAGAAACTTCAAGTTATGCCTCTGCCAGAGATGAAATTTTTCTGCGCTTTAAAGAGTTGGTAGGAGAAGGAATTAGATTAAATGACTTACATGAAGAGGAGGGGGTATAGACCCTAGTTTGAAAATGTCCCCTTCCCCTTTTTGTTAGACCAAGCACATCAGGGATGAAATTGGGCCTAATGAACTTCTAAAGAAATTGTAATTTATCGTTATTTTTATCATGTCTCTTAGAAGAGTATAAAGTCTGAAAATCCAGGACATTCCTTTTGACTTTAATCGTGAGAATAACCTTGACTTTACATATTTCATGGGGGTGACACAGAGTTTTGTCTCGTATCTGTCGAGGACATGTAAAAAATATCGAGAAGCACTATCTTTTATATATCCGTTAGAAATGATAAAATGTGTTCTTAAAGCATTTATAGTTCTTCGGATATACTTAAGGCCACAGGGGGCTCAACAAGATAAATGACATCGCTTACTCCACAGTTTAAAAACTGCCATTATTTAATTGGGTCCTGATCCGGGTTTATAGGAATCTCCTTTCTTCCATGTTGCACATACGGACAGCAGTTGCACCTTTACAAGCCACATCTAAGGAGCCTATGAAGGGTTTCAGAAATGTGTTTCTTTTAAGTAGGTGGATTAATATGAAGACACAGACGTGCTAGGATGTTTTTTAGGGTCCGTTTCTAGCGGAAAACTTTAGGGTTATCTGGTATATCGTTATGTAAAAATGGGTCTCCTTTTAGGATTCCCCAATGCTTAAAAAGCATGTTTTTTATAGAGGCATGCTGGGAGTTGTAGCGGGGAATGAACAGAGTTTTCAAACTAAAGTCATTTTTCTTCGGAATCATGTCTTTTCTACTTTTGTCACTATGGTGATCTTCTTCCAGGACTTTGGTATATACCTATACACTAAGTGTTTTAGGATACCCCTTCTCCTTGAATCTTGTTTTCCTGATTTTGGCCTGTTCACTGTGCGTTCGGGTAGAAGAACAGTTTCTCTTAATCCATTTAAACAGTCCATACTGGATATTAGTTTTCCAGTTCTTCGCTGCAAGAGTTTCGGTAACTATTTAAATCAATGGGCTTAAAGTGGGTTTTAGTTTGGATATTACCTTTAGGAATAAATAATTCCAAATCTAAGAAGGCCGCACTAACAGGGTTCATAGTATTAGAAAACTCGAGGCCAGTTGTTTTTATTCAAATTAACAATAAGAGATGCTAAATCCTCCAAGTCCCCATTCCAGGTCAATAGGATATTGTCAATAAATCCCCTAAAAAATACAATGCAGGAATCATTAAAATTACTTTCTTCAGATGCACCCAGAAAAAGGTTGGCATAGCTGGGTGCAAACTTGGTTCCCATTGCCGTACCTTTTACCTGCAAAAAAAAAAAAAATAGATTCTTAAAAACAAAATAATTATCATAAAGGATAAAATGAATCGAATCCAAAATAAAAAGTTTTTGTGGGTGCGGCGTTAGAAAATCTCCACTCCAAAGTGTTCAACTGCCTTAATCCCTAGATCATTCGGGATATTAAGAGTAGAGAGACTTAATGTCTAGTGTACACCATATGTAGCAGTCTTGCCAAGAGGCTTGGTTGATCAGGGTAAGTAGGTGTCCTGTGTCTTTACCCCTTAGTGACCAAGCCTGTTTGCGCCTTAATGACCAGGCCACATTTTGGAAATCTGACATGTGTAACTTTAACATAGAATAACTCCGTAAAGCTTTTACATATCCAACTTATTCTGAAATTGTTTTTTCACCACATGTACTTCATTGAGGTAGTAGCAATAGACCAATAGAATTTGTGTTTATTTATTAAAAGCGCCAAAATTGGGAAAATGTTGAAAAAAATTGTCATTTTTCACATTTTCAATTGCAATATCTGAAATATGTGCAAACATACTGTAGAAATTTTTTATAAGAAATATATTTCCATCTGTTTACTTTATTCTGGAAGCACATTTGAAAATTTTGTTTTCCTGCACCAAGCCAAGATTGCAAAGGTTCATAGGTGCCAGAATATTAGATCCTCCCACAAATGACCCAATTTTAGAAACTACACCCCTTAATATATTCATTGAGGTGGGTCATGAGTATTTTGACCAACAGTTTATTTCAGGAGTTAATGCAATTTAGAGGATAAAAATATAAAATGTCATATTTTTTGCAAATATGTCATTTTAACCCCTTAATGACGCAGCCCCTTTTTTTCCATTTTCGTTTTTTCCTCCCTCCTTTAAAAAAATCGTAACTCCTTTATTTATCCATCTATGTCGCTGTATGAGGTCTTGTTTTTTGCAGGACAAGTTGTATTTTTCAGTGGTGCTATTTACTGTACCATACAATGTACTGAAAAGCTTTTAAAAAATTTTAAATGGAGTAAAATGAAAAAAAAATTCCGCCATCTTTCAGTGTGTCTTGTTTCTACGGCGCACAAACTGCAACAACAATGACCCGATAACTTTATTCTATGGGTCAGTACGATTGCTACGATGCCACACTTGTATAGTTTCTTTTGTTTTTTTTACTGTACTACTTTTTTTTTCAGGACATTTAATTTTTTAAAGATATTTTCTGCCGCCATCTTCTGCGCGCAATAACTTTTTTATTTTTACGTCAACGTAGTTGAGCGAGGGCTCATTTTTTGTGGTATGTCCTGTAGTTTACGAAAGTATAAATTCGGAATACATACGACTTTTTGATCACTTTTTATTGCATTTTTTTCTGGGAGACAAGGTGACTGAAAAAGTGCTTTTTTTTTTGGACGACATTCACCGCGTGGAGTAAACAATAGGCTACTTTGATAGTTCGGACTTTTACGGACATGGCAATACCAAATATGTAATTTTTTTTATTATTTAGATTTTTTAATTATAGATATGGCAAAAGGGGGCTGATTTAAACTTTTATTACTTTTTTTTTTTACAATTAATAAAACTTTATTGATCTCACCTTCACTTTTTTTAAGCCCCCCTGGGGGACTACAACATGCAATGCTTTGATCGCTCCTGCTTTTTGACAGGCAGTCTATCAACCCACCCCACGGGGATGGCTTGATAGGCAGTATCCTAAGCCAGCCCTGGGGCCTTTCAGAAGGCCTCCGGCTGCCATGACACCTGCCCGGCTCCCCCGATCTCACTGCGGGGAGGCTGTACGGGACCCCCAAGCATTGTTCAGGGAATTTAAATGCTGCTGTCAGAATTCACAGTGGAATTTAAAGGGTTAATAGCCACAACCGGGCGCCGGACGATTGTAGCTATTGCCCGTGGGTGTCAGCTGTAATAAACAGCTGATGTCCGCGCTGTATGGAGAGAGGTCACCCTGTGACCTCTCTTCATACATACCCCGACGCTCTAGGAAGTAAATGTATGTCCGGGAGCGGGAAGGGGTTAAAGACAGGTCTTTTTTCTATAGTGCACACGTTTTGCATCTCAAAATGGATATTCCTGTTTGTGCTGTGTTCAGAAACATACCCAATGTGGCCCTAATCTTCTGTCCATATGCACAACGGGGCCAGAACCGAAAGAAGCAGCCGGTGGCTGCCAGAACAGACATTTTGCTTGAAGCTGTTTTAGGCCCCATTGCACACCTGTAGAGCCCTTAAGCAGCCAAAATGATATAGAACCACCACAAATGACCCCATTTTGAAAAACTAGACCCCTTAACAAATTCATCTAGGGATGTACTTTGTATTTTGACCCCACAGTTTTTGAATGAATCTAAGCAAAGCAAAAGGAAAACATTATGATTTTCATTTTTTTGCAATTGTATCTTTTTAAAAAACGTGTTTTTTTTGCATCGCACACATACAAATGAAGCCTTGCACCCCAAAATAGATACCCCTGTTTGTCCCGTGTTCAGAAACACATGCATTGTTGCCCCAATCTGCATACTGGACACATGGCTAGGCCTGTAAAGAAGTGCTTTCAGGACACAACTGAATAAATTTCAGGCCCTATTGCTCACTTGTAGAGCCAACAAGCTGCCAAAATGATGAAACGCCCCCCACAAGTGACATATATGTTTTATAAAACAGGTGAAAAATAAACGTAATAAAAGTAATAATGTAAAACTGTGTGGTATGTCTCAAAACATGGGTAATTAAAGAGGCCTGGTTGGGATGAGCACATGAGGCAATAAAACCGGGACTAGACCCCTGACGCACGTTTACGACAGCCTTCTTCAGAGGGGTACTGCCATCCACAAATTCTATCCCATAAATAGTATTCAAGTAATTGAATGAACCTGTTAGTAATCCACGCCCCTTGGAAACACCTCTGCACCTTCTTACAATAGTCTTCCTTCATTAAGAATCGTACATCATATGTAAACTTTCACTGTAGTGGAAGAATCTGTTTCTTCACATCTGTGTAGATTCCAGTCTCTTGCTTAAAACCTAACCTTTAATAAATATTAGATTAAAAATAACAAAAATCTGACGAAAGTATAAATTCACGCCGGCAGCCATGACATCATTGAATGGGTGTGATTGCTAACACGTGCGCCTTCAGCCAATCACAGCCATTCAATGCTGTCATGGCTGCCGGCGTGTGTATTAGCTTTCTGGAAGCGGGGATTTCAAGCCCCGCATTCAGAAAGCTATGCTGCGCCGGGGACGAGGAGCGAGCGACAGCCTGCCGGAGCGAGCGACATCCTGCCGGAGCGCGACAGAACGCCGGGGCAGGTGAGTAATGAATTTTTTTTTTTTTACACTTTTTTTTTTTGTATTACCGGCGCATAAGACGACCCCCGACTGCAGAGCAGATTTTTCGGGGTTCAAAAGTCGTCTTATACGCCGGTATATACGGTATCATCTATAATGAGGGAATGACTTTCTGACAACAGTCAGCACAGGACTGAAACTCTGATGTTGCACCACTCTGCTAATCTCATAATTCCAGTGAATTGATGCTGTATTCAATCAGGGTATGGCAGGGGTGAAACCAATTTAGGCCTATTAAGTCCCACTAACTCCTGTCAACCCAGAGGTTACTAACGAAATTGTAAAGAATCACTAGCAGAGTTCTTGAAATTACTATTGAATTACTATGCAACGCTTTTCCACCATGATAGTGTAGCCTCATCAGGAACATGTAATTTCTTTCAAAATAAGTACAGTAGAACCTCATCTAACTTCATTAATCCGTCCGGAAGCAATGGACTTTAGTAGAAATCAATGTTAGTTGAGGACATTGTTTCCATAGGAATTATTGTAAATCCAATTAATTTGTTCTAGACGTTCCAAAAAACACACCAAACCCCATTTAATAGAGATAAATTCCAAAAACAATAACAATACTGAATTAATATAAAACACAACTGTAAAGAATAAATTAACATTGAAGGGACATCATTATAGCAGTACTTATCACTGTGTTATCTGTGGTTTGACATAGGACTGCAGGGACATCATTATAGCAGTACATATCACTGTGTTATCTGTGGTTTGACATAGCACTGCAGGGACACACCCTTTCACTTCCTGTTGCAGGGTGTGGCTCACCTGTGAGCAGGTGCTTGCAGCTCCAGGCCTCTCTCTTTCTCCTCCAGGGCCTGGGACTTTTGCTCTCTCCTACCCAGGGGTTAGTGTGGTCCTGGGCTATGGCTAGAGGGAGGACTACTACCCCCACTCTCCGGAGCCAGACGGCGGAGGATGGGGATGCTTTACAACCAGCTACCCAGGAGGGGCTGAGGAGATCTAGCAGGAGACGCAGCGATGTGTCTCCTGCACCCCTCCTGGAGACCACTCAAGGTGGCCGTCGGGCTAGCCAGGGTGAGGAACGGCGGCCCTCCGGAACCTCGGCTGCTGGGACTTCCAGCAAAGGCCCTCCTGGAGCCAGGCCAGGTACTTCTGGGGGAGACCCCAGTCCTACCATCGAGCACTGAGGAACACTGCGGCCTAGGGAGGATGTTACCGTCTTTGCTGCCAGGCTCGTTTCAAGGACCCAGGAGTACAGTGAGGCCGGTGGCACCATCAGAAGGCTTCAGGAGAAGTTAAAGGCAGCCAGGTCCCTGGCCAACAATTCAGGTGGGTCGAGGGCCCAATACAGCCAGGCCGTCCAGGAATTGAAAAGAGAGATCCTCACCCTGGTTGAGAGGAGGGCGGCCATCTTCAGGGATGCAGGTCCCTTTGCTGAGAAGCTGGGGAATTTTGACCAGTTTGAAGGGTCTCAGCTGGCTCTGGCTGGGGTCTGTGATGATATGAAGGACCTAGTGTCCAACATGGAGCGGGCCCCTGCTGGAGAACTGCAGACAGCGGACAGTCAGCAGTCCCAGTGCAGTGACCTTCCAGCCGGGCAAGCTACTATTATTTCAAGCTCGGACTCCTCTGGGGAAGAGAGCAAGGACAGCGGCCCGGGGGGGGGGGGGGGGGGGCAATTAATGGTGTACATAAGTCAGCTGGAATCCCCTGGAGGCCTGGAGGGTCTCTATTTTGACAATGACCTTCCTTAGCGAGACCCCTAGGCTAAAAAGAAGAAAAGTGGCAAAAAGATCACCCAGGTGGAGTACAGGTACGTCAGCCTCCCTGGGCAACCCTCTGAACCAGGGGAGGGAGGTAGCTGCATGGGTAGCCCCCGGGTCCGACCCAGCCTGGACTCTGCTAATGTGGGTTCAGTGCAAAGGAAGGGCGAGAGTGCTAGGCATCCTGATCTAACACCTCCCCCCCCCAGTTCGTAATAAAAGGAGGGGTGACGGGCAGAAGCTGGTGTCTGACAGCGAGATTCCTAAAAGTGGGGGTCATCCGGCGTCGGATGATCCAGGTAAAATGTCAAAAAAGGCTGCGAAGGTGGGGGTTTATCCGGCGTCATATGATCCAGGTAAAATGTCAAAAAAGGCTGCGGAGGTGGGGGGTCATCCGGCGTCGGGTGGCCCCCAGAAAGGGCCTGCGGTGGGCCTGAGTAAGGGGGGTCACCCGGCGTCGGGTGATCCCAAGAGTTCAGGGAAGGTGGAGGAAAAGGTAGGGGGTCATCCGGTGTCGGCTGGCCCCCAGAAAGGCCCTGCGGTGGGCCTAAGTAAGGGGGGACACCCAGCGTCGGATGATCCCAAAGGTTCACGGAAGGTGGGGGGTCATCCGGCGTTGGGTGGCCCCCAGAAAGGCCCTGCGGTTGGCCTGGATAAAGGGGATTGTCCAGCGTCGGGTGATCCCAAACATCTTGGGAGGTTGGGGGGCCATCCGGCGTCGGGTGGCCCCAATAAAGGCCCTGCGGTGGACCCCCAAAAAAGTGGTTACTAAAAACATCGGAATTCTTTTGCTGGGGTTACGCAGAGTATGATGGCAGGGGGCGGAGCCAAAGGTCCTGAGTGCGTGGCTGAAAGTCCCTTTTTCCCCCATTGCTAAGGGGGGTGGGTCTGGAGGCTTGGAGGGCACTACATTTAAGAAGCCCACCTTGGGTTGCTCCAGTGCAGGCATGGGGGGAAGGGCTGGGAAACCTCCGGGCCGCCTGGTGCCCCTTACTCTTCCTGCCAAGAAAGGAGCCATTACCGGTCTGGTCGCAAAGAATAGGGAGAATGATGGGAGTGAGAGTATGGAAGGCATGGAGGTGTGTGAAAGGGATGAAGGGAGCAACATGATAGCGAGTGGTGTGTGTGAGGGAGAGTCTAGGGGTGTGGGGAATCTAAATAATACAAGATTAAATGTTGGGGTGTCTGCTGGTGGAGGACTATCTGAGGGAGATACAGGTGATAGTAAATTTACAAAAGTCACAAGTGAGGGTGGAGTTTCTGGTAGTTTGAGGAGGAGTGGGGGCCCTGGTCCAGCTGCCGCCCCGGTGGTGACTGCTCCTAGGAGCTACACTAATGTTGCCGCCGGGGTAAGTGGGGGACCTTCACCTCCCGGCTTCAGGGACCCCAGGTCACACAAGCTGTTCCTATCCGCCTTAAAGAGGGGAGAGAGGTCGGTCACTATAGAGGGTGAAAAGCCCGACCTATCCTTTTGGATAGATAGGTTTGGCACAGGGGCCTTCCGAGAGCAAAGGCAGGGAGAAGAGGCATGGTCGCTTCCTACAACCGGGCAGGGGGGGGGGGGTCCAGAAGGAATGTGGTTCGTCTCCGATGGGGAGGCAGTGATGCCTGCCCTAACCGTACTAGGGTGGTGGAGCTTCTCCTCGGGATGGAATTCAGGGCGAGTGACATCTTTGCCCTGATCCACCCCTTTGGGACCTCCCTGTTTGATGTTAGCTTCGTGAGACCAGAGGGGCTCGAGCTTTTCTGGCCAAAATACGAGCTGGCTCAGATGGAGCTCGAGTGGCGGGATTTTGCGGTTCAAGCAATTTCCCGCCAGAATGACACTAAGAGAGTGACCGTTCTGACTAGTAACGAATCTCTCTCTTATGTTGACATCATGACCTGGATCGGTAGGTGTGGGGAGATTCTCCATCCTCCCCAGAAAAACAGGGATGCACACGGTATCTGGTCAGGGGCCTGGACTTTCATGGTAAAGTTGAAACGTGCAGGTAATTCCGTTACCCACATCCCTGCTTTTGCGTTCCTGGGAAGGGACAGGATTCTGGTTTTCTACCAGGGGCAGCCGAAGGTCTGCCACAGGTGTGGAGACCCCACACATTTCAGTGCACAGTGTAAGGTGCTGGTGTGTGCGCTGTGTGGGGGCAGAGACCGCCTATCCTCATCCTGTGGCAGCATTCGGTGAAACCTGTGCAGTGCTTTAGGGCACCCATTCAGTCATTGTCCCTTATCCTTTGCCAACATTGGCCGAGCTCAGTCAAAGGGTCAGCGGGCCCGTCGCTCCGGGGGTGAAGCCGGTGGCAATAGGGAGGAGGAAGAGCTACTGGGTTTCGGTGGGGTGCCTGGCCAGCCAGGGCAGGAGGGGAGTCGAGCTGCTGAGGCCCCAAGGGATAGCGAGGTGGATGAGAAAACCAGAAGGATGGAGAGAGAGGTGGTGGCTGCCAGTTCTGCCGGATCCTCCCGTGAAGAAAGTGCGGACGATGAAAATGAGAAATGGCAAAAGCAGAAAAAAAAGGGTAAGGGATAAGCAAGAAAGAAAAATAGGGGTTCTTTCTCTCTAGAGTGGGATGACTCAGTCCCACTCACTCTGGCACAGATACCAAAGGAAGGCCCCATCAGTTCTCTGACGGTCGACCTCTATAACCGGTACCAAGCCCTGAATAGCACCTCCTCTTCCCTGCCAGGGGGAGAGGCTGGGGGTGAGGTGCCGGAGGTGGTGGCAGAGATAATTGAGGAAGGAACCCCGGGGGACGCTGGGTTTCTTTCTGTGGGGGACCCGGTTTCCTCCGGGAAGGGGGCTACCCTGAAGCCGGAAGGTGAAGGTTATGATGAGAGCGGTGATATGGATGTCTCAATTTCCCTAAAAAGAAACAAAGGAGAGACCTCTTCTTCCGACAGGGAGGAGGGGGACAGTAAGAGGAAAGCCATCCAGCTCGATCACCAATGATGGTGGCACTCACCCTGTTGACGCTGGCATCCATTAATGTTGCCAGCATTAAGTCAGATGGGGCTAGGTTTGCGGCCTTTGATTTTCTCAGCCGAGTTGAAGCTGACATTTTGTTTTGCAAGAGGCTAGGCTGACAGATTTGTCGGTCATGTACAAAGCCAAGCGTGAGTGGAGGTGCGGAGCCTCCTATTGGTCTCTTGCGGCCGAGCCGTATAGCGGGGTGACGGTCCTTTTTAAGACCGCACAGGTAGAATACAGACGGGTTATTGAACTGGAAATGGGGAGGTGCCTGATCTTGGATATTCTCATGGGAGGTCAAGAGTTGCGTCTTACTAACATCTATGGACCCCAGTTAAAGGGGGGGCGCAAAGACCTCTTTATGAGAATTAAGCCTTACCTTTTTACAAGCCGGCAAGTGGTCTTTGGAGGCGACTTTAATAATGTCATGAGGCTCTGTTCCAATAACCAGCTAGGCTATGATAGCATCGCATTAAATAGCGTAGTTAGTTAGGCACACCTTGTGGATGTCCACGTTCGGCACACCCCAGGGTGCACGGGATTCACTTGGTTTAGAGGCAGTTATTGCAGGTCTAGGATAGATAGGTTTTATTTAAAGGTGGAAGCTGTCTCCTCACCGTTATCGGTGGTGGAGGTGGAGTTCTCCGACCACTGTTTGATTCTTTTTTCTCTGAGACCCCTTGGATGGGCAAAGGTTTATGGAAGTTGAATTTGTCACTCCTGGAAGAAGCGGAAATAAGATGGTCCTTTGAGGATTTTCTTCAGAGCCAGGAACCGCTAGTGGGCCTATGCAGCAGTAAGTCAGAGTGGTGGGAGATGTTCAAACATCAGGTAAGAAGGTTCTTCCAATAGATCTCCAACCTCAGAAGCCTGAACAGAAAGCGTATGTATCAGAGCCTGAGGAGGAAACTCGAGCATTTGGTCTCTACTGGAGGTAGCCGCGAGGAGATCTCCAGAGTGAAATCCTTGCTCAAGAGATGTCAGTATGATAGACACGCATCTTTGGTTTTAGAGAGGAACTTTGGGAAGTACCGCTCGCCCAACCCCTACAAGAGCTGTAAGATGTCAGTGAGTTGTAAATTGGTTACGGGTCTGCTAAACAGTACGGGCTCCCTGAAAAGGTCCAGATCAGGGATCCTGGAGGTTGTCAGATCCTTCTACTCGCATCTCTTGGTCGGGAAAGAACTTAATCGGGACGGAATCTCGACTTTCTTGGTGGAAACCGTTCCCGAACCAGGAGTAGACTCCTCTCTTGGCGTTTTGACAGAAGCAATTACGGAAGAAGAAGTCGGACTGGCAATTGATGGGCTTCGGTCCAAAAAGTCACCAGGCCCAGACAGCTTAACATCTGAGTTTTATAAAGCCTTTTAGGAAATTTTGGTTCCCCTCTTGACCGAGGTTTTTAATGAATGTCTATTCTCGGGCGTTCTGCCGGAGTCAATGAGAAAGTAAAGATCCACTCCGTATTGAGAATTGGCGTCCCACAGCGCTCCTCAATGTGGACAGAAGGATTCTGGCAAAAGTGCTGTTCAGTAGGTTGGTGAAATTTGCACCCCAGCTCCTTTCTGGGGCTCAGCACTGCTCTGTTCCCGGTCGAAGCATGTTTAGCGCCATGCTGAGTGTCCGGGAGGCTGTGGAGCAGGGCAGGGCGGGTCTCTGGAAGGGGTTTTTACTTTTCCTGGATCAGGCTAAAGCTTTTGATGGGGTAAACCACGAGTACCTTTGGTCTGTCCTTTTGAGATACAGTCTGCCGGTGGGGCTCGTAAAATGGTTAAAAACAATGTATTCAGGGGCCGAGAGTTTCCCGCTCGTGTACGGTTGGGTTGGCCGTCCTTTTGTAGTTGGGTCTGGAGTCCGTCAGGGATGCCCTCTGAGCCCCTGGCTTTACGTGTTCGCTGTTGATCCCTTCCTCAGAAGGGCAGATGGGGGGACCATTGGCAGGGGTGAGATTGGACCCGGGGGTGCCGGACCCGGCCTTGAGGACAGTGGCGTATGCTGATGACGTTACTATCTTTGTCTCCTCTCATGAGGAGGCGGGGTGGGTGATGTCAGAAGTTGTCCGCTACTCGGAGGTCTCCGGGTCAAAGATCAATCGGGAAAAGTGTGAGAGTCTCTGGCTGGTAGGGGGAGATCCTGCTTTTGATCTTCCGGACGCTCTCCCAGAACCCCAAGATTCCGCTAAAATTTTAGGCATCGATTTCGACCAAGGGAATTATCCCAAGGAAAACTGGGATGGCAGGTTGAGGAATGCCGCTCAAAAGGTGGATCAATGGAAAGGGTGGTCTTTGACCCTGAGAAAAAGGGTTTGCTTGATCAAGACTTACCGGCTCCCTTTGTTAATGTACCTGGGAAGTGTCTGCATTTTGCCAGAACCTCTTTGGTAACGGCTCTACAGCCTGTTCTTCCAGCTGTTATGGGGGAATAGGTTGAACCCAGTCAAGAGGGAGGTTACTTACCATACAAGGAGACTAGGCGGGTTGGGTATGGTCAACCCAGTTGTATTCCTCGTGAATACCTTATTGAAAGCTAATATCACAAACCTCTGGAGAGAGAGGGCTCCTCCGTGGGTATCCTCCTGTAAGGGATGGTTTCGGACGTTCTTCCAGGAGTGGGAGACGGGAGGCCATGTGAAGGACTTTCGTACACTGCACGGACATCTTCTGGCTTACGTTGCACCGGTTCTGAAGGTTTTACGCCAATGGGGGCTGACCGTGGGGGAAGTCAGGACGCTGGCCAAGCGTGTGCTGGACCAGAGGGTTTTGGCAACCCACTTTTAGAATCCATTGGCCCTCAAAGACTGCCTAGGTGGGGATTTGAGAGTGGGTTTGTTTCTTTTAAATTCAGTAAGAAGCCCTCAAAGTATTGGGACTTGACCTGGCGCTGCTTCTATGGTAAGCTGTATGTGGGGGACAACTTGAAGCACAAGAACACCGAAGACAGGGGTTGTCCCCAGGAGGTGTGTGGCAACACTCTGGAGAGCATGGACCACTTCCTGCTTCATTGTCCCTTTAATATAGAGGTATACAAGAGGGTAGGGGCTTCCATCGGTTGGCCTCAGCTGGCTGACCTTACCTACTCTGAGTGGTGTTATGGAGCATTCAGAGATCTGGGTGGCAGGGACCGCTGCACTTTATTTTTAGTAAGTCTAGTGGTTAGGTATTACACGTGGAGCGCACGGTGTTTAGTATCGACGCAGCATAAAATCCTCCTGGAGGACGAGGTAAGTAGGAATATTCTCGATGACCTGGTGAAGGTGCGTTCTCTGGAATTTGAAAGGTTGGGTAGGCCTTGAGCAGCCTTCTTTTGGAGGGGTTTTTGCTTTGCGGTTCCCTAGCCTGGAGAACTGTTTCCCGGTGGGGGTCTGGATTCTTTCACCCTAGCTTTTTGTTTTTTTTAAAGTTAAAAGTTGAATAGAAGGCTTATGGGACCCGAACCAGGGCAGGAGGTAATGGTTATATTTTTTGTTATTTATTTATTTTTCTGTATATTTAGGCTGTGGATTATTATGCATTATATGGTTTTGTGGGTGGTATTATGTGTTTATGGTTTTTTCGTGTGTGGTATCATGTTTCATGGGTGGTATTATGTGTTTTCGTGGGGAGTATTATGTTGAGTTTTTGTGGGGGGGTTATATGATATGTTGTAATATGTTTTGTTATGTTATGTAAATTTTGTTGTGTAAGTGGGATGTGGCCAGACCGTTTTTTTCACTCCTGTTTCTGTAAAATTTTGTAAATATGAATATGTTTGGCTATAATTTCTTGCAAATATTTCTGTTTAATTTCTGTTATTTTTGCAAATATTTCAGTTTTGTAAATGTGTGTATATATGCTTCTTGCGATTGTATTTGGCAAATTTTTCTGTTATTTTGCTATTTTTGTTATTACGCCCTGTGATGTTTTTTACTTTTATAATAAAAAGATTATCACTGTGTTATCTGTGCTTTGACATAGGACTGCAGGGACATTATGGAGAATTCACCTCCAGAAAGTTTTTTCCAAAAGTTTAATAGGAGTGTGGGGAATGGGTTAAATAACTCCTGCTATAAGGGTTGCTTTTTATAAGAAATAATAATAGTCCCTATCAGACACCACCCAATACAGATTCCCCTGCATCAAAATAACAAATAGTATTGTAGCAGCGTCCCCAGCCTTAATGGTCGGCTAGAGATGAATATTGGGCTAAGTGTTGAATCAGTTCATATATAGCCCTAACTCCTCCTATTTATTTAGGGGGTAGAACTGCAATGGGCCAATCACTAGATCCTTCCTGCAATGTTTCCCCGCCTATTGGGTGGCACCCAGCAATCAATACAGTATTCATCCATAACCTGATCCTAAAGCTGTATATTGGCTCTCCAAATGCATCCTACTCTTACTTTATATAACATGTCCTCCCCACATCCATCCGATCATTGTAGCATCTCTTCGATGTGCTCATATTGCAGATCGCATCATCGCTATGTTGCCCGGTATTCGGGTTGCTAAGCAGCATGATGGGGTCATCAAGCTGCTTTATTGTCGTCCCAACCCTCAGGAGGGCGGATCCAGCGGTCTGCTTGGTCACACGATTGACGTGCTGAAGAGCATCTTCCTTGCAGGCAGCGCGGTGAGATCACCACTCTGTCCAACGCCGTCTCCTCTTCCTCATCACCCGGAGGCTGATCCTTTATGCCGTATATCATAGTTACAGCATCTCCGTTACCTGGCAACTTGTAAATAAAGGATATGCCATGCTTCTAAAAGCACGGACATTGTGCCGCCCCGTATTGTTAATAAATAAATAGATTTCACCGATATTGATGTAGATGTACCAACATGTATAGTTGTTTTTTCTTTTTGTGTGCGCGTCACATGTTTTTTATTTTTAATCTAAAATTTATTAAAGGTTAGGATACATCATATGTAAAGGTGTACCAATATGGCACTCATTCAGATTAATAGACATATGCAAGACTGAGTTGGGTCACAGAAAAGGAAAAAAAAAATTTTTTTGTATTGACCAAACTGTCTGACAGTCAGTCTCATATTGATGAAAATCCCTGTCACAGGTGACATAATGGCGCATATCTGGACGGCGCAGGGAAGCCGAGGGCGGCGTGCAGGTCTCATGGAGCGATGCTTAATCAAAGTAAAAAAGACATTGTATCCATACAGAGGCTGCCTGAATGCCACCCGCAATGTCACAATGATCACCATGCACAGTCACGCTCTGACATATGAACAGGAAAAATGGACTACACGCAGTAAAAAGCGTGCGCAAAAAAATTACAACATTATAGCAACCTTAATAGCAATCTCTGTAAGAGAAAGGAGGAGAATAAATAAAAATACATGAGTGAATAAAGTGTGGAGATAATTAAGTGTAAATAAAGCTATGATGTATGTTACTGCAATATAATGATACAAGAGATAAATGAAATCAATGTGAAATGACGGATGAGAGATCCCAGTCTGACTCCATAAATTAAAACACTGTACATATAGGCATTAGGATAATCACAACAGTATAACAACCTTGGCAGCAATCTCTAAGATGGGGAAAAATAAAATGAAATTTCTCATATGTGAAAAAAGCACAATAATGGTGGCCTGATGCAGCGGAGAGAAGTCGTGTGAAGGCTTGCTCCGCTTCAACAAACCCTATAAAGCGACTATCAGCGAACCCAGACCCGTCGGACGGTGCAGAAAAGCCATCTCACACCCGGTAGAAGAGATGCCGAAAAGAAGGAACACAAAAACTCCACTTACTAAAGTGTCGGACTTCTTCTCCTCTCGGAGTTCGGGGAGGCCGCAGCGGAGTACACAAGATGGCGCCGCGCCGCTCACCCGTTCCGGAGCCAGCGAGGAAGTACAGATCTCTCCCGCACATCTCTCGGAGAGAGCGCTTCAGTCAGCTGCTAATAAGGAGAAGTCACGGAGGAAACCTCCGAGGGATCTCTCTCAAGAAGGGGTGAGTGATGACAACGAAGCACTGCATAGCGAGGTAGCAGGCCCATCCAAAATGGCGCCGAGAGGCTCCCGGTCCCCATCTGCCTCCCTACAATCCTCCCCCTCCACAAGCCCAGAGAAGCAGAGACCCTGTCTTTCTCCATCTTCAAACTCATGTCAGCATAAGTTACAGTTTGGAGAGGAGCTTCTCTTAAATGTTCCTCCCTCTGATGCTCCAGCATCAGAGGTTTTCATCAAAAATATGATCCTAGCACTTCATAGCTCTCTGCAAAGAGATATTCAAGCCCTATCAACATCTGCCAATAAAGCACTACAAGAACTAGAAGGGCGCACAGATCACCTAGAAACGAAAATGGGTGAAATCACTTCATCACACAATAGTTTGATAGATGCCCATTATACAGTGGAGGAGGAAGTTGAAGCTATCAAGAACAAGCTAGCAGACCTAGAAGACAGGAGTAGGAGGAATAATGTAAAGATACGGGGCGTTCCTGAAAGTGTTCCTCAGACAGAATTAAAGCAATTTCTTGTCAATTTAATTAAGTCAATTCTACCCAATGCAAACGACCAGGACTGCATAATTGACAGAATACATAGGTTAGCTAAACCAAGCTTCTTACCGGATTCAGTGCCGAGAGATGTGATAGCAAGACTGCATTTTTATCACATAAAAGAAAATCTGATGTTTGCAGTCAGACAAAGTCACTCTTTACCATCGGCTTATGCCAATATAAGCTTATTCGCTGATTTGTCGCAGCTCACGATAAAAGCTAGGAGGGCTCTTTCGCAAATAACTACTTCCCTGCGGACCGCGAACATTCCTTACAAGTGGGGCTTCCCAACAAAAATTTTAATATACAGAAATAACTCTTTGCATGTTATCTCCTCTCTGGAAGCAGGAAAAAAGATCTTACAGCAGTGGAATATTCCGATATTGGAGGAAGCGCATCTGTCCAAGCATCCTTTCTCCAAAAAAGAAACCAGCAGGAGAGCGTTGCCGTCAACTCCATTGACAGGAGAAGCAATCGCCTGATGCAAAAGGCATGGTTCAAGGGTCTGAGCTCACAATTTACGTGAGTAACCGAGGGTTTGTTCTACAAGGCGAACTCTTACCCCTCCCTCACCTTTTAACAGGTTAACCCTGAATACTTTCAGACATTCTTTGTTTGAGGTTGCGCGCCCTCTTCCTTTTCTACTGTTCCCAACTGAGAAAAATGGAGCAGGGGAAGAGTCGCGTAATTGTTCTTTTACTTACAATATGCATTCTATGTTATGTTGATTGTTTTATGTTGCCAGGAAAAATCCAAATCATATGCTTTATCTATATATATCCATGTCTATTAAGATAATCTCGCAAAATGCAAAAGGGCTCAACACTCCCTTTAAAAGAGCAATGATTTGGAGGGATGCAAGAGTAAATAAAGCAGATATTTTATGTGTGCAGGAAACACACTTTACGGAGCTTGCATCGTCCAAATTCACAAATAAACTCTTCCCTCAGGTCTTCTCGGCCTCGGCCCAAAACAAAAAGCATGCGGGAGTGGTTATAGCCTTCAGAGAAGGTTTCCGCTTTTCAGTAGAAAATCAATTTATTGACGTGAAGGGCAGGTACATCATTCTCCAGGGATTACTTAACGAGACCCCTCTTACTATAGCCAATATTTATGCCCCTAATAGTTCCCAAATTTCGTTTCTAAATAAAATAATGAAAAAACTGAGGAAAGTACAGAAAGGAAAATTAATTATATGTGGGGATTTTAACATTATACCAAACAAGGAGATAGACTCAACAGCTTGCCATAGGACAGCACCTATCTTACAACCATGGCTCCTTAGGGAGGGTATGTATGATGCTTTTCGATGCCTTAACACCTCTTCTAAGGAGTACACTTTCTTTTCACCCAGATTCAAAACATTCTCCCGCATCGATCTATTTTTAGTTGATAGATGGACCCTTCCGTCGGTAACAGCATCGTCTATAGGTATAACTACATGGTCAGACCACTCCCCAGTTAGCATCATCCTTAAAGTGGGCCCCCCTTTCAACCCTACTAGAATCTGGAGGAACGACATAAATTTATTTAAAACACCACATACCCAGGAACTAATTACGCAAGACTTACTGGAATACTTCAAATTAAACGAAAATCCCGAAACAGGCAAATTTACAATTTGGAACGCTCATAAGGCGGTGATCAGGGGGACCTTAATAAAATTAAAAAGCATAGAGAGAAAGAACAAGCAAGCCAGAATTACTTCCCTACTAGAAAAAATTAAGATACAAGAAGAAATAGAACAAAAACTCCCACCCCATAACAAATATTCAGAACTGTGTGATTTGCGAAAGGAACTAAGAAATGAACTTCTAGAAAACTATAATAAAGGCCAGGTATTCTCAAAAGCAAACTATTATTCTAACATAGACAAGCCTTCGAAACTGATGGCAAGTCTAGTCAAGAAAAGACAAATAAAAACTAAAATTCCTTACCTAAAATGCCCGTCGAATCCTAATATGCGCATATCCCACCCGCAACAAATCGCGGAACAATTCCAAAAATTTTACGCAAAATTATACAACCTGAGTAACTGCAAAGATACCCCCCAACCCACTCCCGAGACCATAAGACAGTTCCTGGATAGCATATCCCTACCTTCGCTAGGCCCACTAAACACTGATTTAAACAAACCTATTTCATTAGAGGAGGTCAACAAAGTAATTACACTATCTAAGAACTATAAATCCCCTGGACCAGACGGTCTATCGAATGAATACTATAAATCATTTGCGTCTGTTCTATCACCCCGACTGACTTCTATATTTAACGACTTTATGAGCAGAAGCGAGATGCCTGAGGAAATGGCACAGGCAATCATAATAACTTTACCAAAACCAGGCAAAGATCCTATAGCTCCAGCGAACTTTAGACCCATCTCGCTTTTGAACTCTGATACCAAGCTTTACGCTAAAATCCTAGCCTTGCGGCTATTGGAGGTCTTGCCAGAAGTAATTCACAGCGACCAGAATGGATTTACAAAAGGCAGAAATGCAGCTGATGGTGCGCGCAGAACCCAGAACCTGTTGGGGATTATGGACTCGAGTCGGACGCCTTCTCTCCTCCTTTCCCTGGACGCAGAGAAGGCGTTCGATAGGGTCCACTGGGAATTCGCTTTCGCGGTTCTCAAAAAATTCGATGTGGGAGAAAAATTCCTGCAGGCGGTTCGGGCACTCTACGTGAGACCCTCAGCAAGGATTTTGGTGGACGGCGCTCTGTCCACCCCTTTCTATATAACAAATGGCACCCGTCAGGGGTGCCCCCTCTCCCCCTTACTATTTGTAATGGTAATTGAGCCACTAGCAGAAGCAATTAGGACCAACTTAAAAATCAAAGGGATACCTAATAACATAAGACAGCACAAGATAGGATTATTTGCTGATGATGTGGTGCTAACCTTGGAAGATCCTCTAAACTCACTGAGGGAGGTACGGGAGTGCATTACACGTTTCAGTGCCGCCTCTTACTACAGTCTCAATGCGGATAAATCACTAATATTGGGAATAAACATTGACAAAAAACTAAAATCAGACATCCAAAAAGAATTCCCATTTAAATGGCCTGCGGAACTACCATATCTAGGGATCAAGCTATGCCAATCTAAAATAAACATCATTCCATCCAACTTAAACCCACTTTTTCACTCACTAAACCTAGATTTAACTAATATAGCAAAGAAGGAGTGGTCATGGGTAGGTAAAATAATATTATACAAAATGATCTTCCTCCCGAAGATTCTGTACCTTTTCCGGACGTTAGCATATCCTATCCCGAAAACTGCAGTTAAAAGTCTCCAGAAACAACTTCTATCATTCATTTGGGGAGGGAAGAGGCCTAGAGTGGCAGCCTCGATTCTTTATCTGCGTAGAGACCAGGGAGGTCTCGGAGTTCCAAATCTTTGGTCTTATTACCAGGCCATTATAGCAGGTCAAGCTGGTTCATGGCTGAGAGAACCTATGTCCTCACCTTGGGGTCATATAGAAAAACACATTAACCAAAACAGACCTCTAGGTTTACTCATCCTTGCCTCCATACTAGAGGTACTTAACCCTCACATCAGCATACATCCGGTGGTACAAGATCTTTCCCCAATAATGATTAGGACCGTGCAATGCTGGAAGGATCTTGCACATATATATAGAACCTCTCCTAGAACAGGAGTAGCCAAGCTCCCCTTTGAAATCCTTATATACTACATACAAGATATTAACATTAAAGAATGGAGTAAAAAAGGATTTACATGGATATCAGACCTTTTTGAGAAAGGTGAATTACTCACATTTGATAAACTCCAAGAAAGGTTTGGTTTACCCAACTCAGAGCTCTTCTCATACATAAAAGTGGTTTCCTTCCTAAACAGATCCCATTTGGAGAAATGCTCTATCCCTACTCAACTAGAATTATTGCTTCAAAAAACAAGGTCTGAGCAGCGCCTACTGACCAAAACAATTTATGACTGTATTTCTGGGGGCATGAATGACCAAAAAAGAATGCATTTAATAAATTGGGAGAAAGACCTGAAAAAAAGCTTTTCCTCGGCCCAATGGCTGCGGTCGTTCAACTGGACGAACAAAGCTACTCACTCAGCTGGCTTACTTCAGACCCATCAGAAAGTCATCTCTAGATGGTATTACACTCCTGCAAAGATGGCTAGATGTTTTGGAGGGGGAGATGGCGGTTGCTGGAGAGGATGCGGGGGGGAGGGGACTCTGTACCACATATTTTGGTCGTGCCCGGTGGTTCAGCCTTACTGGGGGGAGGTCTTCAATAGGATACAAACCATAACAGGAGTGAAGCTGATGAAGTCTCCCCAAGTAGCTTTACTATTTGTGGAGTGCGAATCTATACCTCCAAGGAATAGGAAATGGATTTGCCATTTCCTGCTGGCAGCAAAAAGTATAATAGCAAGGAAATGGAGAGTGGCGACCCCCCCTACAGTAACGGAGGTACTGGATATGGTAACGGATCATTATTACTATGAAAAAATACATGCAAAAAATAACAATTGTCTACATAAATTCAATGAGATTTGGTGCTCCTGGCAAAAGTTCAAGTTTTAAAGTTGTTTTAAATATCCGGAGAAACACTAAGATCCAGAACAGTTTGCAAACTAACTCTTCAAGTTTCTCAGCAGGATATGGTATTGTTGTTATTTCTTGTTCAAATTAATACTCCTTGCTAAGGTCAAACGTATCTAACATAGCAAACCTATATCCAGTTATATGCTCAAGTGAGGATATACAGTGTACATTTTGAACTGTCTTTGACTAGTGGTGGTAAATATCAATGCTATTATTGGATAACAGGTAAAGGGAGAGATTGGAGGATCTTATGTAACCACTTCTGGACAAAATATGTGAGAAATTGTTGTATTGTTCGTTTTGAAAATGTTAATAAAAAACTATTTGGAAAAAAAAAAAAAAAAAAAAGCACAATAATAAGTGATACAAACATAACAGTGAATTGACAGGAGATATTGAGGTGGAAGTGAAAATTACGATGCTGTTTAATGCAATAAAGTGATACAATGACTAAATAGAATCTAAGCGAAAGAAATGTAGAAAATGCTAGTCTAGTCCACAAAATAAGACACTGTACATAAATTATTAGCGACAGAAACAATTATTTTAAAATACGTCGCCAGTCCTCCTGTCCATAAATGTAGAGCGTGAATGCTTCATGTATCGGACAGATGTGTAGATCCGCATTCTTCTTTGAATATCCAATCAAAAACCAGACACTATAAAAGAGAAAATAAAGAAAGAAACTTAAAAATAAACATAGTAGAGATATGGAGCTATAGGAATGATGAGAAGGAAAGGGACTCATTCAGTCCCTTAGGGAACATGGTATCCAAAGGAACTATCCAAAAACACTCCCTCAGTGCCAACAATCTCTTGATGTCCCCCCACTGATGCCACAACTAACCGTATCAATTCCGCGCACCTGAAGTCCATCTGGATCACAGCCATGTAATTCCATAAATGCTGCGGTATAGTTTTTAAAAGATTCACATCATTGCACTTTTTCGCTGAAGCAATGTCCCGCACATGCTCCCTCGTTCTTGTTTTAAGTTCGCTTGAAGTGAGACCTATGTACATTTTGTTGCATGGACAAGTCACTTGATAGATGACATCGGTAGTACTAGAGCAGATATTATAAACTATCTTGTACCATTGGCCAATTGAAATTGTGAAGTGCGTAAGATGTTCCTACATGAGACACAACCTTTGCAATGGGAAAAAGCCCACCGAAGGGGGTTTTGAAGTAAAAGGGTTTCTCGGTTTTGAGATACAGTGGCTATGAACCAAAATATCACGCAGATTTCTACCACGTTTAGCCTTCAATGTAGACCTCATCGGTAAGACCTGTGCAAGAATTGGGTCAGAGAGCAAAATGCGCCAGTGTTCCTGCAGTGCGAATCGCATTGCAGACCATTTGTCATTACACGTTGAAATAAAACGAATGCAGTTCGCAGCCCGTTTTGGTTCCTTATTGGGGTAGAGCAGCTCAAATCTAGGGGTACTTTTAGCTCTCCAATAACCCCTTCATATATTTTTTGGACTATATCCCCATTATTTAAATCTATTTGCCGGGTCTCTTGATTGAGACTCAAATTTCGAGTTGCTTGATCATTTGCCTCATCCTCAGGAACTGTCCAGCTGGGACAGCCCTAACAGTAGATGGAATATGTGAAGATTTAGCATGTAACAGGGAATTGACGGACGAGGGCTTGCGGTGAACATCTCTGTAAAACATTTTACTCATTTCTCTCCATCACTACATCAAGAAAGTCGACACGTGAATAACGATGTCAACTTGTTAATTTGACGTTGTAATTATTTTGATTAAGACAGTCAATGAAATCCAACAGACTCCCCTCCTTCCCCTGCCAAATCAAAAATAAATCATCACTGCAATAAACAAGCCCTCGTATGGCTACATTGATGGAAAGATAAAAAAATTACAGCTCTTGGAATGCGGGGTCAAAACACAAATGAAAAATCAAAAAGATCTGTACAAACTCTATATCTGAGATCTGACTCTGCACTAAAAGGTTAGAATTAGTGTTGACCAATTGAAATATGGTCAAGTCTCTAATTTCGTTGTCTTCTAGTTTTGCTAGTTTCTAGTTTCACTGATTTTTCAAGCCAGAATTTTGCCTCTAGTTTTGCCGACTGGCTGAGAGGGCTGTCACTCAGCTGATTCAGCCAATTAGAGCAATCTCTTGCTGGGAAGCGGGGAATTCAATCCCCGTCACTAGCAATAAATGCTTTGCCGGCTTGACAAGCGCCCGGCAGCCGGTCCGAAGCTCCGAAAGCAGCGGTGGGGACCCCAAGGGCACCTGAAATGTGAATATTAATTCTACCTGCAGTCCTTGGGACAGATAATGCATCAGATGTGACCTGCAGTCCTATATAACACCACAGATAACACACAGCTCTACATTAGGCTGCTTTCTTTGGTATTAAAAACCATATTTATTCTGTATTAAATGTGGTTTGGTGTGGTTTTCTGGAATGTCTAGAATGAATAATTGGATTTACACTGATTTCTATGGAAATAATTACCTCGAGTTTAATTGGTTTCAAGTTTGGCTGATTGCTTTCAGATGGATTACCAATTAAACTAGAGGTTGGACTGTAATTGGTTTTGCAGTGACCGACTGACAAGATTTAAAAAAAATAATTGTCAATTGAGACTCCCTCCTCCAACTTCCATTAAAATCAATGGCAGCAAAAATCAGGTTCTCTAATTGGCCTTCAAAATGTTCCTGAAACAGCAGTGGAGATGGTGGTGGCCCGGTGGTCGGCACTGCTAATTAAAACGTAGATCCCCAGCACTGCAAGGCAGCCGCACAGCACCAACACTCCCGTCCCCTCTGCTCCAAGTAGAAAGCCAATAGTTTGGCAATTTTTGCCCCTTTGATTTCAATGGGTTTTCACAAAACGGAAAGCAAACGGAAAGCTTTCTTTTTGCTTCTTTTTCATTAGGTTTCTTTTTTTCCACAAGAACACGTAGTGCCGTCTGCAGCGCTATTTATTAATTTAAAAAATAATGTGAACCCAACGAAATGGAAGTAAACAGAGGTTTCTGTTTGATTTCCTTTTATTTGAAAAACCCAATAAAATCAATGAAGAAAAAAATGGAAATGATTATTTCCATTTTTATTTCACTTTTCTTCTCCAAAAATGAAAGAGAAACAGAATTGTGACGGAAGCCCTAAATGCAGGTGTGAATGGGCCTTAAATGTGATTTCAAAAAGTTTTGTCATTACATATGGACTTGTCAAAAGTTTTGATCACTGGGGGTCTGAGTGCCTAGACCCCAACCCATTACTAGAACAAGTCAGCTAAAGCGCTCATCAGTGCTGTCCCTGCTATCTGGCTGAAGACGGGCTCAATATAAAGACTAAGGCCCATCCTCAGCTAACCAGCAGTGACAGCGCTGGGATGAGGCTTTAGCTGCTTCATTCTAGCAATCAGTGGGGTTTCAGCATCTGCACCCCCAGCGATCAAAACTTTTCACATGTTCCTAAGACATCAACAGTTTTTAGAAAGCGCACTGCTTTATGTGACATGTGAAACCTTATAAATGGATTCCTAAAACTTTTCTTTCCTCTGTTTTATATTTAGAATGATGGAAATGCATGTTATTCTAGTGCTGAATGTAATAGCGGGTGTTGCTACAAGAGAGAATTTCCCAGGATATCCTCTTCATGTGGACCAAAAGTAAGAGGTCGGGAATGTGTCGGTCCGGTGAGTACCTGTTACCAGCTGCTGTCTTGGTTTCTCCTCCATATATTCAGTATAATGTCTCATTCACACGGGCCTTGAATTGTTAAATTTGACACCATATTTCGGACATGGATTTCACACCTAATGTGCTGAGACAAACAACAAAATGACACCCCGTCCGCCTTTGAAAAACTTGTGCTGTTTCTGTCAAGAAAGGCACAGGGTGCCGCTATGCCCCAGAACAATGCCCAGGGACACTTGATGACCTATGTTCTAGCTATGGCTAACACTCTGACTTCTGGGATACAGACTGGATCTATCATACATGACACACGACTGTAAAGGTTTTGTTTAGTAGTTCAAAACACAAAGAGCAAGTAAAATAAAATAGTGTTCACTGCTGAGCAGTGGTAAGAGTAAGTAAGTACAGGGACGAATTGGGGACCCTGAGGAGATGCTCTAACTAACAGGGAGGCTAGGGCTCAGGAGTAGATAGAATGGTTAATGGAGCAGTTACGTTTAAAGAAGGGGATGAAAATAGTGGTAGACAGGGATTGGTGGAGAGGGGGAAATGTTAATTAAGGGGAGTAAGGTTATAAAAGTAGGTGGTTTAAGTGAGAGTGCAGTTTTAGAATAAAGAAAGTGAGAAGAGTCCCGCACACCATCCCGTAAGAGAGTATAAAGAGTTAGTGAGTTTATTAAAGGAATTTTAGAGAATAGAATACTTACAAGGGTTTATGGGTGGAAGTGTATTTTCTGTCATAGCAGCCTGAGAGTCCATGTGTTCATCTTCTACACCTATATCTTTTATGGTTCCCATGGACTCTTCTGAAGAAATTGTAACCCTGTAAATTCACCGCCCAATCGCACTTATCAGGCCATGTTTCCGTTATTCCTACTATGTCGTAATTCTCTTCAGAGATTCTCACTTAAAGCTCACCCACTTTACTGATCCGACTTCTTGCATTTGCTGCCATAAAATTTATATGGTTATTGTTATTCTTTATATTCATCGTGCTACTTATGGTCCTGTTCATTGTTCTGTCAGTTCTGACTGTACTAACCCCACACCCTGCTCGACCCCCATTCCCATTACTTGGTCCCAGGTCACTGCCTACATTATTTTCCCCCTTATTGCTCTTTTTGCGCTCCACCCTCCCCTCCCCCCATTCCCTAGTATAAACACTCTGCCAACATTCTAGTCATTTCACAAGTCCTCTATTATAGCTACTGTGGTACAAGTCCCCCATAGGGATATAAAAAGGGTAAAAAGAGATTACAAAAAAACACAACCTTTTTTTGCAGTCTTTCGCCTATTGATATAAAAAAAAAATAAAAGGCAACATAATTGGTATCATCATATCCCTAACAACTCGTACAATAAATTGAACACACTGTTTATCCTGCATAAAAGCGTAAAAAAAAACAACTAAAAACCTGAGGCAAAATGCCTATTTTTTTCATATCCCAAAACGCACAATAAAGCAGGATTCACAAGGGCATCAGTGTTTTTACGTTCACCAACAGACGACGTAAAAACACGTGAGCAGGCGCACAAATCTAACATTTGTGCGCCCGTTCAGACGGCCCGGCACATATATGCCGAGGCCACAATGGCGTTGGGCGGGAGGAGACAGTTTAGCTCTACTGAACTGTGTCTCCTCTTCCCCTCCCCCTCGTCATCTCTCGGCAAGGAGAGGAGGTGGTGTTAAGGACCGCTGCGCGGCCACGTAACCTTTCAAGTCTTGAGGTCCAAATTAGTTTGTACCTGGATGCATCAAGGAGGCCAAAAACTATACAAAGATAGTTATCAGTTCCCACAGATACGTAGAGTTGAGCCGCGGCAAGTATACAGCCCACTCTGCTTAAGGCGCGTACACTGTTTATTCACTTTGGTATAGTTCTAATACAGGAAAGGAACATCATTAGTCACGGGGTTAATCTCATTGGGTTAGAAAAACATTAAGAATCATGCATTGTTCAGCAATCAGCTTAGTGAGAATATATCTGTAATGTTCTCAAGTGTCTGTTTCTCCCAGCGTTATCTCGTCCTCCCTGGTCCTCCCTTGTATCCACTTTGTGATTCAGGTGGCTGTAGTACAGTCAGTTCCTTTGTCCAAGTCTCCGAATGGAGGTGTGGGAGGGCTTCTTCTGATAACAACTGCGTCCAGACTTGGTTCTCATGAAAAAGAACAGAGACACATCATTAGATATTGCACCGAATCTCATGCTCTAAAGCTATTTCTGCTTGAATTATTGTTTCACTACACACAAGCTTATTTACATCTTATAGTGCTCCATTTTGTATCTAGCGGCCATTTTGAGACAGATTCTTCCATTTTATGAGCCTGCACTTTCTCAATCCCCCCTAGAAACTGTCTCAAAATAAACGATACTTTATAACTTCTACAGGACGGGGTAAGGTTTGCTTTCCCTATCTCTAGTTTATGGTCTATGCCCTACCTATCATTGTTGGTCAGCTGTCCAAGGGCTAATCCCTTCCCCGACAACTAATCCTAACTAACTAAATGCGAAGACCTAATAGACACAGAAGGGATCTACAACACACATGCTACTCTATTCTAATGGCTGGGAAACTAGAGTGGTCACCCCTGCTTCTGCTGAGACAGATCCATAAGGGGACAAATCGCTCTGTTGTATTATAGGCATATAGCCATTGCCTGGGGTCTCTACATCTACGTATATGGGGGCGACAGGTACCATCTGATCTGTAAGCTTAGCACAGGAGCGTTTTATGCAGGGCACAATACAGACAGAAAGTAGCAGGAGTATGATATGTGTAACCAGAATCCCTATTCCTATCTGCATCAAGAATTGTTTACATTGTCCGGTCCATGCAAACCACTCATCCCAGGGGTTAGTTATCCCAGAATTACGTTTCAGCTCTTCTGACAATGTGGCCAATTTCTTTATTGCGATAGTCACTTTACCTGTGGGGCCTGTATTATCTGGAATATTCGTACAGCAAGTTTCACCAATCATTTTACAAACACCACCTTTCTCGGCTAGCATCATATCCAGAGCCACTCGGTTCTGGAAAGTCATGGTGGCTGTGGGGCCTAATTGATCAGCAAGCCCTTGAAGTGCATCTCTTGTATAGTTCACGAACCTTTGTTGGTTGTAATATATATCAACATTCTTATTGATGGTTACTATTCCAAATCCGGCCTTAACTTGATCCCTGGCTTTAAACTCATCTGGCACCCCCCTTGGCACTCCTATTGCATCTATATATATATATATATATATATATATATATATATATATATATACACACACACACACACACATGTGGATCAAACCTGCCACCTGGATCGTCAATTTCTCTCTTAGCATGATGCGGTGTTGGATTCTCACCCTCTGTGTAGTCTTATTGATTGTATTAATTTGTTCTGGTCCCTGAAACAGGGGGCTAGTGTACAGTAGTCAAAGGTGTATGTGGCTACTTGTGTGTGTTAAAGGAATTGTACCACAATGTCACTGTGGCAGCCACTTCCGCCCAGGTCCCCAACCCTGCGCATAGCCTGTAAAGGATATGCAGGATCATGAGTTCTGTGCTCCAGGACCCAGGGCCTTTTTTGCAGTGCGAGGTGTGGATCCAAGTGGACTTTCTTTCGAGCTTGACTGCAGTTGGGGTGGTGAACAACATCTGGTAGGGACCTTCAAACTGGGCTTTTCTCTCAAACTTTTTCATATAGACCCTGTCACCTGGTTTCAGATTGTGACACTCGTCTGTAGGACCTGAGAGAGAAGCAGAAACTACAGAATGTGTTATTGACAATTCCTTGGAGAGACCTATGACAAAATTAACAAGAGAATCATTTCCCAAACTTGGATACTGTGGCATGTATCCTCCGGAGAAAAAGAAAAACTAATGGAAGACACTCAATTCAAGATTTGCCCGTTTCCTTCATTGCCCATGGATCTACTTTCCCACTACTCCATGGATGGTAGGGTGTGTGAAAAGCCTGGAATATACCCAAAGCAGACATGATGTATTCCATTATTTCACCTGTGAAGTGTGTACCTTTGTTTGACTCAATCACTTCCGGTACCCCGTATGTGCGGATTACCTCATTCATGAGCTTCTGTGCGGTTACCTGCTTATTTACTTTAGTAACAGGGTAGGTCTTCAACCTGAAAAGACATCAACAACAACAAGCATATATTCATACTTCCCAACAACTGGGAGCTGAGTGTAGCCAATTTGCAATCCCTGAGATAGGTAGAGTGGTCTAGGCAAGTGTTATGTGGCAAATTTACTTCTGCCATGTTGCTTAAGGCAAAGATCATGCAAAATTGGACAAATGATGCAACAGCTACAGAAAACCCAGGAGCCACCTGTCCTCGTTCAAGCGGCGACATCATTGCTACTTTTAGAGGTGCATCTTTCCGGGCATCAGCTGGGCCATCATGGGGCACAGGGACTGTGGTAGGCAAGTTCTGTTGACTGTTCGCCATACACCGTCCTGTTTCTGCTGCTCCCATATTAAGTCCATTTGTCTTTTCCTTCCTTGCTGGCTTGTGACTGTAAAGTCTTTAGCATATCAAAGTCCAAAGTTTTTGTCAATGTCCAAAGTTTTTGTCAAATTCTTCTTTTCTTCTTTTCTTCCACGGCTTGAGGGCCGCTGCCTTTGCTGTGTGGTCTGTGATGGCGTTGCCTCTTGCTTCTCTGATGTACGAATTGGTGTGAGCTCTCCACTTTGTCAGGTAGAAGTAGGGCTTCCAAGAGACTCTGCACCGCTGCACCATTCATACTTGGCTGTCCTGCTGAGGTAAAAAACTGTCTGGCCTTCCATGTTGGGCCGTAATCATGAGCTATGCCAAATGTATACCGGGAATCAGTGTAAATGGTTGCTGTCTTACCTTCTTCCATTCTACACGCCTCAGTGAGGGCCTTCAGTTCCGCTTCTTGTACTGAGACATGCGGAAGCAGAGCTTCTGCTTTTAGGACATCTTGTTGTGTGACCACTGCATATCCAGTGTGGAGTCATCCATCCTCACCCTGGGACCATCTATAAAAAACAACTCAAAATATGCATTGTTAACAGGGGCTTCAGTAACCTCTTAAAACTAAAATTTTCTTGTTGCATCACTGCTAGACAATCATGCTGATATTCTATTTCAAATAGATCAGAATCTTGTTGCAAAAAATTTAAAAATAGCTTACCTGCAATACCTAAATCACCTATGTCTTCTCCCCCCCCCCCCCCTTTGAACTAGGATACTCAATTGGAAAAAGAGTAGCCGGGTTCAAAGTAGTAGCAACATTGAAAAGAATGAAAAGAGCACATTGTAGCCGGATCTGACAGGCCAGAAATAAGTGCTTGGGTTGCACCTGCGTGAATATGCTCCGGATGTCATGAGGGGTGAGGACCACTAAGGGGGGGGTGTAGTCCAATACCAACTCAGATTTGTCAACCATTGCCTGTACTGCTGCCACCGCACAAACACATGAGGGAGCTCCTCGAGCCACTGGATCCAGCCTCATGGAGTAGTATCCAAGTGGCCGTGGTTGTCCTCCGTGCTTTTGTGTCAACACTGCCGTCACATGGCTAGAAAGTTCAGTACAGAAAAGAGTAAAGGGTAAAGTGTAGTTGGGAATACCCAAGACTAGAGAGCTGCTTCAGGGGTGAGAGAGAAAAGAATGATTGAAAGACAGTCATAGAGTGGTTGCATAAGAGAGGAAACCAAATGGATCCATGGGCGGCAGTATGAAACAAGGCCCAGAAAGGTGCGGAGTTTGGCAACAGATGTAGGTACAGGTATGGCCTGGATAGCAGCCTTTTGTTCCTCTGTCAGATGTCCAGTTCCTTGGGCTAAGCAATGACCCAGGAGAACAACCTTTGTTTTGCAGAATTGGAGTTTGTCTTTAGAGGCTTTACAGTCATTTTCTGCAAGAAAAATTAACAGTGAAATTGTGGCTTGTTGGCAGGCTTTCAAATTATCAGCGCACAGCACCTACATGCGGTAGGTGTCTGACTGACACCTCATCAGCACACAGCGCCTACATGCGGTAGGTGTCTGGCTGACCCTTCAGCGTCTTTTCTGGACGGGAAAAAGAGGGGGGTTTTTTGCTGGAGAACGTATCTTGCGCAAATTCCCCATCGGAACCAAGTTTTCCACTTGTTCCCCCATCAGTATTTTTCTTGTGGGAAACTAAGGGGATACTGTTTGACCCAGGGGTGTGTATCCTGGCTTCAGATTTACCATCATAGGGGGTACATTCAATTTCCCTAATTCTGTCTTGGAAGTGGCCTACTATTTGTCAGGACCTGCGGAAAACTAAGTTTCTTTAGCGACTGTCAGGAGAAACACATGAGCCGGATCCACCAAGAGAACAGTTAGTTTACAAAACTCTTCTGAACTGGGACCTGAGGTCTCAACCTGTACCGATCCATCCGGTGAGAATTTGATGGATGCAGATAAGGCTTGTAAGATATCAGTGCCAATAACAGAGACATGAATTACAACAGGGCAGAATAATCTACAAACACCTATTAATATTTGGAATGTGATATTCTTCAAGCAAATTCATTATTAATGTGATCCTGCCTGCAATGTCTCATCAAATTTGAGGAAACAAAAAACTTTTACAAGCTGCTCAAGATTCTCACCCCCTCCTTTGTGAACAAGAGGGATGAAACATTACGTACTTTTACATCATCGAGCTCCACCCCTTCGATACTGGCTGATCGCGTCTTTCTTCACACTTTCATTCAAACTCCACAGTCGTCCCATTCACATCACAGACAAGTAAAGTCCCATGCAGAGGGAGAAAGAACACTTCTATCCCCAGTCAATATCTGCATCACACATCTTACATTCATGAGTCTGAACACGGGTCATTAACTCTCATCCCTTCATGTGGTCAAGTCTGTCTCTCTCATTCAAATGTTAGTAAGAGTTCACACAGGACGTAACGCGTATGGTGCAACTGTCCTCATCTTGCATACAAATGCATTCAATCACTAACACCTCTCCCTGGAATCAGTCAAACTTTAACTGTTTGTAACACTAGAGATGTACACCAGATTCCACAACAACCACTTCATCACTAATATTTTCCATAAAAGGAACACACATTTAGCAATTACACACACGTCCAACCAATCACAGAACTGACATTTACACAAAGAACAGCAAAACTATACCTTAGAATTACCTTTCCTATTTTTAAGACAGTAGGATTCACTGGATTCATTATGGGTTCTATTCTATTCAAGCAAACATAACTACTGTCCAGGGTTCTTCGCTCTAATCTTTGGCCTTGAGAAGCACACATTCCTTCTCTGCGAAGTCAAGGCTTTCACCTCAATCTCATTAAACTCTGAAGGGGGGAGGGGGGTGACGAGGGGGAACAGAGCTTTACACAAATCAAGCATTAACCCTCTATCTATTCCTATATATATATTATCACGTATTGACCCTCTCCTTCCTTCTGTAAGCTTTTCTACTGCCGTCTGCGATCCTAGCGACCTTTCTTCTCAGCAGTATCTGACTTATGAGAAATGGACAACACGTACAGCAATGACACAATGTTAGGACATTAAGACATACAAATTGTCACATAGTTCACAGATCCTGCCTGAACTCACCCCCGGGTTCCTTCTCGCGGCAACTACATTTGTGGGAAATTTTAAGCACAAACCTACTTGGAAAGGAGGTGCTAAACACAGACTGCAGAACAGATAAGCGTGAGAAGGCTGTTTGCAGGCGGGATGAGGGGACTTGAATGTTTCTATGCAAAATTTAGGAAAGGCACTCATCATTGCAGTGCAAAGAATTGGTATGCCAGGTAAAAACATACATAGATGGGAGGTCAGAAGCCAGCTCATTTCTGCTGCGGAGCTAAGATGACATCTGAGCGGTAACTGAAGGTATTGCTACAGCAGATGCTAAAATGGCCGCTGGGCTATGGCTGGCACTGAAATGACCACCCAAGGTGTGGCCTGACTGGGCGATGGTGACGGGGGGTTCCAGGAATACTACATACTAGACACGTATCAAGATATACCGACTGGTATTGGCCCCAATAACAACACGGCCATCTAGGGGCAGGGCAAAGGGGAGAAAAACATCATCCATGACACGGCCGGGGCGGTGCCCTCAGATGGTGAAGAAGAGCTGCCTTCCTTTGTCTTCAACGCAAAGCATATGAATAATTGCCATCTTGAAACTGCAACTTTCTTACTTCAACTTTACATCACTTATTGACTCTACATACTACCAACTGGGTATGCCTAGCCCTATGCTCAATGACACATTGGGAAGAATATCTCTATGTGCGTGAGCCTTTTGCTCAATGACTATACCAACAGTTTCACATAACTTCTTGACTTTCTTCACATACTCCTTACCACCTCTACATGACACCTGATGGACAGGATCAAAAAGACCACTGTTAGGTACCTTAATTTAAACATGTTCCGAAACTAAACTCTGAACCGTCTCTCAACCGGGAGTCCGAAGCCGTATGCTCAATCACGTAATCACAATTGTCACGTCTGATGCCGTTTGCTCAATCACTCCCTGAGAAATATGCTCAATAAACTAAACTTCGAAGCCGTCTCTCAACCGGGATCTGAAGTCCCTGAGAAGTATGCTCGATAGACTAAACTCTCGAAGCCGTCTCTCAACCGGGATCTGAAGTCCCTGAGAAGTATGCTCGATAATACAATTTATAACGTCCTAAAAGATTCTGTCCCCTGGTGTCATAGACCACTCAAGACCTGAGGTAAACTTCTTTACCGATGACAACTATAATACCAAACATCAAACATCCGACTGACATGGGAATCTTTCAATCAACTGAGCCAAACAGACCAACGGCAGACATCATATAATAAATATGACAGCGGGCTGTGTGTGAGGTTGATCAGTCCTCTGGTTTGGCACAGTGGATATATGTCCTCCCAGTCCGATGTCGTGGTCCGATGAGTGACACAAGAGTCAATCGGTAAATCCTGCCGACTACGCCAACTGTTAAGGACCGCTGCGCAGCCACGTAACCTTTCAAGTCTTGAGGTCCAAATTAGTTCGTACCTGGATGCATCAAGGAGGCCAAAAACTATACAAAGATAGTTATCAGTTCCCACAGATACGTAGAGTTGAGCCGCGGCAAGTATACAGCCCACTCTGCGTAAGGCGCATACACTGAAAGTTTATTCACTTTGGTATAGTTCTAATACAGGAAAGGAATACATCATTAGTCACGGGGTTAATCTCATTGGGTTAGAAAAACATTAAGAATCATGCATTGTTCAGCAATCAGCGTAGTGAGAATATAATGTACTCAAGTGTCTGTTTCTCCCAGCGTTATCTCGTCCTCCCTGGTCCTCCCTTGTATCCACTTTGTGATTCAGGTGGCTGTAGTACAGTTAGTTCCTTTGTCCAAGTCTCCGAATGGAGGTGTGGGAGGGCTTCTTCTGATAACAACTGCGTCCAGACTTGGTTCTCATGAAAAAGAACAGAGACAAATCATTAGATATTGCACCGAATCTCATGCTCTAAAGCTATTTCTGCTTGAATTATTGTTTCACTACACACAAGTTTATTTACATCTTATAATGCTCCATTTTGTATCTAGCGGCCATTTTGAGACAGATTCTTCCATTTTATGAGCCTGTACTTTCTCAGTGGGACGGGGTGGGAGCTACTGAGCTAAGCTCCCACCCCCTCTCCTCCCCTTGTTGGAGCCAGTAATGGGAGGGGTGGGATGGGGGCGGAGTTTAGCAGTCATGCTGCTAAACTCCCTGCCACCTCTCTTCTCCGGCAGCTGTCATAGGCTCCCATAGGAGTCTATGCAAGCATGACCGGCGTAAAAGTGCCTGGCCAAAATACGCCCATGTGTACTGACGCATTGTAAACCAATGCATCAGGGGAGCGGCGTATTTCTGCCGGGTGTGAGCTGACATCAAGGTGCAGCTGTATCGAGCTGATAGCATCGTTACATTGTACCACCTCGATAAATCCACCTAATAGCAAACTACACCTCAATAAACCCACCTCATAGGAAAATTCACCTCTATAAACCAACCCAATAGCGAACCACATCTCAATAAACCCATCCCATAGCGAGCTACACCTCGACAACCCCACCACATAGTGAGCTACACCTCGATAACCCCACCCCATAGTGAGCTACACCTCGACAACCCCACCCTATAGTGAGCTACACCTCGACAAACCCACCCCCGTAGTGAGCTACACCTCAATAAGCCCACCCCCATAGTGAGCTACACCTCAATAAACCCACCCCCATAGAGAGCTACACGTCGATAAACCTACCCCATAGAGAGCTACACGTCGATAAACCCACCCCATAGCAAACTACACCTTGACAAACCCACCCCATAGCAAACTATGCCTCAATAAACCCACCCTCATTGAAAAACTACACCACGATAAACCCACCCCCATAGCCAACTACACTTCAATAAACCCACCTCCATAGAGAGCTACACCTTGATAAACCCACCCTATAGCAAACTACACCTTAAGCTCTGTCCATGAAAAAAAATTTTGCAACAGTGCAAAAAAAGGTGGTTTTTTTGTGAAAAAGTGGAAAAACCTAAAAAAAAAATTTGGTATTGTAAGCGCACCGACCTGCAGAAAATATGTATTATGTCATTTATGCTGCTTGATTAATGTTGTAAAAAAAAAAAATAAAACTTTTACAATATAGTCAATGTACCCAAAAATGGCATCAAAACAAATGACAGTTTGCCACATAAAAAACAAGTCCTCATACGGCCATTTTGACTGAAAAATAAAAAAATGCTAGGCCTTTTGAAAAGTGGAGATGAAATCCCTCAAAAATCATTATGTCCTTATGCCCAAAATAGGCCATGGTGTTAAGGGTAAGTGACAAGTTCATTGATTAAGCAACTCAATCTTTTATGGAGAGTACAACTTCTATACACTACATAGGGAAGGGTTAATGTGGTGCTTAGTGATTTAGGGCAAAGAAATCTTAGCTGTCTTCAGGCAAAGACCTCAATTACATCCCCCCTCCCTTCTCCCCCCTAAAAGTTACACCCTGGAACAAAAAGAAAACTACAGCTCACAGCATTTTAAGCCATTTTGTGAAGTCAGAGGAAATTACATTAAGGGCTCATGTCCACGGGCAAAATGAGATTTAAAATCCGCAGCGGATCTCCCGCGCGCGGATCCGCACCCCATAGGGATGCATTGACCACCCGCGGGTACATAAATACCCGCGGATCGTCAATAAAAGTGATTTAAAAAAAAATGGAGCATGAAAAAATCTGGACCATGCTCCATTTTCATGCGGGTCTCCCGCGGGGACGGCTCCCGCGGGCTTCTATTGAAGCCTATGGAAGCCGTCCGGATCCGCGGGAGACCTAAAATAGGAATTTAAAGCATTTACTCACCCGCAGCGGACCGGGAAGCTCTTCTCTTCCTCACGGCCGCATCTCCCTTGCTTCGGCTCGGCGGATGTGCCCGGCGCATGCGCGCGGCACGTCGACGACGTGCCGGCGACGTGCCGCCGGCGTCAGGAATTCATCCGCCGGCCGAAAATGAAGATCCGGCCGTGAGGAAGAGCAGAGCGTCCCCGCCCGCTACGGATAGGTAAATGCTTTTAAATTGCTATTTTCGGCGCTCATGTCCGCGGGGCAGGAGGGACCCGCTGCAGATTCTCCATTGAGAATCTGCAGCGGATCTGATTTTCCCCGTGGACATGAGGCCTAAGGGAATATAAGAACTACAACTCTCGGAATGTCCAGGCTGTTTTATGGGCTATTAAATGATATTACAGTGAGGTGGGTTTGAGAAAAGAGAACTACAACTTCCAGAAGTTCGCGGGCTCTCAGCTCTTGCCCTACAGAAAACAATATATCCCTAACTTTCATATAAAGCTCCGCCCCTTTGTGTCACATGATGCTGATGTCATCACTGTTCTTTCAGTCACCAATTTTCCTCTCCACTGATGGGACATTTGACATTCCTCCTGGGATGGCAGGAGAACCCCCAAAATCCAGGACTGTCCCACAGGATCCCAGACTGCTGGGAGACATGCGTTACTTATTACCGCCACAGAGCACATTTCATTAATACTGTTTGGTGGTAATATTGATACTAGTAATCCCTCAGACTGATGTTCTTCTCTTTGTGACATGTTCCTTCAGTGACTATAAAGGAAAAAATGTTTATTCTGGCAATCACAATTCTTGGTGAGCCATGACCGTACAAACCCCACATTCCCCCCCCCATGGAATACCCTCTCATAGCAAACTACACCTTGATAAACCCACCCCATAGCGAACTACACCTCGATAAACCCACCCCATAGCGAGCTACACCTCAATACACCCATCCTATAGCGATTTACACCTCGATAAAGTCACCACATAGTGAGCTACACCTCGATAAACCCACCCCATAGCGAGCAACACCTCGATAAACACACCCCATAGCAAGCAACACCTCAATAAACCCACGCAAAAGCAAACTACACCTCAATAAACTCACTACAGCTACACCTCGACAAACCCTCGCCATAGCAAACTACACCTTGACAAACCCACCCCATAGCGAGCTACACCTCGATACACCCACCATATAGCGATTTACACCTCGATAAACTCACCCCATAGCGAGCTACACCTCGAAAAACCCATGCCATAGTGAGCTGCACCTCGACAAACCCCCGCCATAGCAAATTACACCTCGATAAACCCACCCCATAGTGAGCCGTGCCTCGGCAAACCCACCTCATAGCGAGTTACACCTCGATAAACCCACCCTATAGCGATTTACACCTCGACAAACCCACCCCATAGCGATCTACACCTCGATAAACTCACCCCATAGTGAGCTACACCTCGATAAACCCACCCCATAGCGAGCAACACCTCGATAAACCCACCCCATAGCTAACTACACCTCAATAAAAAAAAGTACAGCTACACCTCGACAAACCCCTGCCATAGCAAACTACACCTCGAAAAACCCACTCCATAGCGAGCTACACCTCGACAAACCCATGCCATAGTGAGCTACACCTCGATAAACCCACACCATAGCAAGCTACAGCTCGATAAATCCACCCCATAGCGTGCTACACCTTAATAAACACACCCCATAGCTAGCTACACCTCGACAAACCCACCCCATAGCGAGCTACACTTTGATAATCCCACCCTATATTGATCTACACCTCGATAAGCTCACCCCATAGCGAGCTACACCTCGAAAAACCCATGCCATAGTGAGCTGCACCTCGACAAACCCCCGCCATAGCAAATTACACCTCGATAAACCCACCCCATAGTGAGCCGTGCCTCGGCAAACCCACCTCATAGCGAGCTACACCTCGATAAACCCACCCTATAGCGATTTACACCTCGACAAACCCACCCCATAGCGATCTACACCTCGATAAACTCACCCCATAGTGAGCTACACCTCGATAAACCCACCCCATAGCTAACTACACCTCAATAAAAAAAAGTACAGCTACACCTCGACAAACCCCTGCCATAGCAAACTACACCTCGAAAAACCCACTCCATAGCGAGCTACACCTCGACAAACCCATGCCATAGTGAGCTACACCTCGATAAACCCACACCATAGCAAGCTACAGCTCGATAAATCCACCCCATAGCGTGCTACACCTTAATAAACCCACCCCATAGCTAGCTACACCTCGACAAACCCACCCCATAGCAGCTACACTTTGATAAACCCACCCTATATTGATCTACACCTCGATAAACTCACCCCATAGTGAGCTACACCTCGAAAAACCCACCCCATAGCGAGCAACACCTCGATAAACCCACCCAATAGCGAGCAACACCTCGATAAACCCACCCCATAGCGAGCAACACCTCGACAAAACCCACCCCATAGTGTGCAACACCTCAATAAACCCACCCCATAGCGAACTACACCTCAATAAACTCACTACAGCTACACCTCGACAAACGTCCGCCATAGCGAGCTACACCTCAAAAAACCCATGCCATAGTTAGCTACACCTCGATAAGCCCACACCATAGCAAGCTACACCTCGACAAACCCACCCCATAGCGAGCTACACTTTGATAAACCCACTCCATAGCAAACTACACCTCGGCAAACCCACCTCATAGCAAGCTACACCTTGATAAACCCACCCTATATTGATCTACACCTCGATAAACCCACCCCATAGTGAGCTACACCTCGAAAAACCCACCCCATAGCGAGCAACACATTGATAAACACACCCCATAGCGAGCAACACCTTGATAAACCCACCCCATAGCGAGCAACACCTCGATAAACCCACCCCATAGTGTGCAACACCTCAATAAACCCACCCCATAGCGAACTACACCTCAATAAACTCACTACAGCTACACCTCGACAAACCCCCGCCATAGCGAGCTACACCTCAAAAAACCCATGCCATAGTGAGCTACACCTTGATAAGCCCACACCATAGCAAGCTACACCTCGACAAACCCACCCCATAGCAAGCTACACCTCGACAAACCCACCCTATGGCGAGCTACACCTCGAAAAAAAGCACCCCATAGCGGACTACATCTTGATAAAATGTAAAAAGATAAGAAGTGTTCAGCTCACCTCCTCTATAACAGGAAAGTCCAGAGTCATACGTGCATATACGTACGGTGCATTAGACACAGCCGTCCTGAACAGCAATTGTAGACATCAAACATGACAAAGTGTCCGCTCTGCTTACAAAAATGCTTTATTTTTTTTGTAGACGGGACATCACATAGCACAGAAAACACATTTCTACCGACAAGCGGTCTTGATCACATCTTCACCTCGATAAACCCACCCCATAGCAAACTACACCTCTATAAACCCACCCCATAGTGAGTTGTGCCTCGGCAACCCACCTCATAGCAAGCTACACCTCGATAACCCACCCCATAGAGAGCAAAAGCTCGATAATCCCACCCCATAGCGAGCAACACCTCAATAAACCCACCCCATAGCGAGCTACACCTCAATAAACTCACTACAGCTACACCTCGAAAAACCCACCCCATAGCAAACTACACCTCGACAAACACAGCCCATAGCGAGCTACACCTCGATAAACCCACCCTATAGCAATTTACATCTCGATAAACTCACCCCATAGTAAGCTACACCTCGCTAAGCCCACACCATAGTGAACACCTCAATAAACTCACTACAGCTACAGCTCGACAAACCCCCGCCATAGCAAACTACACCTAGACAAACCCACCCCATAGCAAGCTACACCTCGAAAAACCCACCCTATAGCGAGCTACACCTCGAAAAACCCACGCCATAGTGAGCTACACCTCGATAAGCCCACACCATAGCAAGCTACAGCTCGATAAATCCACCCCATAGCGAGCTACACCTCAAAAATACCCACGCCATGGTGAGCTACACCTCGATAAACCCACACCATGGTGAGCTACACCTCGATAAACACACCCCATGGCAAACTACACCTCGACAAACTCACGCCATAGCGAGCTACACCTCGAAAAACCGACCCTATAGTGAGCTACACCTCAAAAATACCCACGCCATAGTGAGCTACACCTCGATAAACCCACACCATGGTGAGCTACACCTCGATAAACACACCCCATGGCAAACTACACCTCGACAAACTCACGCCATAGCGAGCTACACCTCGAAAAACCCACCCTATAGTGAGCTACACCTCGACAAACAGTCGCCATAGCAAACTACACCTAGACAAACCCACCCCATTTTAAGCTACTCCTCGATAAACCCACCCCATAGGGAACTACACCTAGATAAACCCACCCCATAGCAAGCTACACCTCGATAAGCCCACCCCATAGCGAGCTACACCTCGATAAGCCCACCCCATAGCGAGCTACACCTCGATAAGCCCACCCCATAGCGAGCTACACCTCGATAAGCCCACCCCATAGCGAGCTACACCTCAATGAAGCCGCCCTATAGCAAACTACACCTCAACAAACCTACCCCATAGCAAACTACACCTCAACAAACCTACCCCATAGCGAGCTACACCTCGACATACCCACCCCATAGCGAGCTACACCTCGACAAACCCACCCCATAGCAAGCTACACCTCGATAAAGACACCTCATACCGAGCTACACCTCGATGAACCCACCCCATAGCGGACTAGATCTTGATAAAATGTAAAAAGATAAGAAGTGTTCAGCTCAACTCCTCTATAACAGGAAAGTCCAGAGTCATAAGTGCATATACGTACGGAGCATTGGACACAGCCGTCCTGAACAGCAATTGTAGACATAAAACATTACAGTGTCAGCTCTGCTTAGAAAATATGCTTTATTTTTTTTGTTGATGGGAGATCACATAGCACAGAAAACACATTTCAACCGACAAGCGGTTTTGATCACTTCTTCACCTCGATAAACCCACCCCATAGCAAACTACACCTCGATAAACCCACCCTATAGTGAGCCGTGCCTCGGCAAACCCACCTCATAGCAAGCTACATTTCGATAAACCCACCCTATAGAGATCTACACCTCGGTAAACTCACCCCATAGTGAGCTACACCTCGATAAACCCACGCCATAGCGAGCAATACCTCGATAAACCCACCCCATAGCGAGCAACACCTCAATAAACTCACCCCATAGCGAACTACACCTCAATAAACTCACCCCATAGTGAGATACACCTTGACAAACCCACCCCATAGCGAGCTACACCTCGACAAACCCGCCCCATAGCGAGCTACACTATGATAAACCCACTCCATAGCAAACTATACCTCGACAAACCCACCCCATAGCGAGCTACACCTCGAAAAACCCACGCCATAGTGAGCTACACCTCGAAAAACCCACACCATAGGGAACTACACCTAGATAAACCCACCCCATAGTGAGCTACACCTAAACAAACCCACCCCATAGCGAGCCACACCTTGACAAACCCACCCTATAGCGAGCTACACCTCGATAAGCCCACGCCATAGTGAGCTACACCTCGATAAACCCACCCCATAGCGAGCTACACCTCGATAAACTCACGCCATAGTGAGCTACACCTCGAAAAACCCACCCCATAGGGAACTATACCTCGAAAAACCCACGCCATAGTGAGCTACACCTCGAAAAACCCACACCATAGGGAACTACACCTAGATAAACCCACCCCATAGTGAGCTACACCTAAACAAACCCACCCCATAGCGAGCCACACCTTGACAAACCCACCCTATAGCGAGCTACACCTCGATAAGCCCACGCCATAGCAAGCTACAGCTCGATAAATCCACCCCATAGCGAGCTACACCTCAAAAATACCCACGCCATGGTGAGCTACACCTCGATAAACCCACACCATGGTGAGCTACACCTCGATAAACACACCCCATGGCAAACTACACCTCGACAAACTCACGCCATAGCGAGCTACACCTCGAAAAACCCACCCTATAGTGAGCTACACCTCAAAAATACCCACGCCATGGTGAGCTACACCTCGATAAACCCACACCATGGTGAGCTACACCTCGATAAACACACCCCATGGCAAACTACACCTCGACAAACTCACGCCATAGCGAGCTACACCTCGAAAAACCCACCCTATAGTGAGCTACACCTCGACAAACAGTCGCCATAGCAAACTACACCTAGACAAACCCACCCCATTTTAAGCTACTCCTCGATAAACCCACCCCATAGGGAACTACACCTAGATAAACCCACCCCATAGCAAGCTACACCTCGATAAGCCCACCCCATAGCGAGCTACACCTCGATAAGCCCACCCCATAGCGAGCTACACCTCGATAAGCCCACCCCATAGCGAGCTACACCTCGATAAGCCCACCCCATAGCGAGCTACACCTCGATAAGCCCACCCCATAGCGAGCTACACCTCAATGAAGCCGCCCTATAGCAAACTACACCTCAACAAACCTACCCCATAACAAACTACACCTCAACAAACCTACCCCATAGCGAGCTACACCTCGACATACCCACCCCATAGCGAGCTACACCTCGACAAACCCACCCCATAGCAAGCTACACCTCGATAAAGACACCTCATAGCGAGCTACACCTCGATGAACCCACCCCATAGCGGACTAGATCTTGATAAAATGTAAAAAGATAAGAAGTGTTCAGCTCAACTCCTCTATAACAGGAAAGTCCAGAGTCATAAGTGCATATACGTACGGAGCATTGGACACAGCCGTCCTGAACAGCAATTGTAGACATAAAACATTACAGTGTCAGCTCTGCTTAGAAAATATGCTTTATTTTTTTTGTTGATGGGAGATCACATAGCACAGAAAACACATTTCAACCGACAAGCGGTTTTGATCACTTCTTCACCTCGATAAACCCACCCCATAGCAAACTACACCTCGATAAACCCACCCTATAGTGAGCCGTGCCTCGGCAAACCCACCTCATAGCAAGCTACATTTCGATAAACCCACCCTATAGAGATCTACACCTCGGTAAACTCACCCCATAGTGAGCTACACCTCGATAAACCCACGCCATAGCGAGCAATACCTCGATAAACCCACCCCATAGCGAGCAACACCTCAATAAACTCACCCCATAGCGAACTACACCTCAATAAACTCACCCCATAGTGAGATACACCTTGACAAACCCACCCCATAGCGAGCTACACCTCGACAAACCCGCCCCATAGCGAGCTACACTATGATAAACCCACTCCATAGAAAACTATACCTCGACAAACCCACCCCATAGCGAGCTACACCTCGAAAAACCCACGCCATAGTGAGCTACACCTCGAAAAACCCACACCATAGGGAACTACACCTAGATAAACCCACCCCATAGTGAGCTACACCTAAACAAACCCACCCCATAGCGAGCCACACCTTGACAAACCCACCCTATAGCGAGCTACACCTCGATAAGCCCACGCCATAGTGAGCTACACCTCGATAAACCCACCCCATAGCGAGCTACACCTCGATAAACTCACGCCATAGTGAGCTACACCTCGAAAAACCCACCCCATAGGGAACTACACCTAGATAAACCCACCCCATAGTGAGCTACACCTAAACAAATCCACCCCATAGCGAGCTACACCTCAACAAACCCACCCTATAGCGAGCTACACCTCGATAAGCCCACCCCATAGCGAGCTACACCTCGATAAGCCCATCCCATAGCGAGCTACACCTCGATAAGCCCACCCCATAGCGAGCAACACCTCAATAAACCCACCCCATAGCAAACTACACCTCAATAAACCCACCCCATAGCAAACTATACCTCGACAAACCCACCCCATAGCGAGCTACACCTCGAAAAACCCACGCCATAGTGAGCTACACCTCGAAAAACCCACCCCACAGGGAACTACACCTAGATAAACCCACCCCATAGTGAGCTACACCTAAACAAACCCACCCCATAGCGAGCCACACCTTGACAAACCCACCCTATAGCGAGCTACACCTCGATAAGCCCACCCCATAGTGAGCTACACCTCGAAAAACCCACGCCATAGCGAGCTACACCTCGAAAAACCCACGCCATAGTGAGCTACACCTCGATCAGCCCGCACCATAACAAGCTACAGCTCGATAAATCTACCCCATAGCGAGCTACACCTTGATAAACCCATGCCATAGTGAGCTACACCTCGATAAACCCACCCCATTGCAAACTACACCTCGACAAACCCACCCCATAGTGAGCTACACGTGGATAAACCCCGCAATAATGAGCCACGTCAGAATAAACCACTGAAGGGAATGAAAAACTAACATAAATCATAACCTTTATTAAATATATTAAAATTCGGAGAAGTTATGTGTATATACAGTATAAAGTGATCAATCGTCACTAATCCTCACAATACTATTAATAATTCATCACTCAATAATGGCTTTACTAAGGAGGCCCAAAGTATCTATGTGGACTTAGAGAGATGGTCCCTCTGTTAGACCCAATCTCGCATATATCCTATCAAATGGCTAGACAATTCACCTTCGTCAGATATTGGTACTCATTTGAGCCATAATAATAGCTCCTAAAGGGACTCCACTTGAATCATACAGCGTCTTAGAGTCAGCTTAATCTCTGAATTCTTCACCCTGACATCTAGTTCAGATAACTATCTGGGCAGCTCTACTGTTCTTTTCTATTTGAGTATACAAACTCAATAATAATAGGAAGTGATATCTAGATCTAGAGTGCAACTAGTCAAGGATTACCAATCATATGTCTTCCATATGCATATAACTGTGCTTTTATTAATACGGTAGGTCCACTGTACAAGATTATATGTAGATACAGGAGACCTTTTACTTATGAGCTAGGGAGACCTTATTAAATGACCTACTGTTTTTATTTGGACACCACCACTCGGAGTCCAAAGGTTCCTATATCTTTTAATAACAGGGCCTCTCAGTTACCCAGATTATAGGGGCCAGGATAACTCAGATGACATCAAGGATATCCAATACCCTTACAATCATATGTCATACCTAAAGATACCCCGTAATGTTGTAGGCATTTATATAGATAATCCTAAATAGATTATGCAGTGATGATTTACAGCGCAGTCTACCTCACAGCAAGCCAGCCTCACAGCGAGCTATAGATAATCCTTGAGAGATTATGCAGAGATGACCTATCATGGTAAAGCACAATCTGCCTCACAGCGAGCTAACCTCATATATGATTAGTATGTCAAAGTGCTTATCATGCTTGGAAATGGTAAGTAGCCAAGCATATACCACCTGCATATACTCATACTATTTTGCAGATAACAGATATAATAATTCGCTGACAATAAATACTGACACCGGGGGCGTAACTAAAGGCTCAGGGGCCCGGGTGCAAAAGTTTAGCTCGGGCCCTTTTTCCCCTCACCCGGTACCTATGCCTGAGGGCCAATGTCAACCTGCGGATTTTATTTATAAAAATAAAATCGGGAGATTGGTGCGTCTTGCTGCCCATAGGGATGCATTAGCATCGGTAGGGCAGCTAAAAGCATGCAGATGTGATTTTTTCCCGACGTGCGGGTCACACGCACAGAAAGAAATCGCAGCATACTCCATTTTCCTGCGGATCTGCCGCACGAACGGCTCCCGCGGCTTCTATTGAGGACTATGGAAGCTGTTCGTATCCGCGGCACAGCAGCAAGCTGTTTTTGTGCTGTGCCACGGAGACGCGGAAGATTTTTTTTTTAATTGGTGCGCATGCACGCGGCACGCTGCCGGCGTGCTGAGCACGTCCGCCGACAGGAAAAACAGAAGATCCGTCCTGCACAGAGGAGAGCCCCGCAGCGTCCGGAGAGGTAAGTGTAATGTATTTTCCCTCTCCACGTCCGCGGGCATGCACGGATTTCACTGCGAGATTCAGCACCGTGCGTGCAAGTGGGCATGAGGCCTAAGAGAGAGGGATAGATAGATACATAGATGGATAGATATGCGATAGATAGATAAATAAATAGATAAATATGAGAGAGATTCAGAGATAGGACATACATAGATAGATATGAGATAGATAGATATGAGATAGATAGATATGAGATAGATAGATAGATATGAGATAGATAGACATTAGATAGAGAGATAGGAGAGAGAAAGATAGGAGAGAGAGATAGAGAGAGAGAGAGAGAGAGAGATAGGAGAGAGAGAGAGATGAGATAGATATAGATGGGACATAGATAGATAGAAAGATATAGATAGATATTAGATAGATAGATAAATAGGAGAGAGATACATATAGATATATAGATAGATATGAGATAGATAAAAAGATAGATAAATATGAGAGAGATTCAGAGATAGATAGATAGATAGATAGATAGATAGATAGATAGATAGATAGATAGATATAAGATAGATAGGAGAGAGAGATAGATAGATAGATAGATAGATAGATAGATAGATAGATAGATAGGAGAGATAGATAGATAGATAGGAGAGATAGATAGATAGATAGATAGATAGATAGATAGATAGATAGATAGATAGATAGATAGATAGATAGATAGGAGAGAGAGATAGATAGATAGGAGAGAGAGATGGATAGATAGACTAGATGATATACCCGGCTTCGCCCGAGTTAATTTGGTACTGGTGTTTATCTGGTGTTCACACGGAAAATCTTATGAAGTTGTGGTTACTTTAGAGATACCGGGAAAAAAATATGTTCACCATTTTGCATGGTTCTTTGCGTTACCCAGGAAAAACCACGTGGAGGCAACCATGCGACGTTTCCTTTATATAAAACTAGCTGATATACCCGGCTTCGCCCGAGTTAATTTGGTACTGGTGTTTATGTGGTGTTCACATTGAAAATCTTATGAGGTCGTGGTTACTTTAGAGATACTGAGGAAAAAGATATGTTCACCATTTTGCATAGTTCTCTGCGTTACCCAGAAAACACCACGTGGAGGTAACCATGCGACGCTTCCTTTATATAAAATGACATCAGGAAGTGAGAGAATTAGATTACATACATAAAATTTGGACTCTAATTCTTTTGCACTTAGAATTGAATAATCCAGTTGGGACCAATTAACTTTTCATATTTATGACACAATCAATGCTTGTGCCAAATTTCATGTTTCTATGACACCGGAAAGTGAGAAAATTACATTCCGCACGTAAAATTTGGACGCTAATTCTTTTGCGCATAGAATTGAATAAAGGAGTTGGGACCCATTAGCTTTTCCTATTTATGACATAATCAATGTTCGTGCCAAATTTCCCGTTTCTATGACACCGGAAAGTGAGACAATTATATTCCGCACGTAAGATTTGAACGCTAATTCTTTTGCACATAGAATTGAATAAAGGAGTTGGGACCCATTAGCTTTTCCTATTTATGACATAATCAATGTTCGTGCCAAATTTCCTGTTTCTATGACACCGGAAAGTGAAGAAATTACATTACGCACGTAAAATTTGGACGCTAATTCTTTTGCGCATAGAATTGAATAAAGGAGTTGGGACCAATTAGCTTTTCCTATTTATGACATAATCATTGCTCGTGCCAAATTTCATGTTTCTATGACACCGGAAAGTGAAAAAATTACATTCCGTACGTAAAATTTGGACGCTAATTCTTTTGCGCATAGAATTGATTAATCGAGTTGGGACCCATTAGCTTTTCCTATTTATGACATAATCAATGCTTGGGCCAAATTTCACGTTTCTATGACACCGGAAAGTGAGAAAATTACATTCCGCACGTAAAATTTGGACGCCAATTCTTTTGCGCTAGAATTGAATAATCGAGTTGGGACCTATGAACTTTTCCTATTTATGACATAATCATTGCTCGTGCCAAATTTCACGTTTCTATGACACCGGAAAGTGAAAAAATTACATTCCGTACGTAAAATTTGGACGCTAATTCTTTTGCGCATAGAATTGAATAATCGAGTTGGGACCCATTAGCTTTTCCTATTTATGACATAATCAATGCTCTGGCCAAATTTCACGTTTCTATGACACCGGAAAGTGAGAAAATTACATTCCGCACGTAAAATTTGGACACTAATTCTTTTGCGCATAGAATTGAATAATAGAGTTGGGACCCATTAGCTTTTCCTATTTATGACATAATCAATGCTCGTGCCAAATTTCACGTTTCTATGACACCAGAAAGTGAAAACATTACATTCCGCACGTAAAATTTCGACGCTAATTCTTTTGCGCATAGAATTGAATAATCGAGTTGGGACCCATTAACTTTTCCTATTGATGACATAATCAATGCTCGTGCCAAATTTCCCGTTTCTATGACATTGGGAAGTGAGTGATTTAGATTATGTACGTTAAATTTTGACGCCAATTATTTTGCGCTAGAATTGAATAATCGAGTTGGGACCCAATTTCTTTTCCTATTTTGGAGATAATCTATGCTTGCGCCAAATATCATGTTTCTACGACATTGGGAAGTTGGAGAACTTTTGGCGAGTCAGTCAGTGAGTCAGTCAGTCAGTGAGTGAGTCAGTGAGGGCTTTCAGCTTTATATATATAGATGACATCAGGAAGTGAGAGAATTAGATTACGTACATAAAATTTGGACGCTAATTCTTTTGCACATAGAATTGAATAATTGAGTTGGGACCCATTAACTTTTCCAATTTATGACATAAGCAATGCCTGTGCCAAATTTCAAGTTTCTATGACACTGGGAAGTGAGAGAATTAGATTCTGTATGTAAAATTTGGCCGCTAATTGTTTTGCGCTTAGAATTGAATAATCGAGTTGGGACCCATTAGCTTTTCCTATTCATGATATAATCAATGCCCGTGCGAAATTTCAAATTTCTTTGACATTGGGAAGTTGGAGAATTAGATTCCGTACGTAAAATTTGGACGCTAGTTCTTTTGCGCTAGAATTGATCAATTGAGTTGGGACCCATTAACTTTTCCTATTTATGACATAATCAATGCTCGTGCCAAATTTTAAGTTTCTATGACATTGGGAAGTGAGAGATTTAGATTATGTACGTAAAATTTTGACGCTAATTCTTTTGCGCTAGAATTAAATCGAGTTGGAACTGATTTACTTTTCCTATTTTGGACATAATCTATGCTCTTACTAAACTTCATGTTTCTACGATATCGGGAAGTTGGAGAATTTTTGGCGAGTCAGTCAGTCAGTGAGTGAGTCAGTGAGTCAAGTCAGTGAAGACTTTCGTCTTTATATATATAGACTAGCTGATATACCCGGCTTCGCCGAGTTAATTTAGGACTAGTGTTTATCTGGTGTTCACACGGAAAATCTTACGAAGTCGTGGTTACTTTAGAAATACTGGGAAAAAAATATGTTCACCATTTTGCATAGTTCTCTGCGTTACCCAGGAAACACCACGTGCAGGTAACCATGCGACGTTTCCTTTATATAAAGACTAGCTCATATACCCGGCTTCGCCCGAGTTAATTTTGTACTGGTGTTTATCTGGTGTTCACACGGAAAATCTTATGAAGTCGTGGTTACTTTAGAGATACCGAGGAAAAACATATGTTCACCATTTTGCATAGCTCTCTGCGTTACCCAGGAAACACCACGGTAGGTAACCATACGACGTTTCCTTTATATAAAATGACATCAGGAAGTGAGAAAATTAGATTCCATACGTAAAATTTGGACGCTAATTCTTTTGTGCTAGAATTAAAAAATCAAGTTGGGACCCATTACCTTTTCCTATTTATGACATAAACAATGCTCATGGAAAATTTCATGTTTCTATGACATTGGGAAGTGAGAGAATTAGATTCCATACGTAAAATTTGAATGCTAATTCTTTTGCGCATAGATTTGAATAATCGAGTTGGGACCCATTAACTTTTCCTATTTATGACATATTCAATGCTTATAGCAAATTTCATGTTTCTATGACATTGGGAAGTGAGAGATTTAGATTATGTACGTTAAATTTCGACGCTAATTCTTTTGCGCTAGAATTAAATAATCGAGTTGGGACCCACTACCTTTTCCTATTTATGACATAATCAATGCTCATGGCAAATTTCATGTTTCTACGACAACGGGAAGTGAGAGAATTAGATTCCGTACGTAAAATTTGGATGCTAATTCTTTTGCGCTTAGAATTGAATAATCAAGTTGGGACCCATTAATTTTTCATATTTATGACACAATCAATGCCCGTGCCAAATTTCAAGTTTCTATTACACCAAGAAGTCAGAGAATTAGATTTCGTATGTAAAACGTGGACGCTAATTCTTTTGCGCACAAAATTGAACAATCGAGTTGGGACCCATTAAATTTTCCTACTTATGACATAATCAATGCTCATGAGAAATTTCAAGTTTCTCTGACATCGGGAGGTGAGAGAATTAGATTCTGTACGTAAAATTTGGATGCTAATTTTTTTTGCGCTAGAATTGAATAATCGAGTTGGGACCCATTAGGTTTTCCTATTTATGACATAATCAATGCATTTGCCAAATTTCATGTTTCTACGACATCGGGAAGTGAATTAAATCCTGTACGCAAAATTTGGACGCTAATTCTTTTGCGCTAAGAATTCAATGGTCGAGTTGCGACTCATTAGCTTTTTCTTCTATTTATGACATTATCAATTCTCGTGCCAAATGTCACGTTTCTATGACACCGGAAAGAGAAAATTACATTCCGTACGTAAAATTTGGACGCTAATTCTTTTGCCCATAGAATTGAATAATCGAGTTGGGACCCATTAGCTTTTCCTATTTATGACGTAATCAATGCTTATGCCAAATTTCACGTTTCTATGACACCGGAAAGCGAGAAAATTACATTCCGTACGTAAAATTTGGACGCCAATTCTTTTGCGCATAGAATTGAATAATCGCGTTGGGACCTATTAGCTTTTCCTATTTATGACGTAATGAATGCTCATGCCAAATTTCGAGTTTCTCTGACATCGGGAAGTGAGAGAATTACATTCCGTACGTAAAATTTGGACGCTAATTCTTTTGTGCATAGAATTGATCGATCGAGTTGGGACCTATTAGCTTTTCCTATTTATGACATATTTAATGCTTGTGCCAAATTTTAAGTTTCTATGACATTGGGAAGTGAGAGATTTAGATTAGGCCTAAATAACCCCATATAGCTTCCAATATCACCATATGGGGACCAAATAACCCACATATAGCCTCTAATATCACCATATGGGGACTAAATAACCCCCCATATGGCTTCTAACATCACCATATGAGGACTAAATACCCCCCGATTTAGCTTCTAATATCACCATATGGGGACTAAATAACTCCCATATTGCTTCTAATATCACCATATGGAAACTAAATAACCCCTATATAGCTCCTAAAATCACCATATGAGGACTAACCCCCCCTCCCCCCCCATATAGTTTCTAATATCGCTATATTGAGACTAAATAACCCCCCATATAGCATCTAATATTACCATATGGGGACTAAATAACTCCCCATATAGCTTCTAATATCACCATATGGACACTAAATAACCCACATATAGCTTCTAATATCACCATATGGACACTAAATAACCCCTGTATAGCTTCTAATATCACTATATGGAGACTAAATAACCCCCAGTATAACTTCTATATGGGGACTAAATAACCCCCCTATACTATCCAAGATCACCATATCGGGACTAAATAACCCCCCACATATCTCCTAATATCACCATATGGGGACCATATAACCCCAATATAGCTTCTAATATCACCATATAAAGACTAAATAACCCCCCATATAGCTTCCAATATCACCATATGGGACTGAGTAACCCCCATATAGCTTGCAATATCACCATATGGGGACTAAATAACCCCCATACAGATTTACATTTCACTATATGCAAACTAAATAACCCCCTAATAAAGCTTTCAATATCACCATATGGGGACTAAATAACCCCCATATAGCTTCCTAGATCACCATATGGGGCCTGAATAACCCCCATATAGCCTCTAATATCACCATATGGGGACTAAGTAACCCCCATATAGCTTCTAATATCACCATATCGAGACTAAATAAACCCCCATATAGCTTCTAATATAACCATATGGAGACTTAAAGGGGTTGTCCCGCGCCGAAACGGGTTTTTGTTTTTTTTTCAACCCCCCCCCCCCCCCCCCCCGTTCGCCGCGAGACAACCCCGATGCAGGGGTTAAAAAAGAACACCGGAGAGCGCTTACCTGAATCCCCGCGCTCCGGGTGACTTCTTGCTTACCTGATGAAGATGGCCGCGGGGATCTTCTCACTCGGTGGACCGCAGGGCTTCTGTGCGGTCCATTGCCGATTCCAGCCTCCTGATTGGCTGGAATCGGCACGTGACGGGGCGGAGCTACACGGAGCCGGCATCCAGCACGAGCAGCCCCATTGAAAAAAGAAGAAGACCGGGACTGCGCAAGCGCGGCTAATTTGGCCATTAGACGGCGAAAATTAGTCGGCTCCATGGAAACGAGGACGCTAGCAACGGAGCAGGTAAGTGAAAAACTTCTTATAACTTCTGTATGGCTCATAATTAATGCACAATGTACATTACAAAGTGCATTAATATGGCCATACAGAAGTGTATAGACCCACTTGCTGCCGCGGGACAACCCCTTTAATAGCTCCCCATATAGCTTCCAATATCACCATTCACCATATTGGGACTAAATAACCCCCCATATAGTTTCTAATATCACCATATGGGGTCTAAATAACCCACATATAGCTTCTAATATCACCATATGGGGAATAAATAACCCCCATATAGCTTCTAACATCACCGTATAAGGACTAAATACCCCCCCCCCCCCCCCCATATAGCTTTCAATATCACCATTCACCATATGGGGACTAAATAACCCCCCATATAGTTTGTAATATCACCATATGGGGTCTAAATAACTCACATATAGCTTCTAATATCACCATATTGAGACTAAATAAACCCCCATATAACTTCTAATATAACCATATGGAGACTTAATAGCTCCCCATATAGCTTCCAATATCACCATTCACCATATGGGGACTAAATAACCCCCCCCCCATATAGTTTCTAATATCACCATATGGGGTCTAAATAACCCACATATAGCTTCTAATATCACCATATCAAGACTAAATAAACCCCCATATAGCTTCTAATATAACCATATGGAGACTTAATAGCTTCCAATATCACCATTCACCATATGGGGACTAAATAACCCCCCCATATAGCTTCTAATATCACCATATGGGGTCTAAATAACCCACATATAGCTTCTAAAATCACTATATGGAGACTAAATAACCCCCCATATAGCTCCTAATATCACCATATGAGGACTAAACCCCCCCCATATAGTTTCTAATATTACTATATTGAGACTAAATAACCCCCCATATAGCTTCTAATATCACCATATGGACACTAAATAACCCCTGTATAGCTTATAATATCACTATATGGAGACTAAATAACCCCCAGTATAACTTCTATATGGGGACTAAATAACCCCCCTATACTTTCCAAGATCACTATATGGGGACTAAATAACCCCCCACATAGCTCCTAATATCACCATATGGGGACCAAATAACCCCAATATAGCTTCTAATATCACCATATAAAGACTAAATAACCCCCCATATAGCTTCCAATATCACCATATGGGGACTGAGTAACCCCCATATAGCTTGCAATATCACCATATGGGGACTAAATAACCCCCATACAGATTTACATTTCACTATATGCGGACTAAATAACCCCCTAATATAGCTTCCAATATCACCATATGGGGACTAAATAACCCACATATAGCTTCTAATATCACCATATGGGGACTAAGTAACCCACATATAGCTTCTAACATCACTATATGAGGACTAAATCTTCCCCCCCCCCCCCGGTATAGCTTCTAATATCACCATATCGAGACTAAATAAACCCCCATATATCTTCTAATATAACCATATGGAGACTTAATAGCTCCCCATACAGCTTCCAATATCACCATTCACCATATGGGGACTAAATAACCCCCCATATAGTTTCTAATATCACCATATGGGGAATAAATAACCCCCATATAGCTTCTAACATCACCATATAAGGACTAAATACCTCCCCCCCCCCCCGATATAGCTTCCAATATCACCAAATGGGGACTAAATAACCCCCCATATAGTTTCTAATATCACCATACGGAGACTAAATAACCCCCATATAGCTTCTAATATCAACATATGGAGACTAAACCCCCATATCGCTCATAATATCACACTATGGGGACTAAATTACCCCCGTATAGCTTCTAATATCACCACATGGAGACTAAATATCCCCCCATATAGCTCCTAATATCACCATATGGGGAGTAAATAACCCCCATTTAGCTTCGAATATCACCATATGGAAACTAAATTACCCCTATATAGCTTCTAATATCACTATATGGAGACTAAATAACCCCCATATATCTTCCTATATCACCATATGGGGCCTGAATAACCCTAATATAGCTTCTAATATCACCATATGGGGACTAAATAACCCCCATATAGCTTCTAACATCACCATATGAGGACTACATACCCCCCCCCCCCCCCATATAGCTTCTAATATTACCATATGGGGACTAAATAACCCCCCATATAGCTTCTAATATTACCATATGGAGACTAAATAACTCCCCATATAGCTTCTAATATCACCATATGGACACTAAATAACCCACATATAGCTTCCAATATCACCATATGGAAACTAAATAACCCCTTTATAGCTTCTAATATCACTATATGGAGCCTTAATAACCCCCCATATAGTTTTTATTATCACCACATGGAGACTAAATAACCTCCCATATTGCTTCTAAAATCACCATATGGGGACTAAATAACCCCCCATATAGCTTCTAATATCACCATAGTGAGAATAAATAACCCCCCATATAGCTTCTAATATTACCATATGGACACTAAATAACCCACATATAGCTTCTAATATCACCATATGGACACTAAATAACCCCTGTATAGCTTCTAATATCACTATATGGAGACTAAATAACCCCCAGTATAACTTCTATATGGGGACTAAATAACCCCCCTATACTATCCAAGATCACCATATGGGGACTAAATAACCCCCCTCATAGCTCCTAATATCACCATATGGGGACCATATAACCCCAATATAGCTTCTAATATCACCATATAAAGACTAAATAACCCCCCATATAGCTTCCAATATCACCATATGGGGACTGAGTAACCCCCATATAGCTTGCAATATCACCATATGGGGACTAAATAATCCCCATACAGATTTACATTTCACTATATGCGGACTAAATAACCCCCTAATATAGCTTCCAATATCACCATACGGGGACTAAATAACCCACATATAGCTTCTAACATCACCATATGAGGACTAAATCTTCCCCCCCCCCATGTAGCTTCTAATATCACCATATCGAGACTAAATAAACCCCCATATAGCTTCTAATATAACCATATGGAGACTTAAAAGCTCCCCATATAGCTTCCAATATCACCATTCACCATATGGGGACTAAATACCCCCCCCCCCATATAGTTTCTAATATCGCCATATGGGGTCTAAATAACCCACATATAGCTTCTAATATCACCATATGGGGACTAAATAACCCCCCATATAGTTTCTAATATCACCATATGGAGACTAAATAACCCCCATATAACTTCCAATATCAACATATGGAGACTAAATAACCCCCATATCGCTCCTAATATCACACTATAGGGACTAAATTACCCCCGTATAGCTTCTAATATCACCACATGGAGACTAAATAACCCCCCATATAGCTTCTAACCTCACCATAATGAGACTAAATATCCCCCCATATAGCTCCTAATATCACCATATGGGGAGTAAGTAACCCCCATATAGCTTCTAACATCACCATATAAGGACTAAATACCTCCCCCCCCCCATATAGCTTCCAATATCACCATTCACCATATGGGGACTAAATAACCCCCCATACAGTTTGTAATATCACCATATGGGGTCTAAATAACCCACATATAGCTTCGAATATCACCATATGGAAACTAAATAACCCCTATATAGCTTCTAATATCACTATATGGAGACTAAATAACCCCTATATAGCTTCCTATATCACCATATGGGGCCTGAATAACCCTAATATAGCTTCTAATATCACCATATGGGGACTAAATAACCCCCATATAGCTTCTAACATCCCCATATGAGGACTACATATCCCCCCCCCCATATAGCTTCTAATATTACCATATGGACACTAAATAACCCACATATAGCTTCTAATATCACTATATGGAGACTAAATAACCCCCCATATAGTTTTTATTATCACCACATGGAGACTAAATAACCCCCCATATGGCTTCTAAAAATCACCATATGGGGACTAAATAACCCCCCATATAGCTTCTAATATCACCATAGTGAGAATAAATAACCCCACATATAGCTCCTAATATCACCATATGGGGACTAAATAACCCCCCATATAGCTTCTAACCTCACCATAGTGAGACTAAATATCCCCCCATATAGCTCCTAATATCACCATATGGGGAGTAAGTAACCCCCATATAGCTTCGAATATCACCATATGGAAACTAAATAACCCCTATATAGCTTCTAATATCACTATATGGAGACTACATAACCCCTATATAGCTTCCTATATCACCATACGGGGCCTGAATAACCCTAATATAGCTTCTAATATCACCATATGGGGACTAAATAACCCCCATATAGCTTTTAACTTCACCATATGAGGACTACATATCCCCCCCCCATATAGCTTCTAATATTACCATATGGACACTAAATAACCCCCATATCGCTTCCAATATCACCATATGGAAACTAAATAACCCCCATATAGCTTCTAATATCACCATATGGGGACTAAGTAACCACCCCATATAGTTTCTAATATCACCATATTGAGACTAAATAACCCCCCATATAGCTTCTAATATTACCATATGGGGACTAAGTAACCACCCCATATAGTTTTTAATATCACCATATTGAGACTAAATAACCCCCCATATAGCTTCTAATATTACCATATGGGGACTTAATAACTCCCTATATAGTTTCTAATATCACCATATGGAGACTAAATAACCCCCATATAACTTCCAATATCAACATATGGAGACTAAATAACCCCCATATCGCTCCTAATATCACACTATAGGGACTAAATTACCCCCGTATAGCTTCTAATATCACCACATGGAGACTAAATAACCCCCCATATAGCTTCTAACCTCACCATAATGAGACTAAATATCCCCCCATATAGCTCCTAATATCACCATATGGGGAGTAAGTAACCCCCATATAGCTTCTAACATCACCATATAAGGACTAAATACCTCCCCCCCCCCCCCCCATATAGCTTCCAATATCACCATTCACCATATGGGGACTAAATAACCCCCCATATAGTTTGTAATATCACCATATGGGGTCTAAATAACCCACATATAGCTTCGAATATCACCATATGGAAACTAAATAACCCCTATATAGCTTCTAATATCACTATATGGAGACTAAATAACCCCTATATAGCTTCCTATATCACCATATGGGGCCTGAATAACCCTAATATAGCTTCTAATATCACCATATGGGGACTAAATAACCCCCATATAGCTTCTAACATCCCCATATGAGGACTACATATCCCCCCCCCCCCCCCATATAGCTTCTAATATTACCATATGGACACTAAATAACCCACATATAGCTTCTAATATCACTATATGGAGACTAAATAACCCCCCATATAGTTTTTATTATCACCATATGGGGACTAAATAACCCCCCATATAGCTTCTAATATCACCATAGTGAGAATAAATAACCCCACATATAGCTCCTAATATCACCATATGGGGACTAAATAACCCCCCATATAGCTTCTAACCTCACCATAGTGAGACTAAATATCCCCCCATATAGCTCCTAATATCACCATATGGGGAGTAAGTAACCCCCATATAGCTTCGAATATCACCATATGGAAACTAAATAACCCCTATATAGCTTCTAATATCACTATATGGAGACTAAATAACCCCTATATAGCTTCCTATATCACCATACGGGGCCTGAATAACCCTAATATAGCTTCTAATATCACCATATGGGGACTAAATAACCCCCATATAGCTTTTAACATCACCATATGAGGACTACATATCCCCCCCCCCCATATAGCTTCTAATATTACCATATGGACACTAAATAACCCCCATATAGCTTCTAATATCACCATATGGGGACTAAATAACCCCCATATCGCTTCCAATATCACCATATGGAAACTAAATAACCCCCATATAGCTTCTAATATCACCATATGGGGACTAAGTAACCACCCCATATAGTTTCTAATATCACCATATTGAGACTAAATAACCCCCCATATAGCTTCTAATATTACCATATGGGGACTTAATAACTCCCTATATAGCCGTTCTCATACAGCTCTTAGGCTGCTTTCACATAGGCAAGAAAATCGTGCGATTTCCGCGCGATGCGAGAGTGAGTAAAAATGCTGAATTATGAAATCAATGATTTTCAATGGTTTCCTTCACATTTGTAATGTTTTCACTCTGCGATGTTGCATGAAGAAAAAAATCTTTCCCCATGTTTCCCCATGGAGTTTCCTTTTTATTGCATCGCAAAGGACGAAATTGCGATTGTCGTGCAATGTGTTTTTAACATTAGAAAGTACTATTGACTTTTGCGCTAAAAAAATCACCGCAAAGCCCGTGTGATCGCGCCTTATTCCTGTTTATGGAGGCGTTGTTCTAAAAAAAAACTTCTATAGGAAAAGAAGTCCATAACACTTGAAATTCCGTATGAATGAGGTCTAAGGCTGCGCTCAGACGGATGTTTGTGTGTGACAATCCAGGGCCCAACTCGCAGCGGACCGCACGCGGATGTACGTCCATGTGATGTCTGAGCGGCGGGTAGCAGACATTACATATCCTGCTCATCCATGACACGGACCGGAACAGGACAGGATCCACGTGAAATAACACTCATGTGAAGAGCCTGATTGTCATATATGGGTCCGTGTGCCGTGAAATACACGGACAGCACAGATGGGGAACCACCGCCTGAACTGTCCCTAACAGCCTCTCCTTCCCGGTGTGAAGTAATAATTGTGGCCGATCTCAGGAAGGAGAACAAAGAGACAAACAAAGAGAATAACAATCACATCACATTTATGTCTCTCTTACTTTTAGAACAATGGAAATCCGTGTAATCTAAATGCAGGATGTGACAGCGGATGTTGCCGTACGCTAAACCCAAGGGATCCTTATAGACGTATATGTCAATCAAGAGCAGCAGAAAATGCGACCTGTGACCTTATTGTGAGTATCTGTAAGCAGCTGATGTATCTGCTTCTCCCTTCGTTGTGTACAGAATTCCGGGGTGCCGCTCCGATCACATGGGCGCCCCATCCGTGTGTTGTGTGATGTGCGGGCACCACAGATTACATGTCCTGTTCTCATGTGACACGTAAATAGAACATGTGGTGATTCTTCAGCCTCCACTCCTAATAGCACAAATACGGTTATTTCCCTTCATTGTCGGCTTTACTAAATATTTGCTTTGCCCACAAAATAAGCATCCTGCAGCCTCTTATCTTAGAGCTCTACATGCTGCGGTTCCTCTGTTACTCCTCCTGGCAGTGTATGAATACCTACACACTCAGGTACTTGTACCCGCAGCAGTGAGGTGACAGGAGCCTCTACTATAAATTACCACAATCTTTGTCGCCCCCTAAAACCTCCTGTTCCGTCTCTACAAGCTGCGCAGCCAAAACCTGCGCTGAGGAGCCGCGATATTATTCACACGGAGGAGGTTAATGCTCAAGTGTGAAACGGACAGAATTTGGACAAAACTTGGAGCAATCAGGGCCCATTCACACCGCCGTATCCCCTGTCCGCACAACACGGCTGATCTGCATGGGTGGAGTCAGATGTAGACATGTGATGCGGATGTCCTGCTGTCACCCCGATTTACAGACCAAAATCACCAGGAAAGAGCGGAAAAAATTACATCAATTGGTATTTTTTGCGGTTTCTTTTTTGTGCATCTAAAACCACAGTGAATAGAGACGCAATAAGCAAGCAGAGAAACGTGCAAAAACATCCAACATACACGGGCGGAAACAACGGTGCGCTCTTCATGGACTAATACTGCGTTCACTGGTGTGAATGAGACCTTAAAGGCGATGTATTTATTTACATTATATATATATATATATATATATATATATACACACACACACACACACTTTTTTTTTTTTACAGACCGAATGTCTTTTCCCTTTTTGATTCTCGGACCAGAATCGCACATTAAAATCAGTGGATGTGTTTAAAATATAAAACACCCTTGCACGGCGTGGGCGTAATGTCTTCTTTATTTACGCACCCATTGAATTCAATTGGAGGTTTAAATTACATCATTTCGTGCGCCTTCCGTTTTTTTCTCCCGTGTAAAGAACGGATTGCAATCAGATGACATTTCTGCATTAAAAACACAAACCCTTATGTAAAACGCACCGACAAAGGGACCTCAGTCATTGTTTTCTGACTAAAATCCCGCTTGTCATGTCAATGAGGACTAATTCAGTGTAAACCGGCGTGCGGTGGGAGACGTAGCTTCAGACGGGACATTCTCAGTAACTGGACCCCCGGCCTCACGCTGCGTCTCCCACCGCTGAGCCTACATGTTACTGACAGATGTGGTTAGGAGTCACAAGTGTCTTCATTAACCCTATCATCTCTTTCTTTAGCCTTTTTTCGGGAAGTACAATAACTGCCTGTGTGAGGGTGGATTTACATGTAGGAGGAACCAGAATAACCGTTTCTCCTGCCAGAAGCCAAGCGGCAAATAACTGAGTCTAAGATGAGAAAGTATCCGCCTGTATCTACACGGATCTACAAGAAGTTGTGAATCTTATGGAAATAAAGCTTCTACAACTTCCTTATATGTTTTGTCTTTTCTCGCTGTTTTTAAGATCTCTGCTTGCTGTCAGTAAATGAAAACATTGCCATTCAGAGGCTGAGAAGCCGTCCTCTTGTCTGCCTCACACAGCAGCAGTTTGTTACAATATAGCAGCCAGGAGTCTAGAACAGGAGTAATAGGTGGGCTGCTGATGTGTGGAGCTCATAGAGGAGTCTATAAAGGGCTTATCCAGACGGACTGGTTCTCACATCCGTGTGCTTAGCGTGTTCACAACTGACTTCATACTTACATTACACTGACCTGTTACAGTCAATATGACTCTGCAGACAGGTTGAATTTATTATGCTGTTCTCCTTTCCTGTAGCCCTGACAGCAGCACATATAGATATGGGGATCTATTCCCCTACCATGAGCCTTGGAAAGTTAATTTAAATTTTGTACTAACCCTATCAGAAGGACTTTAGCTCCTCCCCCTTGTCTGTTTTTAAAGACTACAAAGAGATGTAGAGAAAAATACTTTATTGGTTGGGTAGATATGTGCTGCTGTAAGATCTCCAAAATAACATAATAACTTCTGGCTTCCTTGGGTATCCTCACACAGCAGTCTTCTCCATAGAGAGGTTCTTCTTACACAGTAGGTGTGTTGTGTGCTCCATGTGCCGATGCTCTCAGCCAGATACCGCATCTTCTGCCCCTGATGTTGCTGTGACTCTGGTATAGCGAGTCTGACGTCTTCTGGACGGAGACCTTCACTTTTATATGAAGTTATAACAGGGTCTCTCGGTCACCTAGATATGGTGGGCTGGGGGGATTTCTCCCTTTCTTTGGGCTCTGTGTGAGCACAGACAACTGATCTGTCCAAACTCTCAGCTGTGATAGGTCTATTCTCGGACAGTGCCCCACATCTGGTGTCTACGAGCACCTTTCCTCCTTCCAGGTAGGTTTAGCACAGAAGGCCGGCAGGACAATTACCTGATTCACATTGAGAAAAAATAACCAATGAGCCTGAATAATGGCCTTAATATCACTGTATCCTCATGGAAGGATAGATAAGGCCCATAGATCATAGAATAGCAAGTCTGTTTCCAGTAATGGCTAGAAGGAGTGCTCACATAGCTTTCAATTTTGGGAAAGGGTTGACTTTAGCTGTCTTCAGTCTCTCAATGGCCATTATGAACCGCTTTGTCAACCACAAGTGTCTTTAGCTAGAGACTTACCTTAGGCCTTTCTCAAATCCATCCTGTGAAAAATGGAGCATCACTCCTAAATATCGTTCCTCTACTAAAAGCTTTCCTTGTTCACACTATTTATGAAGATGGACACTATACAGGTATAGGCACTTTTAGTTGCCATTTCTTGGGTGGCCAACAGAGTTCAGGTTTCTACCTGATTGTTACATCTGTGCAAGCCATGGGAACAACGACCTACATGAACGCAACCCAAATAAGACAGGAGAGAAAGAATATGCAATCGGACACCAACAACATACATAAATCAAACATACAAACAACCAGATGCTAAAATGCTTACCAATAGTACAAACCCACATAGGCAGCTGGAATTACTAATATGTATGAGGTATTGGTCTGTATTTTGGCCAGAATACATAAGTTCACAAGCCCACTTCAAGGGTCTTTGGTGTCTTGTGAGTCCCTAGGGAACTCTGCCTACAAGCAGGGTGATTCTCTCAATAGGGATGGCTCCACGCAGGAACCTAGGGGCCCCGGCTAATCCTAGATGGTAACAGACAGGAACACCATACAGGGTAGATAAAACAAAACACACACTGAGCATGGCAATTCACACCAAGTATAGTCAATACCTACAGACTAAGACCCCCTGCACACAGGCGGAAATTCCGCGGCTGGATTTTCTGCACAATTTCCGCCCGTGGAAGCTGCCATATGATTGCATTAGAAAACGCAATCCTAGGCAGACGTCCATGATTTGTCTGTGCAAAATCATGTGCAGAAAACAAATCACGGCATGCTCTATTTCTCTGCGGGGCTCTGGTCTGCGCATGCGGGACCCGACCCGAGCCCCTGCAGAGACCAGCGCGGTGCTCACCTGCTCTTGCGGCTCCGGCTCTTTGATGTGCCGGCTGCCGGCGCATGCGCAGACCAGAGCCGGCAGCCGGCACATCAAAGAGCCGGAGCCGCAAGAGCAGGTGAGCACCGCGCTGGTCTCTGCAGGGGTTCGGGTCGGGTCCCGCTGCGAGAATTCTTTTAGCCGAATATTTCCCCTTTGCATCTGCAGGTGGCCTTACACAGAACACGACCTTGTTCACACCAAGTGACTGCAACACAGAGGGAACACCACACAGAACATGTCATTGTACACACCAAGTGCAGTCCCCTCCTTCAGACCACACTGTAGAAGTCATTGCTGCCACATGAAGTCTGCTCACCTCACAGAGGAAAACCACACAGAACAAGTCATTGTACTCATCAAGTGCAGTCCACACTTTCAGACATACACTGAACAAGTCGTTACCACATGAAGTCTGCTCATCTCACAGGCAGAGCGAAGCCTCATTCAGAACCTCATGCATGCAGAAATATCTTACAGACAGTGAGTGTGGACCCACTGTGCCAACCAACTGGTTTGGCTTTGGGTTAATCCAAAGAGCATTATCCTGACTGTTCCCCGGTATTCACCCTTTGACCCATGTACAGGGATCTGGAATTTGCTGCAGGAAACCGAGCAGACCACTACCTGCTGGAGTAGTCCTGGTGTTGTTGGGAGCTGATCCATGGAGGTCAAAGGGACCGGTGCAAGGCACCGCGAAACAGGCCAAACTGTAAACAGAAACCGGTTCAATGTCTGGCCGGGCAGAGAACAAAAGTAATCCAGGTAAAAGTCCAGGAATCAGGACAGACACAGAAGTCAGAGACAGGAGACCCATGCTGAGTGACCGAGGCAAACTTACACCAACACTTAGGCAAAGGAGAAGGATTCCCAGCTGAGCAAATAGAATGGCAATAGCCTATTACCCTTCAGCTGGGCGGAGAACTCTTGCAGTGCTGATGAAAGTATACAGCTAAGAGTCCATTCATGCAGAAGGAGCAGAGTGAAACATAAGTCTACCAGGAGTAGCTAAAGGGCAGCAGACATGGGTAGCCGGCCTAACAAATAAGACATGAGTTAGTTCAAGTGTCCACACACCAAGAAAGGTGCAAGAGCATTAGACACCAAACTAATATAAAATGAACATTTTGGTAGATATCACCCACCTGACAATGTATAGGACATCAGATGTCTGGGGACCACACCTGATAAAAGGGAAGGGAGGAGAGCCATAGAACCTGCTGATAGGAGATCAGGTGTGCAAACCATCTTCAGGGAAAGCAACTCAAACTAGCAGCATGCATAACACCAAGCGTTGCGGTGGAAAAGGATAGTGGATTAATGACCAGCACCCTCTAGTAAGAGGGGCTGGTATTTATGGGCACATCATGATGGTGATTGGCTGGCTAGAGAGCTCCACACTATCAGCCAGCCAAATCCACCACACCTACAGCAGTGTGATTCTGGAAACCCATAGTCCTACAGGTCCCAGGAGCACAATGTGACACTGATAATCACATTTTCCTTAGCAAAGACCTCTAAATTTTCATGCCAACATGATGAATACCTTCAGGCTTTTCAACAGCTTGTCTGAGTAAAAACCTACCATGGTTTCCATGACTAGTCCTCCAAAGCAGGAGAAATCACGCTGCCTTAGGCCAGAATGTTAGGCTTAGTCTTGCCTGAGAAAGTCCCAACTCTAGTTGGAGCAAACCTCTCCGGATGAAGAATTGTCTGGAAATGGCTGAAATGATCTGTCCACAAGTTTCTCTGACATTACTGAGAAAACTCTCACGCGGTTTGGAGTACGGTAAGTCGTCTTGTAGGACAGGCAGACAGCATATTAGAGACTAACCCGTCCTCTCTGCTATTGAGTCTTGGCATCAGAATTTACCTCACTTGCCCCTGACACTACATTTCTCCTGGATCATCTGTATGAGTTGCCCTGGAAAGGGGATAGATTATTATTATTATTATTTGCCTAATATATTTCCCCTTTGTATTGACATTTGGGGGAAATCCTGAATCCTTCTATTCTTCCTATTGAGACTATTTACTGGAAACACGCAGCCTAGTGTGGTGCAGAGTGTGAAAGCCCAAGGGATGTGAGGCGTTTACATGTGATAAAGGCCTCACATCACTCAGGGGATGAAGGGATCCTTATGACAGCCGCAGCAGAGGATCGCAGAGGTCCCCCATTGCTTTCACTGGGGCCGGCGAAATCACGCAGCAAGATAGAGTATGCCGTGATTTGTTTCTCGCACAGAATCTCATCACATAGCAGTGCTATGCAGGAAACCATCGCTCATGTGTATAAACCCACTCCATAGAATGGGGTTCAAATTTGTGGGTCTCGCAACGCACAAATCTTGCACGATTCTCTCGGCCCTCTAAGTCCCTGAGTCATGCTGCCCGGCCTTCCATCACTGACGTCGGCCCATGAGAGGTGCTGGAATGCTGGAGGGCTGTGATGAAATGCTGCATGACTCGGGGCTCGGGTGGTCCACCTTCATGGCTTATAAGAGGGAGTTATTAAAAGTGAGTTTTTACTAAAATACAATGCTTGTACTAATAAACATGCAGATTTTGTGTAATCTGCCAGAGAGCGCTATGGGGCTCATGTAAATTATTCTTAACCCCTTAAGGATGGGGCCCAGTTTGGTATGTTGGTACAAAGACCAATTCCCAGCATGCAGGAGGACAACCACTAACCCTCCCCCCCCCCCCCCCCTGATGTACGGGAGGGGGGCTGCTTAGTATTATACTTGTGCACAAATAGGGGCCACTGCTACAAGTACATGTTACTATGGGATAAAAGGACATGGAATCTTATGCTCTATAACATTACTTACCATAAACCTGAAATAAATAGACAGACTCCGGTGTGGCATCTTAAGGCCGCGGCATTTATTTTTTAAACGGGGTTACCATAACCTTTAATAACAAAATCATAACCAGATATATAACAGGTAGACTCAGTCCTAACCCGTCAGGTCTACACCAATAACCCATTTAAAACTATCTTTATAACCACCTGCAGGAGGCGGGCAGCATTCCCAAAAGGCCATGCAACCACTAAGGCCACTACCAGCGGAAATAATTCTACCAATGTTGCATTCTTTACAAGACCTTTGGCAACCCAATTGAGATGCCAGCCTTCCGCAGACCACTCCTCACCAAATGTAGCTGCATATCCTGTTTCAGACGATCCCAAGTGCAAATGTAAAACCTCAATATCACAAAATTCCGACTACCTGACAGAATTCCCATTGTATTGTGGCAAAAACTGTAACCAGATGCACATATTCCCCCTCAAACTTGCTGACACCCTGACATGCGAGGACGGTGACAACAGCACTTTCATAGAAACGAACAAACATCGCACAAAGATCCTTTCCATGGGTTGTACCCGGCATTCAAACACCGGCTGCCCGGCAATCTGCTGTAGTTCTCTTAATGTGAGCTTCTTTCTTACCGCCGCTCTGAGCAAGACACATAGCCTCTCCACCTCGCTCTCAGGCAGACAAAATTCCATTTTTTCGCTATCAATTACTATATCTAAAAACTCCAGCTCCTTACAAGGATACATAGTTTTATCCTGTGCCAACGGGACTCCAAAAAACTCCATCCATGACACAAAACCTTCCAAAACATCTAGACATCCAATATTGTCTGAAGCTCCAACAAACAAAAAATCGTCCAGATAATGCATGATGCCTGAGGAAAAGCCTTCTGTGCCCCCAACTCCAGAAAAGAAGAAAACAACCCAAAATAATAACATGACAGCTTGAAACCCAGAGGTAACACCATGTCAAAGAAAAAATAACCAGCGAATTGAAAACCCAACGAATTAACCCTTTCCAATCTAATTTGTATCCTGGTTTTCCCAGGGGGCTTACTCTTTTTCTGCTGTTATACAACAGCGCTATATGCTGGCAAAAGCCAGTACTGCATGAGGTGACATGTTGGATAGGCTCCGACAGAAGAGAGGCTGGCAATATACAGTAAGAGAACCCCGACGGACGTCTTTCAACATCGGAGCTGTACAGCCTTAAATCATAATGTCTTCTGAGGTCAGACAGTGAATTGGAAAGGGTTAAAACCCGCAGAAAAACTGGTAAGAAGCGGAACGCTGACTGAATGTCGGGCTTTGCCATCAAAGCATTTTTCCCAGCATGCCTCAGCAGGTACAATGCAGCGTCAAAAGACGCGTATTTCACCATTGCCTCTACCCCCGACACCTTATCATGTAACAACAGGTGGTGAATAACCCTAAATGCATTAGTTTCTTTTTTTGGAACTAAACCAAGAGGAGATAAACGAAAATCCTGAAAGGGGGGCTACAAAAAGGCCCAGCCACCCGGCCGTCCTGCAGCTCCTTCCAAATTGTATCATGCACTATCTCCGGCTGCAACAATACTGAGCTGAGATTTTCACCCCATGAACAACCCGAGCCCTTAAACTCCGGGATGAAAAAACCACTTCGGAAACCCTCCTCAACGAGGCGAGCCTTCTGGCGGTCTGGGTACTGTTCTAACCATGGTAGCATTCTTGACTGGGTTGGGAATTTGCTGCTGCAGCCTTACAAAAACATTTAGCCGCAGGGTGCAACCCGCCGCAAAAACTACATTCATGACGATATTTACAATTTTGCTGTCACTTGCACTGACTTTCATTGAAAGCAAAGCAAACGCCTCTCTTAAACCCTGAATTTGCTGCTACCTGCGGCCGAACACTGTAAGGCTGTCTAGGAACCATTAACTCCTTAGTGACCAAGCCTGTTTGCGCCTTAGTGACCAGGCCAAAGTTTGCAAATGTGTCACTTTAACACTTTAACATGGAAAAACACTGGAAAGGTTTTGCATATCCAAGCGATTCTGACATTATTTTCGTCACATATTATACTTCATTTAGGGTGACGACCCACTACAGGTTTTTTTTCACTGCGAAATTCGCAGCGTTTTTTTCCTGCAGGAGTCCATGGGACTTGTAATGTTAAAATCACGAATGCGCAAAATTGCAATTTACCGCAAAATCGCGGTAAATTGCGATTTTGCGCGATTTTAACATTAAAAGTCCCATAGACCCCTGCAGAAAAAAAAACGCTGCGAATTTCACAGTGAAAATAAAACTGTAGTGGGTAGTCACCCTTTAGGCGGAAAAAATAGACCAATAGAATTTGTGTATATTTATTAAAAGCGCCAAAATTGGGAAAATGTTGAAAAAAATCATTTTTTTCACATTTCCAACTGCAATATCTCAAATATGTGCTGACATAATATGGAAATTTTTGATAAGATATATATTTCCATCTGTTGGATGCATATTTGAAAAACTTTTGCTTTTTTTTAACCATTTAGTAGAGATGAGCGAGCATACTCGTCCGAGCTTGATGCTCGTTCGAGTATTAGTTCCCGAAAATTCATCCCGCGCTAGCCGGCAGCCCATTGCTTTCAATGGAGCCGTCTGTATTGCCGGCTCCATTGAATTCAATGGTCAGTGCTCGTTTAATCGAGACGAGTACTGCGTGGTGCTCGTCTCGAGTAACGAGCATCTCGAGCACCCTAATACTCGAACGAGCATCAAGCTCGGACGAGTATGCTCGCTCATCTCTAATGTTAGCCCATTGAATTTAATGGAGCCGGCAATACAGCCGGCTCCATTGAAAGCAATGGGCTGCCGGCGATCGCACAATGAAGTTTCGGGAAGGGCTTAAATATATAAGCCCTTCCCTGCAATTCATCCAGAAATGTGTAAAAATAAAAAAAAAATATATACTCACCTGGTCCCGGCAGACGGAGTTCAGCTGCGGCCAGCTGGCAGTTCTCCTGAACTGCTCTCTGTAGTATTCAGCAGCCGGGGATTTAAAATCCCCGCCTGCTGAATGAGCTGCCTCTGATTGGTCACAGCCTGACCAATCAGAGGCAGATCTCACTCACAACCATTCATGAATGGGTGAGTGAGTGCTGCCTCTGATTGGCTCAGCGCAGCTCTCAGCTGAATGACAGCAGTTCAGCACCACAGTGCAGGGGACGCAGCTGAAGGGAGGTGAGTATCTATTTTTTTTTTTTTCCTTTTTAAATCACTTTTAATTCATTTCCAGGGAATGGCTTATATGTAAAGCCCTTCCCTGAAAAAGAATTCAGGTGTGCCAGCGGACCATTGACGTCAATGGAGTCGCCGGCAACAGCAGCGGCTCCATTGAAGAGAATGCCTGCATTTTTATTCTTTTTTACACTAAAATCTTTCTTTTTCAGGTAAGGTCTTATATTTTTAAGCCCTTCCCGAAAATTCATCCCGCGCTCGCCGGCAGCCCATTGCTTTCAATGGAGCCGGCTGTATTGCCGGCTCCATTGAATTCAATGGGCTAACATCGTTCTTCTCTGCCACAGCTGTTACAGCTGTGGCAGAGGAGAACGATCGTTATGCTGACAGTGGGAGGGGGTACAATTACTTTTTTGACTTCACAGGTTTTGAATGAATCTAAGCCAAGCAGAAGGAAAAAATTACAATTTTCATTTTTTTGGTAATTCTGTCATTTTAAAAGCAGTTTTTTTTGTACCGACCATATATGAATGAAGACTTGCACCCCAAAGTGCTTACCCCTTTTTGTCCTCTGTTCAGAAACATACCCATTGTAGCCCCAATCTTCTTAGAGGATGCATGGCTAGGCCTATAGTGAAGGGAGCACCCGTTTGATTTCAGGGCGCAACTGAATAAATTCCAGGCCCCATTGCACGCTAGTAGAGACAATAAACTGCCAAAATAATAGAACTCCCCTCACAAGTGACCCAATTTTGAAATCAAGACCCCTTAGCTAATTTATCTTGGTGTGTACTGGGCATTCTGACGCTACATTTTTATTTTTTCTAAATAATTTTTTTCACTTTTTTGTCCCTTTTAGGACCATTCTTTTTGTTTCAAGCGGGAAAAACTGGGGAGACGCACTAATAAAAATAAAATTGACTCCCTAAAAAGACCCCCCCCCCCCCCCCCACACCGCCTTTTGGCATTTCTTATATATGAAATAAAATTAATAATATAAAACTGTATGGTATGTTTCAAAGCAGGGGTAATTACAAAGGCCAGGGTGGGATGGACACATGAGGAAATAAAATCACGTATCCCTCCTCCTCCCTTGTTTGGTGCAGACGCGACACTTTTTTGCAGGGTATTTTTTGCCCGCAGTCTCAGGGATGGGATACAGAAAATGGCGCTCTGTGAGCCTTCACACCTCCTCAGACTGTAATGCATCCTGAGGTGCGGCGGTCTCAAATAAAAGATTCTCTACGAGCGCCTCCTGAAACTGGAGGAAGCTCAGCGTGCCCCCGGACGACTTAGAAATGCGTGCGCGTTATACGTAGCGATCTGTATCAGGTAGATCGCTATCTTCTTATACCAAGCTCTCGTCTTACGTTTCACAAGGTATGGCTGTAGAGCCTGGTCGACAGATCGACGCCCCCCATGAATTTATTATATTCTGTGACGCAGACCGGTTTAGTTTTCTCCGCTGCAGCCCCCCTCTCCCTAACTGTAACCGAGGTGTCGGCGTGCACAGTGGACAGCATAAAAACGTCCTTTCTGTCACGCCATTTTATGGCAAGCAAGGGAAATAATTTCCTGGCTCTGTGTTGGCTGTTACATCACCGCTGTATTCCAGTCCACAGTGCAACAGTCTCCAGTTATTTTACATACTCCAGGGCCAGTAGTGGTGAGGCACGGACAGAAGACAAATATTTATTGAATATAGGCAGTGGGCCTTTCCAAAAACATTTGGAAAAAAAATCTATTTGGGCTGCCTGTGACTGTCCTCAGTGTACTGGGTCTGTGCTGGGTGTAGTTGTCCTCCTAATTCATACGCAGCCAGCTAAGTGTTACAGCAGGCTTGCGCAAAATTATTTCCTGGCTCTGCTGTGCGTTCCGTAAGCGAAGTCAGCCTCCAACCACAGGCCAATAAGCGGCACATTTAATTACAACGTTCTGTTTCTGCACTACTGGTAATACACCATGCTGAGGGGTAGGGGTAGGCCTAGAGGACATGGATGCGGGCGAGGACGCGGAGGCCCAAGTCAGGGTGTGGGCACAGGCCGAGCCAGTGCGGTGGCCAGGGGTAGAGGCAGGGCCAGACCAAATAATCCACCAACTATTTCCCAAAGCACCCCCTCGCGCCATGCCACCCTGCAGAGGTCAAGGTGCTCTACGGTGTGGCAGTTTTTCACAGAGACGCCTGACGACCGACGAACAGTGGTGTGCAACCTTTGTTGCGCAAAGCTCAGCCGGGGAGCCAACACCAACAGCCTCACCACCACCACCATGCGCAGACATATGATGGCCAAGCACCCCGCAAGGTGGGACGAAGGCCGTTCAGCGCCTCCGGTTTGCACCCCTGCCTCTCCCCCTGTGCCCCAACCTGCCACTGAGATACAACCCCCCTCTCAGGACACAGGCACTACCGTCTCCTGGCCTGCACCCACACCCTCACCTCCGCTGTCTTCGGCCCCATCCAGCAGTGTAGCTCAGCGCACCGTCCAGCCGTCGCTTGCGCAACTGTTGGAGCGCAAGTGCAAGTACGCCGCCACGCACCCGCACGCTCAAACGTTAACCGTCCGCATAGCAAAATTCATCAGCCTTGAGATGCTGCCGTATAGGGTTGTGGAAACGGAGTCCTTCAAAAGTATCATGGAGGCGGCGGCCCCGCGCTACTCAGTTCCCAGTCGCCACTACTTTTCCCGATGTGCCGTCCCAGCCCTGCACGACCACGTCTCCCGCAACATTGTACGCGCTCTCACCAACGCGGTTACTGCCACGGTCCACTTAACTACGGACACGTGGACAAGCACAGGCGGGCAGGGCCACTACATCTCCCTGACGGCACATTGGGTGAATTTAGTGGAGGCTGGGACAGAGTCAGAGCCCGGGACCGCTCACGTCCTACCCACCCCCAGAATTGCGGGCCCCAGCTCTGTGGTGGTATCTGCGGAGGTGTATGCTTCCTCCACTAAAGCACCCTCCTCCTCCTCCTCCTCCTCCTCCTCCTCCTCTGTCTCGCAATCAAGATGTGTTAGCAGCAGCATGTCGCCAGCAGTCGGTGTCGCGCGGTGTGGCAGCACAGCGGTGGGCAAGCGTCAGCAGGCCGTGCTGAAACTACTCAGCTTAGGCGATAAGAGGCACACGGCCCACGAACTGCTGCAGGGTCTGACACAGCAGACCGACCGCTGGCTTGCGCCGCTGAGCCTCCAACCGGGCATGGTCGTGTGTGACAACGGCCGTAACCTGGTGGCGGCTCTGCAGCTCGGCAGCCTCACGCACGTGCCATGCCTGGCCCACGTCTTTAATTTGGTGGTTCAGCGCTTTCTGAAAAGCTACCCACGCTTGTCAGACCTGCTCGTAAAGGCGCGCCGGCCCTGCGCACATTTTCGCAAGTCCCACACGGACGCTGCCACCCTGCGCACCCTGCAACATCACTTTAAGCTGCCAGTGCACCGACTGCTGTGCGACGTGCCCACACGGTGGAACTCTACGCTCCACATGTTGGCCAGGCTCTATGAACAACGTAGAGCTATAGTCGAATACCAACTCCAACATGGGCGGCGCAGTGGGAGTCAGCCTCCTCAATTCCTTTCAGAAGAGTGGGCCTGGTTGGCAGACATCTGCCATGTCCTTGGTAATTTTGAGGAGTCTACCCAGGTGGTGAGCGGCGATGCTACAATCATTAGCGTCACCATTCCTCTGCTATGCATCTTGATAAATTCCCTGCAAACCATAAAGGCAGCTGCTTTGCGCTCGGAAACGGTGGCGGGGGAAGACAGTATGCCGCTGGATAGTCAGGGCACCCTCCTGTCTATTTCTCAGCGCGTACAGGAGGAGGAGGAGGAGCATGAAGAGGATGAGGAGGAGGGGGAAGAGACAGCTTGGGCCGCTGCTGACGGTACACCGGCTGATTGCCTGTCATCCTTTCAGCGTGTATGGCCTGAGGAGGAGGAGGAGGAGGAGGAGGAGGAGGATTCTGAAAGTGATCTTCCTAGTGAAGACAGCCATGTGTTGCGTACAGGTACCCTGGCACACATGGCTGACTTCATGTTAGGATGCCTTTCTCGTGACCCTCGCGTTGCACGCATTCTGGCCACGACGGATTACTGGGTGTACACACTGCTTGATCCACGGTATAAGGAGAACCTGCCCACTCTGATTCCCGAAGAGGAAAGGGGTTCGAGAGTGTTGCTATACCACAGGACCCTTGCGGACAAGCAGATGGTAAAATTCCCAGCCGACAGCGCTAGTGGCAGAAGGCGCAGTACCGAGGGCAAGGTAGCAGGGGATGTGCGTAGATCGAGCAGCATGTACATCCCAGGCAGTGCAACAGTCTTTAAGGGCCTGGCCAGCTTTATGGCTCCCCACCAAGACTGTGTCACCGCTCCCCAGTCACGGCTGAGTCGGCGGGAGCACTGTAAAAGGATGGTGAGGGAGTACATAGCGGATCGCACGACCATCCTTGGTGACGCCTCTGCCCCCTACAACTACTGGGTGTCGAAGCTGGACACGTGGCCTGAACTAGTGCTGTATGCCCTGGAGGTGCTTGCTTGTCCTGCGGCTAGCGTCTTGTCGGAGAGGGTGTTTAGTGCGGCTGGGGGAATCATCACAGATAAGCGTAGCCGCTTGTCAACCGACAGTGCCGACAGGCTAACACTCATCAAGATGAACAAAGGCTGGATTTCCCAGACTTCTGTTCTCCACCAGCGGACAGCAGCAATACGTAAGCAATACGTAGGCTGCACCCGCGGATGGAAGCTACGTTCTCTCTCACCATCCAAAACGGGGACATTTCTGCTTCATCAATCTGTGTCTAATATTCCTCCTCCTCCTCCTGCTCCTCCTCCTGAAACCTCACGTAATCACGCTGAACGGGCAATTTTTCTTAGGGCCACAAGGCTCACTCAAATAATTTTTCTGAACAATTTTTATAAGTTTCAATGCGCTTAAAAGCGTTGGAACTTTAACTTGAACCAATTTTTCGTTACACTGGGCTGCCTCCAGGCCTAGTTACCACTTAAGCCACATTAACCAAAGCGATTAATGGGTTTCACCTGCCCCCTTGGCTGGCCATGGCGAATTTTTGGGATGTACATTAGTACTGTTGATACAGCAATTTTTGTGGGCCCTCGCCTACAGTGTAATCAAATTAATTTTTAGTCCACCTGCATTCCAGCTGACGTTACCTCAGCTGTGTTGGGCAATGCAATGGGATATTTTTGTGTACCGCCGGTGGGTTCCAGGGAGCCACCCATGCTGTAGGTGCACACAGAGTTTTTAATACATCTGTACACTTCTAAAGAACCCCAGTCTGACTGGGGCATGCAGTGTGGGCCGAAGCCCACCTGCATTACGCACGACATTACTACCTCAGCTGTGTTGGGCAATGCAATGGGATATTTCTATGTACCGCCGGTGGCTTCCTGGCACCCACCCAGGCAGTGGGTCCACAGGGAGTTTAACCTACATGTGTCCAATTCTAAAGAACCCCAGTCTGACTGGGGCATGCAGTGTGGGCCGAAGCCCACCTGCATTACGCACGACATTACTACCTCAGCTGTGTTGGGCAATGCAATGGGATATTTTTGTGTACCGCCGGTGGGTTCCAGGGAGCCACCCATGCTGTAGGTGCACACGGAGTTTTTAATACATCTGTACACTTCTAAAGAACCCCAGTCTGACTGGGGCATGCAGTGTGGGCCGAAGCCCACCTGCATTACGCACGACATTACTACCTCAGCTGTGTTGGGCAATGCAATGGTATATTTCTATGTACCGCCGGTGGCTTTCTGGCACCCACCCAGGCAGTGGGTCCACAGGGAGTGTAACCTACATGTGTCCACTTGTAAAGAACCCCGGTCAGACTGGGGCATGCAGTGTGGGCCGAAGCCCACCTGTATTACGCACGACATTACTACCTCAGCTGTGTTGGGCAATGCAATGGGATATTTTTACGTACCGCCGGTGGCTTCCTGGCACCCACCCATGCTGTCGGTCCACAGGGACTTCACAATAGGGAGTTGTACCTGCCTGTGTCTATGAATTAAAAAGCCCGGTCTAACTGGGGCATGCAGACACCTTGACAGAATGAATAGTGTGTGGCACATAGGTTCCCCATTGCTATGCCTACGTGTGCAGCTCCTGATGGCGGTGGCACAGGATTCTATTTCTCATTGCTTCTGTACAGCATTGTGGGCTATCGCCCCGCCCCTTTTAAAGAGGGTCGCTACCTAGCCGTGCCAACCCTCTGCAGTGTGTGCCTGCGGTTCCTCCTCATGGCAGACGCACTTCTAAATAGACATGAGTGTGGCGTGGCATGAGGGCAGCTGAAGGCTGCGCAGGGACACTTTGGTGTGCGCTGTGGGGGGGAGGGGGCGGTTGGGCAGCATGTAACCCAGGAGAAGTGGCAGTGGAGTGTCATCCAGGCAGTGATTGTGCTTTGTTGTAGCTAGTGTGGTGCTTAGCAAAGGTATGCCATGCTAATGAGGGCTTTTCAGAAGTAAAAGTTGTTGGGGGGGGGGGGGCACTCTTGCCGGTATTGTGGCTTAATAGTGGGACCTGTGAACTTGAGATGCAGCCCAACATGTAGCCCCTCGCCTGCCCTATCCGTTTCTGTGTCATTCCCATCACTTTCTTGAATTGCCCAGATTTTCACACATGAAAACTTTAGCGAGCATCGGCGAAATACAAAAATGCTCTGGTCGCCCATTGACTTCAATGGGGTTCGTTACTCGAAACGAACCCTCGAGCATCGCGGGAAGTTCGTTCCGAATAACGAACACCCGAACATTTTGGTGTTCGCTCATCTCTACCTGTTACATAACACACAATACCTTTCAATGTACACTAATAGCAGCGCTACAATGCCACCCATAGTCATATAAAGCACAAATATAATGCAGTTCAGACCCAATACAATGCTTAATAATCAGGAGCCACTCATGGCAGACATTTTCTGAACAGCAATTTGCATGTAGATTTTAATGCTCATTTTGACTGCAGATTCCACTATTGTATTGAATACATCCACATGAGCACACTGTGATTTTAAAATCTGCAGCCTGGCTATTTTCTGCTGCTTATTTCTTCTGTTGTGAGTTAGTGGAGTTTGATTAACCCCATTCACTTACACTGTACATTGTCGCAGAATTTCCGCATGCCATTCTCAACAATTCTACCAAGGGGGAAACTAGATGCACCTTGTTCCTACAATCAGTAAACTAGAAAAATCTGTTACGTCCTAAGGGCTCCCACCCACTAGCGTTTTTTTACTGCGAAATTCGCAGCGTTTTTTTTTTCTGCAGGGGTCTTTGGGCTATGGGAGTTGTAAAGCTAAAATCGCGATTGCGCAAAATCGCGATTTCGCGGTAAATCGCGATTTTGCGCGATCGCGATTTTAACAATACAAGTCCCATAGACCCCCTGTAGAAAAAAAAAACGTGCGAATTTCGCAGTGAAAAAAAACGCTAGTGGGTGGGAGCCCTAAGGCTGGATTCACACAAACGTATATCGGCTCGGTTTTCACGTTCACGCCGAGCCGATATACGTTGTCCTCATCTGCAGGGGGGGGGGGGGATGGAAGAGCCAGGAGCAGGAACTGAGCTCCTGCCCCCTCTCTGCCTCCTCTCCGCCCCTCTGCACTATTTGCAATGGGGAGAGGCGGGACGGGGAGGGGCTAATTCTCAAAACTTAGCCCCGTCCGGCCTCCTTTAATTGCAAATAGTGCAGAGGGGCAGAGAGGGGGTGGAGAGGAGGCAGAGAGGGGGCGGGAGCTCAGTTCCTGCTCCTGACTCTTCTATCCTCCTCCCCCTGCAGACAAGCACACTGTATATCGGCTCGGCATGAAAACCGAGACGATATACGTTTGTGTGAATCCAGCCTAAGGCAATGAAAAAACACACGCTTTATTCTTCCAAAATGTGACTTTTCGACCATGACAAAGACCTCAAGAAGTCAAAACGTCACATTTTTTGGATATGGATGAATAAAGATAACAATATTAAATATGCACCATATATGATGCCATCTTTCTAAATTATTCTTTGGTCTTTATTGGAGTTGGGGCTCAGATTCCTTGGTGGTTTGGCATATGAAGATTTGCATGCCTCACCCTTTTGGGTTAATCTATTTGTGTGCTGTTGACAAAAATTTTTACTTTGCATCTGACTAAATCATAGTAATGTGACTCCCATGAAAAATGGTTGGTCCTTCTCCTGCCACCCGGCCTCAATCAAGGCCAGTCGAGTCAGACCTTGACCTGCTGCCTGATTCCCATGTGCACTGTAATAGACTGAGCACTTGCTTTGTGGTAGGTCGAGCTGCAGTCCATATGGTCACATTGTGTTTCTTTTTGAGGCCTAATGGATAAATGAATGGTCAATTATTTACCGTATATGTTTGTTTGAAAAATAAGAACTGAGAATGTAATACTGGCAATAACTATAGGCTCATGGCAGCGATCTGGTCTGACATCTATTGTTTTATCTTGCATACATAGAATTTAAAGCGGTTTTCCAATTTGCACACAACTTGCCTTCAATAGGGCTGCATGTAGTAATATAATAAACTGAGCATTACTTACCACTCTGCTGCGACCAGGATCCAGCACTGCAGCCCCGCTGTGGTCCCAGTGTTTGTAACAGCTGACATCACCTGGAGTTAGGTGACCATTGCAGCCAATTAGAGGCTTCAGTATCACTGCTCATTCTCTTGACATCAGTGCTTGCATGCTTAGCACCATGAGTTTGGAAACGTGACGCTGACTTCTGGTGATGTCCCTACATCATCATCAGTTTTATTTGTGTAACAACAGGTGGTGGATTTAACCACTACCTCCCCTGCAAGTACCAACCCCTCAATATACTATAAATATTACCTTGATGGTTGTGATTTTTTTTTTTTTGGCCCAACTATCATGCCACAAAAAGAAAGGGACAAAGAGTGATGAAGTCAGACATAGAGGACTCTCAGGATGAGGTGCAGGTTATTAACCTTTAATTTCACATACTTGGTGTTGCCCAACATTCTGTATTGAAAAAAGGTTTATTAATTTCACATACGACAAAAAGTTTCACACTTCGATTTGCTCAAAGATATCCATATTTGTCCTTGTAATTGGATAGGTGGCGCTCACTGATCAGATGTCCACAGGCATCCTTATGGTTAGAGATGAGGCAGTGTAAATGTTCCTCTTGATAACGTAGAAGGAAGATGTACCCAAATTTATACAGACAATGGTAGTACTGTAGAGCAGCTTGAGGAGGCTCCAATCATGTAAATGGTGGAGTAAATATAAACAAAGAAAAAAAAAAAAGAAGAGAAAAAGTCCTTCATCAGGTACTTGATGAAGGCCAAACGATTGTAAGGCCGAAACGCGTCTACTATCATTCAATAAATCGTGGAACTAACCGCTGTTGCCGACGGTAATTTGACATGCTGGCTGGGATTGGGGGCGTCTGAGCACAGACGCCTCCGTGAAGTAAGTTATCTGCTATTCCATCCCTACATCTCCCATCATTTTGTACCCTTATTTGAGCGCTGAGGACTTTTTCTCTTCTTTTTTTTCTTTGTTCATATTTGTCCTCGAAAACTGGTCCTCCATAAATGCTATTCATCCAAATTCTTAAATTCTACTCTTACATCTCCCAATGACTTGGAATCTCTGAAGATGCTACAGCATACCTCGAGGGAAAATGAAAAGAGTGCTGTAGAGATGCAGGGCTCCTTTACCAAGCTTTACCCCGAGACAAAAAACACCCCGACTTTTGCTCAGTTTGACAGCCTTGATGCATTCATGCGTTTGGTAACAAAGGACGTTCTGAAATTTTAAGCCTCATAGAAGTAAAATTTATTCCAATTTAAAATCTCAAGAAGTGATAGCCCTGGAGGACCTAAAATAAAATATATGACAAAGGAGATATTATAGTGATTATGAACTAGATTATATTGTAACAGCTGTCAAAGACAAGCGGCCGTATTGAACCCTGTCTGGCAATCCCACAAGGCAGTTCATCAAAAACTTCAGGTCAATCCTTACAGAGGAACATTTATTATCTTTAGATGAATTTAAATTTATCTTCAATAAAAATCCTACTACTGCTACCACTGGTGTAACTATAGAGGATGCAGGAGATACGGTTGCACCCGGGCCCAGGAGCCTTTGGGAGCCCAAGAGGCCTCTCTTCTCCATATAGAGAGCCCAGTACTATGAATAAAGCATTATAGTTGGGGGCCCTGTTACAGGTTTTGCATTGGGGCCGAAGAGCTTCAAGTTACACCTCTGCATTATGGAGCTAAGAGAAGTTGGGGGGCCCCAGGATAAACTTTTGCACCCAGGTCCATGAGCCTTTAGCTACCCCCTTGACTGCTACGCTGTATGCGCTGCCAAAAATGCATAAAAAACAATGCCCACCTAGGCCGCTCAATAATTTCAGGTAATAATTCCAAAGTGAAGACCACTACCTAATATTGACACACTCTTAAGACCATTTGTAACAAAACTGCCTTCTTACCTCCAAAACATGAAAGACACTAATAACAGAGTACATAAAATATCTATATCGGAAAACATCATTTTGCAGCCATTGACGTGGAGTGACAGCATTCAAATAACAGGCAAGATCTGAGCCTGAATGCTACTGATTATTTTCTGTCCACATAAGTCGAGATGAGCGAGCACCAAAATGCTCGGGTGCTCGGTACTCAAGTTGAACTTTTCGTAATGCTCGAGAGCTCGTTTCGAGTAACGAACCCCATTGAAGTCCATGGGCGACTCGAGCATTTTTGTGTGGGACCGATGCTCCGCATAGGGGATGATTTGTGAAACACCTGACAACATAGGGAATGGCAGGGGCAGCATGCATGGCTGCATTTGAGGCTCCCAGATCCAACTATTAAGCCAAAATGGGGGCAAGAGCCTGGCGGTCACCTCCCTAACTATTTACTTGGGACAGACCCTCATAAGCAAGGCACATCCGCTGGCACATCTTAGCTAAGCACCACAGTAGCTACAACCAAGGACAATCACCGCCTGCGGGTGACACCGCTGCCTCTTCTCCTGGGTTACACACTGGCATTGCTGTCCAACTCCCCCGCACGACCCTGCATCCACAGAGCACCCAAAATTTTCCCTGTGCAGCGTTCAGCTGGCCTCATGCCACACACTCGCTTCATAGCCACACCACCCTTATGTCGATTTCTAAGTGAGTCTGCGATGAGGAAAAGCCGAAGACACAAACTGCAGAGGGTTGGCAGGGCCAGGCAGCGACCCTCTTTGAAAGTATGGGCGATAACCCACAATGCTGATTACAAATGATAATAAATTATCATACGCTGATCATTCCAATCCCGTGCCACCTCCGTCACAAAATTGTCAGGAGCCGCAAACGTGGGCATAAAGGGGACTCAGGTGCCAGCACTTCTACACATCTCCATAATGCAGCAGCACATACTAGCACCAAAGATTGGTTTGAACCAGGAGGTGTCGCAAAAGTAACCACCACAGGTAACAGTGACACTGTGAATGTTTAATGAAATCACTAACACTTCTTGTGAATGCTCCAATCCAGTATCTCGGATAACTGTGGTTACGCTCCCCAGACCCCAAGCAGGAGGAGGAGGTGGCATAATAATCCCGAGATACCATGACTGAGGTAGGACCCGCAATACTCTGTGTATGAAGCACGTAAGTGGGCCCAGGGTCAGGCTGGGTCACAGCCTTCACTTTGTGCGATCCAAGGTGCCGCGAGTTACATAGCAATGGGAAATCCATATGTCCCCACACACTTCATTCTGTGTAGGCTTCAGATAGCTGAACACCGCAATGGGAAAGCCTTCTGCTCCCTACCAAAGTCAGTCAGTGTATTTGTGCCAGATAGCTAAAACACCGCAATGGGAAATCTTTGTGCACCCACAGCATAGGCGAGCCCATGAAACTCAAAGACAGTAATAAACATGAAGAAAAGAGAGTGCCCAAACATGGCAGTTTCACCCCGCCCAGCACCTTGGCCCACACTTCTGCCCTAGTCAGTCAGTGTATTTGGGCCAGATAAGTAAAACACTGCAATGGGAAAGCCGTCTGCACCCTAGCCAAGTCGGTCAGTGTATTTGTGCCAGACAGGTAAACCAACGCAATAGGAAGTCTTTGTGCAGTCACAGCATAGGCAAGCCCATGAAACTCAAAGACGGTATTACACATAAAGAAATCAGAGTGCCCAAACATGCCAGAATTTTACCCCGCCAAGGACCTTGGCCTCAACCCACACCCTCAGTAATTGTGGGCATAAAGCAGACTCAGATGCTAGTACAGCTGTGAACATCTCATTAATGCAGTAACGCTCCTTTTGTTTGGCCCAAACCACTGTCTCAGATAACTGTGGTAACACGAGAGCAAATACATGTTGCCAAGCGCTGATCCCCAGACCCCAAGCAGGAGGAGGTGGCATAATAAGGCCGAAACACCATGACCGAGGTAGGACCCGCAATACTTTGTGTGGAAAGCACGCGAGCGGGCCCTGGGTCCCAACCTCCCCCTTGTGTGACCCAAGGTGCCATGAGTTACATAGCTATGGGAAATCCATGTGTCCCGACACACTTTATTCTGTGTATGTGTAAGGCAGCTGAACACCACTATGGGAAACCCTTGTGCACCCACAGTATAGGCGGACCACTGAAACGTTTCTGTAGCAGGAGTGTAGGTGAACCCCTCAAACCTTTCTGTAGCAAGTGTATAGGCGGACCCCAGTTACATTTCTGTAGCAAGTATATAGGCGGACCCCAGTAACATTTCTTTAGCAAGTGTATAGGCGGACCCCAGTAACATTTCTGTAGCAAGTGTATAGGCGGACCCCAGTAACATTTCTGTAGCAAGTGTATAGGCGGACCACAGTAACATTTCTGTAGCAAGTGTATAGGCGGACCCCAGTAACATTTCTGTAGCGAGTGTATAGGCGGACCCCAGTAACATTTCTGTAGCAAGTGTATAGCCGGACCCCAGTAACATTTCTGTAGCAAGTGTATAGGCGAACCCTGGTAACATTTATGTAGCAAGAGTATAGGTGGACCCTGGTAAAATTTCTGTAGCAAGAGTGTAGGCAAACCCCTGAAGCATTCGTGTACAAAGAATATAGGCGAACACCTGAAAAAATTACCAAGAGTGTAGGCAAAGGCCGGAAAAATTAGTTGGATAACAGTATAGGCAAAGACCTGAAAAATTGGTGTACCAAGAGTACAAGTGTACCCCTGAAAAATTGCTCAACCGCAGAGCCTGGAGGCAGCCGTCCGAAAAAATTGGGGGTGGGGTTGGAGGAAGTGGCATAAAACGCCGCAGATACCAGCACCGAGGTAGGACCCGCTATTCTGGGTGTGGGTAAGACGTGAGCGGTTCCAGGCTCTGACTCGATCCCAGCCTCCACCAAGTTCACCCAATGTGCCGTCAGGCAGATATAATGTCCCTGCCCACCAGTACTTGTCCACGTGTCCGCGGATAAGTGGAGCTTACCAGTAAACATATTGGTGAGGGCACGATTTATGTTGCGGGAGACATGATGGTGTAGGGCAGGGATGGGACACCAGGAAAAAAAGTGGCGACTGGGGACCGAGTAGCACGGGACCTCCGCCGCCATCATGTTTTTGAAAGCCTCCATTTCCACAAGCCTGTATGGCAGCATATCCAGGCTGATTAATTTGGCAATGTGCATGTTTAACCCCTTAAGGACCAGGTTGTTTTGTACCTTAAGGACCAGACACTTTTTAGGGATTTTACCCATGTGGCGGTTTTACTGCTCCATTTTTTTTCCTTTAGCTACCAAAATTATTTTTGCTGCGTTTTTTTTTTTTTTTCCGTGACATATAGGACTATTTTTTTAATATCTTTTTCACTGACTTTTTTTTCCGTTTTTTAGTTTTATTGGGAGGTAAAATGCTAAAAAAAATGATTTTTTTTTTTAGCATTTATAGCTTTTTTTAAACATTATTTTTATATTTACACTAAAATAAAGTATGGAAATGGGTTTCTCTATTTATTTCGGACGTTTTGATATATAGTATGTATGGTTTTGGTTTACAGGCCGCATACGGCAACGGTTTTTGTTGGTGTCTGCTTTGTGTTATTCTCTTGCTTTTCTATGTATTGTTTTATTCTGTTGTTTTGTTTTAATTATGTATGTAATTGTGTTTTTTACTATCTATGTCCTCCATGACGTCATATAAGACCTCGGGGGACATTCACTTTTTTTTTTTTTTAACTTTATTTGACACTTTCCCACTATAGATAGGGCATCCATAGGAGCCCTAGTTACAGGGGAAAGCAACCCCTGTGGTGACATTAGTCACCTGCAGAGCTGCCAGGGCCTAAGTCTGACCCTCCAGCTCCGCAGTAGCAGGGAATCCCAGGAGGTGACATGACCCCCCGAGGCTCCTGTAGTGAAAGAACATCTTACTTTCACTTTGCCCATACAGTGCTCATTCCTCACTAACAGCTGATAACCCGTTCCTGCCTCTGACTGATTGCAGAGCCAGGAGACTTAGAGCACCGCCGTAGTTTTACTATCGGCGGTTCTCTAAGCCCAGGACCAGCCGCCGTATATTTACTGTGGCTGGTCCTAAATGGGATAAAGCTTGTGCATGGGTGGCAGCGTATTTCCGCTTTCGCTCTAACGCTTGTGTTAGCGACAGCTGAAGGCTGCGCTGAGAGACATTGCTGGATGGGGTGGAGAACGGTGGAGGTGAGGGTGTGGGTGCAGGCCGGGAGGCACTCGTGACTGCGCAATGGGAGTGGGATTGGATCTGTGTGCCAGGTTGTGGCACAGGGGAAGAGGCAGTGGTGTGACCCGAAGGCTGTGAATGTCCTTCGTCCCACCTTGTGGGGTGCTTGGCCATCATATGCCTGCGCATGCTGGTGGTGGTCAGGCTGGTAGTGGTGGCTCCCCGGCTGATCTTGGTGCAACACAGGTTGCACACCTCAGTTCTTTGGTCATCGGCGCACTCACTAAAAAAACATCCACACCTTTGAACACCTAGCCCTCTGCACGGAGGCTTGCCGCGAGGGGGTGCTTTGGGAAACAGTTGGGGGATTCTTCGCTCTGGCCCTGCCTCTACCCCTGGACACTCCACTGCCTCTTCCAACCTGTCTTCCTGCTGCACTTGCCTTCCCCTCTGAAGCCCTGTCCTCAGTAGGTTGAGCAAACCAAATGGGGTCAGTCACCTAATCGTCGAGCAGCTCTACCTCCGAATCCTCTGTGCGCTCCTCCCTCGGACTTACTGCCCTTACTACTACCTCACTGATAGACAACTGTGTCTCATCATCCTCATCCACAAAAAGCTCTTGAGACAGTTGCCGGAAGTCCCCAGCCTCATCACCTGGACTCCGGGAACTTTCCAAAGGTTGGGCATCGGTCACGACAAACTCCTTAGGTGAGAGAGGAACCATATTTTCCCACTCGGGGCAGGGACCCAAGAACAGCTCCTGGGAGTCTGCCTGCTCAGAATATGTAATTTTGCATGGAGTAAGGAGGCTGGGAGGAAGGAGGAGCAGCAGCCAGAGGATTGAGAGTTGCAGTCCCTAGGCCGGGAGTAGTGGACTGCGTAGAAGACTGGGTGATCGATACATTGCTGGACGCGTTTTCTGCCATCCATGACAGGACCTGCTTGCATTGCTCTGTTTGTAATGAAGGTCTACCACACAGACCCATAAATTGTGATATGAAGCTGGGGAGCCCAGAAATGTCTCTCTCCTAATCCCTCAGCAGCCGGCTGTGATTCACCTGGACCAGGAACTCGGCCTGTGGCCACACCCTCACTTGGACGCCCGCATCCATGTCATCGACCCTTACCCCTACTCCTCATCATGGCGGATTAAGGGCGCCCACCCACTGGCGTTTTTTTACCTGCGTTTTGCGTTTTGCGTTTTTCCTGCACAGGCATAGAGATAACATGTGTTCCTGTCCACTGGCGTTTTTTTTGCGTTGCGTTTGCGTTTTTAACATAGGAACTGTCAGTTGCATATGTGTCCTTATTTTTCTCCTAATGCACCCATGAATGTCAATGGAAATTAACGGAAAAGCCGCGAAAATGCCGCGAAAAACGCGCGGAAAAATCGCGGAAAACGCAAACGCCAGTGAGTGGGCGCCCTAAGAATCGAGGAAATAAATAACCCCACTTTACAATGCTGACAACTGTGGCTTAATTCACCGCACACAGAGACTTGTAGATAGCGGAGGCTCTATGCTGTGACTTGAAAAAATTAACCCGCTGTCTTGCACTGATACCTAGGTATCATTTACTGCTCAGAGACTTGTAGATAAGAGAGTCTGTATGGAGTGGGAAAAGACTTTAAAGCCAGTGGATAGTGCTGGTAACTGCGGCTATCTCAACCCCACTAAGGAAAGGGTATCGTGAGACGCTCTGCACAGCGGCGGAGCTGAAATACTTTGCAGTGGCCCCGGTAATATTACAGTACTGTTCAGCGGTGAGACCTCTGTCTAATGCACTGCAAACCTAGAACGATGTAACTGAAATAGTTTGCAGTGGCCCAGGAAATATTAGAGTACTGTTTCGCAGTGAGACCTCGGTCTCATGCACTGCAGACTGAGAACGGTATAACTGCAAGGCTCTGCACAGGGCTAGATGTGCTAAAAAAAATAAGGGGGTACTACTGCTCCCAGCCAGCCACACCTATATTGCACACGGTGAGGAGTACCCTAAGAAGGACCGTTGGGGTTCCTGTAGAGAGGATCCTGACTGTAAAACGTTCCCTATCTCAGCAGCTCTGTTCCTAAACTCTGCTTAATGCACTGCAGACTGAGAATGCTATAGCTGTAATGCTCTGCAGAGGGATAGATGCTTTAAAAAAAAAAAAATTGGTGCACTACTGCTCCCAGCTAGCCTCAACTGTAATGCACACGATGAGGAGTACCCCTAAGAAGGACCATTGGGGTTTTTGTAGAGAGGATGACGACTGTAAAACTTTCCCTATCTCAGCAACTCTGTCCCTAAACTCTGCCTACGTCACGGCACACACAGAACAGTATAGCTGAAATGACCTGCACAGCCCTTGATGCTTAAAAAAAAAAATTTTGGTGCACTACTGCTCCCAGCTAGCCACAACTGTAATGCACACTATGAAGAGTAGCCCTAAGAAGGACTGTTGGGGTTTTTGAAGACAGGATCCTACTCTAACACTTTCCCTATAGCAGCAGCAGCACTTTCCCTAACCTCTGCCAGCATGCGTCTGCGGCGAGCTGCGGGCAGGACCATTTTAAGTACTCGGCGTTCACCTGATCCCGCCAGCCACTCACTGCTGTTGGCGGACAGAGGGCTAGCACTTCACAGCATGAAGTGGTAATGCCTTCCCTGCATGTTTGTTGGCTAGAAAATGGCGCTAAACATGCAGGGAAGGGAAATAAAATTGACTTGAGTACCTGGTGGTGTTCGTCTCAAGTAATGAGCATCTCGAGTAACCTAATACTCAAACGAGTAACAAGTTCGCTCATCTCTACACATGAGGTATACAATATTCTGCTCACAACTGTTTAAATCACCGTTTACTTCGCTTTGTATTTATGCACATTTATTTCTTGTGTAACATAATGTTTTATGTACAGATATGTGGTACTGTACGGGCACGTCTTGTGTGCCCACTTATACAAACCTTTTCTTTAAATGGTGGAGGTCTACAATTGTTTTCACGGATGTCATGGAAGTTGTCACGGATGTCACGGATGTCATGGAGTTTTATCAATGTATCTTAGATGGCACGCTTATTTTATGTGATGGTGATGGGTCGTCGTTTGAGCACTTTGTTTCCGTTCTGAATCACAAATTGTGCACTCCCTTTCTTTTGTAAGGGCTATTCAGACCTTTTACGTTAAGGGACAATACCTTCAAAGCCATTTAACATGTGGTAGAGATGCATTGGCAGTGCTATGAGTCGACAGTATAGACGCCTAAAATGCAGTTTAGTATAATATAAATTTACACTGTGAGATACCTTTGAAAAAACATAAAACATTTGAAGAGAACTTACAAAGGAACATACAATTGTGCAGTGAGTCATACTGCGCAAACTTTGGGGAAAGTTTGCGAGAAAAGTGTGGCAAACCTGTGGTTGTCAAGCGGGAATCAGCGTGAGAGTCTCTTTAGCTTGCATCCCTCCACTCTTGTGGAATCTTGGGAGAGGATTTATTCTCTTGGGTCTTGCTTTGGTCCGGACATGTTGGGCAAGGCATATTTCATTTCCGTAGAAGCTCTATACCTTCTTCGGGCGTGACAATTACGTGAGTTTTTCCGCTCTTTGTAATAATAATTTTTGTTGGAAAGCCCCATTCATATCTTATGTCATGGTTTCGTAAGGTAGCCGTTACAGGGGCAAGCTTCTTTCTGGCTGTTAATGTGGCTTGGGAGAGGTCGGTGAAGAGTGTGATGTTCTGAAAAGGTGCTGGTAAAGCCGGCAGTTGTCTTGAGGCCTGCATTAGTTGGTCTTTAATGTGGAAGAAGTGGATTCGAGCAATTGTGTCTCGTGGATAGGAAGTCGGAGTGTTCTGCGCTCTTGGGAGAGGTGGAAGAGGACCAGCTGTGGAAGAGGACCGCAATGCTGTCCCATTGCTTTCAATGGGGCCTGCGCTGCTGCCACCCCATTAAAAGCAGTGGGATGAAGGCAACGCCTGCACAGTGATGATTTTTGGGGCAGGGGTCTTGAATGACAGCTGAGCGCTGCATCTGATTGGCTGAGAGCTGTGACCAATCAGATGCAGCGCTTTTTTAGGAGGCAGGAATTTTTCAATTCCCGTCCACCAGAAAGACAGAAGAAGACTGCTGGGGATTGGGGAGAAGAGCCGGACAACGCTTCTAGGTGAGTTATGATGTTTCTTTCTGCAACTAGGGATGATGTTCAGGGTACGGCTTATAATTCAAGCCCCCCCCCCCCCCGCAAAAAATATAATTGCTCTGGGTGTTGCCCTCAGCCCATCGCTTCCAATGGGGCGGCAGCAGAGCCAGCCCCATTGAAACCAATGGGATAGCATTGGCAGGAGATGCTTTCATCCCGGTGGGGAGTCTCAATATCACTGAACACTGTGTCAGTGCTGTCACAGTGTTCAGTGATAAGGGTACTCAGAGATTAACAGTACCCTCAGGAAGTCTCCTCATCCCTACGGTGACTAAGGAGTTAACAGCAAGACATTTAAAAGGTGTTTCTGGTAAGAAACACCTTTTAAATGCCCTGCTGTAAGCAGCTGTGAACCTATTGGCAGTGCAGAAGTTTCCATTAACTCCTGCTCCCATAAGAGTCAATGGAAACTCCTGCAGTATGAGAACCAACAGCGTGCACCATGTCTTACCTTTTTTAGGTGTGTGCTGTTTTGTGCTTCAAATTCCGTGCATATGAACACCTCTGTAGAAACGCATTGGTTCCTTTAAATAAAAGCGTGCATTATGAATGCACAAAACACATGCTCATGTGAACAAGGCCTTATGGTTTTCCAATAGAAACTCTATAGAACCAATGCGTAGCACCGAAATCCCTTGGCCAGCAGAACAACTTTAAATGATAATTAAATGCCTCAACAAGAGGCATTTGTCATTGCTCAGCAGCACTAGTCATTGCTATACTCCCCCCCCCCCCCCCTCCCTTTGCTGTATGGCTCTCATAGACTCCTACAGGAATCTATGGAGTCTCCTGCATTGGTCTGCCAAAAGAAACAACATGTCCTATCTTTTGATGTGATTGAACAGGCGTGTGTTATTTTAATACCAATATTTGTATCTATCGACGCACAATTTTTTTAAGGTGCGTCAAAAAAAATCGCATGTCTGGAGGAACCCAGAGAAAACCAAAATGACGCTCATGTGAATGAGCCCTATGGCTGCATTCAGACGGACATTTGCAAGTTGTGCATAAGAATCTAGGGCTCGACTCTGATGTCCATGTACTGTCTGAGCAGTGGGGAAGTAGACATTACATATCCTACTCATCCAAGATACAGTCCAGAATCGGACATGGTCCCCGTGAAATAGCGCTCATGTGAATAGCCTAATTGGGAAAAATATGGGTCCGTGTGCCGTGAAATACACGGACAGCACAGATGGGGAACAACCGTCCGACTTGTGTGTGAAGTAATAATTGTGGCCGATCTCAGGAATGAGAACAACGAGACAAACAAAGAGAATTACAATCACATCATATTTATTTCTCTCTTTTACATTTAGAAAATCGGAGATTTATGTTCTGTAAATACAGGATGTAACAGCGGATGTTGCCGAACCTTTGCTGGTTCAAAAAATAAGTATAGAGGTACATGTAGGCGAAAACCAAAAGAAAATGACTTCTGTAACCTTGCGGTGAGTATCTGTAAGTGGCTGCTGTACTGCTTTACCCATACCGCCGTATTCACACAGCTAAGAGCGAATTGCGCTTGAGATTCTGTTGGTTTGACTTCATCAGAAACAGCGAGATACAGGCACAAAAACAATAACAAGGAGACGTCTCACACTTTTTGGTTATGTTGCACGCTTGTCCGAAGCTGTTCCGGCCCACGGTGCTCTAACAGCAGCAATTGCTGGGAAAATCGAGAGACGACCCCCTGCCGAATGGCGGAGGCCCCCTGGTCGTCCGCGGCACTCGTGGGTGCAACAGTACCTCCTCTGACATCAATACCGAATGGAACAATGCTCTTGGTTGTGATCATTCTAGATACCCTCGTCGTCCAAGCGAGATAACTAACACGCATCGCACAGCACATGGACCCTCCATCCTTGTACTGTGGGGGACACCACAAGTTATAGGTCCCACTATTATGCGAGATCCACACCTTAATAGGACATGCAGCAATTTTTCAATTGGACTATTGGTCAGATTGAAAATTCCCTCATGTGAATGAACCCATTGAAGTAAATGGGTTAATTTTCCATGGACATTCTGTCCACCTGAGAAATGGAAAGAACCTGCACAGTAATATTAGCGGTGTGAATACGGCCTCGCACATATGTGAATCCTACAAGGAGCTGTCGCCTCTCCTCTCATGTCTGCTCTACTAAATACTTGTATTGCCCACAGAATTAAAAACAGGAGTATCTTGGAACTCGACATGGAGCTGTTCCTCCTTTATTCCTCCTGGCAGTGTATGCATACACACATTGGGTGCTTGTGCGCGCAGCAGTGATGTGACAGGAGCTTTTCTGCAAATTACATTTCTTAATGCACCCTAAAACCTTGTGTTCATCTCTACAAGCTGCGCAGCCAAAAACTGTATTGAAAAGCTGCTGGAATGGTTTATTCACACGGATGATTTTATTGTTCCAGTTCTGCCCGAAATTGAAACTCCCAAAACCTCAACCCTATGGGGTCCATTCAAACGGACGTATTTTCTATCCATATTGGGACTTCTTTACATGACTGTATTTGCACGTTTTTGTGCACGCAATATATACACAAAACACAAAGAACACATTCATTTCAATGGGTTCGTTCTCATGAACGTATTTTATGCAAACACAAACAAAATAGGACCTGCTCTATTATCCTTTGTATTTGTGCACCATAGACCCAATAGTAGTCTATGTGAGGTACGTAAATATACACTTATATGTGTGCAATTCTACGGGGAAAGGAGACATCTAGAGCTCAATAGGCTAAATACCCTTGAATCCACAAAAGGGGTGTGTCACGCGTTTGTAAACTGGCGTTGTGTACTCAAAAAGTACAATACTATGTGCAGACGTGTGCAAATCAACCTCATTTATGTGCTAATACATTGTGCTGATGCAAGCGTATTTGAGCATATGGTCATGTGAAGCCGTCCCTAATGGCAATGTGCTTAGGTGTTGTGGTATAAGGATTGATCCAATATCAATCAGCTGCCATTCAGGACACTAGTGAAGCTGAACTGACATCCCCCCTCCCTCACAACTGCCAGGCTTTTGATGACCATGTGGCTTTATAAAGTGTTATGTTTGGATGACAATAACGTTAAGGCAGTGACAGAGGATGTTAATTAACCCCCATGTCGGTGAGGTGTGACACATTGGATGGTTTTCAGAGACATCCTAGCTCTAAAATGTTTGTTTTAAGGGAAAATATCTGAATGAGGTTTATTAATCGTGTGAAGCTCAGAGCCCGATATAAATTATTAATTTTTGGAATTGGGCGGGACAGCTTACATCTACATGTTGCAGTACGGGCCCGAGAAGACCCCCAAATGGCGTATCTGCTTATTTGGTTATAATTTACGCGTCATGCTTGATGTCACTGAATAGTAACATCATGACCTGAAATATGCCAGGAATATGTTCCCGATTGGAGGAATATGGCCAAAATTGGGAATTGTGGTTTTTCAGAGGTCATCCACATTTACCCACCCTTCTGTAAATGACCTCAGAGGGGGCAGGGGAAAGGTGTGTTCTGGGGAATCTTTTATAATTTGGCGCTCGATGAACCCCTATTGTCAGACTTCGGAGATATGCTACGGCGTAAGGTTTTCCCGTTTGCTTCAATAACTCTGCAGAAATCAGAACCTTGGCGAAAATATGGTACCTCTCTTTATTTTTCCCTTGTTTTATTTTAAATTACTGCCTGTTGTGTATGCCTGTAAACCTTATCTCCATTAAAGCATCCTTTTCTGTATACCTTTTGGAAAGATATAGATATTTAGCGCTGCTAGTCTTTTTTAGAAGAATCCGGCAATTTATTGGGAAGCCTTGTCCATTTTAAAATGAACAATAACTGTTCATAGTTCATAGCTTTGGTTCCAGCTCACCAGTTGCATACAAGCTAGTCGTGGCAGTGGTAGTATATTGTAGAGTGCTGGAGACAATAGACTGACCAGTGGGTGATTTGCATGCAGGAGCCTGGGAAAGCTTGGTACAAATCCACCTGTGTTCTAATGACTCTGCGCTTGCAACCCTACTAGAGTAGTAGAGAAAATGTAGACAGCAACACTATTGTGTAGAAAACCGAACTTGGTGAGGGGTGTTTCTTTAGACAAAGAATGCTTGCACTTCAGAAAGGGTGTGGACCATAGACTCAACGCAGGATGTCAAAGGTAGAGATGAATGCGGCAGCAGAATATTGTAAAAATATCAAAATTTTATTCCTCCAATGATGATAACAGAGCGGCATTTTGACTAGTGATGGTCTTTATCAGTTTAAGCTTGATAAAGTCCATTTCTGGTCGAAATATCACTATTTTATGCACAATGGAGGAATAAAGTTTTGATATTTTTACAATATTCAGCTACTGCACTCATCTCTACTTTTGCAAACCCGCTAGGGTGATCGATTGAGGCTCTGCCATGACAAGCGGTCATAATGGCAACAGCACTCAGAGTAGTTGAGCCTTGTGTGGTGCAGAGTGTAAGCTCTCACCTACGACCTGAAGGTTGCAAGTTCAATCCCCGCATGAATCTGGTAGCCGGCTCAAGGTTGACTCAGCCTTCCAAGGTCAGTAAAATGAGAACCCAGCTTGGTGGGGGGTAATAAGTAATAATTACCTGAAAGCGCTGCAGAATAAGTTGGCGCTATACAAATACCATGATTTGATTTTGATTTGATTTAGTTGATCCGTGACAAATCCGTAACAGAGGTGGGATTGTTTGGGGTTCTCCCTCTCTTTTCCTGATAGAAGTCATAAGTGTCTTTACTAACCCTATCATCTCTTTTTCAGCCTACTCCTGGGTTACATTATTATTGCCCGTGTCAGAAGGGACTCATATGTGAAATTGACAGATCTCCAAATAATACCGTCACAACGGAACTCAAGAGGCTATTTGGAAAATTCTACAAGCTAAAAATCGAAAAATACTTCAAGACCTCAAAAACAAATGTCTGCAAGAAGCCAAACAGCAAATAAGTGAATCTAAGAGCTGAGAAAGTATCTGCCAGTATCTTCACGGATCTACAAGAGGTTGTCAGTCTTATGGAAATAAAGCTTGTACAACTTCCTAATATGTTTTGTCTCTCCTCGCTGTTTTCAAGATCTCTGCTTGCTGTCAGTAAATGAAAACATTGCCATTCAGATGCTGAGAAGCTGTCACCTTGTCTGTCTCACACAGCAGCAGTTTGTTACAATGTAGCAGCCAAGAGTATAGAACAGGAGTAAGGGCTTATTCACACAGGCATAAATATATTCCATATTACACACATATACGGGATGTAAATAACCCATTGATTTTAGTAGGTTTTTTTCACATCTGAGTATGTTTCACATGATTTACGGTCATGTAAAAAAAAAAAAAATATGCAGCACGTCTTATTTTGATGCATATTACACACAGAAATAAGCCTTAAAAGTGAATGTGACTGAACAAATACCCAGTGAATCTGCATGAAATGTGTATTCACTGCATACTTGCGCATCAAAGCAATTGGCCCAACTCACGTTTCTTTGCTCCCATAAATAAGTAATGATTACATCTGCAAAAAAATCTCAGCAGAATGGCCAAAATAGGCACAACATTGATGATTTTTGGTCTGTGAGCATTCTGCTATTTACAAACTGAAATACACATGCGCCCATGTGAATGAAAACTAAGGCCTCATGTCCACAGGGAAAATAAGAATTAAAATCCGCAGCGTTTTTCCCGCATGCGGATCCGTGCCCCATAAGAATGCATTGACCACCCGCGGATGGTAATTAAAAAATTTCAGGAGCATGAAAAAAAATGGACATCCTCCATTTTAGTGTGGATCACGCGTGCGGGAGCTCATAGAGCACATAGCTCAATTGATCTTCCGCATGAAAAATAAAAGACAATTACAGTGCATCCGCAGCCCAAATCCGCGTTACAATTCTGCAGCGGATCTGATTTTTCCTGTGGACATGAGGCCTCAGGATGGCTTCTAGAGATGAGCGAGCACCAAAATGCTTGGGTGCTCGTTGCTTGAGTCGAACTTCCCGCGTTGCTCGAGGGTTCGTTTCGAGTAACGAACCCCATTGAAGTCAATGGGCGACTCGAGCATTTTGTACATCGCCGACGCTCGCTAAGGTTTTCATTTGTGCAAATCTTCAAAACCAACAAAAATGATGGAAACAACACAGATACGGATAGGGCAGGCGAGGGGGAACATGCAGGGCTGCATTTCAGGTTCCCAGGTCCAACTATTAAGCCACAATAGCGGCAAGAGTGAGCCCCCCCTAACAATTTTTACTTCTGAGAAACCCTCATTAGCAAGGCACACCTTAGCTAAGCACCACACTACCTCCAACCAAGCACAATCACTATCTGTGGTTCACATCGCTGCCTCTTCTCCTGGGTTACATGCTGCCCAACCCCCCCCCCCCCCCCCCCCCCGCACGACCCTGCGTCCACAGCGCACACAAAAGTGTCCCTGCGCAGCCTTTAGCTGTCCTCATGCCACATGCTGGCTGCATAGCCACACCACCCTCATGTCTATTTATAAGTGCGTCTGCCATGAGGAGGAACCGGAGGCACACACTGCAGAGGGTTGGCAGGGCCAGGCAGTGACCCTCTCTGAAAGGGGGGGGGGCATAGCCCACAATGCTGTTGAGAATTGCTAATAGATTGACGTTCCATCTTCATTCCAATCCTGTGCCACCTCCGTCAGGAGCTGCAAACGTGGGCATAGCTATGGGGAATCCATGTGCCCACAATCAACACTGCAAGGGGAAAGCTATCTGTACTCTGGCCCCTACCCAAGTCAGTCAGTGTCTTTCTGCCAGATAGGTCAAACACAACAATGGGAACTAAGTGTGCACCAACAGCATAGGTGAGTCCTAGGCAACAAGATATGAACAAAAAATAAATCAGAGCGGCCAAACATGGCAGACTTGCACCGCGCCGACGACATAGGCCTCGGCCACAGCTTCAGCAATCGTAGGCAGAACGGACTTTCACTGCACCCAGGACATAGGCCTCTGCACAAACCCTCAGCAATTGCGGGCCTAGAGCGGACTCCAATGCTAGCGTAGCTGTGAACATCTCATTAGCGCTGTATTGCTCCTCTTGTTTGTCCCAATGCAGTGCCCCGGATAGCTCAGCTTACGTGAGATAAAGTACAGGTCGGCTTCGGCCCACACTCCATGCCCTAGTCAGTATGGCCTTTTTTCATAGTCACAGGCAGGTACAACTCCGCTCTGGGAAGTCTGTTTGGACCCACAGCATGGGTGGGTCCCAGGATGCCACCGACGGTACATTAAGAAATCCCATTGCAGTGCCCTGGACAGCAGAGCAAACGTCAGATTAAATACAAGTGGGCTTTGGCCCACGCTGCATGCCCCAGTCAGACTGGTTTTTTTTATAAATAGTCACAGGCAGGTACAACTCCGCAATGGGAATTCCGTGTGCACCCACAGCATGGGGGGTCCCAGGAAGCCACCGGCGGACCATAAATAAATCTCATTGCAGTGCCCCGGACAGCTGAGCTAACGTCAGATTAAATACAGGTGGCCTTTGGCCCACACTGCATGCCCCAGTCAGACTGGGGTTTTTTATAAATAGTCACAGGCAGGTACAACTCCCCTATGGGAAGTCCGTGTGGACCCACAGCATGGGTGGGTCCCAGGAAGCCACCAACGGTACATAAATAAATCCCATTGCAGTGCCCTGGACAGCAGAGCAAACGTCAGATTAAATACAGGTGGCCTTTGGCTCACACTGCATGCCCAAGTCAGACTGGGTTTTTTTATAAATAGTCACAGGCAGGAACAACTCCACAATGGGAATTCCGTGTGCACCCACAGGATGGGTGGCTCCCTGGAACCCACCGGCGGTACATAAATAAATCCCATTGCAGTGCCCTGCACAGCTGAACTAACATCAGGTTAAATACAGGTGGCCTTTGGCCCACACTGCATGCCCCAGTCAGACTGTTTTTTTTTTATAGTCACAGGCAGGTACAACTCCGCAATGGGAATTCCGTGTGCACCCCCAGCATAGGTGGGTCCCAGGAAGCCACCGGCGGAACATAAACAAATCCCTTTGCAGTCACCCGGACAGCAGAGCTAACGTCAGATAAAATACAGGTGGTCTTCGGCCCACACTGCATGCCCCAGTCAGACTGGGATTTTTTTTATAAATTGTCACAGGCAGGTACAACACCGCAATGGGAATTCTGTGTACACCCACAGCATGAGTGGCTCCCTGGAACTCACCGGCGGTACATAAATAAATCCCATTGCAGTGCCCTGCACAGCTGAGCTAACGTCACATTAAATACAGGTGGGCTTTGGCCCACACTGCATGTCCCACTCAGACTGTTTTTTTTTTTATAAATAGTCACAGGCAGGTACAATTCCCCTATGGGAATTCCGTGTGCACCCACAGCATGGGTGGCTCCTTGGAACCCACCGTCAGTACATAAATAAATCCCATTGCAGTGCCCTGCACAGCTGAGCTAACGTTAGGCTAAATACAGGTGGGCTTCGGCCCACACTGCATGCCCAAGTCAGACTGGGTTTTTTTTATAAATAGTCACAGGCAGGAACAACTCCGCAATGGGAATTTCGTGTGCACCCACAGCATGGGTGGCTCCCTGGAACCCACCGGCGGTACATAAATAAATCCTATTGCAGTGCCCTGCACAGCTGAACTAACGTCAGATTAAATACAGGTGGCCTTTGGCCCACACTGTATGCCCGTCAGACTGGGGTTTTTTATAAATAGTCACAGGCAGCTACAACTCCGCAATGGGAATTCCGTGTGCACCCACAGCATGGGTGGGTCCCAGGAAGCCACCGGCGGAACATAAATAAATCCCTTTGCAGTGACCCGGACAGCAGAGCTAACGTCAGATAAAATACAGGTGGTCTTTGGCCCACACTGCATGCCCCAGTCAGACTGGGGTTTTTTATAAATAGTCACAGGCAGGTACAACTTCTCTTTGGGAATTACGTGTGCACCCACAGCATGAGTGGCTCCCTGGAACCCACCGGCGGTTCATAAATAAATCCCAACGCAGTGCCCTGCACAGCACAGCTAACGTCAGGCTAAATACAGGTGGGCTTCGGCCCACGCTGCATGCCCCAGTCAGACTGGGTTTTTTTATAAATAGTCACAGGCAGCTACAACTCCCCTATGTGAAGTCCGTGTGCACTCACAGCATGGGTGGGTCCCAGGAAGCCACCGGCGGTACATAAATTAATCCCATTGCAGTGCCCTGCACAGCTGAGCTAATGATAGATAAAATACAGGTGGGCTTTGGCCCACACTGCATGCCCCAGTCAGACTGTTTTTTTTTATAAATAGTCACATAAAAGGTACAACTCCCCTATGGAAATTCCATGTGCACCTAAAGCATGGGTGGCTCCCTGGAACCTACCTGCGGTACATAAATAAATCCCATTGCAGTGCCCTGCACAGCTGAGCTAACGTCAGATTAAATACAGGTGGGCTTCGGCCCACACTGCATGCCCCAGTCAGACTGGGTTTTTTTTATAAATAGACACAGGCAGGTACAACTCCCCTATGTGAATTGCGTGTGCACCCACAGCATGGGTGGGTCCTAGGAAGCCACCGGCGGTACATAAATAAATCTCATTGCAGTGCCCCGGACAGCAGAGCTAACGTCAGATAAAATACAGGTGGGCTTTGGCCCACAATGCATGTCCTAGTCAGACTGCGTTTTTTTATAAATAGTCACAGGCAGGTACAACTCCCCTATGTTAATTCTGTGTGCACCCACAGCATGGGTGGGTCCCAGGAACCCACCGGCGGTACATAAATAAATCCCATTGCAGTGCTCCGGACAGCAGAGCTAACGTCAGATAAAATAATGGTGGGCTTGGCCCACACTGCATGCTCCAGGCAGTCTGGGTAATTTACATTGTCACAGGTCGGTATAACTCCGCTATGGAAAGTCTGTGTTCACCCACAGCAGGGGTGGGTCCCAGCAAGCCACCGACGGTCCGTAAAAATATCCCATTGCAATGCCTTCCGTAAAGATGAGGTAACGTGAGAAGAAATGCAGGTTGGCTGCGGCCCACACTGCAAGCCCTAGTCAGGCTGGGTTATTTCCATAGTCACAGGTAGGTAGAACTCCCCTATGGTAAGTCTGTGAGCACCCACAGCATGGGTGGCTCCCAGGAAGCCACCGACGGTACATAAATAAATCCCATTGCAGTGCCCCTCATAGCTGTGGTTGCGTGAGATAAAATGCAGGTTAGCTTCAGCCCACACTGCATGCCCCAGTCTGTCTGGATAATTAAGATTTGTCACAGATAGGACGAACTCCACGACGGTAAGTCTGTGTGCAACAGGCATAGCAGAGGAATGGTGACGCTAATGATTGCAGAATCGCCGCTCACCATCTGGGTAGACTCCTCAAAGTTTCCAAGGACCTGGCAGATATCTGCCCTCCAGGCCCACTCCTCTGTAAAGAATTGAGGAGGCTGACTCCCACTACACTGCCCATGTTGGAGTTGGTATTCCACTATAGCTCTACGCTGCTCATACAGCCTGGCCAACATGTGGAGCGTAGAGTTCCACCGTGTGGGCACTTCGCAAAGCAGTCGGTGCACTGGCAGAATAAACTGATGTTTCAGGGTCCGCAGGGTGGCAGCGTCTGTCTTGGACTTGCGGAAATGTGCTCCTGAACTTGCCGAGGAGGTCTGATAAGTGTGGGTAGCCTTTCAAAAACCGCTGAACCACCAAATTAAAGATGTGGGCCAGGCATGGCACGTGCGTAAGGCTGCCGAGCTGCAGAGCCGCCACCAGGTTACGGCCGTTGTAACACACGACCATGCCCGGTTGGCGGCTCAGCGGCGAAAGCCAGAGGTCGGTCTGCTCTGTCAGACCATGCAACAGTTCGTGGGCCCTGTGCCTCTTCTCTCCTAAGCTGAGCAGTTTCAGCACGGCTTGCTGACGCTTGCCCACCGCTGTGCTGCCACGCTGCGCGACACCGACTGCTGGCGACGTGCTGCAGCTGACACATCTGGATTGCGAGGAGGAAGGTTTAGAGGAGGTGGCATACACAGCCGCAGATACCAGCACCAATCTGGGGCCTGCAATTCTGGGTTTGTGTAGGACGTGAGTGGTCCCAGGCTCTGACTCGGTCCCAGCCTTCACTAAATTCACCCAATGTGCCATCAGGGAGATATAGTGGCCCTGCCCGCCTGTGCTTGTCCACGTGTCCGTTGTTAAGTGGACCTTGCCAGTAACCGCGTTGGTGAGGGCGCGTACAATGTTGCGGGAGACGTGGTCGTGCAAGGCTGGGACGGCACACCGTGAAAAATAGTGGAGACTGGAGACAGAATAGCGCGGGGCTGCCGCCATCATGTTTTTGAAGGCCTCCGTTTCCACCAGCCTGTATGGGAGCATCTCAAGGCTGATCAATTTGGCTATGTGGACATTTAAAGCTTGAGCGTGCAGGTGCGTGGCCGCGTATTTGCGCTTTTGCTCCAAAGATTCTCTTAGCGACAGCTGGACGCTGCGCTGAGAGACATTGCTGGATGGGGCCGAGGACAGCGGATGTGAGGGTGTGGATCCAGGTCAGGAGACGCTCGTGCCTGTGTCGTGAGAGGTGGGTTGGATCTCAGTGGCAGGTTGGGGCCCAGGGGGAGAGGCAGTGGTGCAACCCGGAGGCGGTAAACGGTGCTTGGCCATCATATGCCTGCACATGCTGGTGGTGGTGAGGCTGGTGGTGGTGGCTCCCCGGCTGATCTTGGCGTGACAAAGGTTGCACACCACTGTTCGTCGGTCGTCCGCGGTCTCAGTGAAAAACTGCCACACCTTTGAGCACCTTGGCCTCTGCACGGTGGCTTGGCGCAAGGGGGTGCTTTGGGAAACAGCTGGTGGATTATTCGCTCTGGCCCTACCTCTACCCCTGGCCACCCCACTGCCTCTTCCAACCTGTCCTGCGGCTGAAATTTCCTCCCCCTCTGAAGACCGGTCCTCAGTTGGCTTATCACACCAGGTGGGGTCAGTCACCTCATCGTCCAGTGGCTCTTCCTCCGAATCCTCTGTGCGCTCCTCCCTCGGACTTACTGCCCTTACTACTGCCTCACTGATAGACAACTGTGTCTCATCGTCATCGTCCTCCTCACCCACTGAAAGCTCATGAGACAGTTGCCGGAAGTGCCCAGCCTCATCACCCGGACCCCGGGAACTTTCCAAAGGTTGTGTTACCATGCAGGGCGGCGCAGGGTCCCGCGGTCAGCGCGCGCTGCTCCGGTGTTGGCTCCGGCGTCCTGGAGCTCTGGAGTCGGGGCTCTCCCAGCAGAGTGGGGCAGCCAGTGTGCGGCGGCGTGGGCGTGTCCGCCTGTAGGGTGGCGCCCGCACTCATCCACCTTTCTTATGCAGCGGTGGGAGAGTCAGCTTCTCCCACTCTCTGCCCCTGGACGGAGGCTTGCAGCTATAAGGCTGGCAGTGACCTGAGCTCACTGCCAGTTATTGGCTATGCTAGCATCTAGTCGGTCCTGTCTGCAGCTAAGTCTCAGTTCAGCCTCTAGTTTGCCTATCAGCTTCCATTTCCAGCTTAGCTTTCTCTGTATGTTCTGTTGGTCATTTCCATCTGCATTCTCTGTTGGCACTCTGTTTTCCCCATCAGTTAGTCACATCTTGTCAGTCACCAGGTCCCTAGCCAGTGCAGGGACCGCCGCCCAGTTGTCCGCCTGGGGTTAGCCAGGGCCGAGGCAAGTAGGCAGGGACAGTGGGGTGCGGGAAGATCAGGGCACCCCACCTGGCGCTCGGGGGGGCAGAGTGCCGTTACAGGTTGGGCATCGGTCACAACAAACTCCTCAGGTGGGAGAGGAACCATTGTTGGCCAATCTGGGCAGGGGCCTGAGAACAGTTCCTGGGAGTCTGCCTGCTCCTCAGAATGTGTCATTTTCATGGAGTGAGGAGGCTGGGAGGAAGGAGGAGCAGCAGCCAGAGGATTCAGAGTTGCAGCAGTGGACGGCGTAGAAGAGTGGGTGGTCGATAGATTGCTGGATGCACTTTCTGCCATCCACGACAAGACCTGCTCACACTGCTCGTTTTTTAATAAAGGTCTATGACGTGGACCCAAAAATTGTGATATGAAGCCTGGGACCCCAGAAACTTTCCTCTCTCCTAATCCCGCAGCTGCCGTCTGCGATTCACCTGGACCAGGAACTGGACCTATGCCCACACCCTCACGTTGAACTCCGCGTCCTCGACCGCGTCCACGTCCTCTACCCATACCCCTACCCCTCAGCATGGTGGATTAAGAATCGAGCAGACACTGAGCGGTGTAAAAATGTTTGTGAATTATTGCAACACAGTTGGTTGCTGCCAGCGGTTATATAACGCAAAATGAGGCCAGAGATAAATTATAAGGAAGGATGCAAGCAGGACTAGCTGTGCAATATGTAATTGTGATGCACCTGAAGTCCCACAGGCCATGCAGTCAAATGCACTGGGTCACAGGTAGCCGTAGAAAGGAATTCTTTTTTAAAATATGTTTTTTTCAATGCAATGCAGGCTATGGAGCCTGTATTGGACTTTCCCTCTATGGGTGTCTGTCACCATAGAGTGTGCAGGCAGCTGACGGGTAACACAGAGCGGTGTAAAAAATTTGTGGTTTCTTGGCGTGCACTTGGAGGCAGACAGCGCTTATGTTACACAAACTGCACCCAGAAAACAATTTAACGGAAGGCTGCACGCAGGGCTTGCTGTGCACTATGCAGTTTTGATGCACCTCAAGTCCCACAGGCCACGCAGTAATATGCACTGGGTGACAGGCAGCCGTAAAAAGGCTTTCTTTTTTAATATCTGATTTTTTCAATGCAATGCAGGCTATACAGCGTGTATTGGACTTTCACTCAATGGGTGTCTGTCACCATACACTGTGCAGGCAGCTGACGGATAACACAGAGCGGTGTAAAAAATTAGTGGTTTCTTGGCGTGCACTTGGAGGCAGACAGCGCTTACATTACGCTAACTGCACCCAGAAAAAAAATTAACGGAAGGCTGCACGCAGGCCTTGCTGTGCACTGTGCAGTTTTGATGCACCTCAAGTCCCACAGGCCACGCAGTCAAATGCACTGGGTCACAGGTAGCCGTAAAAAGGATTTCTTTTTTAAAATATGTTTTTTTCAATGCAATGCAGGCTATGGAGCGTGTATTGGACTTTCCCTCTATGTGTGTCTGTCACCATAGACTGTGCAGGCAGCTGACGGGTAGCACAGAGCGGTGTAAAAAATTTGTGGTTTCTTGGCATGCACTTGGAGGCAGACAGCGCTTACGTTATGCTAACTGCACCCAGAAAAAAATTTAACTGAAGGCTGCACGCAGGCCTTGCTGTGCAATACTGAGGTACTACAACTCCCAGCAACCACGGAGTTAAATGCACACGGTCACAGGTAGCCCTAAGAAGGACCGTTGGGGTTGTTGTACACAGGATTCCACACTACCACTGTCCCTGCCTCACCAATACTTCCTCTCGACTACGTAGTACAGACTGCAGCCTGAGAACGCTATAACTGTAATGGGGCTGCATGCCCAATATACAAAAAAAAAAGATGTGCAAAACTGCTCCCACAAGCCACAACACTAATGCACTAGATGAGCTGTGGCCCTAAGAAGGACCGTTTGGGTTCTTGTAGATGCTAACACTCTCCCTATAGCTGCAGCAGCACTCTCCCTAATCTCTGCCAGCATGTGTCTGAGGCAAGCCACTTTATATACTCGGCGGTCACTTGATCTCGCCAGCCACTCACTGCAGGAGGGTGGGATAGGGCTGGAACATCACAGGAGGAAGTTGTAATGCCTTCCCTGCATGTCTATTGGCCAGAAAATGGCGCAAATCTTTCAGGAAAGGAAATGGAATTGACTCGAACACCGCGTGGTGCTCGCCACGAGTAACGAGCATCTCGAGTACCCTAATACTCGAACGAGCATCAAGCTCGGTCGAGTAAGCTCGCTCATCTCTACTGGACACGTGGTGCGAACTTGCGCTGTATGCCCTGGAGGTGCAGGCCTGCCCTGCTGCCAGCGTCTTGTCAGAGAGGGTGATTAGTGCCGCTGGGAGGATCATCACGGACAAGCATACCAGCTTGACAAAGACCCTGTGACAGGGTCGATACGTGGCTCGTCCACCATGTTGGCTCAATAAAGGAGCATCTTAATTGATGCAGTAAATTTTGCACCTTTTGATGCTGCTCAAATCCTTTTCAGGCGTACCCGCCGATCAACTGACAGCGCCGACATGCTTACACTCATTAGGATGAACAAATGCTGGATTTCCACAGACTTCTCTTCTCCACCGATAGAAGGCAGTGGATCATAATGATTCTTTTCACTGCAACAGGAGAAAAATACATCCTCTATCACCCCAAAAAAAGGGGAGAAGTAGCTTGGTCTATCCTTCTCGGATATTACTCCTCCTCCTCCTCCTCAAACAGCATGTCCTTACGCTGAACTGACAATTTTTCTGCGGGCCAAAAGGCTCTGTTAAAACCAATTTTTTTTCACAGGGCTGCCTCCAGGCTCTGTTACAAATTAAGCCACAATGAGCTGTATCTTTAAAAAAATATTTATGGGTTTCACCTGCCCTCAGGGTTAACCAATTTTTCAGGCCCTCGCCTATACTGTTAGCAAACTAATTTTCCTGCCTTCACCTATACTCTTGGTAAACACATTTTTTCAGGTGTTCACCTATACTCTTTGTACACCAATGTTTAAGGGGTTCACCTATAGTCTTGCTACAAAAATGTTTCAGGGGTCTGCCTATACTCTTGCTACAGAAATGTTTCAGGGGTCTGCCTATACACTTGCTACTGAAAGGTTTGAGAGGTCCACCTATACTCTTGCTATAGTAATGATTCAGGGGTTCACCTATACTCTTGCTACAGAAATGTTTCAGGGGTCCGCCTATACACTTGCTACAGAAATGTTTCAGGGGTTTGCCTATACTGTGGGTGCACAAAGGTTTTCTATAGCGGTTTTCAGCTGTCTGTCACAAGTACACTGAATGACTTCGGCAGAAGCATGGGCCGAGGCCGAGGTCCTGGGCGAGGTGAAAGGCTGCCATGTTTGGGCATTCTCATTTCTTCATGTGTAATACTGTCTTTGGCTTTCATAGTCTTGTCTATGCTGTAGGTGCACAAAGGTTTCCTGTCACGGTGTTCAGGTATCTGGCACAAATACACTGAATGACTTGGGTAGGGTGCAGACGGCTTTCTCATTGTGATGTTCAGCTATCTGACACATACACAATTGTGTGGGTACACATGGGTTTCCCATAGCTATGTAACTCACGGCACCTTGGGTCACACAAGGTGGAGGCTGGGACTGAGCCGGACCCTGGGCCCGCTCACGTGCTTCCCACACAGAGTATTGTGGGTCCTACTTTGGTCACGTTTCTCAGGCTTATTATGCCACCTCCTCTTCCTTCTTGGGGTCTGGGAAAGAGCGCTGGTCACCATGTATTATTTCTCGTGTTACCACAGTTATCCACAATACTAGATTGGAGCGTTCACAATAAGCGTAACTCATTGAATGAGACGTTCACAGGGTCACTGTATATCTGTGGTGGCTACTTTTGCGAAACTCCTGCTTGAAACCAATCTTTGGTGTTACTGTTAATCTGTGCTGCTGCATTGTGGAGATGTAGAGAAGTACTGCCATCTGAGTCTCCTTTAGGCCCATGTTTGCGGCTCCTGACAATTTTGTGATGGAGGTGGTGCAGGATTGGAATTATGATCGTACGTTAATTTATCATCAATTCTCATCAGCATTGTGAGCTATCGCCCACACTTTCAAAGAGGGTCTTGGAAGGCCCTGCCAACCCTCTGCAGTGTGTGTCTCTGGTTCCTCCTCTTCCAAGACGCACTTATAAATAGACATGAGGGTGGTGTGGCTATCAAGCGAGCCTGTGGCATGAGGGCAGCTGAACGCTGCGCGGGGAAATTTTTTTGTGCGCAGTGGACGCAGGCTTGCGTGGGGGGTTGGACAGCAATGCCAGCATGTAACCCAGGAGAAGAGGCAGTGGTGTCACCTGCAGGCGGGGATTGCCCTTGGTTGCAGCAAGCGTAGTGCTTAGCTAGGATGTGCCAGCGCATGTGCATTGATGCTTATGGTCTGTCCCAAGTAACTTGTTAGGAGGCTGACCGCCAGGCTCTTTCCCCCAATTTGGCTTAATAGTGGGACCTGGAAGCCTCAGATGCACCCATGCATGCTGCCCCTGCTGTCCCCTATCCGTTTCTGTGGTGTTTCACACAACCTCCCCCATGTGGAGCATAAGTCACCTTGAAAAATGCTCAAGTCTCCCATTGACTTCAATAGGGTTCTTTACTCGAAACGAGCTCTTGAGCATTACAAAAAGTTTGACTCGAGTAACAAGCACCCGAGCATTTTGGTGCTTGCTCATCCCTATTGGAATTTTCTTTTCTCCCCGCCTTACTTTATTACTTCCTATTACTTTATTAACCAGGGTAGAAGGCATACACAAACACAACTCTGCCTCTCTGCAGGGGACACCATGCACATACCAGCAATGAACACTAGGGTAAGTTCTCTACACCTTAAAATTATGTTTGAGTTTGCCTATTGTTGTTTCATTTGGAATCCACGACTAGTCTTTTAGTGTAGTTTTTTTTTTTTTTTATCTCCCCTGGCAACTACCAAGGACCCATAACTTTTAATATTGCTTATGATAGCAGTTTAAAAGGTCATTTTAGCATACATGCATTTTGTCTTTTAAAGACTATTTAATAAAGTTAGCTTCCTTTCTAATATGTCGTAATATATTTCTCCACCAAACAAAAAACGCCAACAGAATCCCGAAGACGGATCACGGTTTTAAAAGTTATTGTTGTTTTTTATATAGGATTGTATTATTATATTACATTATTTTATAGTATTTATTGTATCACTGCGTCCTATAACAGTGCATAATGCTTTACTGTATGGCTATTTTTTACAGTTTTTCCTTTTTCTCTCTCTTTGCTCTTTTACTTACTTTTTATGCACTATAATTATTGTACACAAAGACTGGAACCACAATGGAGCATCAGTGTAGTGACTAACACAGAGTGTAGGCATCAGTGTAGTGACTAACACAGAGTGGAAGCATCAGTGTAGTGACTGGCACGGGGTGGAAGCATCAGTGTAGTGACTAACAAAGGGTGGAGGCATCAGTGTAGTGACTAACACAGAGTGGAAGCATCAGTGTAGTGACTGGCACGGGGTGGAAGCATCAGTGTAGTGACTAACAAAGGGTGGAGGCATCAGTGTAGTGACACAGAGTGGAGGCATCAGTGTAGTGACTAACACAGAGTGGAAGCATCAGTGCAGTGACTAACACAGAGTGGAAGCATCAGTGTAGTGACTGGCACAGGATGGGAGCATCAGTGTAGTGACTGGCACAGGATGGGAGCATCAGTGTAGTGACTGGCACCGCGATGGAGCATCAGTGTAGTGACTGACACAGAGTGGAGGCATCAGTGTAGTGACTGGCACAGGATGGGAGCATCAGTGTAGTGACTGGCACAGGATGGGAGCATCAGTGTAGTGACTGGCACCGCGATGGAGCATCAGTGTAGTGACTGACACAGAGTGGAGGCATCAGTGTAGTGACTGGCACAGGATGGGAGCATCAGTGTAGTGACTGGCATTGCGATGGAGCATCAGTGTAGTGACTGACACAGGGTGGAGGCATCAGTGTAGTGACTAACACAGGGTGGAGGCATCAGTGTAGTGACTAACACAGAGTGGAAGCATCAGTGTAGTGACTGACACAGGATGGGAGCATCAGTGTAGTGACTAACACAGAGTGGAAGCATCAGTGTAGTGACTAACACAGGGTGGAGGCATCAGTGTAGTGACTAACACAGAGTGGAAGCATCAGTGTAGTGACTGGCACGGGGTGGAGGCATCAGTGTAGTGACTGACACAGGGTGGAGGCATCAGTGTAGTGACTGACACAGGGTGGAGGCATCAGTGTAGTGACTGACACAGGGTGGAGGCATCAGTGTAGTGACTAACAGAGTGGAAGCATCAGTGCAGTGACTAACACAGAGTGGAAGCATCAGTGTAGTGACTGACACAGGGTGGAGGCATCAGTGTATTGACTAACACAGGGTGGAGGCATCAGTGTAGTGACTAACACAGAGTGGAAGCATCAGTGTAGTGACTGGCACGGGGTGGAGGCATCAGTGTAGTGACTGGCACCACGATGGAGCATCAGTGTAGTTACTGGCACAGGATGGGAGCATCGGTGTAATGAGTGGCCCAGGGTGTGTATTGTACTATGTACTGCGCATTTTGTGTGGGACACATACACTGTAAGTGAGGCTTCACAGCCCCACTGACAGCACACTGACAGCATAGCATCCAGTACCTTGAAGTTCTAAGCGCCTCTAATGTAATCCGCACGGCATTGCTGACAGCAGTATGTACACCCAGATTCCACCTCCCATGACCCCTCCTCCTTGGTTCCGTGGGAGTAGAGGAGAAGGGAAGAGTTTTGTTGCGCACGCTATCGGCCATGAATCCCATGACTGCTCCATGCTCATCAAAGGAGTGGTGTTTATGTAGTGGCCCAGAACAACAGGGCTCCATTCATAGAAATGCATGCTATATGAGGTTTGTATTATCTTGTATACTGTCTTTGAGTGTGATATGATTCAGCAAAATGTGTATTGGTATTTGCAGGAACTAAAGGGTTAATGTCTGCAAATGAACTGTCTCTGTCTGCAAATGTATCGTTTTGTGTTGTGAGTTTGTGGTCACCTGACTATGCTTTATATTAATGTTTGCAGAATGTGAGGGAGTTAGTCAGTCAATGAGTCTAGTCAAAGTGAGTCGGTAAGAGAGTTGGTCTATGCAAGAGTCGGTCTGGAGGGCATGAGCAAGTCTGCTATGTTTTAGGGGAAACCATGCTTTGCCTTACTGAGGCCCAGAATGGAGGAGGCCAAGAGGATGGCCTGATGGCTGCTTGGGGATTACTACCCTCAGGAGTTCGCAGCCTGGAGGCAGAGAGAGAAAGAGAGAGAGAAGTGCTAAGAGTTGCCAGCCAGCATAGAGTGCAATGGGACTTGTGAGTGTGAATTACAGAGAGCTGAAGAGAAGAAAGAGTGTTGTCGGGACCAGGAAACACAGATAATGGGACTGTGGTTTCTCCTGCCTACCTGTGAATCCTCCCTGTTCCACCACATACATAATTGCTTATTCAATTGTTGCTGGATGTAAAGTGTCTTGGACAGTTTGTTCAGTAAACGAGCGGTCCGTCCGTTCCTGGCTCTGCTGTGCGTTCCATAAGGGAAGTCAGCCTCCAACCACAGGCCAATAAGCGGCACATTTAATTACAGCGTTGTGTTTCTGCATTCCTGGTAATACAGCATGCTGAGGGGTAGGGGTAGGCCTAGAGGACGTGGGCGCGGCCGAGGACGCGGAGGCCCTAGTCCAGGTGTGGGCACAGGCCGAGCTCCTGATCCAGGTATATCGCAGCCGACTGCTGCGGGATTAGGAGAGAGGCACGTTTCTGGCGTCCCCACATTCATAGCACATTTAATGGGTCCACGCGGTAGACCTTTATTAGAAAATGAGCAGTGTGAGCAGGTCCTGTCGTGGATGGCAGAAAGTGCTTCCAGCAACCTATCGTCCACCCACAGTTCTGCGCCGTCCACTGCTGCAACTCAGAATCCTCTGGCTGCTGCTCCTCCTTCCTCCCAGCCTCCTCACTCCATGAAAATGAGACATTCTGAGGAGCGGGCAGACTCCCAGGAACTGTTCTCGGGCCCCTGCTCAGATTGGGCAGCAGTGGTTCCTCTCCCACCAGAGGAGTTTATCGTCACTGATGCCCAACCATTGGAAAGTTCCCGGGGTCCGGGTGATGAGGCTGGGGTCTTCCGGCAACTGTCTCAAGACCTTTCAGTGGGTGAGGAGGCCGATGACGATGAGACACAGTTGTCTATCAGTGAGGTAGTAGTAAGGGCAGTAAGTCCGAGGGAGGAGCGCACAGAGGATTCTGAGGAAGAGCAGCAGGACGATGAGGTGACTGACCCCACTTGGTTTGCTACGCCTACTGAGGACAGGTCTTCAGAGGGGGAGGCAAGGGCAGCAGCAGGGCAGGTTGCAAGAGGCAGTGCGGTGTCCAGGGGTAGAGGCAGGGCCAGACCGAATAATCCACCAACTGTTTCCCAAAGCGCCCCCTCGCGCCATGCCACCCTGCAGAGGCCGAGGTGCTCAAAGGTCTGGCAGTTTTTCACTGAGAGTGCAGACGACCGACGAACAGTGGTGTGCAACCTTTGTCGCGCCAAGATCAGCCGGGGAGCCACCACCACCAGCCTCACCACCACCAGCATGCGCAGACATATGATGGCCAAGCACCCCACAAGGTGGGACGAAGGCCGTTCACCGCCTCCGGTTTGCACCGCTGCCTCTCCCCCTGTGCCCCAACCTGCCACTGAGATCCAACCCCGCTCTGAGGACACAGGCACTACCGTCTCCTGGCCTGCACCCACACCCTCACCTCCGCTGTCCTCGGCCCCATCCACCAATGTCTCTCAGCGCAACGTCCAGCTGTCGCTAGCGCAAGTGTTTGAGCGCAAGCGCAAGTACGCCGCCACGCACCCGCACGCTCAAGCATTAAACGTGCACGTAGCCAAATTTATCAGCCTGGAGATGCTGCCGTATAGGGTTGTGGAAACGGAGTCCTTCAAAAGTATGATCGCGGCGGCGGCCCCGCGATACTCAGTTCCCAGTCGCCACTATTTTTCCCGATGTGCCGTCCCAGCCCTGCACGACCACGTCTCCCGCAACATTGTACATGCCCTCACCAACGCGGTTACTGCCAAGGTCCACTTAACAACGGACACGTGGACAAGCACAGGCGGGCAGGGCCACTATATCTCCCTGACGGCACATTGGGTGAATTTAGTGGAGGCTGGGACAGAGTCAGAGCCTGGGACCGCTCACGTCCTTCCCACCCCTAGAATTGCGGGCCCCAGCTCGGTGGTGGTATCTGCGGCGGTGTATGCTTCCTCCACTAAAGCACCCTCCTCCTCCTCCAACGCAACCTCTGTCTCGCAGTCAAGATGTGTCAGCAGCAGCAGCACGACGCCAGCAGTCGGTGTCGCGCGTCGTGGCAGCACAGCGGTGGGCAAGCGTCAGCAGGCTGTGCTGAAACTACTCAGCTTAGGAGATAAGAGGCACACGGCCCACGAACTGCTGCAGGGTCTGACAGAGCAGATCGACCGCTGGCTTTCGCCGCTGAGCCTCCAACCGGGCATGGTCGTGTGTGACAACGGCCGTAACCTGGTGGCGGCTCTGCAGCTCGGCAGCCTCACGCACGTGCCATGCCTGGCTGACGTCTTAAATTTGGTGGTTCAGCGCTTTCTGAAAAGCTACCCACGCCTGTCAGAAATGCTCGGAAAGGTGCGCCGGCTCTGCGCACATTTCCGCAATTCCCACACGGACGCTGCCACCCTGCGCACCCTGCAACATCGGTTTAATCTGCCAGTGCACCGACTGCTGTGCGACGTGCCCACACGGTGGAACTCTACGCTCCACATGTTGGCCAGGCTCTATGAGCAGCGTAGAGCTATAGTGGAATACCAACTCCAACATGGGCGGTGCAGTGGGAGTCAGCCTCCTCAATTATTTTCAGAAGAGTGGGCCTGGTTGGCAGACATCTGCCAGGTCCTTGGAAAGTTTGAGGAGTCTACCCAGGTGGTGAGCGGTGATGCTGCAATCATTAGCGTCACCATTCCTCTGCTATGCCTCTTGAGAAGTTCCCTGCAAAGCATAAAGGCAGACGCTTAGCGCTCGGAAACAGAGCCGGGGGAAGACAGTATGTCGCTGGATAGTCAGAGCACCCTCCTGTCTATATCTCAGCGCGGTGAGGAGGAGGAGGAGCAGGAGGAAGATGAGGAGGAGGGGGAAGAGACAGCTTGGCCCACTGGTGAGGGTACACATGCTGCTGGCCTGTCATCCTTTCAGCGTGTATGGCCTGAGGAGGAGGAGGAGGAGGAGGAGGAGGATCCTGAAAGTGATCTTCCTAGTGAGGACAGTCATGTGTTACGTACAGGTACCCCGGCACACATGGCTGACTTCATGTTAGGATGCCTTTCTCGTGACCCTCGCGTTACACGCATTCTGGCCACTACGGATTACTGGGTGTACACACTGCTCGACCCACGGTATAAGGAGAACCTTTCCACTCTCATACCCGAAGAGGAAAGGGGTTCGAGAGTGTTGCTATACCACAGGACCCTGGCGGACAAACTGATGGTAAAATTCCCATCCGACAGCGCTAGTGGCCGAAGGCGCAGTTCCGAGGGCCAGGTAGCAGGGAAGGCGCGGAGATCAGGCAGCATGTACAGCACAGGCAGGGCAATACTCTTTAAGGCCCTTGACTGCTTTCTGGCTCCCCAGCAAGACTGTGTCACCGCTCCCCAGTCACAGCTGAATCGGCGGGAGCCCTGTAAAAGGATGGGGAGGGAGTACATAGCCGATCGCACGACCGTCCTCTGTGACGCCTCTGCCCCCTACAACTACTGGGTGTCGAAGCTGGACACGTGGCCTGAACTCGCGCTGTATGCCCTGGAGGTGCTTGCTTGTCCTGCAGCTAGTGTCTTGTCAGAGAGGGTGTTTAGTGCGGCTGGGGGAATCATCACAGATAAGCGTACCCGCCTGTCAACCGACAGTGCCGACAGGCTAACACTCATCGAGATGAACAAAGCCTGGATTTCCCCAGACTTCTCTTCTCCACCAGCGGACAGCAGCGATACCTAAGCAATACGTAGGCTGCACCCGCGGATGGAAGCATCGTTCTGTATCCCCTTAAAAAACGGGGACCTTTTCGCTTCATCAATCTGTGTATAATATTCCTCCTCCTCCTCCTCCTGCTCCTCCTCCTGAAACCTCACGTAATCACGCCGAACGGGCAATTTTTCTTAGGCCCACAAGGCTCAGTCATATAATTTTTCTACACAATTTTTATACGTTTCAATGCTCATTAAAGCGTTGAAACTTGCACCTGAACCAATTTTTATTTTAACTGGGCTGCCTCCTGGCCTAGTTACCAATTAAGCCACATTAACCAAAGCGATTAATGGGTTTCACCTGCCCTCTTGGTTGGGCATGGGCAATTTTTCTGAAGTACATTAGTACTGTTGATACACCACTTTTTTGGGGCCCTCGCCTACAGTGTAATCAAATTAATTTTTAGCCCACCTGCATTACAGCTGACGTTACATCAGCTGTGTTGGGCACTGCAATGGGATGTATTTATGTACCGCCGGTGGCTTCCTGGCACCCACCCATGCTGTGGGTCCACAGGGAGTTGTAAATGCATCTGTTTCCACTTCAAAAGAACCCCAGTCTGACTGGGGCATGCAGTGTGGGCCGAAGCACACCTGCATTAAAGGGGTTGTCCCGCGCCGAAACGTTTTTTTTTTTTTTTCAATAGCCCCCCCGTTCGGCGCGAGACAAACCCGATGCAGGGGTTAAAAAAGAAAACCGGATAGTGCTTACCTGAATCCCCGCACTCCGGTGACTTCTTACTTACCTGGTGAAGATGGCCGCCGGGATCTTCACCCTCGGTGGACCGCAGGGCTTCTGTGCGGTCCATTGCCGATTCCAGCCTCCTGATTGGCTGGAATCGGCACGTGACGGGGCGGAGCTACGAGGAGCCGCTTTCCGGCACGAGCGGCCCCATTCAGAAAAGAAGAAGACCGGACTGCGCAAGCGCATCTAATCCGGCGATTAGACGCTGAAGATTAGACGGCTCCATGGAAACGAGGACGCTAGCAACGGAGCAGGTAAGTGAATAACTTCTGTATGGCTCATAATTAATGCACGATGTATATTACAAAGTGCATTAATATGGCCATACAGAAGTGTATACCCCCACTTGCTTTCGCGGGACAACCCCTTTAAGCACGACATTACATCAGCTGTGATGGGCACTGCAATGGGATATATTTATGTACCGCCGGTGGGTTCCAGGGAGCCACCCATGCTGTGGGTCCACAGGGAGTTGTAAATGCATCTGTTTCCACTTCAAAAGAACCCCAGTCTGACTGGGGCCGCAGACGCAACATCAGAATTAAAGGCCTCGCTGAATCTGTCACATCTGAATCCCTCAGAAATATGGCCACATCCATGTTCTCCGATCTACTAGGTGAGGAACGTGCCAAATTGATCACTATCGAAAGGATACACAGAGCACTCAGGCCCAAACCAAGAGCGGGAGATCCCCCAAGGGATGTAATTTGTGGTCTCCTCTCCTTCAATGACACACAGGCAATCCTGACGGCCTCCAGAAACAGAGACCAAATAAAATATCAAGATGATGACATCCAGTTATACCAAGACCTAGCACCTTCCACCCTCGCAAAAAGAAGACAACTGAAACCCCTTCTTGAGGTGCTTAGAGCAAAAAATCTGCAATACACATGGTTGTTTCCATTTGGACTGGCGATACTTAAAGATGGCAAACGCATTACCATACATACACCAACAGATCTAGAGAAAGTCTGGAAGGCACTGAACATAGAACCAATTCAGGTCCCTTCATGGATGCCTCTAGGAGAAAAAGAAGAATACAAGAAAACAGAAAAACAGACACCCTGGAAGGAAGTGTCACGCTCTAAATCGCCAAAGAACAGACGCTCCAGAGCCAGACTCGAATTTCAGCAACTGCGACCTGCAGAAACTCATACCCCGAAAGATCAATGAAGTTCTCGCATGAAATGAGAATATGGCACAGTAAAAGGACCGACTTGTCCTGACATATGTCAGTAACAGAACGTTCTCTTCACATATACCCTGTTGATTGTTTACATTGTCTTCAGACAATGCCCATTTCTTCTCGCATTTTTATTGGACTCCTTTCATAGCCAGAGACTTCAGAAAGACGTCCGCACTATGAATAGGCCTCTTCCTCCTGGAGAAGAGACTCGACCGGAAAATGACGCCGAGCAACAGTTGATGAGTATCAATGCCTATTTATATCTGATGCAATTGTTGAAATAGCCTCCCCCGTCTGAGGACATTTTTTCTCTCTTCCCCCGGCTTGGGTAGTTGGCTTGGGCGCACTCGTGGGGGCATATTCCCCCTGCGGTGCGCCTGACCCTCCTAGACGACCCGGTGGCGGGCGGACGCTACTGAGTAAGGTCGAGGCGCTGAAATAATCGCCAAGACATGCCTGTGAGCCTCTGTCTCTCCTTGTATGGGGGGTGACGGGGGGGTCACACGTTATTTTCTTTTTTCACTTAAAATGTATTACCTAAGCTGTTTAGTTATGTTGTCTTAGAAAGCTTAGAACACAGATGGAATATAAGAAACTTAGCAGTTTAGACAAGTTCAAAGTTTAATGTATTTGCTTACTGCTTTATGTGGGGCACAATTTATTCAGAACAAACTACACACCAATACCACTGACCTTTTCCCTGTCAGACTGTGTAGCATCACATCAAACCTGGATTATATCCCGGGCATATACTGCAAGTTAAGGTTTTCCCTCTTTACAACCCCCCCCCCCCCCATCTAAATCCCAGACCAAAACACACTCATCCTCAAAGAACATCTAAATACCGAAAGAATCTAGCACCAACACAAAACTCCACAATACAACACCAAATGGCTGAAGAAATCAACATCGCCACTTTTAATACTAAAGGATTAAATTTACCCCAAAAAAGGAGCCAAGTCATGTGGCTTTTAAAAAAGCTAAAAGCACAACTAGTATTCTTACAAGAGACACACCTCAAAGGCGAAAGAATACCCAAGTTCCCAAAAAGACCATTTGACAAATGGCACTTCAACAATCACCCCACGAGCGCATCTAAAGGAGTAGCCATAGCACTCCACTCTTCTATTCCATTTATTCTAGAAAATAAACTTGTAGATTCAGAGGGCAGAATGCTTTTCTTAAAAGGCAAATTATACACTGAAACAATCACTTTAGCGAATCTTTACGCACCAAATAAAAATCAGATCCCCTGGCTATTAGAAGCTCTAAATAAACTTAAAATATTTGCAGAAGGAAAAATAATTCTCGGAACTGATCTCAACCTTACTTTAAACCCTATCTTAGACTCTTCCTCTGGGAGATCCCAAATACCCCAAAAAGCAAGGAAAAAACTTCTACATGCATTACAAGAGATCCAAGTCATAGATACCTGGAGGACATTTAACCCATCAACCAAAGATTACTCCTTTTACTCACAGGTACACAAAACACACCAAAGAATAGACTACCTTTTTATGTCCTCATCTCTAATGCACCAAATAAAGAATCCCAGTATAGGAAACATAACAGTCTCCGATCATGCCCCAGTAACAGCATCTCTCACCCTAAGGGGATCAACACGCAAAAGCTGGAGTTGGAGATTAAACGAGGCACTTATAGAAAACCAAGAAGTAACCGAAACCATATCGAAAAACTTAGAATTTTTCTTCAAAGACAATATCCAGTCTTTTGACAAACACCCTTTAGTGTGGGAGACCCACAAGGCGTACATTAGAGGCCTTTTTATATCATTAGGCGCAGCACATAAAAAACGCAATCAAAAAGTCATCGACGACCTACTCACACAAATATCCTCTCTAGAGCAAAAATCAAAACAAAAAAAGGCACAAGAAGCCCAAACAAAATTAACAGAATTAAGAGAGCAACTGAAAGACATACTTAACAACAAATTCGCAAAATCTATGCTCTACTTTAAACACCAGCTTTACTCACATGGCAACAAGGGAGGCAGACTCATGACCTCATTAATTAAAAAAGCCAAAAGTAAAACACATATATCCAGCATTACAGATCACATGGGAAACACGCACAACAATTCCACCAAAATAGCCCAGATCTTTCAAGAATTCTATAAAGAATTATATAACTTAACCCCTTAATGACGCAGCCATTTTTCGTTTTCCATTTTCGTTTTTTCCTCCCCCCTTTAAAAAAATCATAACTCCTTTATTTATCCATCCACGTCACTGTATGAGGGCTTGTTTTTTGCGGGATGAGTTGTATTTTTCAATGGTGCTATTTAAAGTACCATATAATGTACTGAAAAACTTTTAAAAAATTCTAAGTGGAGTAAAATGGAAAAAAAACGACATTTTGCCATCTTTTAGTACGTCTTGCTTCTACGGCGCACAAATGGCAACAAAAACGACATGATAACTTTATTCTATGGGTCGGTACGATTACTACGATGCCAAACTTGTTTAGGTTTTTTTTTACTATACTCCTCTTTTTTTTTTTTTAAAGACATAAAATTTTTTTCAATTATTTTCTGTCGTCATTTTGTGCGCGCGATAACTTTTTTATTTTTCCGTCGACGTAGTTGAGCAAGGTCTCATTTTTTGCGGGATGTCCTGTAGTTTCTGATAGTACCATTTTGGAATACATATGACTTTTTGATCGCTTTTTATTGCGTTTTTTATTGGAGACAGGGTAACTAAAAAAGTGCATTTCTGGCGTTCTTCATTTTTTGTTTCGGACGACGTTCACCGTGCGGGAAAAATTATGTGCTACTTTGATAGATCGGACTTTTACGGACGCGGCGATATTAAATACATATTTTTAATTTATTATTTAGATTTTTTAATAATAGATATGGCAAAAGGGGGGTGATTTAAACTTTTACAACTTTTTTTTTTTTTCAATTAAAAAAAAACTTTATTGATTCTTTTTTTTACTTTACTTTGAAGTCCCCCTGGGGGACTTTAAGATGCGATGCTTTGATCGCTCCTGCAGTATGACGTAATGCTATAGCATTACGTCATACTGCTTTTTGACAGGCAGCCTATGAAGCCACCCCACGGGGACGGCTTGATAGGCAGTCTGCTAAGGCAGCCCTGGGGCCTTTCATTAGGCCCCCGGCTGCCATGATACGTGCAAGGCTCCCCCGATCTCACCGCGGGGGGGCCGCGCGGGACTCCCGAACATCGTTCGGGGGATTTAAATGCCGCTGTCAGAATTGACAGCGGCGTTTAAATGGTTAATAGCCGCGATCGGCCGCGCGGCCGCTCGCGGCTATTGCCCGCGGGTGTCAGCTGTTATAAACAGCTGATGCCCGCACTGTATGAAGAGAGGTTGCCACGCAACCTCTCTTCATACATACCCCGACGCTCCATGACGTACCAGGTACGTCATTGGTCGTTAAGGGGTTAAACAATTCAGATAACCACAAAAATGAAGACAAAAAAGAAAAAATAGAGAAACTCCTATCCTCTTTAACTCTCCCCGAACTGAGCAGCAACGAAGCCTCTGAATTAGCAAAACCAGTCACCATCGAAGAACTGACACTAATACTAAATAGCTTCCCTTTACACAAAAGCCCAGGCCCAGATGGCCTCCCTCTGGTATACTATAAAAAATTCTCAGAAATATTATTACCACAACTAGTCTCCACGTTTAACGCTCTATTGAGTGGAGCACAGCTGCCCAAACAAACTCAAGAAGCTTTTATTACATTGATACATAAAGAGGGGAAAGACTCCCAACTATGTGGCAGTTATAGGCCTATATCTTTATTAAACCAAGATATTAAAATATGGGCTAAACTACTTTCCAGCAGAATTAATAAAATCACCCCAAAATTAATACATGAAGAACAATCAGGATTCGTGGCGGGACGCGAAGGTAAAGACAATTCAATTCGTCTCCTACACATTATAAAATACGCACAACAAAAAAAAATCCCACTAATATTCCTAGGCATTGACGCGGAAAAAGCCTTTGACCGCGTAGATTGGTCTTTCATGCACGCCGTGCTAGAAAAATTCAACTTCCCACCTACATTAATTCAAGCAATATTCACACTATACTCGAATCCTAGTGCAAAAATAAAAGTGAATGATATATTCTCGCCAACTTTTTCAATCACCAACGGCACTAGGCAGGGCTGCCCCCTGTCCCCTACCCTATTCATACTTACACTGGAAATTTTGCTACAGATGGTAGGACAGAGTAATGAAATCAAAGGAATAGAACTGGACCACTACTCAATAAAAACAGTAGCATTTGCTGATGACATACTTTTCATCCTAACAAACCCAGAAGAAAGCCTCGCTAAAATTAACAAAATATTACAAACATACAGCTCAATTTCGAACTTTAAAGTAAATGTTTCAAAATCTACTATATTAAACATTACCATCCCGCCATCAGCCGCAAAAAAACTCAAATTAATCTCTCCTTTTAGCTGGGCTGAAACCCATATAGAATATTTAGGGATCCTCATAACAAAAACCCTAGAAAACCTATATAACAAAAACTTCGCTCCCCTAACAGAAGAAATAGTAGCACTTCTTCGAACATATGACCTGCCATTCCTTACTTGGTTTGGCAGGAAAAATCTGATCCAAACATATATCGTACCTAAAATACTGTACAAACTACAAATGATACCGATCCACTTGCCAAGCTCCTTTTTCAAACGCATTAAATCATCACTCTCCAGATTCCTATGGAACAGTAGAAGACCCAGACTTTCACATAAACTCCTAGCCCAGAGAAAAGAGCATGGAGGCATAAACCTCCCAGATATGGAACAATATTATAAAGCAATACAGCTCAACAGATGGCTGGAATTAATCAAACCCTCAAAAAACCTAATTGTAAGTGCACTAGCACAAGCGTCATATGGAAAATCCCTCAAAGAAGATCTATGGCGCCCCCCTCATAAAACCCACATTAAACCCCCCCCCCCCCACGACCTTCTCTTGAAAGGAATATGCGAAACATGGGCTTCGCTTCAAAAAGAAATAGCTCCCCATCCATCCCCCATAGCACCTCTGTCCCTTGTACCAGAGTACCTAGATATGGATTTAGACAAACACACTAAACAGGTCTGGAGTAACCTAGACAAACTTTCAATAGCAGACCTTTGGTCCCAACGAGACCTTAAAAACACACATCTAACTGAAAAACTGCTAGCTTCAATACCGGGCCTTCGACTCAACCAACTTCAAACCCTACACATAACCAAAATCTTCGACAAATTCAATAAAAGGTTCCCATCGACACGTCCTCTTACAGATTTTGAGAAAAATGTCGAAACTCGAACTATTCAAAGTAGAAAATTAGCTCTCCTAAAAAAGAAATTCATAACCCATCAAGAAACATCTAGACCAGCATACATCAGATCCTGGGAGATGGAGCTCGGAATTAACTTATCAGACAAAGAGGTGAAATTCATATTGAACAACTCACACGGATATTCTAGATGCACCAAATTACAAGAGAACCACTATAAGCTTATCCCTAGATGGTATAAAACCCCTGAGTGGCTTTACGCATATAAACTCTCTAACACAAATCTGTGCTGGAGATGTAATGAGCATGTAGGCTCCTTTATACACATATGGTGGTCATGTCCACGAATTAGGCCCTTTTGGAGCCAAGTCGAAAATAAAATACGCGAAATAACCCGCAGATCATTTGCTCTCCACCCGGAACATGTGTTCTTAGCAAAACCGTCAGCAACCTATAAGCCCTCAAAAACCATTCTGATTACTCACCTCATATCAGCAGCGGAAGCTATAATCCCTCTAGCATGGCTTCAACCAACAGCTCCCACTTACACGGAATGGATAGCGAAGGTAAACGAAATTTGCCACTTCGAAGAAATGACAAGCTGGTCATGTAGAACACACGAGCAATTCAAAAAAATATGGGGCCAATGGCCAGGCACCCCCTCCTCTACATCCCACTAAATGGCATACAGTCTCTTTAGCTACAATTTAATTAATTTAATTCAAACAGAACTTGCATATCTCACTCGTCTCATGATTTTCTTTTGGAGTTAGAGGTTATAATATAATAATAGATGTTCTCCCCCCCCCCCCCCCTCCCTTCCACACACCCTTCCTATCTTCACCTTTTTCACCATCCCAACCTCCGTTAAAGAAAAAATAATCAAGAAACGTTTTGCTTCTGTAACAATTAACATTGTTCAACTATTTTTCTCTGTAACAAATGTTTATTACAACCCTGTCGGTTGAACTTGTACATGCCTTTCTTGAATAAATAAAGAATAATTAAAAAAAAAAAAACATTAAAAATAAGCCAGGGGGCATTATTTTTTGGAGAGGAGATCAGGCCAGGGACACTATTATTAGGCTACATTCACAAATACAGACCTATCTTGAAATGGGCATCAAAAACAACATTCACATGGGGCGCAAAATGCTGCTGAGTATTGGCAACAAATTCTGCAGCTTTCTGCATCCAAAACAGTCAAAATCGGCTTCAATGAGGATTTTGACTTGAAATCAGCTGCGCACCTAGCTTTTAATAGAAATACATTTCTGGTATACTGTCATTACATGTGATATGAGTTCACGTGGCCATAAAGCATCACATATTTGTTTTCCCATCATAGAGATAGTCAAGAATATTTAAACTTTACTAACTGGAAGAGCAGGTTGGATGCAGCGTGGGACAGTAAGCTCCGGGCGGTTTACATTCTTCCTAATCATAAGACTTTCTGACATGTGGCTGAGAGAAGTATTTACCTGCCATCTGCACCCAGCATCCTCCAGTCTCCTTGTCTCCACTTACAGGCTTGCTGTAAACGTTCAAGTCGTGGTCATACCTTTCATCACTGCAGATATGGCCCAACATCGGATTATGACCATCCTGCTGTTTGTGTGCCTATCGCTCTGCTTTGAGGTCGCACAGTCTAGATTGAAGGTAAAGTAAATTCTTTATCAGATTTTGTATTTTACACATTGTATATTTGCAATTATATAGATAGTTCAGGCTTCTATATTTAGATTCTCTCTGTGTTAACAATAGGGAACATTTATTACAAAAAGCTGAGAAAAGAAATTATATATACACCCCGACAGAGGCTGGAGAAGCATTTCTAAGGGCCCCTGCACACTGGCGTGAGTAATGCATGGCACAATATTGCTCTCACAAACCTTCCAAAACTCCTGAATGCAAGGCATTTTCACATGAAAGCAGCCTTGCATCCCCGTGGGCCTGAAGAAATCCCCCATAGCAAGGAGAGAAAAGGAGGTGGAGCTACAGGGATCTCCTAAAAATCTCCTTATATTTGGAGATATAGGGGGCAGGGCTAGAGGGCTTGCCGGATAGCGGGGTAAGGCTACATCCCTTTGGCCCTGCTCCTCTCTTGACTAGAGAGAAATCACTATAAAAACCCCATCTAGCCCAGCTCCCTATCTCTCCAAATATAGGGAGATCTCTAGGAGATCCCCTGTAGCTCCACCCCCTCCCTCTCCTCTCTATGGAGGATTCATTCAGCCCCGCAGGAATGCAAGGCTGTTTTGCGATCTTCTCCCATTGATTTCAATGGGGCTGGTGCTGCTGCCGGCCCCATTGAAAACAATGGGCGATATTGCTAAGAGAAAGTCCATGCTGCAATTTGTTTTCTGCATAGCACCGTAATGCAGGTAAACATTACAGACGTTAATAAACACATTCAAAAGAATGGGTTTCATATTTATGCAAGATTGTAATGCACAAATCCACTAGGAATTTGTTTTGATGGAGAAGTAGTAGATGGAAGCACAGAGGGCAAATAATGCTGGAGGCTCAGTATATTGCATTTATATATCTTTGTAGAATGTCTTGGACTCCGTGTCCATGTAGCTTATAATGCTGGAGGTATCAAAACCCGTGTGGAGATTGTCATGCAGTGCAGAATTTAAATCCACGGAATGACAATTAAGGCACTGGATACGCTGCGGAATCCACCTCTAATAATGCATTCCACACCAAAATCTGCATTAAAATCTGCATCAAATTTCTTACCAAATGGTGCCGTTTTTGGTATGGATTTTCTGCTGTGGAATGTTCGCTGCAGATATTCCCCAGCCAATACACCCCATGTAGATATAGCCTTTGGGCTTTTATCCACTAGCGTTTTTTTTAACTCTGCAATTTCGCAGCGATTATTTTTATTTTTTCCCCCAATGAGACTTTCTAATGTTAAAATCGCATCACACAAAAAACACAAATTTGTGCAACACGATTTTTGTGCGATGCAATTTTAACATTAGAAAATCCCATTGAAAAAAATGCAGCGAAATTGCAGCGTTAAAAAAACACTAGTGGGTAAAAGCCCTTACTGTAGAGGCAAAAGGCACAATGAGGGGAGTGTAAGCGCAGCAGCGGTCCTGAAGGTGAGGGACAGATCTCCGTCAGGAACTAGTGGAGGCAATGGGACAATTAGGGAAAAAAAAACTAGATGCATACATTGCAAAGTGCCCCCAATGGATGTATTTGTCATGCGCCACATTTATTATGACAGCTAGAAACTTTTTACACCTCACAAAATAGTTTTGAAAAGTGTGTAGAAATTTTTGGTATTAATTGATTAAATGGCTATAAGGGCAGTTTCACAAGGGCGACACAATCGAGCAATTTTCTTACGATGCGATGTATGTGAAGCCCATGCTTTCCTATGGATTCCTTCACAATAGTGATATTTTGTAGGCTGCTACATTGTGGGAGAAATATTTGTGGGTTGCTGAATATTCCCATGATTTGCGATGTTTTTTAGCCCATGTTTCCCTATGGAGCCTTCCTATGTGTTGCATCATGCAGTGCGATGCAACTTTTAAAGCAGGAAATCCTACTATGTCCCCTAACATAAGCCCTAGCTGCAGTAAAAAAAAAAACACGCTATATCACCTAAGAGGCGCTGTCCTGTCCGGCATTGCCACTCTTCTCCTCTGAAGATCCAGCTGACTTGCTTATAGTGTTCTCCCACGCTTCCTGGTCAGGAGTTCAAAATCCCCACCACCAGGAAGCGCTAGCTCTGATTGGTTCTTTGAGCTGTGGCTCTGATTGGCTGAACCACGACATTCAAGAACCAATCACAGCCATTCAATGCTGTAATTAGTTTATTGAGCACTGGCTCTGATTGGCTAAGCTTCGGAGGCTCAGATTTTGCCCCCCTGACAAGGAAATACTGGAGTGAGATTGCTCCAAATTTCCACCTTTTTTAAAAGATTGCAATTCTTAAATCTGTTTAAAAACTTTATTTCACTCAAACCCGGCCTCCTTTTCCAGATATTTTTGAGAAGTGGCGTGAGAGGTGTAACTTCTGTTCTTTATAACACAAATCAATAGTAAATTTGTTTAAACTGAGTTGCACCAAAAAGTGATACTCATGCAGAGTTCTGGTGCATGGCCAGTAATAAATGTGTCCCAGCATCAATCGTTCTGCCCCACAGTGTGTAAATGCGGAGGCTACATTTTTCTCTATATTTGCGCCTTACGTATATGGCATATTACTCCAAAATATTGTCTAATAATCTGTGGGGCACATTTGTTAACCACAAATAAGAGCCATTTGTGCCTTTTACAACATTTTGAAAACTGGACTATAGAGTGGGTGTGGCTTACTGCTTGGCCATTTATGACTGAATTTTTTTTTTTTTTTTAAGTAGCAAATCTCAGTCCAATAGACAGATGGTCAAAAAACCAGATAAACATCTCTAGGCATTTAAGAAATCATCAAGTGTATCTACATTATATCGTATTTTGATCAAATCTGTCTCATATAATGACAATGTTGCTTCCAGCAAAACTGACTTCTAAGAATTCCCTCATAGCAAATGTCCCCAGCAAAGGCTCAGACTGGCCGCCTGGAAACCTTTTGGACCGCGACAATAAACGCACCCCATATAACAAAATGCGCACTGAACACTTCAATTCATTGTCACAAGATGACGGTTGTGATATAGAAACTGGCAGGCTGCCAGCCATATTGTTGTGTGTGTCAGACCTTAGACCTATCTCAGCTCTCTATAATCCCATGTGGGCCTGTGGCCTTTTGAATATTCACATTTAGAAAGGCAATTCTCCGACATTTCCCTAGGTAATAGGGAATAAGCCCTTCCGTTCTTCTGGCTCCACCTGTCTGTTTGGTTTACAATTAGCATGAGGATACCAAATTGTGTGACCATTTACTTGTTAATGAAGTCTAAGGAAAATCATTCACCTAGGAGCTGGGTTCTCACAGATATTCTGGCTCCAACATTCAAATTAGAGGAACATTTTTTAATGAGGATTATTAGTCGTTTGAAGACCCAAGTCAACATGAAGTAGAATTTCAGAATCGGGTGGGCCAGCTCAAAACACATCAAAACTCATTGGAGTGCAGGGCCCAGAACACCCCAAATGGCATGGCTGCGTACCTGGTTATAATTTACGTGTCACATTTTGTATCGCTGAATAGGTAAAATCATGGCTGTAAATATGCCAGGCATATATTCCCAATCAGGGGCACTGCTTATCTCGTGGGGAGGGCAGGCATGTGGCAACAAGATCAGCAGGAAGTCCAGGGTGCTGCATACATCCAGGGAAATCTTTTATAAAAGCTCCTTTCGCAGAGACTTCAGTGACATGCAGTAGATTCTTCATGGAATCCGGGAGGTCGCTCCTCCTTCTGGGAACCTTAAGGACATTCCGGGTGACAAGTATGAATCGCCTTTACATCCTGCTGTGACATAAATGTGAAACCTTATAAACAAATTCACTAAACATTTATTTCTTGTGTTTTACATCTAGAAGGATGGAGACCCATGTATATATAGTGCTGATTGTGGGAGCCGGTGTTGCCACAGAGATTCCCCTAAGGGCTCTGGGAAATGTGTCCAAAAATCCTCGCCAGGTGTGAGATGCTACGGCCCGGTGAGTACCTGTAAGCCGCTGTTGTACTGGTTTCTCTCCCATGCACTCAGTATAAGGGCTCATTTTCACGGACGTATGCATAAAATGTGTGAGTCGGGGTATCGCTGTGTATATGGTATGCACTACGTGCGGGTAAGATAGGGCAGGCCCATCTTTTCGCAAAAGTACAAATAACAGCCGGGAAAAGAGGTGGTGAAAATGAAACCACTGAAATCCCATAGAGATCCGTGGTTTTGTTTTGTCCCGTTAAAAGGCAGTAAAAGCGGAAAAAAACACGATCATCTGAATCCGCTCTAAAATAAACCATGCTGCATATTTTTTTACATGTGTTTTATGCACCATGAATAACACCAGTGTGAGTGGGACATGCGAAAATCAATGTATTTGAATTGCTACGATGCCCCGGGTATTATGCTGCGTAATACGCAATTCCAATATGGTCGTGTGAATGAGCCCTAATTTCTTGTTAAGATGGGCTTTAAACTAACAGATCCGTGAAATCCTTCCAATGTGAAACTGCATGAGTGAGAATTCCCACTGGATGACCTGCAGCTCGGATCGCAGAGCATTTAATACAAATTCAAAGTAATGCTGATTAAGCCGCAGATTTGGGTGCTGAATCTGTGCCCAATTGTGCAACTATATCTAACCATGTGAACGCAGCCGGAGGGCCTTCTGTCTGTTTGAGGGTTTATTCAGACAACCGTATATCGGCCGCGTATTCACGCCGGCCGATGTACGGCATCCCTCTCTGCAGGGTGAGGAGGCTGGAAGAGCCAGGAGCAGTGCACTGAGCTCCCGCCCCCTCTCCGCCCCTCTGTATTATTTGCAATAAGGGGAGACAGGATTGGGGTGGAGTTAATTCCTGGAACTTAGCCCCGCCCCTGTCCCACCTCCTCTCATTGCAAATAGTACAGAGGGACGGATAGGAGGCAGAGGGGGTGAGAGCTCAGAGCACTGTTCCTGGCTCTTCCAGCCTCCTCCTCCTGAAAAGAGAGGTGCCGTATATTGGCATGCCAAGATCAGTCGGGGAGCCACCAGTACCAGCCTCACCCCTACCAGTATGCGCAGGCATATGATGGCCAAGCACCCCACAAGGTGGGACGAAGGCCGTTCACCGCCTCCGGGTCACACCACTGCCTCTCCCCCTGCGCCCCAACCTGCCACTCAGATCCAACCCCCCTCTCAGGACACAGGAACGAGCGCCTCCCAGCCTGCACCAACACCCTCACCTCTGCTATTCTCGGCCCCATCCAGCAATGACTCTCAGTCAGTGCAGCATTCATCTGTCGCTAGCGCAAGCCTTGGAGCGCAAGCGCAAATACGCCGCCACGCACCCGTGGTCTTCCCATCACGGTGTTCTACCTATCTGGCCCGAAAAGCAACCCAGACTAACTACAGCATGGCGTGTGTGGCGCAGCCAACATGTATTTCCTCTCACGTAACTTCAGCTATCCGGGGCACTGCAATGGGATTTCTTTCCGTACCGTCTGTGTGTTCCTGCTAGCCACCCATGCAGCGGGTGCACACAGCCTTGCCATAGCGGAGTTGTACCTGCCTGGCATTTAAAAAAAAACCAGAAGGTCTAGGGCATGGCATGTGGGCCGCAGCCAACATGTATTTCCTCTCACGTAACCTCAGCTATCCAGGGCTCTGCAATGGGATTTCTTTATGTACCGTCTGTGTGTTCCTGGGGGCCACCCATGCTGCGGGTGCACACAGACTTCCCATTGAGGTGTTTTACCTGTCTGTCCCCAAAACACTGACATACTTGGGTAGGGTGCAGAGTGCAGATGGTTTACCCCTTGCGTTGTCGATGATGTATCCAACACCCAAACAGAATGAGTAGTGTGTGGACACATGGAGTCCCCATTGGACACAGGGTCGTGCAGGGGGTTGAGCAGCATGTAACCCAGGAGAAGAGGCAGCGGTGTGTCCCACAGGTAGTGATTTTGCTTGGTTGGAGGTAGTGTGGTGCTTAGCTAAGGTATGCCTTGCTAATGAGGGTTTGTCCGAAGTAATAATTGTTAGGGGGGGGGCACTCTTGCCGCTATTGTGGCTTAATAGTGAGACCTGGGAGCCTGAGATGCAGCCCAGCATGTTACTCCTCGCCTGCCCTATCAGTTTCTGTGTCGTTTCCATCACTTTTGTAGGTTTTGCAGATTTTCACAAATGAAAACCTTAGTGAGCATCGGTCATATACAAAAATGCTTGAGTCGCCATTGACTTAAATGGGGTTTGTTACTCGAAACAAACTCTCAAGCATCGCGGAAAGCTCGACTTGAGCAACGAGCACCCGAGCATTTTGGTGCTCGCTCATCTCTAGTCAGTGATCATTAGTTGGTTGATGATACTTTGACAGGTTACTATGACTTGTAACAGGGTGAGAGGTGTGGTCTGGAGTGGAAGGTATGTGTCACAGAGGTTATTAGCCTCTGTGATGTAGTTTGGTCCTCTTTTACTCCAGGCCAGATCTTACAACCAGTCCAGCATGCCATTTAAGGAGACAGGTGGAAGTTAGAGAGAGGTGTGTGTGCCTGGGAGATTCAGGCTGCAGTTAAATAGTGAGTTCCTTTGTGAGCAGAAAGGCGCTGTGGACGAGGCGCTGCGTGGTTCTAGCAGGACCCCTGGGGTAAGCCTGCCCTTGGACTAGAGTCTGAAGATACTGAAGGCAAAAGGACCAGCTGCGTTCTGGACATCCACAGATCTGTGCAAACCTATGGACTTGTATGGTCTCCTCAGCTGAGGATTTACTCGCTTCACCTACGGACTGTGGACGGTTAAACTTGAAAAGAGACTTTGTTGATGCCATCATTTATTATTTCTCTGGAGACCCAGTCATCTATGTTTTCTGTTAAAGATTATATGAATAAACCCAAACAAGAAGAAAAGTGACCGTTTGGTGGGCTCTTTAACCCCCGCTGTGCTACAGACTGTAATTATCATTTTATAGCTCAAAGTAAATACTGATAATGAGACCATATCAGTATCTGTCCTACAGACATGTAGGACTTATAATCTTTATCATTCTTTGTGGTTTTCCAATTTGTCCATAAAATATGTTGGCCGTCTGTGACTTTTACAGATAACTTGTTCAGAAAAAATAAATAAAATTCAGCTTGGCAACCCTGAAGTGAGATAAGCAGGAAGTCTGCATGTCCCTGACTGCCTGCCATATATCCAGCCACCAGGGCCTTACAATATTTGTCTGGGCTCCTTTCAAGAGGTTTCAGTGACATTGGGCAAATTTGACAACCCTGTCATAAATCTGGGCGTTCTCCCCTTTGTCTGGGAGGCACACGGACATTATGGGAGAGTTAACAAGCATGTAATAATCTTCACTACCTTCTATTTTGTCTGTTTTACATTTAGAACACTGGAGAGCCATGTTTTCGCAGTCACCAATGTAACAGCGGGTGTTGCATGCCTAGCGGCTCCATGTACAATGCAGTATGTGAACTAAAACATGACAAAACCCAGGGATGTATTGGTCCGGTGAGTACCTGCATGCAGCTGCTGTTTTGGTTCTCATCCACACACAGAATAAAGTGCTGCTTACACTGGCACAATCGCCTGCCTCTCAGACCCCTGGAATTAGCGCATAAAATAATAAATAAAGAGCATATTCCCTAACCCTGATGGTGGGTTAAGGGATCTCAAAAGGGTTCTTTTTGCAGGAGAGGCTTTTCGGATCCCTAAAAGCTCCAACACACTTGTATTTTTTTAACGCTGTGTTTTTTTAACACGAATGTCAATGGGACTTTCTAATGTTAAAAACTCATCGCACAAAAATCACAAAGCACAAACTTGCGATGCGTTTTTAACATTATAAATTCGCATTAAAATTTGCTTTAAAAAAAACGCAGCGTTAACCCTTTCCAATCCATTTATTTTTTCTCATTCATGAATGAGAAAAAATACATTCTCCCTTCACCCTCCTGATCTGACAGAGTTCAGGAGGGTGCCGATGCTCACATCATCATCGGGGGAATGCGGAAGTAATATTCCCGCATTCTTCCTTCAGCCTCCCGGCTCGGCGATCATGTGACAGCTGACGTCAGGTGACACCCGGCGGTCACACGATCGCTGGGCGGAATCTCTGTGCATTACATAGCGCTAAATGAGCGCTATGTAATGTGTAAAGGAGAAGGCAGAAGGGGTTAAAACCCCTTTCTGCCTTCTCCTCGGGGGTCCTCGATGAGGACCAGTGCAGGAGTGTATCTGCACCTAATGTGTCTAACGATTGGGTGCAGATGCACCCCTGCACTGCAGTGTCAGGCTTCTCCCGACATCACAGGTATGGAGGAAAATGATGATGTCGGGACAAGCGCGACATTGGATTGGAAGGGGTTAAAATAGTGCGTGGGATCCCTAAAAGTTGAACACAAGAGTTCCCAAGGGTGTAAATTATAGGAATGATCTACTCTATATATACTGATCACTTGCAGCATTCATATGTGATACATATGAGGTTAAAATCTACACCTGACTGGAGTCTTCTGTATGCTTTGAGATGTATATGGGGCTCCCACTATATAGGGATGATACATAACAATTGCTCATTGCACACATGCAAAAAAAAACAACTTTTTCTTTCAATTTTTTTTTCTTTCTTCTTTTTATATTTGATAGAAGCCAACAATATATTATGACATTTCTACTGACCCTAGTTTAATACAAGGGCATATATTACTATAGTATTTTGCTTTATATACAGCAATTCCCTGTTACACCCATGCATGATGCACAAGGGTTTTTATTTCATAACAGATGGGAGCCTCTGTCATACATGAAGGCACTTCCCTTGCTTTAAGGGCTTATTCAGAAGACCGTATATCGGCCGGGTATTCACCCCGGCCGATATACGGCGTCTCTCTCTGCAGGGGGAGGAGGCTGGAAGAGCCTGGAACAGTGCTCTGAGCTCCCGCCCCCTCTCTGCCTCCTCTCCACCCCCTCTCCGCCCCTCTGCACTATTTGCAATGAGAGGAGGTGGGATGGGGCGGGGCTAAGTTTTGAGAATTAGAACTTGGAGTTTTTCTTTCATTTTGGGGGCGTGGTCTGGATGGAGCCGATGGTGGACGTGCTCTGAGCAGCTCCGCTACCAACATCAGCCAAAAGAAACTTACAGCCAGCTGAGGCCATTAAAAATCTACACAGAAAGGTGAGAGAAGCTTACCTCCACTCGATGATGTCCAGAAAAAGAACGGGGAAGCCTGGTCCGAAGCGCCTTACAGACTTTTACCCAGCGCGTGGCCCTGAAGAAGAGGGAAACAAGATGGAGGCGTCTTTATGCAGTGCGGAGAGAGAGTGGGAGATGGAGGTGGCTGGACCGGAGGACACTGCAGAAAGAAGCAGCGGGTAAGCTAAACACACCGAGCCCCTCATCGCCGCTACCTGGTCACCGCGACATCTTCATACCTCCCCCTTCATGGTCTCGGAGTCCTACAGAGAAGCAGTTGGAGGTGTGGGAAATGGCTGATCACCGGAGCGCAGCAGAGGAGGAGGGAAGCACTGGGGAGATGTCACCATCTTCTCCCCCGCAATTAATACCAGGCTCAGAAAAGAGAAGCATATGCTCACTTAAGGAGAGCCCAGAGAAAAGGCGCCCCAGAAGGGAGAAATCCTCTTTTTTCCCAGACCCAGCGACATCAGAATGGTTTGGGGAAGAGGATGCTTCAGACCCTGTACTTAACATTCAGTGTTCTAACCAAACAGCCTCCGAATGTTTCATTAGAGATATGGTAATAGCTCTAAAGGGCTCAATCAGAAGAGATCTAGCTGAAATGAATACAAGGGTCAACAACACCATTGAAGAATTAGGGGACAGAGTAGATCACCTTGAGAACAAGACGGGAAAGATTACCAGCTCACACATTGAGCTTATTGATGCTCATTATAAGCTGGAAGAGGAATTTGAATCCCTAAAAAACAAAATGGCAGACCTTGAAGACCGCAACCGCCGAAATAATATAAAGTTCAGAGGAATAGCCGAATCTGTTAAAACATTAGATCTAAATAGATATGCCCAAGATCTTATTAAAGCTCTCCTGCCAGACTCTAAGATATAGAAAAGGATATTGGACAGAATCCATAGACTTCCCAAACCAAAAAGCGTCCCTGAGAGTGCACCTAGAGACGTAATAGCAAGGGTGCACTTTATCACATTAATGAAAAAATCCAGCGCCTTGATCGCGGTTAAGGATTTGGTAAACTTTCAACTGATAGAAGAGATTGGTGATGTGGATGGCAGATTTCTAGTACTGATATGCAAATTTGAAGGTTTCCTTGTCACTCTGGTCAATATTTATGTTCCCAAATCCAGACAACTGAGATTCTTGGGTGGAGTGACAAGGAAAATAAGAAAAGTTCAACAAGGCTCATTAATAATATGTGGGGACTTTAACGCTACAGCAAATGAAGCCTTGGACTCAAGTAATACAGGAAGAAGCAGAGGGTTTAATTTGTCATCTTGTATACATAATACTGAGCTTCTTGATGCCTTTAGAGCCCTGTATGTAAATTCCAGAGAATTTACCTTCTACTCATTTAGACATGTCATTCTCAAGAATCGACATGCTTCTGGTTGATTTTTAAATTCTTAATAGAATACAAGAAGCAAAGATAGGTGTGACCTCATGGTCCGACCATGCTCCGATCACACTAAAACTGAATAGGCTCCACGCTTTAGTCATTGGAGAAATAACACTTTTCTGATGAAGATCCCAAAATACCAAAAGAAAATTAAAGAAACGATTATAGAGTAGTTTCAACTCAACAACTCCCCAGAAACATGTCGATTCACACGCTGGAATGCCCACAAACCAGTGGTGAAAGGTGTAATGATACAGCAGGGCTCCATCTACAAAAGAGAGAAAATTGGCCATCTCAAAAAGACTATAGAGGGGGGCGTGGCCTGATGCAGTTGGTGGCAGACGTATAGAGCTCGGCTCCGTCTCATAGACCCCTTGCAAACGCTACTAAAAGCGATCCCAGTGCAGTCAAAAAAGAAAAAAAAGAAGAAAAGGATACCTGAAGCTCCGGAGAGCAAGATGCCGAAGAGAAGAGGAGGGAAAGCGCCGGTACACAAGGTGTCGGACTTCTTCTCTTCCCGCGGCCCGGCAAAGGCACAGCAGGCAGAGCAAGATGGCGCCGTCCCGCGCACGAGTGCAGGAGCAAGCGGGGATGAACCGCGGTCTCGGACACCGTCCCAAGCATCATCTCCTGGAACAGCTGTTAACCCAGATAAGGGGAACGGAGGTGCAGCGAAGGAGACACATCGCAAAGGGGTGAGTGAAGGGACTGAAAAGCTCCAAAACATGCAGGCACAGATATCTAAAATGGCGCCGGCCGGCTCACGAACCCCATCCCTCTCCTTATCCTCCTCCCCAGACATAAGTCCAGAGAAACAGAGGCCCCGTCTTTCAACTTCTCCTAATTCACACACCCAGCGACTTAACTTTGGGGAAGATTTAATAAAAAACGTACCTTCCTCTAACCTCCCAGCAACAGAGGATTTTATAAAAAATGTGATGCTTGCCCTACATGAATCTCTGCAGAAAGACATTCATGCATTGTCATCCACAGTAAATAATTCCATACAGGCGCTAGAAGTTCGCACCGATCACATAGAAACAAAAATGGGAGAAGTTACAGCATCTCATAACAAACTGATAGATGCCCACTATACATTAGAGGAAGAAGTAGAAGTTATCAAGAGTAAACTATCGGACTTAGAAGACAGGAGCAGGAGGAATAACATCAAGCTTAGAGGTGTCCCAGAAAACGTATCCCAACCAGAGTTAAAACAGTATCTTGCTACACTGATAGAAAAAGTACTTCCTAACTCTAAGGAGCAAGAACGCACAATCGACAGGATACACAGACTTGCTAAACCAAGTTTTTTACCAGATACCGTACCTCGTGATGTAATCGCCAGACTGCATTTCTATCATATAAAGGAAGAATTAATGGCAGCAGTGAGGCGCATACAATCGCTACCATCCCCATATACGGACATTAGTTTCTACGCAGATTTGTCACAAGCCACAATTAAAGCCAGAAGAGCTTTTTCACAAGTAACTACATCTTTACGCTCAGCAAAAATCCCTTATAAATGGGGGTTTCCAACGAAAATTATTATTCATAAGAACAATGCTATGCACATTCTTTCCTCACCAGAAGCAGGGAAAAAAATCCTGGAAAAGTGGAACATCCCGCTGCAAGCAACCGACCAGGAGGAGATGAGAAGGGGCACCAGCAGGCGCACACTACCTTCCACTCCTCGGAGAGAGGAGCATCCCAATCCAGAATGATTCAAGTCCAATGGACTGCCGGGGCTTATATAATATGTGAGTAAAAGGGGTCTTACCCTGCAAGGCGGACTTTTACCCTCCCAAAAATGCATCAGGTTTACCCTGAAAATATGCATAAATTTAAGTGTTATATGTTGCAGGTCTTACATTTACTCTACGTTGACCTCACAAGTAAGAAAGTATTTAAAAGAAGACCTATAGTTGTTATGTTTTATGAGAATTGTAATGTTTTGTTCACGACATACACCGCCAGTATAATTCTTACCACGATACTCTGTATTAAAACCTACCATGTCCATTAAAATCTATTCACAGAATGTAAGGGGGTTAAATACTCCCTTTAAGAGGTCCATGATATGGAGGGATGCATTAATAAACAAAGTAGACATTCTGTGTCTACAAGAGACACACTTCACAGAAATAGCTGCCACAAAATTTGCAAACAAACACTATCCTCAAATCTTTTTGGCCTGCGCTCAAAATAAAAAACATGCGGGAGTGGCAATTGCATTTAGGGAAAACACTCATTTCTCGGTAGAAAAGCAAGTGGTGGATCTGAGGGGGAGATACATTATTTTGCAAGGCACTCTTAATAAAACACCCATCACTCTGGCCAATATTTATGCCCCAAACAGCTCACAGATTTCTTTCCTGGGTAATACAATCAAAAAAATAAGAAAAATCCAAAAAGGCAAGCTGTTCATTTGTGGGGATTTTAACATTATACCCAACAAAGAACTGGACTCCACAGCACCAACTAGAACCGCAGCAGTCTTACAGCCCTGGCTGCACAAAGAGGGTTTGTACGACACCTTTAGATGCCTTAATTCCACCTCAAGGGAATACACTTTCTTTTCTCCAAGGTACAAGACATTTTCGCGTATAGACCTTTTTATAACGGATAGGTGGACCCTTACCTCTATACTAGAATCTAAGATAGGTATCACCACGTGGTCTGACCACTCCCCGACACATATAAAAGTCGAAATAGGTGCCCCTTTAAATCCAGTTAGGATATGGCGAAATGACATTAACTTACTCAAGACTCCTAAAGTCCAGGAACAATTAAAACAAGCATTATTGGAATACTTTACCCTAAACGAGAACCAGGACACAGATAAATTCACAATATGGAATGCACATAAGGCCGTAATCAGGGGGGTCATGATAAAACTAAAAATTCAAGAAAGAAAGAGTAAACAAGCGAAAATAAACACCTTACTAGAAAGAATACAAAAACAAGAAAAGATAGAACAAGCTAACCCGAATAATAAGCTCTTATCAGATCTGATGGTTTTGAGAAATGAACTAAGGAAAGAATTATTAGACAACTACAATAAAAACTTATCTTACTCAAAGGCTAATTATTATTCCAACATGGATAAGCCATCAAAATTGATGGCTAAACTAGCTAAAATAAGACCAATAAAGGCAAAAATCCCATATATAAACTGTAGCGAAAACCCTACAATCAAAATCTCTCACCCGCAACATATTGCGGAGCAATTCAAGAAATTTTACGCTAATTTGTATAACTTGGAGAACTGTACCACAACACCCCAACCAACACCGGAAATCATAGATAATTTCTTGGAGGGAATCTCTCTTCCCTCAATAGGAAAACAAAAAGAAGCGTTAAACAAACCAATATCTATACATGAAGTAAATAAAGCAATAAACATATCCAAAAATCATAAGTCTCCGGGTCCGGATGGTCTGTCCAATGAGTATTATAAAATTTTTATATCCATTCTATCCCCACGCTTGGTTAACATCTTTAACGAGTCTATGCTCAGAGGTACGATGCCGGAGGAAATGCTTCAGGCCACGATAGTGGCTCTTCCCAAACCGGGGAAGGAACCCACCTCCCCAGCAAATTTTAGGCCCATTTCGCTTTTAAATTCAGATACAAAATTGTACTCAAAAATCCTGGCTCTAAGATTATTAGACATTTTACCAGATATAATACATAGTGACCAAGTGGGGTTTACCAAGGGCAGAAATGCGTCGGATGGAGCACGCAGAACTCAGAATCTGATTGAAATGGTGGGCCCGAGTCGGACGCCTTCTCTCCTCCTTTCCCTGGATGCGGAGAAGGCGTTCGATAGGGTCCACTGGGGATTCGCATTTGCGGTCCTCCGGAAATTTGGAGTGGACGGTAACTTTCTGAATGCAGTTCAAGCCCTCTATACAAAACCCTCTGCTAAAGTGTTGGTAGATGGAGCATTATCCTCCTCCTTTCGCATAACGAATGGAACCCGACAAGGATGCCCCTTATCTCCTTTATTGTTTGTAATGTTCATCGAACCATTGGCAGAGGTAATTAGATCAGACATAAAAATTAGAGGTATACCAACAAACCTAAGACAGCACAAAATTGGACTTTTCGCTGATGATATTCTTTTATCCTTGGTTGACCCTTTGAACTCCCTGAGAAGGGTCCAAAAACGTATATCTCAGTTTAGTGATGCGTCTTACTATAAGCTGAATTCAGATAAATCGTTAATTCTCGGCCTCAATATAGATAAGAAATTAGAAAAAGATATCCAGGGGGAATTCTCTTTTAGATGGCGCACAGAAATACCATATTTAGGTATAAAGATATGTCAATCTAAAGAGAGAATGGTGTCTTCCAACTTAGATCCACTACTAAACATAATTAGAAAAGAGCTAGAAGACTTAAAGAAAAAAGAGTTTTCATGGATTGGTAAGATAGTTCTGTATAAGATGTTGATCTTGCCGAAGATCCTGTATATATTCCGCACACTAGCCTACCCTATTCCAAATAACACTATTGCAAGTTTTCAAAAGCAACTATCCACTTTCATTTGGAATGGGAAAAGACCCAGGATAGCAGCATCAATCTTGTACCTTCGAAAAGGACAAGGAGGCCTGGGAGTACCGAACCTACTCGCATACTATCAGGCGATTATTATAAATCAATCGAGCGCTTGGCTAAGAGAATCTCAAACACCTCCATGGAGCCACATAGAAAAATACAAAAATCATAATAGACCCTTGGGACCACTTATTAGGGTCTCTATCATGGAAGCTCTGTATCCCAAAACGATTCCAACAATAGAGACACAGAACCTTTCCCCTATAATGAAACAGACTATACGATGTTGGAAAGACCTGGCATTCAAATTCAAGAACACACACCGCATTTCATCTCTATACATTCCTATAGAAATTCTCTCGTATGTTATTCAGGATGTAAATTTAAAGGAATGGAAAAAGAAGGGGATTGAATCCGTAACGGAATTATTAGAAAACAATAAACCCCTTACATTCAAACAAATCCAAGAAAAATTCGACCTGCCCAACTCAGAGTTATACTCTTACATGAGAATAGCCTCTTTCCTAAATAACTCCCACCCAGAGAGATGCTCTTTACCTTTACAAGTAGAAAATCTGCTCCAAAGATGCGAGATTCCTCAAGCCACATTGACTAGAACAATATACGACAGTATATCGGGGAATATGAACAACGTAAAAAAAATGCACTTATTAAACTGGGAGCGAGACCTGAAGGAAAAATTTTCCCCAGCACAATGGATAAACGCTTTTGTATGGGCAAACAAAGCTACTCTTTCAGCTAATTTAATTCAAACCCATCAAAAGTTGATCTCAAGATGGTATTATACACCACTGAAATTAGCAAGGTGCTTTGAGAATGTTAAAAATGTATGCTGGAGAGGCTGCGGAGGGGAGGGATCTCTTCTTCATTTGTTTTGGGCATGCCCCAGAATACAAACATTCTGGAAGGAGGTGTTTAGGAGTATACAGGACATTATGGGAGAGAGGTTGATATATTCCCCACAGTTAGCCCTTCTACTCCTGGTTTGCGAAACTATTCCCCGAAAGAAAAGGAAATGGATCTGCCACTTCCTATTAGCGGCAAAAAACATTATCGCGAGACATTGGAGATCAGAACACCTTCCAAATATTAAAGATTTGATGGAGATAATGGCAGAACACTGCTGCTATGAAAGATTGTATGCAAGAAATAATAATTGTTTACACAAATTTAATGTTGATTGGAGGAATTGGCTGGAACACAAGTCGTGAACTGTTTTTTAAGTTTTGTGCTTAAGTTCTGTTCAAAGTAAAAATTTAAAAAAAAAAAAATTATAACATTTCATTGGGTTAAACAACAAATAGGCTATACAATGTTTTATTAAAGAATTCCATGCACTAATTAATGCTATGTATACGACAAATTCACCCAGGATGGTAATATAGAGGAGTAAGTAAAAGACGTAAAGTAAAAGCCATCTCATCATATATGAATATATACAAATATAAAAGTTGTTTTTCAGAGTTAATATACATTGTGCCTCAAAGTTAATGGAATATCTCACAGAGAGGCAAAAATTTAACTGTATAATCTATGTATAAACAATATTTGTGAGAATATAACATGTATTGTGTGAAAATGTTTAATAAAAAATATTTTGATAAAAAAAAGACTATAGAGGAAAGGAAATCTCTCGAACAGTCCATCTGATCCAATCCTTAACCTACCTTACCGAACTTAGAGCAATCAGACTTAAGGTCCGTAATATTTTGATAGATGAGCATGAGAAAAATTTAAAATCTATTAAAACAACTTAATATACCACCAACAATAAAAACACTAAATGGATGGCCAATAAAGTTAAACAAAAAAGAACTAAGACTAAAATCACCTTCATAATCGATCAAATTACCAAAAACAAAATATCTAACCCCATAGCTATAGCTGAGGAATTTAGAAAATTTTACGAAGCACTATATCACCTCAACAAGGACCCAACCGTAGTCCAACCTACAGAAGTAGCCATAAATAACTTCCTATCCTCTTTACAACTCCCTAAGTTGACAGATACAAAATTGGGAAAATTAAACTCACCAATCTCTACCCAAGAGATACTCCAAATTATCAACAAAGCCAAGAGGGACAATGCCCCTGGCCCTGATGGTTTTTCGTATGAATATTACAAGTTATACAAAGACCATCTAGTATCTCACATGTGAAATCTATTTAATAAAGCAATGTCGAGGGGCTCATTACCTCCTGAAATGCTCCAAGCAAATATTGTTACAATACCCAAACCAGGTGAAGAACCCTCATCCCCCTCGAACTTTAGACCTATATCACTTTTAAATAATGATACAAAAATTTACACAAAAATTCTCTCCCTGAGGCTTTGGCAAGTCGTTCCAGACCTAATCCATAGCGACCAAATTGGCTTTGTTAAGGGTAGGTAGGCGTCGGATGCAACAAGATGACTGCTGGATGTTATGAGCGAGTTAGAGAGCTCTCGAATGCCTTCTCTGCTCCTCACTTTGGATGCGGAGAAGGCATTCGACAAAATACATTGGGGCTACGCTTTCTCCGTGCTTGAAAAACTAGAATTTAAGGGCAATATTATGCTTGCCATTGGCTCTATATAGGGCACCTTCGGCTCGGGTTCTCATTAATGGAGTAATTTCCAAATCATTCGACATTACTAACGGAACAAGACAGGGCTGTCCCCTTTCGCCCACGTTATTTATACTTACAATGGAACCATTAGCGGAAGCAATACGAATGTGTAGCAAAATCAAAGGAGTGCCCTTAGTGAATAGACAACATAAAATTGGATCATTCGCAGATGACATCGTATTAATGACGTCTTCCCCTTTAGAATCACTTAGAGCAGCCTCAGATTTCCTGAATCAATTCGGGACAATTTCCTTTTATAAGGTTAATCCAACTACCGTATATACCGGCGTATAAGGCGACGGGGCGTATAAGACGACCCCCCAACTTTCACCTTATACGCCGGTAATACAGTGGAGAAAAAAAAAATCATTACTCACCTCCCCCGGCGTTCTGTCGTGCTCCGGCAGGATGTCGCTCGCTCCTCGTCCCCGACGCAGCATTGCTTTCTGAATGCGGGGCTTGAAATCCCCGCCTCCAGAAAGCTAATACACACGCCGTCAGCCAGTTACAGCCATTCAATGACATCATTGAATGGCTGTGATTGGCTAAAACACACGTGGCTTCAGCCAATCACACTATTCAATGACATCATTGAATGGGTGTGATTGCTAACACACGTGCACCTTCAGCCAATCACAGCCATTCAATGCTGTCATTGAATGGCTGTAACTGGCTGGCGGCTAGTGTATTAGCTTTCTGGAGGCGGGGATTTCAAGCCCCGCATTCAGAAAGCAATGCTGCGCCGGGGACGAGGAGCGAGCGACATCCTGCCGGAGCACGACAGAACACCGGGGGAGGTGAGTAATGACTTTTTTTTTTGTATTACCGGCGTATAAGACGACCCCCGACTTCAGAGCAGATTTTTCGGGGTTCAAAAGTCGTCTTATACGCCGGTATATACGGTAAGTCAAAATTATTACCAATTAACTTACATCCTGGACTCCAGAAATTAATAAAGGTAGAATTTCCATCCAAATGGCACCCCTCGGGCATCCAATATTTGGGCACCACAATCAACTTACCACTAAACCGCATAATGGACCATAACATAGCTTTGTTAGCGGAAAGCATTCAACAAGACTTGACTAATTTTAATAAAGTAGAGCATTCCTGGCTTGGAAGGATTGTCATTTATAAAATGATGGTCCTACCTAAAATTTTATACATCTAATAATAATTAAATAATAATAATAAATTTTATTTGTATAGTGCCAACATATTCCGCAGCGCTTACATAGACAGGAGGGATACAGAAAGACAAAAGAACAAACATTTCAGAACCGCGGTTACATAGTAATCAATTGATGGAAACAATAGGGGTGCGGGTCCTGCTCCAACGAGCTTACATACTACAAGTAATTGGGGGATACAGAAGGTAAAGGGGCTGGAGATGTGCACGGTATGGCGAGGTGGAGAGTGAGCGATGTTATACACAGACAATGGTCAGACATTTAGCCGTGTGACGGCAGAAACAGTATGACTGCAGGAGCGGTTTATGATGGCTAGCAGGGAGTGTAATCGGTAGGTCAGGGAACATGTTATCAGGCGAAGTACAGAGGGGTTTGTTTAGGGAATGCGGTATGCCCCCCTGAAGAGGTGCATTTTTAGAGCACGCCTGAAGTTCTGCGAGTCCTGGATTGCTCGGGTAGCCTTTGGTAGTGTGTTCCAGAGGATCAGTGCTGCTCTGGAGAAGTCTTGGAGGCGGGAATGAGAAGTTCGAATTAACGGGGCGCTCAGTTTGGTTTCGTTAGCAGAGCGGAGAGCCCGGGCTGGTTGATGGATTGAGATGAGGGAGGCGATATAGGTGGGCGCTGCACTGTGGAGGGCTTTGTGGATGAAGGTAGCGAGTTTAAATTGAATTCTGTATTTAACAGGCAGCCAGTGCAGTGACTGGCACAGGGCAGAGGCGTCCGAGTAGCGGCTGGACAGGAAGAGGAGCCTGGCTGCCGCATTTAGGACGGATTGGAGAGGGTAGAGTCTGGTGCAGGGGAGGCCGATCAGCAAAGAATTGCAATAATCAAGCCGAGAGTGGATGAGGGCAACAGTAAGCGTTTTTAACGTGTCCACGGTGAGAAAAGAGCAGATTCTTGAGGTGCAGCTGACATGTCCGGGCCAGAGATTGGATGTAGGGGGTAAAATAGACATCAGAATCGAATATGACCCTATGACCCCAAGGCAGCGGGCATGTTGTCTAGGAGTTATGGTGGCGCCACACACTGAGATGGAGATGTCAGGATGAGGTCAGTTAGTGGAGGGTGGAAATACCAGTAAGTCAGTTTTAGAGAGGTTTAGTTTTAGGTAGAGAGAGGACATGGTGTTAGAGACAGCAGACAGACAGTTGGTGATGTTTTGGAGTAAACGTGCAGAGATGTCACTGGAAGAGGTGTATAGCTGGTTGTCGTCAGCATACAGGTGGTATTGGAGGCTAAATCTCCTGATGGTTTGTCCAATAGGGGCTGTGCAGATAGAGAAAAGGAGGGGGCCGAGGACCGAGCCCTGGGGGACCCCAACAGCAAGGGGAAGAGGAGGGGAGGTAGAGCCAGCAAAGGAGACACTGAAAGAGCAGTCAGATAGGTAGGAGGAGAACCAGGAGAGGGTAGTGTCCTTTAGGCCAATGGAGCGTAACATACTGAGGAGGAGTTTGTGGTCAACAGTGTCAAATGCTGCGGAGAGGTCGAGGAGGATCAGTAGGGAGTAATCACCCCTTGATTTGGCTGTCAGTAGGTCATTGAATACCCTTGTAAGGGCAGTTTCTGTCGAGTGAGGTCGAAAGCCAGACTGTAGGGGGTCTAGGAGAGAGTGCTCTGATAGGTAGCTTACAAGGCGGGAGTAAACCAGTCGTTCTAGTAGTTTGGAGATGAAGGGGAGGTTTGAGATGGGTTGGTAGTTAGCAGCATCAGTCGCGTCCAGAGTTGGCTTCTTTAGCAGTGGGGATATGATGGCGTGTTTGAAGGAAGAGGGAAAGATGCCAGAGGTCAGAAAGAGGTTGAATATAGTGGTGAGATGGGAGATGACCACTGGGGAGAAGAAACGGAGGAGGTGAGAGGGGAGGGGGTCGCTAGCGCAGGTGGTGGGGCGAGCAGAGAAGAGCAATTTGGAGACTTCTTCCTCTGTCGCTGGTCTGAGTACAGACAGTGAGCAGGAGCTAGATGCAGTGGTGACAAGTCTAGGGTCAGGGCTAGTCTGGGATTGGGAAGCTATTTCCTGAACCTTTTTAGAACATTAGCCTTAAAATGCAACCAAAAACTGCTGAGAAGTTTGCAAAACAAGCTCATGTCCTTCATTTCGAACAAGAGACCAAGATTGTCTGCAGCCATCCCGTACAGACCTAGAAAGTTGGGTGGATTGAGTGTCCCTAACCTGGTCGCCTATTATGAAGCAAACATCATCTCCCAACTGAGACCATAGGGAGTTTCTCAAAAAGGAATAAGCTGGCCCACTATTGAGAAAAGCTCCTTGGGTAACAAATCCTTTAGAAATCTTTTATTAGCCAAGAGCATCAACATAGAAATAGGACCTATGAGAAATCCAGTAGTCCAAAACGCCATAAAGACATGGAAGCATCTATTACATATCACAAAAAAACACTTCCCCTGAACGGAGATACCCCTCGCATTGGAGATAATTGAATTTTGTATAAATGATCCCAACACAAAGAACTGGAGAAGTAGAGGTATTAAGATGGTTTCGGACCTGGCTGACAGAATTTAAATTAAATCTTTTTACTGTCTTCAGGAGGAATATGGGCTCCTAAGTTCAGACTTTCTTTTATATTCCCAAATTAGAAGTAGCTGGCTGCTTGTTGCATCAGGAGTGACCTCCTTGCCTACTCTTCTGGTCAAATACCTTTTCAACTCCTCCCCTTGTAAACTTCCCTTGAAGGATATCTATGAGCTTTTCTGTGGTGGGGGAAACTCCACACAAAGCCCAAAAAAGAAGGCACATCTCCTCAATTGGGAGAAAGAGATCATTCTCACAAACTCAGTGGATCAAAGCGCATAAATGGGCAAGTGAAGCATCGCTATGCGCTTCTCTGCTGGAGGTTCACTACAATACACTTACTCATTGGTATAGATCTTTGGTGAGATTAGCAGATTTTTTTCCCTGGAGTCTCCGATAGATGTTGGAGAGGATGTGGGAAAAGAGGCTCCCTGCTACATATATTCTGGAGCTGTCCAAACATTTGCTCTACTTGCCAGGAATTTTTCAGTCTCATAAAAAAACATAACTGGAGGGAAGATCTCTTCCTCTCCGGAATTAGCAATCCTACTATTAGGTATAGAGAACATTCCTCGGAGTTTTAGAAAGTTAATAGCTCACGGACTCCTGGCCATAAAACTATTGATAGCAAGGAACTGGAAATCCCAATATTCCCCTTCCCTGACAGATATAACCCAGCTGCTGTTGCAACATATGGCCATGAAAAGGATTTTCGTCCTCAGGCAAGATAGAGTTACTAGATTAAAGAAGAGTGGGCTCCCTGGTTGGATTATGTTCAATTAGACCATACGAACATTAGATTAGACCCCTAAAAAGATTATTTCTAACCATGTTTTACATATATTGCGGCACGCAGCAGGACATGAAGCTGTTGTAGATTAAACTGGCGAATTATAATGCTAATCCTACTTTTCATTCCCTCCTCTCCCCCAACCGCCCCCCCTTCCCCTTTCATAAATTACAAATTTAACTTGTTTCAACAGACAAAGTTTTGTAATCCTGTGCATATCTCTGAATGAGAAAGATATTAATATCTGTACTGCAATTGCGAATATTTTACATGCATCAGTCTGTTATGCTTAACTTCAATAAAAAAAATATTGAACAATAAAATGACAGATATAAAAAAATATATGACATTTTATTTATTCTCCTGAAAAAAACTGTGGGGACAAAATACTCATGACACCTATGAACCTTTGCAATCTTGACATAGTGTAGGAAAACAAAATGTTCCTCAAAATTTTAATAATTAATGTTAAATTTGTACTTCTCCTAAATAGTTTAAAAAAATAACGTTTTTTCAAATGTGCTTCCAGAATAAAGTAACCAGATGGAAATATATAGCTTATCAAAAATATGTACAGTATGTTTGCACATATTTGACATATTGCAGTTGAAAAAGTGAAAAAATTACAACTTTTCAATATTTTCCCAATTTTGGTGCTCTTATTAAATATTCACAAATTCTATGGGTCTGTTTTTACCACCTAAATGAAATACAATATGTGGCAAAAAAGCAATAACTTGGATATGTAATGCCTTTTACAGAGTTATTCTATGTTAATGTGACACATGTCAGATTTCCAAAATTTGGCCTGGTCATTAAGGTGCAAACAGGTCTGGTCACTAAGCAGTTAACCATGTTATGCATTACATTTATAATATATGCCTGATTTCTATTGACGACATAGTGTTGTCTTTGGGAGGCTGATTTTTAGAACACTATGGCTTACCTCAACCTACTGTACACAATGTGATACAGTCTTACAAAATAGAGATTACCTTAGAGAGATCAGTTACAACACAATATTCTTGGTTCAAGTATTGTCTAATAATGAAAGTTTTTGAACTGCAGAACAGTTTCAAGTTTTAGAAAGTGTTGAGAAGGGCACTAGACAAGTATTTTTCCAGAATGCTTCTAAATCTACTAATAGCAAGAATATGGAATACGGAAAGATCAGGGGTTAGCCTTGGCTGTCGCTTGTTCTGGCATTGCTGCCACATACCTAAATGGAGATAATGTAGCTCATTCTGCTTTTAAACTGCCCTTAAATCTGATGCATGTAACGATACCTCTGTGCAACAGATCAAAGCAGAGTAATATGGCACAGATGCTGAAAGAAACTAAGCTAATAAAGATGGAGTTAAAATGCTCATAAGAACACTGAAAGATAAAAGGGGAAATGATGGCTTAAAGGGGGGTGTTATGGTTCTCTTAGCTGGAGACTTTCGGAAAACTTTTCCCAGTCATGCCCAGGGGAACACGAGTTGAAGAAGTAAGATTCTGTTTAAATTCTTCATATTTTTGCTTCATATTCAGAAGCTCACCATAATACCAAATATGAGAGTTCTTCTAGGAGCTCATGCTTCCAATGGGCATTTTTCTGAGATGTTACTTAAAATAGGAGATTGAGAAAACTTTACACTTGAAGGTAAGATCATCATAACACCAAGCTTAGCCATAGTGGTGACATCTCTTACAGAATTGACTGCTAAGGTGTACCCTGAGATCTCTGACATCGTAAGCGAAGCCCATAAATTGGTTATGTGAGCGTGGGATTGTAACTCCCAAAAATGTCAAAGCAGCTGCTATTAATGATCATTTGTTGAATTCATTTGAAGGAGAAGAATTGCAATATGATCTAAAGATTCACTACTACAAACTAATGATGCAGTTAACAATCCCGTGGAATTCCTAAACTCCCGTCACCCAACCCTTCTCCTCCCACATAACGTCTTTCTTAAGATTAGCGCACCAGTTAGATTACTAAGAAACCTAAACCTTCTGAAATTATATAACGGCACCAGACAGCAAATAAAAGTTCTCCACCGAAATGTTATCGAGGCCCCAGTAATCACTGAATGTGTTAAAGGGTACACTGTATTCTTACTAGGAATACCGTTACTACCCACTGAGTACCTATTTGAGTTCAAAAGACTGCAGCTCCCCCTCAGGTCTGCTTTGCAGCGACGATCAATAAATCACAGGGGGAATTGTTGAAGGCAGCCGCAATAGACTTGAGGTAGGACTGGCTTTAACATGGTCAGTGCTATGTAGCCTGTTCCAGAATGAGTTCAGCTAACAGTATTTGATCCTTGCACCTGAAGGTAATAATGCGAATGTAGTTTACAAAGAGGTCCTTCAGTAATAAAGATTACTGTAGGAGCTCTCACAATGAAGATATTATGAAAATGGTGTATATAATTAAGAAACACCAAAGATATATGAAACAACATCATCATTTTCCTCCACAGCTCCGATCTTGGGACAGGCCCGAACGTCAGACACATCAGGTGCAGATGCACTCCTGCACTGGTCCTCATCAAGGACCCCTGAGGAGAAGGCAGAAAGAGTTTTTAACCCTTTCTGCCTTCTCTTTTACACATTATATAGCGCTCAATTAGCGCTATGTAATGCAGAGAGAATGCTGAAGTAACACTTCCTAATTCCGCCTGGTGATCATGTGACTGCCACATGCCACCTGACCTCAGCTGTCACTCACAGCCAAGGTCTGGAGGCTGAAGAGAGAATGTGGAAGTATTACTTCCGTATTCCCCCGACGGTGATGTGACCGCCGGCACCCTCCTGAACTCTGTCAGGGATTCGGAGAGTGAAGGGAGAATTTATTATTTCTCATCCATTCTCCCCAGCTCCAAGTAAATTGGAGCTGGGGAGAATGGATGAGAAAAAAATAAATGGATTGGAAAGGGTTAATTAATAAAGGATTAGCAGCATAATAAATCTGAAGATAGTTATGATTTGTACAATCTAGAAAGCATAATATGAATTTCATGCAGATGAAGTCCCTGGTAAAAGCTAGTATAATTATATATGTTCAGCTCTTATAAGTTATGCGTCTACCTATATGCAGTGATATGGAGTATACTGGTGTAACCTGGGTATCAAGTATATAATTATTAGAGATGAGCGAACGTACTCGTCCGAGCTTTATACTCGTTCGAGTATTAGCGTGTTCGAGATGCTCGTTACTCGAGACGAGTACCACGCGATGTTCGAGTTACTTTCACTTTCATCTCTAAGACGTTAGCGCGCTTTTCTGGCCAATAGAAAGACAGGGAAGGCATTACAACTTCCCCCTGCGACGTTCAAGCCCTATACCACCCCCCTGCAGTGAGTGGCTGGCGAGATCAGGTGTCACCCGAGTATAAAAGTCGGCCCCTCCCGCGGCTCGCCTCAGATGCATTCTGATAGAGATCAGGGACAGTGCTGCTGGTGCCGCAGCTGCTATAGGGAGAGCGTTAGGAGTTATTTTAGGCTTCAAGAACCCCAACGGTCCTTCTTAGGGCCACATCTAACCCTGTGCAGTAGTGTGGAGGCTTCTTTTTGCAGTGTTGCACATTTTTTTTTTGTATATCGGCCGTGCAGAGCATTGCGTCCTGCAGTAATTTTACATTGTCCAGGGCCAGTAGTGATGAGGCAGGGACAGAAGACATACTTAGTGTAAATGGACAGTGGGCCTTTCCAAAAACATTTGGGAAAAAAAATCTATTTGGGCTGCCTGTGACCATCCTCAGTGTACTGGGTCTCTTCTGGGGGTAGTTGTCCTAATTCATACGCAGCCAGCTAAGTGTTACAGCCTCCAACCACAGGCCAATAAGCAGCACATTTAATTACAGCGTTCTGTTTCTGCACTACTGGTAATACAGCATGCTGAGGGGTAGGGGTAGGCCTAAAGGATGTGGACGTGGGCGAGGACGCGGAGGCCCAAGTCAGGGTGTGGGCACAGGCCGAGCCAGTGCGGTGGCCATGGGTAGAGGCAGGGCCAGACGGAATAATCTACCAACTGTTTCCCAAAGCGCCCCCTCGCGCCATGCCACCCTGCAGAGGCCAAGGTGCTCTAAGGTGTGGCAGTTTTTCACAGAGACGCCTGACGACCGACGAACAGTGGTGTGCAACCTTTGTCGCGCCAAGATCAGCTGGGGAGCCAGCACCACCAGCATGCGCAGGCATATGATGGCCAAGCACCCCACAAGGTGGGACGAAGGCCGTTCACCGCCACCGGTTTGCACCACTGCCTCTCCCCCTGTGCCCCAACCTGCCACTGAGATCCAACCCCCCTCTGAGGACACAGGCACGAGTGCCTACCGGCCTGCACCCACACCCTCACCTCCGCTGTCCTCGGCCCCATCCAGCAATGTCTCTCAGTGCAGCGTCCAAACGTCACTAGTGCAACTGTTTGAGCGCAAGTACGCCGCCACGCACCTGCACGCTCAAGCGTTAAACGTGCACATAGCCAAATTGATCAGCCTGGAGATGCTGCCGTATAGGCTTGTGGAAACGGAGGCTTTCAAAAGCATGATGGCGGCGGCGGCCCCGCGCTACTCGGTTCCCAGCCGCCACTACTTTTCCCGATGTGCCGTCCCAGCCCTGCACAACCACGTCTCCCGCAACATTGTACGCGCCCTCACCAATGCGGTTACTGCCAAGGTCCACTTAACAACGGACGTGTGGACAAGCACAGGCGGGCAGGGCCACTATATCTCCCTGACGGCACATTGGGTGAATTTGGTGGAGGCTGGGACAGAGTCAGAGCCTGGGACCGCTCACGTCCTACCCACCCCCAGAATTGCGGGCCCCAGCTCGGTGCTGGTATCTGCGGCGGTGTATGCTTCCTCCACCAAACCACCCTCCTCCTCCTCCAACGCAACCTCTGTCTCGCAATCAAGATGTGTCAGCAGCAGCAGCACGTCGCCAGCAGTTGGTGTTGCGCGGCGTGGCAGCATAGCGGTGGGCAAGTGTCAGCAGGCCGTGCTGAAACTACTCAGCTTAGAAGAGGCACACGCCCACGAACTGCTGCAGGGTCTGACAGAGCAGACCGACCGCTGGCTTTCGCCGCTGAGCCTCCAACCGGGCATGGTCGTGTGTGACAACGGCCGTAACCTGGAGCCGGTTCTGCAGCTTGGCAGCCTCACGCACGTGCCATGCCTGGCCCATGTCTTTAATTTGGTGGTTCAGCGCTTTCTGAAAAGCTACCCACACTTGTCATACCTGCTCGGAAAGGTGCGCCGGGTCAGCGCACATTTCCGCAAGTCCAAGACGGACGCTGCCACCCTGCGGACCCTGCAACATCGGTTTAATCTGCCAGTGCACCGACTGCTGTGCGACGTGCCCACACAGTGGAACTCTACGCTCCACATGTTGGCCAGACTCTATGAGCAGCGTAGAGCTATAGTGGAATGCCAACTCCAATATGGGCAGCGTAGTGGGAGTCAGCCTCCTCAATTCTTTACAGAAGAGTGGGCCTGGTTGGCAGACATCTGCCAGGTCCTTGGAAACTTTGAGGAGTCTACCCAGATGGTGAGCGGGGATGCTGCAATCATTAGCGTCATCATTCCTCTGCTATGCCTCTTAAGAAGTTCCCTGCAAAGCATAAAGGCAGACGCTTTGCGCTTGGAAACCGAGCCAGGGGAAGACAGTATGTCGCTGGATAGTCAGAGCACCCTCATGTCTATATCTCAGCGCGTTGAGGAGGAGGGGGAGGAGCATGAGGAGGAGGGGGAAGAGACAGCTTGGCCCACTGCTGAGGGTACACATGCTGCTTGCCTGTCATCCTTTCAGCGTGTATGGCCAGAAGAGGAGGAGGAGGATCCTGAAAGTGATCTTCCTAGTGAGGACAGCCATGTGTTGCATACAGGTACCCTGGCACACATGGCTGACTTCATGTTAGGATGCCTTTTCTCGAGACCCTCGCGTTACACGCATTCTGGCCACTACGGATTACTGGGTGTACACACTGCTCGACCCACGGTATAAGGAGAACCTTTCCACTCTCATACCCGAAGAGGAAAGGGGTTCGAGAGTGATGCTATACCACAGGACCCTGGCGGACAAACTGATGGTAACATTCCCATCCGACAGCGCTAGTGGCAGAAGGTGCAGTTCCGAGGGCCAGGTAGCAGGGGAGGCGCAGAGATCCGGCAGCATGTACAGCGCAGGCAGGGGAACATTCTCCAAGGCCTTTGCCAGCTTTATGGCTCCCCAGCAACACTGTGTCACCGCTTCCCAGTCAAGGCTGAGTTGGCGGGAGCACTGTAAAAGGATGGTGAGGGAGTACGTAGCCGATCGCACGACCGTCCTCGGTGACGTCTCTGCCCCCTACAACTACTGGGTGTCGAAGCTGGACACGTGGCCTGAACTCGCGCTGTATGCCCTGGAGGTGCTTGCTTGTCCTGCGGCTAGCGTCTTGTCAGAGAGGGTGTTTAGTGCGGCTGGGGGAATCATCGCGGATAAGCGTACCCGCCTGTCAACCGACAGTGCCGACAGGCTTACACTCATCAAGATGAACAAAGCCTGGATTTCCCCAGACTTCTCTTCTCCACCAGCGGACAGCAGCGATACCTAAGCAATACGTAGGCTGCACCCGCGGATGGAAGCATTGTTCTCTATCACCATCAAAAACGGGGACATTTTTGCTTCATCAATCTGTATATTCTATTCATTCTCCTCCTCCTGCTCCTCCTCCTGAAACCTCAAGTAATCAGGCCGAACGGGCAATTTTTCTTAGGCCCACAAGGCTCAGTCATATAATTTTTCTAAACAATTTTTATACGTTTCAATGCTCATTAAAGCGTTGAAACTTTCACCTGAACCAATTTTTATTTTAACTGGGCTGCCTCCAGGCCTAGTTACCAATTAAGCCACATTAACCAAAGCGATTAATGGGTTTCACCTGCCCTCTTGGTTGGGCATGGGCAATTTTTATGAGGTACATTAGTACTGTTGGTACACCAATTTTTTGGGGCCCTCTCCTACAGTGTAATCCAATTAATTTTTTGCCCACCTGCATTAAAGCTGACGTTACATCAGCTGTGATGGGCAATGCAATGGGATATATTTATGTACCGCCGGTGGCTTCCTGGCACCCACCCATGCTGTGGGTCCACAGGGAGTTGTAACTGCACGTGTCTACTTCTAAAGAACCCCAGTCTGACTGGGGCATGCAGTGTGGGCCGAAGCCCACCTGCATTAAGCATGACATTACCTCAGCTGTGATGGGCAATGCAATGGGATATATTTATGTACCGCCGGTGGGTTCCTGGCACCCACCGATGCTGTCGGTCCACACGGAGTTGTAACTCCATGTGTACACGTCTAAAGAATCCCAGTCTGACTGGGGCATGCAGTGTGGGCCGAAGACCACCTGCATTTAATCGGACGTTACCTCAGCTATGATGGGCACTGCAATGGGATACATTTATGTACAGCCGGTGGGTTCCAGGGAGCCACCCATGCTGTGGGTGCACACGGAATTCCCATTGCAGAGTTGTACCTGCCTGTGACTATTTATAAAAAACCGCGGTCTGACTGGGGCATGCAGACACCTTGACAGAATGAATAGTGTGTGGCAAATAGGTTCCCCATTGCTATGCCCACGTGTGCAGCTCCTGATGGCGGTGGCACAGGATTATATTTCTCATTGCCTCTGTACAGTATTGTGGGCTATCGCCCCGCTCCTTTTAAAGAGGGTCGCTGCCTAGCCGTGCCAACCCTCTGCAGTGTGTGCCTGCGGTTCCTCCTCATGGCAGACACACTTATAAATAGACATGAGGGTGGTGTGTCATGAGTGCAGCTGAAGGCTGCGCAGGGACACTTTGGTGCGCGCTGCGGACACTGGGTCGTGCGGCGGGGGGGGGGGGGGTTGGGCAGCATGTAACCCAGGAGAAGTGGCAGCGGAGTGTCATGCAGGCAGTGATTGTGCTTTGTTGGAGGTAGTGTGGTGCTTAGCTAAGGTATGCATTGCTAATGAGGGCTTTTCAGAAGTAACAGTTGTAGGGAGGGGGGGGGGGCACTCTTGCCGCTATTGTGGCTTAATAGTGGGACCTGGGAACTTGAGATGCAGCCCAACATGTAGCCCCTCGCCTGCCCTATCCGTTTCTGTGTCGTTCCCATCCCTTTCTTGAATTGCCCCGATTTTCACAAATGAAAACCTTAGCAAACGTCGGCGATATACAAAAATACTCGGGTCGCCCATTGACTTCATTGGGGTTCGTTACTCGAAACGAACCCTCGAGCATCGTGAAAATGTCGTCCCGAGTAACGAGCACCCGAGCATTTTGGTGCTCGCTCATCTCTAATATATATCTACAGCTGATATAAGTGATGCATCTTCTGTGTATAGTGATGTGGACCATGCTGGTATATACTGGATATTTCCTGTTTAAATCTATATGCAGTTTGTTTAATGCTTTTTTAACTGTGATTCTAAAATGTGACAAAAAACTTGAACACCGCTTCAGAGGCTACAAACACATTTTCATGTAGTCCAGGAAATGAGTCATGTTTGGAAAGTTTATGGCAAGGGGCTACATCATGTATGCAAATTTATTTACAGTTGTATGCAGAGTGGTTTAGGTAGGGGTACAGGTATAGGTGGAACGGGCTTGAGCTGAACTTTTGCACCCAGCACCCTGAGCCATTAGATATGCCATGAGACTGCCAAAGATTGCTAGAACAGATCAGCTAAAGGGCTCATCAGAGTGCTATCTAGCTGAAGATAGGCTCAATACAAGGACTATGGGCTCACCTTCAGCTAACAAGAAGTGACAGTGCTTCAATAAGTGTTGCAGCTGCTTCATTTATAGCAATCAATAGAGATCTCATCATCTTCAGTCCCAGCAATAAAAACTTTTCACATGTCAAAAATGTTTATATGAAAAAAAGGTTTAGTGTGGGGTCGCCAGTAGAGCTATGAGTGATTGTTCTCAGTGAGAGAAACCATCTTCTTCCAAGTTTATATGTATCTGGGTCACCACTTGCTCACAGAGTGCTTCCTGGGCTTCATTGAATTCCAGTATAACTTCCAAGACCTCTGTTTGTTTTTCCACCTGGCTGCAGGTGTTTTTTTCCAATTCCAGTTTTTTTTTCTCACTTATCTGAGACTCCAATTCACCATTTTTCTTAGCATAACTACATTTTTATCTCCGCTACTGGTGTTTTTAAGTCTGCAATTTGATGATGCAAATCTGCAAAATCTCCTTTCAACTAGCAGGGTGTCATCTCTAACTCTTGGGCTCTCATTTGGATTTTTTCAAAGACCTGTTCACACGGCGCAGCTTGCGCTTCCAGACATAGTCTGCGATCAACTTCATCTTTGGCTACATTTGAAGTTCTCAATTTCTGTTTTCGACTGATCAGCTTCTTTTTTTTTTTAAACATTAACTTTTTTATTTTGTAAACATAGGTACAAGTAACAAAGGGAAAGCATATTTTGCGTCATACACAAACGGGGGGGGGGGGGGGGGGGGCGGATTAGTAGATGTAGTCCATAGACTGATGTTCTTCCTCTCCCCAAAAATTTCGCGTACGCGAAGTAACATTATAAACATTATAGAGAAATAGCTAACCGTCGTCATGGTGCAGATTTCTGCTATTCCCCAATACAGCAGTATAACTCAAGTTTGCAGTCCTTGGAGTTGACAGGTAATAACATAGAGAACAAAGAAGAAAACATAAACTTGGCATCATTAGGCATTTGTATGCGTCGGAGTTATAAAGACTCCCTCCATCTGCTCCACATCTCATGCTTCGCCAGCGTATTTTCTCTGAATGCCAACCACCTTTCGAACACTCTCTGCTCCGCCATCCGATTTTTAAATTCGCTAAATTGTGGGGGATCCGGGCCTCTCCAGTGCTCTGCAATGAGAGTTTTGGCAGGCATCAGGGTGTGACCCACCAGATATCTAGCTGGGGAGGGAATGTCTTCCAGGCCCACAAGCAACAGAATGTGTATTGACGCTCTTGGTACCCGGATTTTTAAGGTTTTATCCAGAGTGTTTAGTACGTCCTGCCAATAGGTGGCCAACTTGGGGCATGAGCAAAAAATATGTGAGAGTGTACCCTTACGCCCACAGCCCCTCCAACATAAGCCGTTCCCCCTTCCAAGTCTATTGTGTAAAAGTGCAGGAGAGTAATACCATCGCATAACAATCTTCGTTTGAACTTCTAGTATACCCAACCCTTTGGTTGACCTTCCGGCCAGTCTAAAGGCGCTGTTCCAGGATTCTAATGAGATGACCGACTCTAGTTCTTTTTCCCAGTTTAGCATATGGGCTTTCTTTGAAAGGTTGTCGTTGCCTGTCAGTATGTCATAGAAATGTCTGGTTTCAGATTTCTTTAGGTTGAGTGCAAAGTTGAGTCTGTTTGTAATGACTTGTGGGATCTTTATTGTATGTAACCTGGACCTGGCAAGGAAGTGGCTAATTCTGGAATATTTATATAAGTCTTGGTTATTTAGGTCGTACAGGGAACTGAGTTTGTTAAAGGATTTTATAGCGCCTCTTGACAGTAGGTCAGACACCGTCCGCAGTCCTTTCTCTGCCCACCCTCTCAGGTCCAATTCTGGTATGAATACACATAGAGTTTCGAGAGGGATGTTAGGGGCTTCCAAAGCGCCGTGTAAAGCGACCTTTTTTGTTAGGTCGCTCCAAACCCCAAGAGATGCTATTGTGGTAGGAGCTAGTGGCTTAGAGATTATATTTATATTCATTTTCGTGTTTGATATGTTTGACATAGCTTCTAAGGACGCTGCAAGTAGCAGTTGGCCGCTTGAGGTGAGTTTAGCAAAACCTCTCTCCATTCCCACCCAGGCCATCCCGTCTTCCCCAGGGCTTAGGTATCTCGTTTGGTTTAAGAGGGAGGCCTTATAGTATTTTTCTATGTTGGGTATATCAGCTCCTCCTTTAGATTGTCGCATGGCCAAGATGGACAATGCCAGGCGAGGTTTCTTGCCGCCCCAGACGAAGTTTGAAATTTATCCTTGAAGTTTAGCTAAAGTGGTTATGGATAGAGCAATCGGCAAAACTCTAAAAAAATTAGAGGATCTTAGGCAGGAGTTTCATTTTGTAGGTCATAATTCTTCCGTACCATGTAAGGTTAAGTCCTGCCATGCGATCTATCTCTTTCTGCACACATTCTATCAGCGGGGAGAAGTTTGTTTTCTCAAGGTCATTTATGTTGGGGGTTAAGTGGATTCCCAGATACGGTAGGCCTGTGTCTCTCCATTCGTATGGGAACTCTTTTTTTATTGCGTTTTTTAGTTCTTTAGAGGCATTGATCCCCAGAATTATTGACTTATCCGTGTTGAGTTTATATTGCGAAGCGTTACTGAAGGATTGCAAGATTTGTTGAGCAGCCCTTAAGGAGCTGAGTGGGTGTGTCAAAGTAAGAATGACATCGTCCGCGAATAGGCCAATCTTATATTGGCAGAGGTTCAATGGGATGCCCCTTATCTCAGGGGACGATCTTATAGCTTCGGCTAGTGGCTCTATTGTGAGGACATACAAAATCGGGGATAGGGGACAGCCTTGCCTCGTTCCATTAGATATTTTGAAAGGACCTGAGAGCGTGCCGTCTACCAGTGTCCTTGCCGACGGAACAGAATATAGGGCCCGGATGGCACGCCGCAGCCCCTCCCCGAAGCCAAACCTGGCCATTGTTTGAAATGCATAGTCCCAGTGAACGCGGTCAAAAGCCTTTTTCGCGACAAGGGCCAGCATGACCGCTGGGGCGTGGGATGATTTTAGGGAGTGCAGGAGATTTAGAGCTTTGCGGGTGCCATCCGGGGCCTGCCTCCCCTTTACAAATCCGACCTGGTCGGAATGTATGATCTCGGGGAGGATCTCAAGCATCCTATTCGCAAGGGTCTTGGAATAAATTTTTATGTCCGCATTTAGCAATGAGATCGGACGGAAATTTGATGGGTCATCTGGGGTTTTACCTACTTTTGGCAGGACTACAATGGTGGCCTGAAGGGCCTCCTCTGGGAAAGATCCGCACCGTATGGCAGTGTTGAAGTATTTAACTAGGTATGGGGACAATAGGCCTGAGAATAACTTATAGTATTCGGATGAATACCCGTCGGGGCCAGGAGCTTTATGGCTTTTCAGGTTTAAGATTGTTTCTGTGACTTCAGGGACAGACATTTCCCTATCCAGTTCTGGCGCTTGTAAATTGGTAATGCTTGGGAGGTTTAGATTGTTTAAGAAGTTGTCTATCACCGTTTTGTTTGGTTGGGTAGAGGACGGGTCATCGTTCAGATTATACAGTTCGCTATAATAAGAGCAAAATTTGTCTGCTATCTGCTTCGGGTGGGTAATTTTAAATTCCTTATGTTTTGAGTTCCACACGAAGGGGATGGTGGCTTTAACCGACTTTCTTTTAACTAGATTGGCCATCCATTTAGACGGTTTATTTAATGAGGAATATATGTTGGCTCTATGGGCTGTGACTTCTTTATCGAAATCGCTTTGTAATGTTTTGCGGAGCTCAAGTCTTGTTTTGAAAAGCTTATTGTGAGTAAGTGAGGAAGGGTTGCTACACAGTTCAGCCTCCAAGCGTTGTATCTCCAGCACCAAGGTCTCGGTTTTGTCCAATTTCTTTTTTTTGTATCTGGCACCTAATTTGATAAGCACCCCTCTCATAAACGGTTTATGGGCGTTCCACAGGATGCAGGGATCTATATCTGGAGAGTCGTTTACAGCGAAGAATTCCTCCATACTTTTTCTAATTTCCGTTTTATATTCAGGGATTTTCATTAAGTATACATTGTTTTTTCACATTCTAGCTGGTTGTTTGGGCTTGCCCAAAGCTATTGTTGTCACTATTGGGGCGTGGTCTGACCACGTGGCCGTGCCAATTTCTGCTTTCACTACTGATGTTATAAGTTGCTTGTCAACCAGACATAAATCGATGCGTGAGAACGATCTATGACAGGGGGAGTAAAACGTATATTCCCTAGACGCGGCATTGAGGCAACGGAAAGTGTCAAAAAGTGCATGTTTTCGTAACCAGTGGTTTAGACAGGCGCCTATTTTTTTTGAATGCTGGGTAGAGTCGATGGTTCTCTCTGGGGTCAGGTTAAAATCTCCGCAGAGGAGCAGTGGGCCTTTCGCTATTTTGCATACTTTTTTTTTATAAGCTTGTTTAAGAAGCTTACTTGTTTTCTGTTTGGGGCGTAGATGTTAATTAGGGTGATCGGGGAACCCCTCAGTTCCCCCACCAGGGCTATGTAGCGGCCACCAGGATCACATATTTGTTTTGTAAGATTGAATGGAGTGGATTCCCGGAACGCCACCATAACCTCAGCCTGTTTCTTTGGGGCGCATGCAAATATGGTATGTGGAAATTTTTTATGGACCATGCGGTATGTGTCAGTGTCTAGTAAGTGCGTCTCTTGTATACATACGACGTCGATGTTGTTGCGGAGGGCCTCTTTCCACGCGAAGCTTCTCTTCTGTGGGAGGTTAATCCCGTTGGCATTCAGCGACAGAATTTTCATAGCCATACTGCTGGAGCGAGCATTCTGGAGCTAAGAGACGGGGATCTTAGGTGCGTAGCGATGCCTAGTAAAACAGAACTAAGTAAAAAACAACAGTTTGTTACGAAGAAAGCTATACAGTTGTAGGTTGTTAGGTCTTGTAGTGAAACCGTGTTGTGAGCAAGAAAGTGACAGCAAAGAAAAGTAATAGGAGAGTGGCAAGCGGTTGCTTGCTGGAGCATTTGGGGGGGATTAAAGTTCGCGAGAGTGTCTTGCATGACTCTCTAGTCTGCCATTTCTTATGGCAGTGGAAACTGTTGGGCAGAAAAGGAAGGAAGAACTCCTCGCTTGATTCTCTAGGAGAAACGTGGGTATGGTCTTCTCTCCCGAGACCTTCCAGGGGAGTCTCCGGAGCGGGCGGAGGAAAGTTCCTTTATCTTTAGACCCCACGAATTTAAAGTGGCTTTGGCTGAGGTGAGGTCATGGAATACATGGGACGTGTTTTCTCTGGTGACAATAATCTTCGTGGGAAAGCCCCACCTGTACGGAATGTTCGCCTCTCTCAGAGCTAACGTTACACTTGCGAAGTTTCTCCTAGCTAGCATAGTAGTTGCCTGGGAGAGATCGATATATAGGCGGATGTCAGCGTAGGGGCTTGGCAGGGTTTTCATTTTCCTCGCTGCGTGCATGAGGGCATCTTTAGTGCTGAAGTGGGGGATCCTCACAATGATGTCTCTGGGACTGTTATCTTTTAAAAACTTCGGGAGAGGGAGCTTATGCGCTCTGTTTATCTTAAGCTCGTGTTCGGGGAGATTCGGAAGCATCTTCTGGATCAGGCGTGTGACTTATTCAGAGATTTCGGTGTTGGATATTTTTTCCGAAACTCCCCGGATCTTGACGTTGTTACGTCTGTTTCTATCTTCCAAATCAATTAACTTATTTTGTAGCGTAGTGACCGTCCCTTCTAAGTCATAGTGGGCATCAATGAGCTCATTGTGTGATTTTACAAGCTCCTCCATTTTGTTCTCAGTATTGTTCAATCTTTTAGGGACTTCTGAGATTGACGTGTCAACGTGTTGGGACAAGCTCCTTAAGTCAGCTTGTATTGTATTTCTCAAGGCTAGTATCGCCTCTTTAATGTATGATTCTGAAGCCGGTTTATCAGATGCAGACAGATTGTCGATTTCACCCTCAGTTACAGGTTGAGCTGTGATTATATCAGGGCTCTCTCCCTCTCTAGTGTCTGTCATTTTTTGCCTTTGCTTAGCTGGGCTGTTTGAGGCAGATTGGCCTCCCTGTGCTGTCGCCGGCGCCATTTTGTTTTTGGAGCTGCGGCTTATAGGGGCCCCGGGCTTTTGCTTATTCCCTGCTGGTGCCCCTTTCTCTTCTTGTCCTGATCCCTTTATCCCCTCCTGTTCTCTGTCCTCATCCTCTCTGCTAGTGGGTATCGGGATCTGGGATTTGCGGAGATCTCTTACCGGGGTTCCCGCTGCTGCTTCCGACGCTTCCTCTGCCGCCATTTCAGGGAGAGAGCCGCGCGGCGCAAAGAACTCCTCCAGGCGCGCCGGGATCACTTTAGAAGCTCTTCTCGCCGCCGCCATGGTCCTGAGAGGTTTATCTTGCAGATGGTAACTTTTCAGTGTCCATTGAGTGCCATTTCGTTGCTGAGAGTCGCTGCCGAGCGGAGCCTACACAAACGCCGCCGTCTCGGACACACTCCAGGCCACGCCCCCCGACTGATCGGCTTCTTTGAGAGCATTTTACCTGTCACTCTGGAGTCACCCTGTTTCCTCTTCTACCAGTTGTCTTTGTCTCTTGGCATTTTTTGCAAGTAGACACAAGTTGAAAAAGGAAGTTGCTAACTGCGTCTCATATCTTCTGTTTGCAGCATTAGGGTGAAGTCAAATGAGTGTTTTTTGTGCATGCCCATGTGTGCAAAAAAAGCGCGTCTGATAGAACCATTAGGTCGCTATGTAGTGTTCACATGTCTGTCTTTTACAGGCGCAAAATACTTGAACTTGCAAATGATAGGACATCCGTGCGCCGGGAAGGTCTGTGCTACGCGTAAAATATTGTCACAGGGGATTCCCCTCATAACTGAACACTGTGACAGCACTGTCACGGTGTTGAGTGATGATGGGACTCCCTGTGGGGATATAATAATCCCCTGCCACAGCTGTAACAGCTGTGGCAGAGGATCACAATGTTCTCCCATTGCTTTCACTGGGACCGATGCTGCAGCTGCCTCATTGAAAGCAATGGGATGTAGGCAACCCCTGCAATGATTTTTGGGTATTGAAATATAAACCCTCCCAGGAAAATCATGCTTAGCTGGTGTACAAAAAAAATAAATTATATATACATACACACACACATCCCCTTCCACCTCTGTCAGGGTTACAGCGCGTCTTCTTGCTTGGTCGCCGGCACTGCTCTAGAGCCCTTTCTGCTGGCCAGGGATTTAAAAATCCCCACCTCCAGAAAGTGCTGGGTCTAATTGGCTGAGCGCTCAGCTAATGACAGGCAGCTCTCAGTCATTCATTGAAGGACAGCTGTGTGCTCCTTCTGATTGCCTGAACGCTCAGTCAATCAGACCCAGCACTTTCCGGAGGCAGAAATTTTTAAATCCCAGCCAGCAGAAAGTGTTTCAGAGCAGTGTCAGGGACCAAGCGAGAAGATGCACCAGAGCCCAGCAGAAATGGAAAGGTATGTATGTATATTTATATTTGAAGGCCTTCCCCAAAAATCACTGCAGGGATTGCCTGCATCCCATTGCTTTTAATAGGGCAGCTGCAGTGCCGGCCCCACTGAAAACAATGGGCACAGAGCTACAGTCACATGTATCTTTAAAATGCATGGAGCACATTTTTTTGCCCAAATGAGTTCATCTTGAAATCTAAGCAACTGTTCACTTTCTTTCTCATCTTGAACTTCAGGGTCTGTATTGACTACATCTACTGTTATCAGAGAAGCAGTATTTTTCTTGTTCTTTGCAATTTTACTACCTGTAGTCCCAAGAGATAGTGGGTTGCTACTAGCAACTACCTGACTTTCACAGGAAACTAAACTGGCAACACCTCTCTAGTTTGCCTTCAGTCTTAGTACTACATGCACTTTATTCATAATTTCTAGAAGCACATTTGAGCTAACTCCCACAAGGGCGTTGCCTGAACTCCCTGTAACAGTCTATTCACATTCTGCCTTTACCTGTGTGGATTGGAGAATATGTTTTACAAATTCTAGACATTTCATACACCGAACAAAACATTTCATTATCCTTCTCACATGAGGCTTCTGTGTCAAAAGAAAACTTTTTCTGCAACACATTTCTTATGTTTTCATTAGATGTTAATGCACATTGTGCAGGTTTCACTGCACCACCCTGAAAGGAAAATATATCATGCAATATTTCCATTACTTTGTTTAGTGTACTCTGCAGACACGTCTCTCCTAGATGCCAGTGCACACTATACAGTTTGAAATCTTTGCTGGCCTCCTGGCCATAGGAAACTTTTTGCTTCCCTCCTCAACTGCATTTTCTCCTGGCCCTTTAACAGCAATCTGGCACTCTGTGCGCCATTCCCTGCCACGGCGTCTTCCGCTAATTGTGGTAACCTGGGGTTTTCTCGCTCACTGGGACCACCATCTTCTCCCCTCAAAATGATTGGCACCAATTTATAAAGAAAGACTCAGAACCACTGAAAGACTTGAAATTTGGGCTTCTAGCAGTTTTATTTCACACAACTGCCAACTGGAAACTCTGAAATTATACTGTTACAGAGTCCCAGTCATTATCACCTACCTGGGGTGTCTAAGGGTTGTATTTTCCTGTGAAAAGCAGGATGGGCCCAGTCTGGTCTCTGCCGAACCTCAGTCTCCCAGTTCCTGATGCTGCTTTTGCAGCCTCTCTCTCTCTGGCTTTTAGACAACTTCCTATTTTATAGGAGTGTGCCTGAAAGTTTTACCTCCTCCAAGCACACAGCTGTCCCAGCTAATTTAGCACACAGAATGTCTAATTTCACTCCCTCTGCAGGTTGGTCTGTGTACTGCTGCACTGCATCTCATACACTAATAAAACTCTCTGTGTTGACACACATCCTAATAGTGCCCCTTTTGTGCCCTCTCACACTGTAACAGTGCCCCGTCACTCAATAATAGTACCCTCTCTGTGCCACCAAAGATGGCAATACCGCGTTTCCCTAAAATAAGACCTACCCCATAATAAGCCCTACCCTGATTTCAGGGGGGAGGTTGAAATATAAGCTCTACCCTGAAAATAAGCCCTGACTACACTACATGCAGAAGGAAAAAAAGCAATACACACCTAGCACGTGCTGTCTGGGTCCCTCCTGCTGGTCTCTGGCGCTCCTGCAGGCTTCTGTGCAGTCCTCAATGCCGATGGAGCATCTCTTGCTGGTAATGGCACTTGAGTACCCTGCCTCCAGCAAGCGATTGATCTGGGTAGTTCAGGAGAGCTGCCTCAGCCAATCAGATTCGACGCTCTATGAACCAATCACATCCATTCATTGAATTGCTCTGGAGGTTGGGTATTCAAGCCCTGTTACCAGGAAGAGATGCTCTGTCTGTGTTGGGGACTACGTGGAAGCTTGCCGAGTGAGTGCCAGAGACCAGTGGGGGACCGAATGGCTGTGATTGGCTCATCGAGCGCTGGCTGTGATTGGCTGCTGGTGCTCGATAAGCCAATCACAGCACTCGCTCTGCTGGGGGCAGGGTATTAAAAGCCCTGTCACCAGCAGAAGCTCAGCTGTGAGATGAGAAGGACGAAGTTTACCACAGTGCTGCCGCTGTGGGGGGGGGGGGGGGGGGTGGAGGACTTTAGCTAGGTTTTATTTTCAGTGGAGGCCTTATATTTCAAGCCTCTCCCGAAAACCTGATAGGTCTTACTTTCGGGATAGGACCTATTTTGGGGGGAAACACGGTAGTGTCTCCATTGTGCTGCCTGTTATGACTGCCTTAGGGTGACTACCCACTACAGTTTTTTTTTTTTACAGCGAAATTCGCAGCATTTATTTTTTTTGCAGGGGTCTATGGTACTTGTAATGTTAAAATCGCGATCGCGCAAGATTGCGATTTCGCGATAAATTGCGGTTTTGCGCCATCGCGGTTTTAACAGTCCCATAGACCCCTGCAGAAAAAAAAACGCTGCAAATTTCGCGTAGTGGGTAGTCTCCCTAAATAAGCGAATTTCTTACATAGCTCACCATGTAATACTATTTGTATCCTGATTCCTCTTCCAGTCCAGCACTCTGTCACTTGTCCTTTTTACATTATATGTATGGGGCACAGGGTCAATGTCATTTATGTTTCATCTTGCTAGATGGTGCCACAAATGCTGTACATAGTTGGGAGATACCCATATATGATATGTTAGAGTAATGTAGAGAAGCCCACCTGTAGTACAGTGAATCTGATGTATACATCACTATGTGTGGCTGAAGGAAAGCCATACTATAGGACTACTTGGTTGTCTCCGTAACTGCTGACCACACCTGGCCATTAGTATTTGCAGATGATACAAAACTATGTATTAATGCAAGAGATGACACAATGTGGTTGCAAGTGGATCTGGATAAGTTGGAGACTTGGGCAGAAAACTGGCAAAAGAGGTTTACCATTGATAAATGTAGGGTTATACACAGAGGCAGAAGAAATATATGTCACCATTACACACTAAATGGGAAACCAGTGGGTAACACTGACATCAAAAAGGACTTGGGGGTTGTAGTTAACTGTAAGCTTAACTAGAGCAACCAGTGTCAGGCAGCTGCTGCCAAGGCAAATAGGATCATGAGGTGCATCAAAAGTAGACTAAAGGCACATGATGAGAACATTGTTCTTCCTCTTTACAAGTCACTGGTCAGACCACACATGGAATATTGTGGACAGTTTTGGGTATTGGTACTCAAGAAGGACATATCAAAACTTAAGCAGGTACAAAGGCAGGCAACTAAAGTAATAAATAGAATGGGCGGACTACAATATCCAGAGAGGTTATCAAAATTGGGGTTATTTAGTTTAGAAAAACGACGGTTGAGGTGCGTCTTAAGAACTATGAATAAATATATCAGGGAACAATGCAGAGATCTCTCCTATCATTTATTTATACCCAGGACTGTGACTGTAACAAGGGGGAAACCTCTGTGACTAAAGGTATGAAGGTTTGTACACCAACATAGAAGGAGGTTCTTTACTGTAAGAGCACACACAGTAAAGAACCCCTGCCTATGGAACTCTCTGCCTGTTATAATCACTAATAACTTCAGAAGGGCTTTTACTTCAGACATTATTTGGATTACTGACTTCAATCTGGCAAGGAACTTTTTCCCTTAAATGGGGAAAATTCGCTTTTACTTCTTTGTGGTTTTGCCTTTCTCTGGATCAAAACTAGAAATTGGTAATAGGCTGAACTGGGTAGACATATGTAGCTTTTTGGCCTCATTACTATGTTGCTACCGTGTTTCCCCAAAAATAAGACAGTGTCTTATATTAATTTTTGTTCAAAAAGGTTTAACTTTTTTACATGTAGAGCTGCCTGGACACTATTTAAATTGACTTTTTAAATTAACTGTTAGCAGGGCTTAATTTTGAAGTAGGGCTTATATTTCAAGCATCCTCAAAAAGCCTGAAAAATCATTTTGCATCCTCGAAAATTCTGGAAAATCATGCTATGTCTTATTTTCCAGGTATGTCTTATTTTCAGGGAAACAGGGTATATTACTAGAACCAAGCTTGGTAAATAAATACAGAACAAGAGCCTCTGCTAATACAATAATAGAATCAAGCTCATAACATAAATAATATCCCAGAACCAACCTCAGTACATTAATGCAGCACCAGAACCAAGGTTATAACATAAACAAGCTCATTTTCTGTACAGCAACAGAACTGAGCTCAGTACACGAATACACCAACAGAACCAAGCTCATAAGGGCCCATTCACACTGGTATATTTTCCAGCCATTTGCTGTCCATGTATTCCACAAACAGCACACAGCCCCATTATAGCCTGTGAGTCTATTTAGATTGCGGCTTTTTCACACAGACCGATGATCTCTTTATGAGAAATTATTGCACTATGAGACTAGAAGATACAATGTGATTACCTATTACTGATTAGACAGCAAATTAGTCTGTGTGCTGCCAAATGTGTGTTGCACCGGAGTTTTTAGAAAAGGACACACACATGGCCACGTGAATAAGTGTTAACATAAATACAGAACCACAACCAAGCTCATAACATAAACACAGCATTAGGGTCATCTTATAGGGGTCGTCCGTAAAGATGAGCGAGCGTACTCGGCCACGTCCCTTTTTCGCCCGAGTACCGTGATTTTCGAGTACTTCCGTACTCGGGCGAAAAGATTCGGGGGGGGGGGCGCCGTGGGGAGTTGCAGCGGGAAGTGGGGGGGAGAGGGAAAGAGAGAGAGGGCTCCCCCCTGTTCCCCGCTGCTACCCCCAGCTCCGCCACGCCTCCCCCCGCACCCCGGCGCCCCCTGAATCTTTTCACCCGAGTACGGAAGTACTCGAAAATCATGGTGCTCGATCGAGTAATTACTCGAAACGAGTATATTCGCTCATCTCTAATCGTCCGGGGGCAATATGATTTTTTTTTTTTTTTAAATAGATCCAAATCTGTTAAAACAAGAAAAGCTGCTGTACTCACCTGTTCTTCCCTCCAGCGACCCAGTGCTGCAGCTTAATGGTCCTCCCAATCTTTGCTTAGGAACAGCTACCAACGAACCATGGCAGCCAGTCAGAGCCCACATCAGTCAGGTATCATTCTCCTGGCATCATGGCTCCCAGCATCTGAGCGGCGATGTCAGGAGAATGGAACTTGACCACGATGGTCTGTGATTGGTGGCTACCCTTCCTTAACAAAGACTGAGAGGACCATCAGGCTGCAGTAGAGGATCACCATGGAAGAGGTGGGAAGTGTCACTGGTTTATTCTTTCAATAGACTGGCATCTGTTTAAAAAAAATCCTATTGCACCCAGACAGCCCCTTCTAGGGTGCACTTACACTCTGCTGATTTTAGTGTGGATTCAGACCAAATTCATACCATTTGGATTTTGACATGGATCTACAGAAGTTTTCACCCTTAAAACCCGAAGGGAGAAAATCTTCTACAGGTCTGCATCAAAATCCACGTCCAACTCTGCACCAGTGGTGGAGATTTTGCCACAGAAAGTGCTAAAGATTTTTTTGCTCTGCAAAATCCACACTAAATCCCTTGTGTGAGCGCCATCTAAGGATACAGCTACAGTTATATCTGAGGAAGAAGGAATGCCCAGTCCACTAAATGTCTCTGGTGGACTGTCTCCAGGCCTATGCTCCCCAGCACAGTCTGCTCCAGGCAGCTGATATGAGCATTGAGCAGCTGATATGGCGTAGTATTGATATGAGGGGGGCTGCTATGACTTCTGTAGGGGTTAACAATTACCCTTTTACACAGGTCATACCATTCCTGGTAATATCAGCCCTGCCTGAGGAACAGAAATTACTGATCGTGGATTTCCTTTTGCGTCCAACGACTTACTCAATTAGGAATGTTTACACCCTTTCCATATTAATTCTGAATTGATTATGCGCATAAGAAGATTTCACACTGACACAGGTTCAGCATGTATAAGCTTCCTCAATTCTACTTTAATGTTGGGCGCGCAGCCTCTTTTAAAAGAGTTTAACATATCTGCATATCTGGGCAGGTCAAAGATTACATAGATACAACGTATTGTTCAATTATTGGATAAGCATCTTGCAATTCTTCCATCCTCCGGTCATCTGTGATTGGCCATCAGGGAGTGGTCGAGATGAGTGGGTTGTCTCGGACCCATGTGTGGTTCCTTCGATATGATTGGATGTTACATCATGAATTAGTAATTGCACAAACCTCCCATGTTATTTGCATAAGTTTCCAGTAAACTTGCTTGGGTAATTATTGCGGTATCTAAAAGCGGTACTTGTCTCATGTGCGGTTATCTATGTCTGATCCTACTTCTAAATTTACAAAACAGATGGAAAATGTAACGTGTTTACACTATATATTATCTTGTCAGCGTTTTGAGAACAGGAGTTTCATTAAAGGAAGTATTGCATATTGCGTAAATGTAAGAACAGAAGGCAAACATGACATTTGGTTATACCGAGTGTTAACTCATGAATACAGGTCCAATGTCCACTACAAAAGGCCCAAAACCCAATACAGCTATATTGGGTTTCCACCACACTATGACTTCTGTAGTAGTGAAATGAGGGGGGCTGCTGTGACTTCTGTAGGGGTTAACAATTACCCTCTTACACAGGTCATACCATTCCTGGTAATATCAGCCCTGCCTGAGGAACAGAAATTACTGATATAGTCCAAATATAGCCCTGCCCTGATTTACCTTGAACCACTAAAAACACTCCTGCAGAGCCCTTGTGCCTCTACGGAAACGCAAATCAGTCCAACAGCAGCCCAGGCAGTAATCAGTCCGAGCCTCCCTGGTGACATGTAACTCAACTCAGTCAGGGAGTAAACTGTCACTGTTCCAGCTCTATTCCCAGCTTGGAGAGGTGGAGGGGAGTCTGTCTCCAGTGATAGGGAACACATCATTGCAGCAGTACAGTCCAGTTGAATGCTGGGTGAGGGCAGATGGGTGGCAGAGCTAGCATCACAGACAGCCAATGCTACACTTCCAAAGGTGAAGAAAACAAAAATAGGGAAGGAGCTACCTTAATGGGCAAATGATTTGGAAAAAATATAGGTAGAGGAATGTGCAGAAGATTTGATTCTTCTCTCTCATTAAGATGATGTGTCATAGAAAAGACCTAATTGTTCAGGTGCAGCCAACCCAATGATAGTCACACTGGCAGGTGAGACTATTCTGATTGATTAGTGAAGAAAAAATGTGATGGGTGTAGGTGCAGCCAATCGATATATAAAGTTCAGTACAATACAGGAAGTAAGCTCAGCTTCTCCGCTTTATTTTAAACCAGCATAAAAATACACGTTTCGGAGCAACGCCCCCCCCCCCTACCCCCTCAGTTATAGATGGGAATACACTATTACAAATAACAGATTAGAAAAGGAAAGACGCATGTACAATAACTATAGTACAAAAAAAGTAGGTAAACGAACAAAGAGAGAAAAAGAAAAAACAGAGGAAAGACTTTTAAAACTCCTGTGATGCAATAAGCAATATTAAAAGTTATGGTGGAATGATTGGTCAAATGGGTAGTTTCCAGGGAAGATAGTAATACTACAGTAAAAGACTAGTTGTGGATTTCAAATGAAACAATAGGCAAACTCGAGCATAATGTTTGGGTGTAGAGGGCTTACCCTTATGTTGGCTGTTGGTATGTGCATGGTGTACCCGGTGGAGAGGCGGAGCAGTGTGTGTATGCCTTCTCCCCTGGTTTATAAAGTCATAAATGTAGGAAAAACAAAGAAGGGAAAAAATAATAATACATTTTTCCAACTTGATCAAGTTAGAGAGAAAAAAAAATGTCCACAATACAACTTGATAAAGTTGCGAAAAAGGGAAAAAAAAAGAAGGGGTGAGAAAAGATACAAAGCATTATTCAGAAGATTGCATACAGGGTTTCACAAAATGAGGCTACATGTCATTGGCACAATATTTATAGAAGAGTGCATGTAGGCCCCTGGTCCAATATCGGTCCCGCAGTCCTAGAAATAGATCATATCAAAAATTCTCCAGCGCCTCATATAGGCCTGCAGGGAACTGTCTATTTTCCTTTGCGATTTGTTCAAGGGCTATTACTTTAAAATTGTCAAAACTAGAATTGTGTTTAATGGACGCATATCTTGATACACCGTGTGTTAGGAATCTGTGGATGTTGATTCTGCACCTTAAAGGGGTTGTCCCGTGCCGAAACGTTCTTTTTTTATTCAATAGGCCCCCCGTTCGGCGCAAGACAAACCCAAGGGATGGGTTAAAAAAAAAAGGTTTAGTACTTACCCGAATCCCCGCGCGCGGCGACTTCTTACTTACCTTACCAAGATGGCCGCCGGGATCTTCACCCACGATGCACCATGGGCTCTGTGCGGTCCATTGCCGATTCCAGCCTCCTGATTGGCTGAAATCGGCACACGTGATGGGGCGGAGCTACGAGGACCAGCTCTCCGGCACGAGCGGCCCCATTCACCAGGGAGAAGACCGGACTGCGCAAGCGCGTCCAATCGGGCGATTAGACGCTGAAATTAGACGGCACCATGGCGACGGGGACGCTAGCAACGGAGCAGGTAAGTGAATAACTTCTGTATATTACAAAGTGCATTAATATGGCCATGCAGAAGTGTATACCCCCTCTTGCTATCGCGGGACAACCCCTTTAAAGTTGAGAAATTGTTTAAAATGTTCCCCTGTATTAAAGCTTGAACATTCGGTAGTTCTGCTGGTAATATTGAAGCAGTATTTACATATTCTTACATTGCATCTGAAGCAGCTATTTTTAAGGCATTTTGTCCTTCATTAGATAATTAGTGTTTTTTTTGTGAATGTTACCTGTCAAGTAGGCGTCTTGTGATGGGATAGGCCAATGTTTGTTGAGGATTTCTCTGATTAGGGAATGTGAATGATTGTGATTGGTAACTAAGCTGAGGTTATACTGTTGAAGTTCTTCCGTGATCGGAGTTGGGTTTCTTTGTAGACATTCTTCTTGTGTTGTGTACTGAGGTTGTGTGAAAAAAATCACCAAAGGGGATCAAGCTTTAAAAAGCTATTGTTGTTTTTAATAGGAATTTCTTATTATGTTACATCAATTTATAATTATTTTATTCTTGTGCCCTATAACAGTACATAATGCTTTATTGTATGACTGACACGCGTTTCCTGTTTTTTCTTTTTCTCTCTTTGATTACTTACTTTTTATGCACTATAATTATTATATACACGCCTTTTCTAATCTATTATTTGTAATAGTGTATCCCCATCTATAACTGTGGGGGGGGGGGGGGCGTTCCCCCAAAATGCTTACTTCCTGTATTGTACGGAACGTTATATTTCGGTTAGCTGCGCCTACACCCATCACATTTTTTCTTCAGTAATATGCAAATCTAGCATCAGTAAGATGATCTGAACATGCATGCCTGCAGCACCAGAGCAGCGTCAGGGATATCATTTATGTAATTTACAGGGGCTGAGATCAGCCCATTTTACTATGGAGCAGTGACATGACTCACCCAGGAATCTGCCGGGCTGGGCAGATTATCAGTGCAGGCCAGACCCTGCGACCACCACAACTTAGTTTCCTGCCAGTATGTAAACTCACAGAAACTTCTTCACCTACTTCTTACATCTGAGCGGCAGACGCCTCCCCAGCCTCATCCTGCACTGAGACTAGGAGACTCGGGAGGAGTCAGTTCGCTCAGACATCAGATGCCCCTGAAGAGGTTTTTGTAAGGTTAAATATTGGTATGAGGCTGAGTTGCAACTGTAGGTCCTGCACAGGGTTCAGTGAAGGCAGTTGTTGAGGTGAGGGGAGCCATTGGGGCCCCCTGGTTTAGGGGAAGAGATGCGACTGCAACTCCTGTACCTTTGCCAGTGGTAAGAAGCAAAATTCTACATCAACAACCCTTGAGTATATTTTTTTACAGGAACAAGTAGTGCAGTCTGCATTGCTATGTGTTAATTTTAAAAAATGGAAACCTAATGGAAGGGAGGAAAAACTGAAAGCTTTCCATTTGCTTTCTTTTTTTTTTAAACCCGTTGAAATCAAAGGGGGCAAAAAAGGGAAATGTTTTTTTTTCCGTTTTAACCCCTTAATGCTGCAGGGCATACAGTTATGTTCTGCACATTCGGCGTATGTATGAAGGGATATTGTGGGGCAATCTTGCTTCATACAACGCAGCTGCCAGCTGTTAAAGCCGACACCCACCCGCAACAACTCCAATAAGTTGCACAGCGCATCGGAGCTGTTAAGCCTTTAAATACCACCATCAATTCTGACACTGGCATTTAAATTCCCCGACCGATGTTCGGGTATCCCCTACTGCTGCCCCCAATGAGATCGTGGGTTGCCATGTGGGTATCATGGCAGCCGGGAGCCTTCTGAAGGGCCCCAGGGCTGTCCTAGCAAAATGCCTATCAAGCCGTGCTGTGGCATTACATCATACTGCAGGAGCGATCAAAGCATCGCAATTTATTGCCTTCTCTGGGAACTAATAAAAAAGTAAAATTAAGTTTTAAAAAAGTTTCACTAATTATTAAAAAAATAAAAGGTAATAAAAGTTTAACCCCCCGTTTGCCATGTTTATAAATCTAAACAGAAACGCATATAGGGTATTGCTGCATCTATAGCAGTCTGATCTATTAAAATAATGTGTTATTTACCCCACAGAGGGAACGTTGTCCAAAAAAGAGTAAAAAATAAAAATAAAGAACACCAGAATTGTGCTTTTTTTTTGTTCACCCCAAGAAAAAATGTTATAAAAAGCTAAGCAAAAAGTTGTATGTGCTCCGGAATGGTACCAACGAAAACTACAGGACGCTTCACCAAAAATGAGCACATCTATGTTGAAAGAAAAATAAAAAATGATAGCTGTCAGAAGATGGCAGCAGAAAGGAATTTAAAAAAATTAAATATCTTTGAAAAATATAAATGTAATACAACAAAAAAAAACAACGATATGTTTGGGATCCTAGTAATTGTACTAATCCATAGAATTAGGGTATCATGTTGTTTTTGTTGCAATGTGTACGCCATAGAAACAAGACACACTGAGGGCTGTTTCAGATTATCGTATATCAGCCGGGTATTCACGCTGGCCGATATACGGCGTCTGTCTGCAGGGGGAGGAGGCAGGGAAGAGCCAGGAGCAGTTCTTTGAACAGCCCTAAATGATAACAGAATTTCATTTTTTCCATTTCACTGCACTTAAAATGTATTCAAAGTTTTTCAGTACATTATATGGTAGATTAAATAGCACTAGGGATGAGCGAGTATACTCGCTAAAGCACTACTCGCTCGAGTAATGTGCTTTAGACCAGTATCTCCCTGCTCGTCCCTGAAGATTCGGGGGCCGACGCGGGGAGCTGCGGGGGAGAGCGGGGAGGAACGGAGGGGAGATCTCTCTCTCCCTCTCTCCCGCCCGCTCTCCCCGCCGCAACTCACCTGTCAGCTGCGGCGGCTCCCGAATCTTCAGGGACGAGCAGGGAGATACTCGGCTAAGGCACATTACTCGTACGAAGATGAAAAGATGAAAATGTAAAAAAAAAAAGAAAAGGGCTGCGGCCTTAAAGGGGTTGTCCCGCGCCGAAACGGGGTTTTTTTTTTTTTCAACCCCCCCCCCCCCCGTTCGACGCGAGACAACCCCGATGCAGGGGTTAAAAAAGAACACCGCACAGCGCTTACTTGAATCCCCGCGCTCCGGTGACTTCTTACTTACCGGTTGAAGATGGCCGCCGGGATCTTCTACCTCCGTGGACCGCAGCTCTTCTGTGTGGTCCATTGCCGATTCCAGCCTCCTGATTGGCTGGAATCGGCACGTGACGGGGCGGAGCTACACGGAGCTACACGGAGCCCCATTGAGAAGAGAAGAAGTGGACTGCGCAAGCGCGTCTAATTTGGCCATTAGACGGTGAAAATTAGACGGCAACCATGGAGACGAGGACGCTAGCAACGGAGCAGGTAAGTGACAAACTTTTGATAACTTCTGTATGGCTCATAATTAATGCACGATGTACATTACAAAGTGCATTAATATGGCCATACAGAAGTGTATAGACCCACTTGCTGCCGCGGGACAACCCCTTTAAGGGGTTAATTTAGCTTTTCTGTTCTAAAAGCAGAACAGGGAAACAGAATTATAACCAACAGCACTGAATGCAGGTGTGAATGGGGTCTAAATGACCTTTTAGAAACTTTTTACATTATATGGGGATTTTTCAATGGCTTTTATCACTTTGGTTTGAGTGCTGAGAGTCCTACCCATCACAGCTGCTACTGCTGCCGGCCCCATTAACCAAAGGTGAAAGCCCTGGATGTGACAGCATCCATGGGTTTCACATCCAAGGAATCCCCCTGCTGTAGGTGTCACAGCTGCACCAGGGGATAGCGGGCAGCGCACTTTTTATGCGGAAAAGCGCGGCCAAATGCATTTTTTTCTGCCTGCCACCCGCTTTGGTCACACATTTTTGAATGCATGCGTTTTGAACACAAAACACCTGTGGGACTAAGCCCTAAAGGGCTCATCAGAGTGCTGTCCCTGCTATCTAGCTGAAGACAGGCTCAATATAAAGACTCTGCGCCCATCTCCAGCTAACAAGAAGTAATAGCACTTAAATGAGGCTTCAGCTGCTTCATTCTAACAATCAGTGGGGTCTCAGCATCTGCACCCCCAGTGATCAAAACTTTTCTCATGTCTCTATGATGTGTCCGTAATTTTTGGAAAGCGCCCTTCTTTATGTGACATAAATGTGAAACCTTATAAATGAATTCCTAAAACTTTTCTTTCCTTTGATTCGCATTTAGAACCTTGGAGATCTCTGTTATTCTAGTGACCAGTGTCATAGCGGGTGTTGCCACATTTCTCAATATTCTAAGTTTTCTGGTATGTGTACAGAAAACACGAAGAAATGTTTGGGTCAGGTGAGTACCTGTTACCAGCTGTTGTACATAACACACAATACCTTTCAATGTACACTAATAGCAGCGCTACAATGCCACCCATAGTCATATAAAGCACAAATATAGTGCAGTTCAGACCTAATACAATGCTTAATAATCAGGAGCCACTCATGGCAGAAATTTTCTGAACAGCAATTTGCATGTAGATTTTAATGCTCATTTTGACTGCAGATTCCACTATTGTATTGAATACATCCACATGAACACGCTGTGATTTTAAAGTCCGCAGCCTGGCTATTTTCTGCTGCTTATTTCTTCTGTTGTGAGTTAGTGAGTTTGATTAACCCCATTCACTTACACTGTACATTGTCGCAGAATTTCCGCATGCCATCCTCAACAATTCTACCAAGGGGGAAACTAGATGCACCTTGCTCCTACAATCAGTGAACTAGAAAAATCTGTTACGTCCTAAGGCTGGATTCACACGAACGTATATCGGCTCGGTTTTCACGCTGAGCCGATATACGTCGTCCTCATCTGCGGGGGGGGGGGGGAGGATGGAAGAGCCCAGGAGCAGGAACTGAGCTCCTGCCCCCTCTCTGCCTCCTCTCCACCCCTCTGCACTATTTGCAATGGGGAGAGGCGGGACGGGGCGGGGCTAATTCTCAAAACTTAGCCCCACCCCTGCCCCACCTCCTTTCATTGTAAATAGTGCAGAGGCGCGGTGAGGGGGTGGAGAGGAGGCAGAGAGGGGCGGGAGCTCAGTTCCTGCTCCTGGCTCTTCTATCCTCCTCCCCCTGCAGACAAACACACTGTATATCGGCTCGGCATGAAAACCGAGACGATATACGTTCGTGTGAATCCAGCCTAAGGCAATGAAAAAACACACACTTTATTCTTCCAAAATGTGACTTTTCGACCATGACAAAGACCTCAAGAGGTCAAACGTCACATTTTTTGGATATGGATGAATAAAGATAACAATATTACATATGCACCATATATGCTGCCATCTTTCTAAATTATTATTTGGTCTTTATTGGAGTTGGGGCTCAGATTCCTTGGTGGTTTGGCATATGAAGATTTGCATGCCTCACCCTTTTGGGTTAATCTATTTGTGTGCTGTTGACAAAAATTTTTACTTTGCATCTGACTAAATCATAGTAATGTGACTCCCATGAAAAATGGTTGGTCCTTCTCCTGCCACCCGGCCTCACCCAAGGCCAGTCGAGTCAGACCTTGACCTGCTGCCTGATTCCCATGTGCACTGTAATAGACTGAGCACTTGCTTTGTTGTAGGTAGAGCTGCAGTCCATATGGTCACATTGTGTTTCTTTTTGAGTCCTAATCGATAAATGAATGGTCAATTATTTACCTTATATGTTTGTCTGAAAAATAAGAACTGAGAATGTAATACTAGCAATAACTGTAAGCTCATGGCAGCGATGATATGGTCTGACATCTATTGTTTTATCTTGCATACAAAGAATTTAAAGCGGTTTTCCAATTTGCACACAACTTGCCTTCAATAGGGCTGCATGTAGTAATATAATAAACTGAGCATTACTTACCACTCTGCTGCGACCAGGATCCAGCACTGCAGCCCCGCTGTGGTCCCAGTGTTTGTAACAGCTGACATCACCTGGAGTTAGGTGACCATTGCAGCCAATTAGAGGCTTCAGTATCACTGCTCATTCTCTTGACATCAGTGCTTGCATGCTTAGCACCATGAGTTTGGAAACGTGACGCTGACTTCTGGTGATGTTCCTACATCATCATCAGTTTTATTTGTGTAACAACAGGTGGTGGATTTAACCACTACCTCCCCTGCAAGTACTGTGGTGGAAGTCCAGTATTCCTATATTTTGGATCGGTGGGCCTTGGCAGTAGACAGTTATCAATTTAACATTCTGTATACATACTTCTGTCTTGCTACAAATATAGTTCATGACAGTTGTGCAATAAGTACTTCCTACATATGAAAGTATCTGTTTTTCATAACTCTGCTGACAAAGATGGAATTTAGCCCGTAACCAACATGTATAAATATATTTGACTGTCCAGCTGCATGCACTAATAAGGAACTAGGAATCAGACATGGACAACCGCAGAAATTACCCAAGCAATTTTACTGGAAACGTATGCAAATAACATGGGAGGTTTGTGCAATTTATAGTTCATGATGTAACATCCAATCATATCGAAGGAACCCCACGTGGCTCCAAGACAACCCACTCATTTCATCCACCACCTGATGGCCAATCACAGATGACCGGAGGATGGAAGAATTGCAAGATGCTTATCCAATAATTAAACAATACGTTGTATCTATGTAATATTTGACCTGCCCAGATGGGCGGATTTGTTAAACTCTTAAAATAGGCTACACGCCGATCATTAAAGTTAGAATTGAGGAAGCTATGCATGCTGAACTTCGTGTCAGTGTGGGAACTTCTTATGCGCATTATCAATTCAGAATTAATATGGAGGGCTGTAAACATTCCAAATTGAGTAAGCCGTGATTCCGCAAAGGAATTCTACGACAGTGGTGGCCCATACGGGGAGTGATCGATAGGTTCCATAGAATTCGGACAGAAGACACGGACATATGCGACCTTGGACTTGGTGGGCCCAAAATATCATCAGAACACGGTGAGATAAATTAATTATCTATACCTGTGTGGCTAAGTTCAGGCTCGCCTATGTGCCGTGCCAGGCCGAATGATTTGGATCCGCACGACGACAGGTACTTCTTTAAGTCTCGATCACTCGATAAGAACCTGTCATAAGATATAAAGGAATGTTTACATGCCTGTCGTTTTGAGAGTACTGGTCGGTTGGCAAGGTCAGTGAATTGCTTTAAGGGAGAGGAAGTCCCCGCAGGGGCCCCCTGCTCGGGTCAGGTTTGGAGTCTAAAACCTTAGAGTCAGGGGGGCCTGACGGAGTAGTTTGACTAGGTGGTCCTGCTCTGGTCAGGTTTGGAGTCTAAAGCCTTAGAGACAGGAAACGGTCAAACGTCTGGACAGGCAACGCTGCTCCGTTAGAGTCTGGTAATAGACCTAGGAGGGGGGCCTGCCAGACAGTATCCCGAGGGGCAGTTTAGACTAAGCCAGCCGTACTGGCGCTCTGTCTATTTGTCTGTTTGTCTGTGGTATGAGAATACCACACATGTCTTGCCCAAATTGCAAAAAAGGATTGTTATTGACGAAAAGTACCCTCGGATGGGTCAGAATAATTCCTACCCTGCCCACCGCTGTGGTTACGGTCCACTGTTTGAGGATGGTGGTCCACAAATATTTGTTTATGGTTTAAATGTCCACGAGTAGATCCCTCCGTCTGAGGGTAGATTGATAAACTGTGTAGCGACAGAAATGCTAGAGACTCTAGGGCGGGGCATATTATGTCCGGCGTCTGAGGAGACTTTTATAATCATGTTGTTATATAGGAATAGTTTGTTTGTTGGTCATATAGAAGTAGTATCAGTCCTGCTCAACTGTGCCCGTAATTGTTTAGAGAAAAAAAAAAAAGCTGCAAACTTCATTTAAAAAGAGGAAGTGGAACTCTTAATAGAAGCGGAGCAATTCTTGTGCTGTAACATTTGTTAGTTATTTAACTAATATTGGATGTTGAAACTACTAGTATGTCTTGTTATGGAATCTAATCTTTGTCATACGCCCGTCATAAATGTAAAAAGTTGTATGCCACTCACATCCTGAGGGGGCTCTTAAGAATACAGACTGCGTAGCCCCACCATGCCCACAAGAAAATACATCTATGTTTGCCAAGTCCCCAATTCAATTGTAACCACCGCTGTGACAGAAGTTACAACATAATATATGTGATTTATGCATTAGACGTTAGAATTTCTCTAAGTGTCAGAAAAGAGGAAGTGAAGGTGGGCTGCAATGGCGTCTGTATTAATATACAAAGACACCAGCTTAGTGAATAGAGAGAATTGCAGTACATTACCAATCAGATGGAGATGCCCGGCATCTAAGACTGCATCTGCCCAGTCGCCGGAAGTCTGACAAAAACTGTTGTAAAAGTAGCCACATTCTCCTCTCGCTAGGCTGTCACGGGAGGGAGAGATTCTAAAAAGAGGAAGTTACTTGCCCTGTAGTCCCAGCACAAGTAACGTATATTCACAGACAATATAAAATAAATACATAAACTACAGGGAGTAAGAGAGACGGTAGAGAAGCCAAGGAATAGGAAACAAGCAGGTAACGATAAGGCCAGGTATCCACAGGAGGAACGGGGCAGATTGACCCGTAATTTGTAAAATGTAAATTGTGTGATGCATAAGACTTTATCTTTATTGGGTTGTGATGTGTACCCAAGGACTGCCAAACATTGAATGAGGGAATAAGGAAGTAAGTGATTAGCCACACTCAGAGGGGTGGAGCTAGATGATGCAAGAACACGTCTCTTATCCAAGGAGGGGGTAAGAATCATAGATAGCCAGAAGAAAAAGTTTTGTTTTTTTCTCCTGTCCCAAACTCAGCTTTCCACGGTTCCTGACAAATTATGAGACACCTACAAGATAGGCATAGGGAAATTGAATGTATCGACCATGATAATATATACGAGACCCAGATACACACCCCTGGGTCAAGCAGTATCCCCCTAGAAAAAAAAAAAAAAGGGTGAAGGGTCAGCCACACATGTTAGGTGCTGTGTGCTGATGCTTTGGAAAAAACTGCCAACCGGCCACAATTTCACTGTTAATTTCTCTTGCAGAAGGCTTTAAGGCCTGGAGGCCTCCAAAGACTAACCAAGTTCTGCAGGCCATACCTGTACATACACCCGTTGCCAAATTCCGCACCTTTCTGGACCTTGTTTCATACTGCCGGCTATACGACAGTATTGACACAAAAGCACGGAGGACAACCACAGCAATGAGGTTGGATCCAGTGACTTGAGGAGCTCCCTCATCTGCTTTTGCGGTGGCAGCAGTACAGGCAATGGTTGACAAATCTTCTAAGTTGGTATTGGACTACCCCTTAGTGGTCCACACCCCAAATGACACCCAGAACATACTCATGCAAGTGCAACCCAAGCACTTATCTCTGGCCTTATTAGATCCGGCTACAATGTGCTCTTTCCATGCCTCCCCCAATATTGCACAAATATTGCTCTGAGCTTCCCAATGTTGTAATACCTTGAATCCGGCTACTCTTCTTTTAATCAGGTATTCAGGTTCAAACGGGGGAGGGGAGGCATAGGTGATCTGAGTATGGCAGATCAGCTATTTTTTAAATAGCTTTATTGTAGTGATGTACACACTGTTAATGATGCATATTTTGAGTTTTCTTTTGTAGATGGTATCAGGGTGAGGATTGATGATTCCGAACCAGATATGCAGAGGTCACACAACAAGATGTCCTAAACGCAGAAGCTCTGCCTCCGCATGTCTCAGGGCAAGAAGCGGAACCGGAGGCCCTCACTGAGGCGTGTGGAGTGGTAGAAGGTAAGTCGGCAACTTTTTACACTGACTCCTGGAATGCATTTGGCATAGCTCATGATTATGGCCCATTATGGAAGGCCAGACAGCTTGTTATCTCAGTAGGACAGCCAATTAAGAATGGTGCAGCGGTGCAGAGTCTCATGGAAACCCTACTACTACTACCTGGCAATGGAGAATCCACACCGATTTCTACAACGGAGAAGCGAGAGATGACACCCTCGCCGACAACACAGCAAAAGCAGCGGCCCTCAAGCCGTGGAAGAAAGAAGAATAGATACTGACAGCATGAGTCAGTGATAAGACTTTGGACTTTGATAAAACCTTTGGACTTTGATAAGACTTTGGACTTTGATATGTCAAGGACTTTACAGTTACAAGTCAACGAGGAAAGAAAGCAGATGGGCTAAAATACGGGAGCGACAGCACAGGACGGCGTATGGCGAACAATCAACAGAACTTGCCTACAGAGGTCCCTGTTCCCCATGATGGCCCATGATGGAATAATGCAACACATCATGTCTGTTTTGGGTGTATTTCAGGCTTTTCACACACCCTACCATCCACGGAGTAGTGGGAAAGTAGATACAAAAGGCAATAGAGAAAATGGGTAAATTTTGAATTGAGTGTCTTTCATTAGTTTTTCTTTTTCCCAGGAGGATACATGCCACAGTAGCTGAATTTGGGGAATGATTTTCTTGTTAATTTTGTCATAGGCCTCTCCAAGGAATTGTTAGTAATGCATTCTGCAGTCTCTGCTTTTCCCCAGGTCCTACAGATGAGTGTCACAATCTAAAACCAGGTGACAGGGTCTATGTGGAAAAGTTTAAGAGAGAAACCCTGTTTGAATGTCCCTACCAGATGTTGTTCACCACCCCAACTGCAGTCAAGCTCAAAGGAAAACCCACTTGGATCCACACTTCGCACTGAAAAAACGAATGATCCTGCATATCCTTTAAATGCTATAATGTGGTACAATTCCTCTAACACACACCTTTGACTACTGTACACTAGCCCCCTGTTTCAGAACAAATTAATACAATCAAATGTGCAATATGAAGCCTACACTGAGGGTGAGAATCTAACACTGCATCGTGCTAAGAGAGACGTTGACGCTCCAGGTGGTAACTTTGATCCACATGTATATGTAGATGCAATAGGAGTGCCAAGGGGGGAGCGAGATTAATTTAATTCTAGAGATCAGGTTAAAGCAGGTTTTGATTCCTCATTTGCTTTTGTCACTGTTAATAATAATGTAGATTGGATGAATTATATCTCCTAACCTAATTCAGCAGAGGTTTGTAAACTACACCAGAGATGCTTTGCAAGGGTTAGCTAACCAGTTAGGGCCCACTGCATCCATGGCGTTCCAAAATAGAGTGGCCGTGGATATGATTTTCGCAGAAAGAGGTGGGGTATGCAATTTCCTGTACGTGTATTCTCCCTTTAATGTGACCAATGGTTCCCTTGTTTGAAAAAGATGAAGAGCCAGTTCCGATAATGCCAACCAGGTACGTTACCAGAAGAATGGAGAAATGTACCAGTACTGCGCCTGCCTCAGTCTCATAAGATGGACTGTCAGTGGACTTCCCATTTGCCTAGGGAAAGTGCAGAAGACCTTAGGTTCCGGCGAGGGCACACCCTGTGGGGTGTTAACTCGTACAGATAGAGGGTATGGATGCCCGGAAATAAGCCCAGGGAATCCATGGCCTCCTTCTGAGGTGAGGTAGGGATCCCTCCCCTTTTAGGAGTAGGGACTTACGGGCAGTGGGAAAACCCTGACGCAAGGGTGAGGCGACCTGGACGTGTTCACCATTAGGACTATCTCCAGGAGGGACAATGGTGTGGGTGAAGATTAGGGAGTCCCACGCCGTGCGTACCTGTGCACACTACTAGTATGTACTTCTAGTACAGCACATTAGAGTGAGAAGAGAGGCTCCTGGTGATAGTTTTGATCTACACGTATACATTGACATCATAGGATAGCCAAGGGGGGTACCTGACAAGTTTTAAAAATTAGAGACCAAGTTAAAACTAGATTCGAGTCCATTTTCCCGATCATTAGGGTAAATAAATGTTGACTGGATTAATTATGTTTATTATAATTAACAGCGGTTTATAAATTATACTAGAGACGCCTTATAGGGACTAGTCGACCAATAGGACCTACCTCGACTATGACTTTCCAAAATAGAATGGCACTAGGTACGATTTTAGCCAAAAAAGGGAGTGCCTGTAAGACAATAGGGGAGACTTGCACCTACATTCCAGATTAATATGGAGGGCTGTAAACATTCCAAATTGAGTAAGCCGTGATTCCGCAAAGGAATTCTACGACAGTACCAACCCCTCAATATACTATAAATACTACCTTGATGGTTGTGATTTTTTTTTTTTTGGCCCAACTATCATGCCACAAAGAGAAAGGGACAAAGAGTGATGAAGTCAGACATAGAGGACTCTCAGGATGAGGTGCAGGTTATTAACCTTTAATTTCACATACTTGGTGTTGCCCAACATTCTGTATTGAAAAAAGGTTTATTAATTTCACATACCACAAAAAGTTTCACACTTCGATTTGCTCAAAGATATCCATATTTGTCCTTGTAATTGGATAGGTGGCGCTCACTGATCAGATGTCCACAGGCATCCTTATGGTTAGAGATGAGGCAGTGTAAATGTTCCTCTTGATAACGTAGAAGGAAGATGTACCCAAATTTATACAGACAATGGTAGTACTGTAGAGCAGCTTGAGGAGGCTCCAATCATGTAAATGGTGGAGTAAATATAAACAAAGAAAAAAAAAGAAGAGAAAAAGTCCTTCATCAGGTACTTGATGAAGGCCAAACGATTGTAAGGCCGAAACGCGTCTACTATCATTCAATAAATCGTGGAACTAACCGCTGTTGCCGACGGTAATTTGACATGCTGGCTGGGATTGGGGGCGTCTGAGCACAGACGCCTCCGTGAGGTAAGTTATCTGCTATTCCATCCCTACATCTCCCATCATTTTGTACCCTTATTTGAGCGCTGAGGACTTTTTCTCTTCTTTTTTTTTCTTTGTTCATATTTGTCCTCGAAAACTGGTCCTTCATAAATGCTATTCATCCAAATTCTTAAATTCTACTCTTACATCTCCCAATGACTTGGAATCTCTGAAGATGCTACAGCATACCTCGACGGAAAATGAAATGAGTGCTGTAGAGATGCAGGGCTCCTTTACCAAGCTTTACCCCGAGACAAAAAACACCCCGACTTTTGCTCAGTTTGACAGCCTTGATGCATCCATGCGTTTGGTAACAAAGGACGTTCTGAAATTTTAAGCCTCATAGAAGTAAAATTTATTCCAATTTAAAATCTCAAGAAGTGATAGCCCTGGAGGTGCTGAAATAAAATATATGACAAAGGAGATATTATAGTGACTATGAACTAGATCATATTGTAACAGCTGTCAAAGACAAGCGGCCGTATTGAACCCTGTCTGGCAATCCCACAAGGCAGTTCATCAAAAACTTCAGGTCAATCCTTACAGAGGCTTTGGAGGAACATTTATTATCTTTAGATGAATTTAAATTTATCTTCAATGAAAATCCTACTACTGCTACCACTGGTGTAACTATAGAGGATGCAGGGCATGCAGTTACACCCAGGCCCAGGAGCCTTTGGGGGCCCAAGAGGCCTCTTTTCTCCATATAGAGAGCCCAGTACTATGAATAAAGCATTATAGTTGGGGGCCCTGTTACAGGTTTTGCATTGGGGCCGAGGAGCTTCAAGTTACACCTCTGCATTATGGAGTTAAGAGAAGTTGGGGGGCCCCAGGATAAACTTTTGCACCCAGGCCCATGAGCCTTTAGCTACGCCCTTGACTGCTACGCTGTATGCGCTGCCAAAAATGCATAAAAAACAATGCCCACCTAGGCTGCTCAATAATTTCAGGTAATAATTCCAAAGTGAAGGCCACTACCTAATATTGACACACTCTTAAGACCATTTGTAACAAAACTGCCTTCTTACCTCCAAAACATGAAAGACACTAATAACAGAGTACATAAAATATCTATATCGGAAAACATCATTTTGCAGCCATTGACGTGGAGTGACAGCATTCAAATAACAGGCAAGATCTGAGCCTGAAGGCTACTGCTTATTTTCTGTACACATGAGTCGAGATGAGCAAGCACCAAAATGCTCGGGTGCTCGGTACTCAAGTCAAACTTTTCGTAATGCTCGAGAGCTCGTTTCGAGTGACGAACCCCATTGAAGTCCATGGGCGACTCGAGCATTTTTGTGTGGGACCGATGCTCCGCATAGGGGATGATTTGTGAAACACCTGACAACATAGGGAATGGCAGGGGCAGCATGCATGGCTGCATTTGAGGCTCCCAGATCCCACTATTAAGCCAAAATGGGGGCAAGAGCCTGGCGGTCACCTCCCTAACTATTTACTTGGGACAGACCCTCATAAGCAAGGCACATCCGCTGGCACATCTTAGCTAAGCACCACAGTAGCTACAACCAAGGACAATCACCGCCTGCGGGTGACACCGCTGCCTCTTCTCCTGGGTTACACGCTGGCATTGCTGTCCAACTCCCCCGCACGACCCTGCATCCACAGAGCACCCAAAATTTTCCCTGTGCAGCGTTCAGCTGGCCTCATGCCACACACTCGCTTCATAGCCACACCACCTTCATGTTGATTTCTAAGTGAGTCTGCGATGAGGAAAAGCCGAAGACACAAACTGCAGAGGGTTGGCAGGGCCAGGCAGCGACCCTCTTTGAAAGTATGGGCGATAACCCACAATGCTGATTACAATTGATAATAAATTATCATACGATGATCATTCCAATCCCGTGCCACCTCCATCACAAAATTGTCAGGAGCCGCAAACGTGGGCATAAAGGGGACTCAGGTGCCAGCACTTCTACACATCTCCATAATGCAGCAGCACATACTAGCACAAAAGATTGGTTTGAAGCAGGAGGTGTCGCAAAAGTAACCACCACAGGTAACAGTGACACTGTGAATGTTTAATGAAATCACTAACACTTCTTGTGAATGCTCCAATCCAGTATCTCGGATAACTGTGGTTACGCTAATCCCCAGACCCCAAGCAGGAGGAGGAGGTGGCATAATAATCCCGAGATACCATGACCGAGGTAGGACCCGCAATACTCTGTGTATGAAGCACGTAAGTGGGCCCAGGGTCAGGCTGGGTCACAGCCTTCACTTTGTGTGATCCAAGGTGCCGCGAGTTACATAGCAATGGGAAATCCATGTGTCCCCACACACTTCATTCTGTGTAGGCGTCAGATAGCTGAACACCGCAATGGGAAAGCCTTCTGCTCCCTACCAAAGTCAGTCAGTGTATTTGTGCCAGAGTGCCCAAACATGGCAGAGTTTTACTCCGCCAAGGCCTCTGCCTCGGCCCACATTTCTGCCCACATTTATGCAATAGCTCAACAACGCAATGGGGAAGCCTTCGTGCACCTACAGCATAGGCGAGCCCATGAAACTCAAAGACAGTAATAAACACGAAGAAAAGAGAGTGCCCAAACATGGCAGTTTCACCCCGCCCAGCACCTTGGCCCACACTTCTGCCCTAGTCAGTCAGTGTATTTGGGCCAGATAAGTAAAACACTGCAATGGGAAAGCCGTCTGCACCCTAGCCAAGTCGGTCAGTGTATTTGTGTCAGACAGGTAAGCCAACGCAATAGGAAGTCTTTGTGCAGTCACAGCATAGGCAAGCCCATGAAACTCAAAGACGGTATTACACATAAAGAAATCAGAGTGCCCAAACATTTTACCCCGCCAAGGACCTTGGCCTCAACCCACACCCTCAGTAATTGTGGGCATAAAGCAGACTCAGATGCTAGTACAGCTGTGAACATCTCATTAATGCAGTAACGCTCCTTTTGTTTGGCCCAAACCACTGTCTCAGATAACTGTGGTAACACGAGAGCAAATACATGTTGCCAAGCGCTGATCCCCAGACTCCAAGCAGGAGGAGGTGGCATAATAAGGCCGAAACACCATGACCGAGGTAGGACCCGCAATACTTTGTGTGGAAAGCACGGGAGCGGGCCCTGGGTCCCAACCTCCCCCTTGTGTGACCCAAGGTGCCATGAGTTACATAGCTATGGGAAATCCATGTGTCCCGACACACTTTATTCTGTGTATGTGTAAGGCAGCTGAACACCGCTATGGGAAACCCTTGTGCACCCACAGTATAGGCGGACCACTGAAACTTTTCTGTAGCAGGAGTGTAGGTGAACCCCTCAAACCTTTCTGTAGCAAGTGTATAGGCGGACCCCAGTAACATTTCTGTAGCAAGTGTATAGGCGGACCCCAGTAACATTTCTGTAGCAAGTGTATAGGCGGACCCCAGTAACATTTCTGTAGCAAGTGTATAGGCGGACCCCAGTAACATTTCTGCAGCAAGTGTATAGGCGGTGTTGTAGATTTCCTTTGCGGAATCACGGCTTACTCAATTTGGAATGTTTACAGCCCTCCATATTAATTCTGAATTGATAATGCGCATAAGAAGTTCCCACACTGACACGAGGTTCAGCATGCATAGCTTCCTCAATTCTAACTTTAATGATCGGCGTGTAGCCTATTTTAAGAGTTTAACAAATCCGCCCATCTGGGCAGGTCAAAGATTACATGCATACAACGTATTGTTTAATTATTGGATAAGCATCTTGCAATTCTTCCATCCTCCGGTCATCTGTGATTGGCCATCAGGTGGTGGATGAAATGAGTGGGTTGTCTTGGAGCCACGTGGGGTTCCTTCGATATGATTGGATGTTACATCATGAACTATAAATTGCACAAACCTCCCATGTTATTTGCATACGTTTCCAGTAAAATTGCTTGGGTAATTTCTGCGGTAGCTGCGGTTGTCCATGTCTGAGTTAACTGTCCTCCAAAATTGCGAAACAGATGGAAAATGTAACGTGTTTATACTATATATTATCTTGTCAGCGTTTTGAGAACAGAAGTTTCATGTTGGCTTCCCCATGTCAGCAGAGTTATGAAAAACAGATATTTCATTGCCTAATAGTATTGTGTAATTGTAAGAATATTATATTTATAGCAAGACCGAAAGCAAATATGTGTATAGAATGTTAAATTGACAACTGTCTACTGCCAAGGCCCACCGATCCAAAATATAGAAATACTGGACTTCCACCACAGCGGACCCCAGTAACATTTCTGTAGCAAGTCTATAGGCGGATCCCAGTAACATTTCTGTAGCAAGTGTATAGGCGGACACCAGTAACATTTCTGTAGCAAGTGTATAGGCGAACCCTGGTAACATTTATGTAGCAAGAGTATAGGTGGACCCTGGTAAAATTTCTGTAGCAAGAGTGTAGGCAAACCCCTGAAGCATTCGTGTACAAAGAATATAGGCGAACACCTGAAAAAATTACCAAGAGTGTAGGCGAAGGCCGGAAAAATTAGTTGGATAACAGTATAGGCAAAGACCTGAAAAATTGGTGTACCAAGAGTACAAGTGTACCCCTGAAAAATTGCTCAACCGCAGAGCCTGGAGGCAGCCATCCGAAAAAATTGGGGGTGGGGTTGGAGGAAGTGGCATAAAACGCCGCAGATACCAGCACCGAGGTAGGACCCGTTATTCTGGGTGTGGGTAAGACGTGAGCGGTTCCAGGCTCTGACTCGATCCCAGCCTCCACCAAGTTCACCCAATGTGCCGTCAGGCAGATATAATGTCCCTGCCCACCAGTACTTGTCCACGTTTCCGCGGATAAGTGGACCTTCCCAGTAAACGTATTGGTGAGGGCACGATTTATGTTGCGGGAGACATGATGGTGTAGGGCAGGGATGGGACACCAGGAGAAAAAGTGGCGACTGGGGACCGAGTAGCACGGGACCTCCGCCGCCATCATGTTTTTGAAAGCCTCCATTTCCACAAGCCTGTATGGCAGCATCTCCAGGCTGATTAATTTGGCAATGTGCATGTTTAACCCCTTAAGGACCAGGTTGTTTTGTACCTTAAGGACCAGACACTTTTTAGGGATTTTACCCATGTGGCGGTTTTACTGCTCCATTTTTTTCCTTTAGCTACCAAAATTATTTTTGCTGCATTTTTTTTTTCCCGTGACATATAGGACTATTTTTTTAATATCTTCTTCACTGACTTTTTTTCCGTTTTTTAGTTTTATTGGGGGGTAAAATGCTAAAAAAAATTATTCGGAGCTCTACCTCCGAATCCTCTGTGCGCTCCTCCCTCGGACTTACTGCCCTTACTACTACCTCACTGACAGACAACTGTGTCTCATCATCCTCATCCACAAAAAGCTCTTGAGACAGTTGCCGGAAGTCCCCAGCCTCATCACCCGGACTCCGGGAACTTTCCAAAGGTTGGGCATCGGTCACGACAAACTCCTTAGGTGAGAGAGGAACCGTATTTTCCCACTCGGGGCAGGGACCCGAGAACAGTTCCTGGGAGTCTGCCTGCTCAGAATATGTAATTTTGCATGGAGTAAGGAGGCTGGGAGGAAGGAGGAGCAGCAGCCAGAGGATTCAGAGTTGCAGTCCCTAGGCTGGAAGTAGTGGACTGCGTAGAAGACTGGGTGATCGATACATTGCTGGACGCGTTTTCTGCCATCCACGACAGGACCTGCTTGCACTGCTCTGTTTGTAATGAAGGTCTACCACGCAGACCCATAAATTGTGATATGAAGTTGGGGAGCCCAGAAATTTCTCTCTCCTAATCCCTCAGCAGCCGGCTGTGATTCACCTGGACCAGGAACTCGGCCTGTGCCCACACCCTCACTTGGACGCCCGCATCCATGTCATCGACCCTTACCCCTACTCCACATCATGGCGGATAAAGAATCGAGGAAATAAATAACCCCACTTTACAGTGCTGACAACTGTGGCTTAATTCACCGCACACAGAGACTTGTACATAGCGGAGGCTCTATGCTGTGACTTGAAAAAATTAACCTGTCTTGCACTGATACCTAGGTATCATTTACTGCTCAGAGACTTGTAGATAAGAGAGTCTGTATGGAGTGGGAAAAGACTCTAAAGCCAGTAGATAGTGCTGGTAACTGCGGCTATCTCAACCCCACTAAGGAAAGGGTATCGTGAGATGCTCTGCACAGCGGCTGAGCTGAAATACTTTGCAGTGGCCCCGATAATATTACAGTAATGTTCAGTGGTGAGACCTCTGTCTAATACACTGCAAACCTAGAACGATGTAACTGAAATAGTTTGCAGTGGCCCAGGAAATATTAGAGTACTGTTTCGCAGTGAGACCTCGGTCTCATGCACTGCAGACTGAGAACGGTATAACTGCAAGGCTCTGCACAGGGCTAGATGTGCTAAAAAAAAGAATGGGGTACTACTGCTCCCAGCTAGCCTCAACTGTAATGCACATGATGAGAAGTAGCCCTGAGAAGGACCATTGGGGTTCTTGTAGAGAGGATGACGACTGTAAAACTTTCCCTATGTCAGCAACTCTGTCCCTAAACTCTGTCTACGGCACTGCACACGCAGAACAGTATAGCTGAAATGACCTGCACAGCCCTAGATGCTTAAAAAAAAATTTGGTGCACTACTGCTCCCAGCCAGCCACAACTGTAATGCACACTATGAAGAGTAGCCTTAAGAAGGACCGTTGGGGTTTTTGAAGACAGGATCCTACTCTAACACTTTCCCTATATCAGCAGCAGCACTTTCCCTAACCTCTGCCAGCATGCGTCTGAGGCGAGCCGCGGGCGGAACCATTTTAAGTACTCGGCAGTCACCTGATCCCGCCAGCCACTCACTGCTGTTGGCGTACAGAGGGCTGGCATGTCACAGCAGGAAGTGGTAATGCCTTCCCCACATGTTTATTGGCTAGAAAATGGCACTAAACATGCGGGGAAGAGAAATGAAATTGACTTGAGTACCCCGTGGTGTTCGTCTTGAGTAACGAGCATCTCGAGTACCCTAATACTCAAACCAGTAGCAGGCTCGCTCATCTCTACACATGAGGTATACAATATTCTGCTCACAACTGTTTAATTCACCGTTTACTTCGCTTTGTATTTATGCACATTTATTTCTTGTGTAACATAATGTTTTATGTACAGATATGTGGTACTGTATGGGCACGGCTTGTGTGCCCACTTATACAAACCTTTTCTTTAAATGGTGGAGGTCTACAATTGTTTTCACGGATGTCATGGAAGAGTTCAATCAATGTATCTTAGATGGCATGCTTATTTTATGTGATGGTGATGGGTCGTCCTTTGAGCACTTTGTTTCTGTTCTAAATCACAAATTGTGCACTCCCTTTCTTTTGTAAGGGCTATTCAGACCTTTTACGTTAAGGGACAATACCTTCAAAGCCATTTAACATGTGGTAGAAATGCTTTGGTAGTGCTATGAGTCGACAGTATAGACGCCTAAAATGCAGTATTTTATTCAGTATAATATAAATTTACACTGTGAGGTACCTTTGAAAAAACATAAAACATTTGAAATGAACTTAGAAAGGTACATACAATTGTGCAGTGAGTCATACTGCGCAAACTTGGGGGAAAGTTTGCGAGAAAAGTGTAGCAAACCTGTGGTTGTCAAGCGGGAATCAGCGTGAGAGTCTCTTTAGCTTGTATCCCTCCACTCTTGTGGAATCTTGGGAGAGGATTTATTCTCTTGGGTCTTGCTTTGGTCCGGACATGTTGGGCAAGGCATATTTCATTTCCGTAGAAGCTCTATACCTTCTTCGGGTGTGACAATTACGTGAGTTTTTCCGCTCTTTGTAATAATAATTTTTGTTGGAAAGCCCCATTCATATCTTATGTCGTGGTTTCGTAAGGTAGCCGTTACAGGGGCAAACTTCTTCCTGGCTGGTAATGTGGCTTGGGAGAGGTCGGCGAAGAGTGTGATGTTCTGAAAAGGTGCTGGTAAAGCCGGCAGTTGTCTTGAGGCCCGCATTAGTTGGTCTTTAATGTGGAAGAAGTGTATTTGAGCAATTGTGTCTCATGGATAGGAAGTCAGAGTGTTCTGCGCTCTTGGAAGAGGTGGAAGAGGACCAGCTGTGGAAGAGGACCGCAATGCTATCCCATTGCTTTCAATGGGGCCGGCGCTGCTGCCACCCCATTAAAAGCAGTGGGATGAAGGCAACGCCTGCACAGTGATGATTTTTGGGGCAGGGGTTTTGAATGACAGCTGAGAGCTGCATGTGATTGGCTGAGAGCTGTGACCAATCAGATGCAGCGCTTTCAGGAGGCAGGAATTTTTCAATTCCTGGCCAGCAGAAAGACAGAAGAAGACTGCTGGGGATCGGGGAGAAGAGCTGGACAACGCTTCTAGGTGAGTTATGATGTTTCTTTCTGCAACTAGGGATGATTTTCAGGCTACGGCTTATAATTCAAGCTCCCCCCCCCCTCCCCCTGCAAAAAATATAATTGCTCTGGGTGTTGCCCTCAGCCCATTGCTTCCAATGGGGTGGCAGCAGAGCCAGCCCCATTGAAACCAATGGGATAGCATTGCGGGTCTCTGCCACAGCTGTAACATGTGTGGCAGGAGATGCTTTCATCCCCGTGGGGAGTCTCAATATCACTGAACAATGTGTCAGTGCTGTCACAGTGTTCAGTGATAAGGGTACTCAGAGATTAACAGTACCCTCAGGAAGTCTCCTCATCCCTACGGTGACTAAGGAGTTAACAGCAAAACATTTAAAAGGTGTTTCTGGTAAGAAGCACCTTTTAAATGCCCTGTGTCTGAGCAGTGGGGAACTAGACACATTACATATCCTACTCATCCAAGCTACAGTCCAGAATCGGACATGGTCCTCGTGAAATAGCGCTCATGTGAATAGCCTAATTGGGAAAAATATGGGTCCGTGTGCCGTGAAATACACGGACAGCACAGATGGGAAACAGCCGTCCGACTTGCGTGTGACGTAATAATTGTGGCCGATCTCAGGAATGAGAAAAACGAGACAAACAAAGAGAATTATAATCACATCACATTTATGTCTCTCTTTTACATTTAGAAAATCGGAGATTTATGTTCTGTAAATACAGGATGTAACAGCGGATGTTGCCGAACCTTTGCTGGTTCAAAAAATAAGTATAAAGGTACATGTAGGCGAAAACCAAAAGAAAATGACTTCTGTAACCTTGCGGTGAGTATCTGTAAGTGGCTGCTGTACTGCTTTACCCATAACGCCGTATTCACACAGCTAAGAGCGAATTGCGCTTGAGATTCTGTTGGTTTGACTTCATCAGAAGCAGCGAGATACAGGCACGGGGCTTGAGTCAATCACAAAAACAATAACAAGGAGACGTCTCACACTTTTTGGTTATGTTGCACGCTTGTCAGAAGCTGTTCCGGCCCACGGTGCTCTAACAGCAGCAATTGCTGGGAAAATTGAGAGACGACCCCCTGCTGAATGGCGGAGGCCCCCTGGTCGTCCGCGGCACTCGTGGGTGCAACAGTACCTCCTCTGACATCAAACCGAATGGAACAATGCTCTTGGTTGTTATCATTCTAGATACCCTTGTCGTCCAAGCGAGATAACTAACTAACACGCATCGCACAGCACATAGACCCTCCATCCTTGTACTGTGGGGGACACTACAAGTTATAGGTCCCACTATTGTGCGAGATCCACACCTTAATAGGACATGCAGCAATTTTTCAATTGGACTATTGGTCAGATTGAAAATTCCCTCATGTGAATGAACCCATTGAAGTAAATGGGTTAATTTTCCATGGACATTCTGTCCACCTGAGAAATGGAAATAACCTGCACAGTAATATCAGTGGTGTGAATACGGCCTCACACATATGCGAATCCTACAAGGAGCTGTCGCCTCTCCTCTCATGTCTGCTCTACTAAATACTTGTATTGCCCACAGAATTAAAAACAGGAGTATCTTGGAACTCGACATGGAGCTGTTCCTCCTTTATTCCTCCTGGCAGTGTATGCATACACACATTGGGTGCTTGTGCGCGCAGCAGTGATGTGACAGGAGCTTTTCTGCAAATTACATTTCTTAATGCACCCTAAAACCTTGTGTTCATCTCTACAAGCTGCGCAGCCAAAAACTGTATTGAAAAGCTGCTGGAATGGTTTATTCACACGGATGATTTTATTGTTCCAGTTCTGCCCGAAATTGAAACTCCCAAAACCTCAACCCTATGGGGTCCATTCAAACGGACGTATTTTCTATCCATATTGGGACTTCTTTACATGACTGTATTTGCACGTTTTTGTGCACGCAATATATACACAAAACACAAAGAACACATTCATTTCAATGGGTTCGTTCTCATGAACGTATTTTATGCAAACACAAACAAAATAGGACCTGCTCTATTATCCTTTGTATTTGTGCACCATAGACCCAATAGTAGTCTATGTGAGGTACGTAAATATACACTTATATGTGTGCAATTCTACGGGGGAAAAGGAGACATCTAGAGCTCAATAGGCTAAATACTAGAGATGAGCAAACGTACTCAGCCACGCCCCTTTTTCGCCCAAGTATCGCGATTTTTGAGTACTTCCGTACTTGGGCGAAAAGATTCGGGGGTGCCGTGGGTGAGTGGTGGGTTGCAGCGGGGAGTGGGGGGGGGGGGAGAGGGAGAGAGAGAGGGCTCCCCCCTGTTCCCGGCTGCTACCTCCCACGCCGCCACGCCTCCCCCCGGCCCCTGGCGCCCCCTGAATCTTTTCACCCGAGTACTGAAGTACTCGAAAATCGCGGTGCTCGATCGAGTAATTACTCGAAACGAGTACGTTCGCTCATCTCTACTAAATACCCTTGAATCCACAAAAGGGGTGTGTCACGCGTTTGTAAACTGGCGTTGTGTACTCAAAAAGTACAATACTATGTGCAGACGTGTGCAAATCAACCTCATTTATGTGCTAATACATTGTGCTGATGCAAGCGTATTTGAGCATATGGTCATGTGAAGCCGTCCCTAATGGCAATGTGCTTAGGTGTTGTGGTGTAAGGATTGATCCAATACCAATCAGCTGCCATTCAGGACACTAGTGAAGCTGAACTGACATCCCCCCTCCCTCACAACTGCCAGGCTTTTGATGACCATGTGGCTTTATAAAGTGTTATGTTTGGATGACAATAACGTTAAGGCAGTGACAGAGGATGTTAATTAACCCCCATGTCGGTGAGGTGTGACACATTGGATGGTTTTCAGAGACATCCTAGCTCTAAAATGTTTGTTTTAAGGGAAAATATCTGAATGAGGTTTATTAATCGTGTGAAGCTCAGAGCCCGATATAAATTATTAATTTTTGGAATTGGGCGGGACAGCTTACATCTACATGTTGCAGTACGGGCCCGAGAAGACCCCCAAATGGCGTATCTGCTTATTTGGTTATAATTTACGCGTCATGCTTGATGTCACTGAATAGTAACATCATGACCTGAAATATGCCAGGCATATGTTCCCGATTGGAGGAATATGGCCAAAATTGGGAATTGTGGTTTTTCAGAGGTCATCCACATTTACCCACCCTTCTGTAAATGACCTCAGAGGGGGCAGGGGAAAGGTGTGTTCTGGGGAATCTTTTATAATTTGGCGCTCGATGAACCCCTATTGTCAGACTTCGGAGATATGCTACGGCGTAAGGTTTTCCCGTTTGCTTCAATAACTCTGCAGAAATCAGAACCTTGGCGAAAATCTGGTACCTCTCTTTATTTTTCCCTTGTTTTATTTTAAATTACTGCCTGTTGTGTATGCCTGTAAACCTTATCTCCATTAAAGCATCCTTTTCTGTATACCTTTTGGAAAGATATAGATATTTAGCACTGCTAGTCTTTTTTAGAAGAATCCGGCAATTTATTGGGAAGCCTTGTCCATTTTAAAATGAACAATAACTGTTCATAGTTCATAGCTTTGGTTCCAGCTCACCAGTTGCATACAAGCTAGTCGTGGCAGTGGTAGTATATTGTAGAGTGCTGGAGACAATAGACTGACCAGTGGGTGATTTGCATGCAGGAGCCTGGGAAAGCTTGGTACAAATCCACCTGTGTTCTAATGACTCTGCGCTTGCAACCCTACTAGAGTAGTAGAGAAAATGTAGACAGCAACACTATTGTGTAGAAAACCGAACTTGGTGAGGGGTGTTTCTTTAGACAAAGAATGCTTGCACTTCAGAAAGGGTGTGGACCATAGACTCAACGCAGGATGTCAAAGGTAGAGATGAGTGCGGCAGCAGAATATTGTAAAAATATCAAAACTGTATTCCTCCAATGATGATAACAGAGCGGCATTTTGACTAGTGATGGTCTTTATCAGTTTAAGCTTGATAAAGTCCATTTCTGGTCGAAATATCACTATTTTATGCACAATGGAGGAATAAAGTTTTGATATTTTTACAATATTCAGCTACTGCACTCATCTCTACTTTTGCAAACCCGCTAGGGTGATCGATTGAGGCTCTGCCATGACAAGCAGTCATAATGGCAACAGCACTCAGAGTAGTTGAGCCTTGTGTGGTGCAGAGTGTAAGCTCTCACCTACGACCTGAAGGTTGCAAGTTCAATCCCCGCATGAATCTGGTAGCCGGCTCAAGGTTGACTCAGCCTTCCATCCTTCCAAGGTCAGTAAAATGAGAACCCAGCTTGGTGGGGGGTAATAAGTAATAATTACCTGAAAGCGCTGCAGAATAAGTTGGCGCTATACAAATACCATGATTTGATTTTGATTTGATTTAGTTGATCCGTGACAAATCCGTAACAGAGGTGGGATTGTTTGGGGTTCTCCCTCTCTTTTCCTGATAGAAGTCATAAGTGTCTTTACTAACCCTATCATCTCTTTTTCAGCCTACTCCTGGGTTACATTATTATTGCCCGTGTCAGAAGGGACTCATATGTGAAATTGACAGATCTCCAAATAATACCGTCACAACGGAACTCAAGAGGCTATTTGGAAAATTCTACAAGCTAAAAATCGAAAAATACTTCAAGACCTCAAAAACAAATGTCTGCAAGAAGCCAAACAGCAAATAAGTGAATCTAAGAGCTGAGAAAGTATCTGCCAGTATCTTCACGGATCTACAAGAGGTTGTCAGTCTTATGGAAATAAAGCTTGTACAACTTCCTAATATGTTTTGTCTTTCCTCGCTGTTTTCAAGATCTCTGCTTGCTGTCAGTAAATGAAAACATTGCCATTCAGATGCTGAGAAGCTGTCACCTTGTCTGTCTCACACAGCAGCAGTTTGTTACAATGTAGCAGCCAAGAGTATAGAACAGGAGTAAGGGCTTATTCACACAGGCATAAATATATTCCATATTACACACATATACGGGATGTAAATAACCCATTGATTTTAGTAGGTTTTTTTCACATCTGAGTATGTTTCACATGATTTACGGTCATGTAAAAAAAAAAAAAATATGCAGCACGTCTTATTTTGATGCATATTACTCACAGAAATAAGCCTTAAAAGTGAATGTGACTGAACAAATACCCAGTGAATCTGCATGAAATGTGTATTCACTGCATACTTGCGCATCAAAGCAATTGGCCCAACTCACGTTTCTTTGCTCCCATAAATAAGTAATGATTACATCTGCAAAAAAATCTCAGCAGAATGGCCAAAATAGGCACAACATTGATGATTTTTGGTCTGTGAGCATTCTGCTATTTACAAACTGAAATACACATGCGCCCATGTGAATGAAAACTAAGGCCTCATGTCCACAGGGAAAATAAGAATTAAAATCCGCAGCGTTTTTCCCGCATGCGGATCCGTGCCCCATAAGAATGCATTGACCACCCGCGGATGGTAATTAAAAAATTTCAGGAGCATGAAAAAAAATGGACATCCTCCATTTTAGTGTGGATCACGCGTGCGGGAGCTCATAGAGCACATAGCTCAATTGATCTTCCGCATGAAAAATAAAAGACAATTACAGTGCATCCGCAGCCCAAATCCGCGTTACAATTCTGCAGCGGATCTGATTTTTCCTGTGGACATGAGGCCTCAGGATGGCTTCTAGAGATGAGCGAGCACCAAAATGCTTGGGTGCTCGTTGCTTGAGTCGAACTTCCCGCGTTGCTCGAGGGTTCGTTTCGAGTAACGAACCCCATTGAAGTCAATGGGCGACTCGAGCATTTTGTACATCGCCGATGCTCGCTAAGGTTTTCATTTGTGCAAATCTTCAAAACCAACAAAAATGATGGAAACAACACAGATACGGATAGGGCAGGCGAGGGGGAACATGCAGGGCTGCATTTCAGGTTCCCAGGTCCAACTATTAAGCCACAATAGCGGCAAGAGTGAGCCCCCCCTAACAATTTTTACTTCTGAGAAACCCTCATTAGCAAGGCACACCTTAGCTAAGCACCACACTACCTCCAACCAAGCACAATCACTATCTGTGGTTCACATCGCTGCCTCTTCTCCTGGGTTACATGCTGCCCAACCCCCCCCCCCCCCCGCACGACCCTGCGTCCACAGCGCACACAAAAGTGTCCCTGCGCAGCCTTTAGCTGTCCTCATGCCACATGCTGGCTGCATAGCCACACCACCCTCATGTCTATTTATAAGTGCGTCTGCCATGAGGAGGAACCGGAGGCACACACTGCAGAGGGTTGGCAGGGCCAGGCAGTGACCCTCTCTGAAAGGGGGGGGGGGGCATAGCCCACAATGCTGTTGAGAATTGCTAATAGATTGACGTTCCATCTTCATTCCAATCCTGTGCCACCTCCGTCAGGAGCTGCAAACGTGGGCATAGCTATGGGGAATCCATGTGCCCACAATCAACACTGCAAGGGGAAAGCTATCTGTACTCTGGCCCCTACCCAAGTCAGTCAGTGTCTTTCTGCCAGATAGGTCAAACACAACAATGGGAACTAAGTTTGCACCAACAGCATAGGTGAGTCCTAGGCAACAAGATATGAACAAAAAATAAATCAGAGCGGCCAAACATGGCAGACTTGCACCGCGCCGACGACATAGGCCTCGGCCACAGCTTCAGCAATCGTAGGCAGAACGGACTTTCACTGCACCCAGGACATAGGCCTCTGCACAAACCCTCAGCAATTGCGGGCCTAGAGCGGACTCCAATGCTAGCGTAGCTGTGAACATCTCATTAGCGCTGTATTGCTCCTCTTGTTTGTCCCAATGCAGTGCCCCGGATAGCTCAGCTTACGTGAGATAAAGTACAGGTCGGCTTCGGCCCACACTCCATGCCCTAGTCAGTATGGCCTTTTTTCATAGTCACAGGCAGGTACAACTCCGCTCTGGGAAGTCTGTTTGGACCCACAGCATGGGTGGGTCCCAGGATGCCACCGACGGTACATTAAGAAATCCCATTGCAGTGCCCTGGACAGCAGAGCAAACGTCAGATTAAATACAAGTGGGCTTTGGCCCACGCTGCATGCCCCAGTCAGACTGGTTTTTTTTATAAATAGTCACAGGCAGGTACAACTCCGCAATGGGAATTCCGTGTGCACCCACAGCATGGGGGGTCCCAGGAAGCCACCGGCGGACCATAAATAAATCTCATTGCAGTGCCCCGGACAGCTGAGCTAACGTCAGATTAAATACAGGTGGCCTTTGGCCCACACTGCATGCCCCAGTCAGACTGGGGTTTTTTATAAATAGTCACAGGCAGGTACAACTCCCCTATGGGAAGTCCGTGTGGACCCACAGCATGGGTGGGTCCCAGGAAGCCACCAACGGTACATAAATAAATCCCATTGCAGTGCCCTGGACAGCAGAGCAAACGTCAGATTAAATACAGGTGGCCTTTGGCTCACACTGCATGCCCAAGTCAGACTGGGTTTTTTTATAAATAGTCACAGGCAGGAACAACTCCACAATGGGAATTCCGTGTGCACCCACAGGATGGGTGGCTCCCTGGAACCCACCGGCGGTACATAAATAAATCCCATTGCAGTGCCCTGCACAGCTGAACTAACATCAGGTTAAATACAGGTGGCCTTTGGCCCACACTGCATGCCCCAGTCAGACTGTTTTTTTTTTATAGTCACAGGCAGGTACAACTCCGCAATGGGAATTCCGTGTGCACCCCCAGCATAGGTGGGTCCCAGGAAGCCACCGGCGGAACATAAACAAATCCCTTTGCAGTCACCCGGACAGCAGAGCTAACGTCAGATAAAATACAGGTGGGCTTCGGCCCACACTGCATGCCCCAGTCAGACTGGGATTTTTTTTATAAATTGTCACAGGCAGGTACAACACCGCAATGGGAATTCTGTGTACACCCACAGCATGAGTGGCTCCCTGGAACTCACCGGCGGTACATAAATAAATCCCATTGCAGTGCCCTGCACAGCTGAGCTAACGTCACATTAAATACAGGTGGGCTTTGGCCCACACTGCATGTCCCACTCAGACTGTTTTTTTTTTATAAATAGTCACAGGCAGGTACAATTCCCCTATGGGAATTCCGTGTGCACCCACAGCATGGGTGGCTCCTTGGAACCCACCGTCAGTACATAAATAAATCCCATTGCAGTGCCCTGCACAGCTGAGCTAACGTTAGGCTAAATACAGGTGGGCTTCGGCCCACACTGCATGCCCAAGTCAGACTGGGTTTTTTTTATAAATAGTCACAGGCAGGAACAACTCCGCAATGGGAATTTCGTGTGCACCCACAGCATGGGTGGCTCCCTGGAACCCACCGGCGGTACATAAATAAATCCTATTGCAGTGCCCTGCACAGCTGAACTAACGTCAGATTAAATACAGGTGGCCTTTGGCCCACACTGTATGCCCGTCAGACTGGGGTTTTTTATAAATAGTCACAGGCAGCTACAACTCCGCAATGGGAATTCCGTGTGCACCCACAGCATGGGTGGGTCCCAGGAAGCCACCGGCGGAACATAAATAAATCCCTTTGCAGTGACCCGGACAGCAGAGCTAACGTCAGATAAAATACAGGTGGTCTTTGGCCCACACTGCATGCCCCAGTCAGACTGGGGTTTTTTATAAATAGTCACAGGCAGGTACAACTTCTCTTTGGGAATTACGTGTGCACCCACAGCATGGGTGGCTCCCTGGAACCCACCGGCGGTTCATAAATAAATCCCAACGCAGTGCCCTGCACAGCACAGCTAACGTCAGGCTAAATACAGGTGGGCTTCGGCCCACGCTGCATGCCCCAGTCAGACTGGGTTTTTTTATAAATAGTCACAGGCAGCTACAACTCCCCTATGTGAAGTCCGTGTGCACTCACAGCATGGGTGGGTCCCAGGAAGCCACCGGCGGTACATAAATTAATCCCATTGCAGTGCCCTGCACAGCTGAGCTAATGATAGATAAAATACAGGTGGGCTTTGGCCCACACTGCATGCCCCAGTCAGACTGTTTTTTTTTATAAATAGTCACATAAAGGTACAACTCCCCTATGGAAATTCCATGTGCACCTAAAGCATGGGTGGCTCCCTGGAACCTACCTGCGGTACATAAATAAATCCCATTGCAGTGCCCTGCACAGCTGAGCTAACGTCAGATAAAATACAGGTGGGCTTCGGCCCACACTGCATGCCCCAGTCAGACTGGTTTTTTTTTATAAATAGTCACAGGCAGGTACAACTCCCCTATGTTAATTCTGTGTGCACCCACAGCATGGGTGGGTCCCAGGAACCCACCGGCGGTACATAAATAAATCCCATTGCAGTGCTCCGGACAGCAGAGCTAACGTCAGATAAAATAATGGTGGGCTTGGCCCACACTGCATGCTCCAGGCAGTCTGGGTAATTTACATTGTCACAGGTCGGTATAACTCCGCTATGGAAAGTCTGTGTTCACCCACAGCAGGGGTGGGTCCCAGCAAGCCACCGACGGTCCGTAAAAATATCCCATTGCAATGCCTTCCGTAAAGATGAGGTAACGTGAGAAGAAATGCAGGTTGGCTGCGGCCCACACTGCAAGCCCTAGTCAGGCTGGGTTATTTCCATAGTCACAGGTAGGTAGAACTCCCCTATGGTAAGTCTGTGAGCACCCACAGCATGGGTGGCTCCCAGGAAGCCACCGACGGTACATAAATAAATCCCATTGCAGTGCCCCTCATAGCTGTGGTTGCGTGAGATAAAATGCAGGTTAGCTTCGGCCCACACTGCATGCCCCAGTCTGTCTGGATAATTAAGATTTGTCACAGATAGGACGAACTCCACGACGGTAAGTCTGTGTGCAACAGGCATAGCAGAGGAATGGTGACGCTAATGATTGCAGAATCGCCGCTCACCATCTGGGTAGACTCCTCAAAGTTTCCAAGGACCTGGCAGATATCTGCCCTCCAGGCCCACTCCTCTGTAAAGAATTGAGGAGGCTGACTCCCACTACACTGCCCATGTTGGAGTTGGTATTCCACTATAGCTCTACGCTGCTCATACAGCCTGGCCAACATGTGGAGCGTAGAGTTCCACCGTGTGGGCACTTCGCAAAGCAGTCGGTGCACTGGCAGAATAAACTGATGTTTCAGGGTCCGCAGGGTGGCAGCGTCTGTCTTGGACTTGCGGAAATGTGCTCCTGAACTTGCCGAGGAGGTCTGATAAGTGTGGGTAGCCTTTCAAAAACCGCTGAACCACCAAATTAAAGATGTGGGCCAGGCATGGCACGTGCGTAAGGCTGCCGAGCTGCAGAGCCGCCACCAGGTTACGGCCGTTGTAACACACGACCATGCCCGGTTGGCGGCTCAGCGGCGAAAGCCAGAGGTCGGTCTGCTCTGTCAGACCATGCAACAGTTCGTGGGCCCTGTGCCTCTTCTCTCCTATGCTGAGCAGTTTCAGCACGGCTTGCTGACGCTTGCCCACCGCTGTGCTGCCACGCTGCGCGACACCGACTGCTGGCGACGTGCTGCAGCTGACACATCTGGATTGCGAGGAGGAAGGTTTAGAGGAGGTGGCATACACAGCCGCAGATACCAGCACCAATCTGGGGCCTGCAATTCTGGGTTTGTGTAGGACGTGAGTGGTCCCAGGCTCTGACTCGGTCCCAGCCTTCACTAAATTCACCCAATGTGCCATCAGGGAGATATAGTGGCCCTGCCCGTCTGTGCTTGTCCACGTGTCCGTTGTTAAGTGGACCTTGCCAGTAACCGCGTTGGTGAGGGCGCGTACAATGTTGCGGGAGACGTGGTCGTGCAAGGCTGGGACGGCACACCGTGAAAAATAGTGGAGACTGGAGACAGAATAGCGCGGGGCTGCCGCCATCATGTTTTTGAAGGCCTCCGTTTCCACCAGCCTGTATGGGAGCATCTCAAGGCTGATCAATTTGGCTATGTGGACATTTAAAGCTTGAGCGTGCAGGTGCGTGGCCGCGTATTTGCGCTTTTGCTCCAAAGATTCTCTTAGCGACAGCTGGACGCTGCGCTGAGAGACATTGCTGGATGGGGCCGAGGACAGCGGATGTGAGGGTGTGGATCCAGGTCAGGAGACGCTCGTGCCTGTGTCGTGAGAGGTGGGTTGGATCTCAGTGGCAGGTTGGGGCCCAGGGGGAGAGGCAGTGGTGCAACCCGGAGGCGGTAAACGGTGCTTGGCCATCATATGCCTGCACATGCTGGTGGTGGTGAGGCTGGTGGTGGTGGCTCCCCGGCTGATCTTGGCGTGACAAAGGTTGCACACCACTGTTCGTCGGTCGTCCGCGGTCTCAGTGAAAAACTGCCACACCTTTGAGCACCTTGGCCTCTGCACGGTGGCTTGGCGCAAGGGGGTGCTTTGGGAAACAGCTGGTGGATTATTCGCTCTGGCCCTACCTCTACCCCTGGCCACCCCACTGCCTCTTCCAACCTGTCCTGCGGCTGAAATTGCCTCCCCCTCTGAAGACCGGTCCTCAGTTGGCTTATCACACCAGGTGGGGTCAGTCACCTCATCGTCCAGTGGCTCTTCCTCCGAATCCTCTGTGCGCTCCTCCCTCGGACTTACTGCCCTTACTACTGCCTCACTGATAGACAACTGTGTCTCATCGTCATCGTCATCGTCCTCCTCACCCACTGAAAGCTCATGAGACAGTTGCCGGAAGTGCCCAGCCTCATCACCCGGACCCCGGGAACTTTCCAAAGGTTGTGTTACCATGCAGGGCGGCGCAGGGTCCCGCGGTCAGCGCGCGCTGCTCCGGTGTTGGCTCCGGCGTCCTGGAGCTCTGGAGTCGGGGCTCTCCCAGCAGAGTGGGGCAGCCAGTGTGCGGCGGCGTGGGCGTGTCCGCCTGTAGGGTGGCGCCCGCACTCATCCACCTTTCTTATGCAGCGGTGGGAGAGTCAGCTTCTCCCACTCTCTGCCCCTGGACGGAGGCTTGCAGCTATAAGGCTGGCAGTGACCTGAGCTCACTGCCAGTTATTGGCTATGCTAGCATCTAGTCGGTCCTGTCTGCAGCTAATCTCAGTTCAGCCTCTAGTTTGCCTATCAGCTTCCATTTCCAGCTTAGCTTTCTCTGTATGTTCTGTTGGTCATTTCCATCTGCATTCTCTGTTGGCACTCTGTTTTCCCCATCAGTTAGTCACATCTTGTCAGTCACCAGGTCCCTAGCCAGTGCAGGGACCGCCGCCCAGTTGTCCGCCTGGGGTTAGCCAGGGCCGAGGCAAGTAGGCAGGGACAGTGGGGTGCGGGAAGATCAGGGCACCCCACCTGGCGCTCGGGGGGGCAGAGTGCCGTTACAGGTTGGGCATCGGTCACAACAAACTCCTCAGGTGGGAGAGGAACCATTGTTGGCCAATCTGGGCAGGGGCCTGAGAACAGTTCCTGGGAGTCTGCCTGCTCCTCAGAATGTGTCATTTTCATGGAGTGAGGAGGCTGGGAGGAAGGAGGAGCAGCAGCCAGAGGATTCAGAGTTGCAGCAGTGGACGGCGTAGAAGAGTGGGTGGTCGATAGATTGCTGGATGCACTTTCTGCCATCCACGACAAGACCTGCTCACACTGCTCGTTTTTTAATAAAGGTCTATGACGTGGACCCAAAAATTGTGATATGAAGCCTGGGACCCCAGAAACTTTCCTCTCTCCTAATCCCGCAGCTGCCGTCTGCGATTCACCTGGACCAGGAACTGGACCTATGCCCACACCCTCACGTTGAACTCCGCGTCCTCGACCGCGTCCACGTCCTCTACCCATACCCCTACCCCTCAGCATGGTGGATTAAGAATCGAGCAGACACTGAGCGGTGTAAAAATGTTTGTGAATTATTGCAACACAGTTGGTTGCTGCCAGCGGTTATATAACGCAAAATGAGGCCAGAGATAAATTATAAGGAAGGATGCAAGCAGGACTAGCTGTGCAATATGTAATTGTGATGCACCTGAAGTCCCACAGGCCATGCAGTCAAATGCACTGGGTCACAGGTAGCCGTAGAAAGGAATTCTTTTTTAAAATATGTTTTTTTCAATGCAATGCAGGCTATGGAGCCTGTATTGGACTTTCCCTCTATGGGTGTCTGTCACCATAGAGTGTGCAGGCAGCTGACGGGTAACACAGAGCGGTGTAAAAAATTTGTGGTTTCTTGGCGTGCACTTGGAGGCAGACAGCGCTTATGTTACACAAACTGCACCCAGAAAACAATTTAACGGAAGGCTGCACGCAGGGCTTGCTGTGCACTATGCAGTTTTGATGCACCTCAAGTCCCACAGGCCACGCAGTAATATGCACTGGGTGACAGGCAGCCGTAAAAAGGCTTTCTTTTTTAATATCTGATTTTTTCAATGCAATGCAGGCTATACAGCGTGTATTGGACTTTCACTCAATGGGTGTCTGTCACCATACACTGTGCAGGCAGCTGACGGATAACACAGAGCGGTGTAAAAAATTAGTGGTTTCTTGGCGTGCACTTGGAGGCAGACAGCGCTTACATTACGCTAACTGCACCCAGAAAAAAAATTAACGGAAGGCTGCACGCAGGCCTTGCTGTGCACTGTGCAGTTTTGATGCACCTCAAGTCCCACAGGCCACGCAGTCAAATGCACTGGGTCACAGGTAGCCGTAAAAAGGATTTCTTTTTTAAAATATGTTTTTTTCAATGCAATGCAGGCTATGGAGCGTGTATTGGACTTTCCCTCTATGTGTGTCTGTCACCATAGACTGTGCAGGCAGCTGACGGGTAGCACAGAGCGGTGTAAAAAATTTGTGGTTTCTTGGCATGCACTTGGAGGCAGACAGCGCTTACGTTATGCTAACTGCACCCAGAAAAAAATTTAACTGAAGGCTGCACGCAGGCCTTGCTGTGCAATACTGAGGTACTACAACTCCCAGCAACCACGGAGTTAAATGCACACGGTCACAGGTAGCCCTAAGAAGGACCGTTGGGGTTGTTGTACACAGGATTCCACACTACCACTGTCCCTGCCTCACCAATACTTCCTCTCGACTACGTAGTACAGACTGCAGCCTGAGAACGCTATAACTGTAATGGGGCTGCATGCCCAATATACAAAAAAAAAGATGTGCAAAACTGCTCCCACAAGCCACAACACTAATGCACTAGATGAGCTGTGGCCCTAAGAAGGACCGTTTGGGTTCTTGTAGATGCTAACACTCTCCCTATAGCTGCAGCAGCACTCTCCCTAATCTCTGCCAGCATGTGTCTGAGGCAAGCCACTTTATATACTCGGCGGTCACTTGATCTCGCCAGCCACTCACTGCAGGAGGGTGGGATAGGGCTGGAACGTCACAGGAGGAAGTTGTAATGCCTTCCCTGCATGTCTATTGGCCAGAAAATGGCGCAAATCTTTCAGGAAAGGAAATGGAATTGACTCGAACACCGCGTGGTGCTCGCCACGAGTAACGAGCATCTCGAGTACCCTAATACTCGAACGAGCATCAAGCTCGGTCGAGTAAGCTCGCTCATCTCTACTGGACACGTGGTGCGAACTTGCACTGTATGCCCTGGAGGTGCAGGCCTGCCCTGCTGCCAGCGTCTTGTCAGAGAGGGTGATTAGTGCCGCTGGGAGGATCATCACGGACAAGCATACCAGCTTGACAAAGACCCTGTGACAGGGTCGATACGTGGCTCGTCCACCATGTTGGCTCAATAAAGGAGCATCTTAATTGATGCAGTAAATTTTGCACCTTTTGATGCTGCTCAAATCCTTTTCAGGCGTACCCGCCGATCAACTGACAGCGCCGACATGCTTACACTCATTAGGATGAACAAATGCTGGATTTCCACAGACTTCTCTTCTCCACCGATAGAAGGCAGTGGATCATAATGATTCTTTTCACTGCAACAGGAGAAAAATACATCCTCTATCACCCCAAAAAAAGGGGAGAAGTAGCTTGGTCTATCCTTCTCGGATATTACTCCTCCTCCTCCTCCTCAAACAGCATGTCCTTACGCTGAACTGACAATTTTTCTGCGGGCCAAAAGGCTCTGTTAAAACCAATTTTTTTTCACAGGGCTGCCTCCAGGCTCTGTTACAAATTAAGCCACAATGAGCTGTATCTTTAAAAAAATATTTATGGGTTTCACCTGCCCTCAGGGTTAACCAATTTTTCAGGCCCTCGCCTATACTGTTAGCAAACTAATTTTCCTGCCTTCACCTATACTCTTGGTAAACACATTTTTTCAGGTGTTCGCCTATACTCTTGGTACACCAATGTTTAAGGGGTTCACCTATAGTCTTGCTACAAAAATGTTTCAGGGGTCTGCCTATACTCTTGCTACAGAAATGTTTCAGGGGTCTGCCTATACACTTGCTACTGAAAGGTTTGAGAGGTCCACCTATACTCTTGCTATAGTAATGATTCAGGGGTTCACCTATACTCTTGCTACAGAAATGTTTCAGGGGTCCGCCTATACACTTGCTACAGAAATGTTTCAGGGGTTTGCCTATACTGTGGGTGCACAAAGGTTTTCTATAGCGGTTTTCAGCTGTCTGTCACAAGTACACTGAATGACTTGGGCAGAAGCATGGGCCGAGGCCGAGGTCCTGGGCGAGGTGAAAGGCTGCCATGTTTGGGCATTCTCATTTCTTCATGTGTAATACTGTCTTTGGCTTTCATAGTCTTGTCTATGCTGTAGGTGCACAAAGGTTTCCTGTCACGGTGTTCAGGTATCTGGCACAAATACACTGAATGACTTGGGTAGGGTGCAGACGGCTTTCTCATTGTGATGTTCAGCTATCTGACACATACACAATTGTGTGGGTACACATGGGTTTCCCATAGCTATGTAACTCACGGCACCTTGGGTCACACAAGGTGGAGGCTGGGACTGAGCCGGACCCTGGGCCCGCTCACGTGCTTCCCACACAGAGTATTGTGGGTCCTACTTTGGTCACGTTTCTCAGGCTTATTATGCCACCTCCTCTTCCTTCTTGGGGTCTGGGAAAGAGCGCTGGTCACCATGTATTATTTCTCGTGTTACCACAGTTATCCACAATACTAGATTGGAGCGTTCACAATAAGCGTAACTCATTGAATGAGACGTTCACAGGGTCACTGTATATCTGTGGTGGCTACTTTTGCGAAACTCCTGCTTGAAACCAATCTTTGGTGTTACTGTTAATCTGTGCTGCTGCATTGTGGAGATGTAGAGAAGTACTGCCATCTGAGTCTCCTTTAGGCCCATGTTTGCGGCTCCTGACAATTTTGTGATGGAGGTGGTGCAGGATTGGAATTATGATCGTACGTTAATTTATCATCAATTCTCATCAGCATTGTGAGCTATCGCCCACACTTTCAAAGAGGGTCTTGGAAGGCCCTGCCAACCCTCTGCAGTGTGTGTCTCTGGTTCCTCCTCTTCCAAGACGCACTTATAAATAGACATGAGGGTGGTGTGGCTATCAAGCGAGCCTGTGGCATGAGGGCAGCTGAACGCTGCGCGGGGAAATTTTTTTGTGCGCAGTGGACGCAGGCTTGCGTGGGGGGTTGGACAGCAATGCCAGCATGTAACCCAGGAGAAGAGGCAGTGGTGTCACCTGCAGGCGGGGATTGCCCTTGGTTGCAGCAAGCGTAGTGCTTAGCTAGGATGTGCCAGCGCATGTGCATTGATGCTTATGGTCTGTCCCAAGTAAATTGTTAGGAGGCTGACCGCCAGGCTCTTTCCCCCAATTTGGCTTAATAGTGGGACCTGGAAGCCTCAGATGCACCCATGCATGCTGCCCCTGCTGTCCCCTATCCGTTTCTGTGGTGTTTCACACAACCTCCCCCATGTGGAGCATAAGTCACCTTGAAAAATGCTCAAGTCTCCCATTGACTTCAATAGGGTTCTTTACTCGAAACGAGCTCTTGAGCATTACAAAAAGTTTGACTCGAGTAACAAGCACCCGAGCATTTTGGTGCTTGCTCATCCCTATTGGAATTTTCTTTTCTCCCCGCCTTACTTTATTACTTCCTATTACTTTATTAACCAGGGTAGAAGGCATACACAAACACAACTCTGCCTCTCTGCAGGGGACACCATGCACATACCAGCAATGAACACTAGGGTAAGTTCTCTACACCTTAAAATTATGTTTGAGTTTGCCTATTGTTGTTTCATTTGGAATCCACGACTAGTCTTTTAGTGTAGTTTTTTTTTTTTTTATCTCCCCTGGCAACTACCAAGGACCCATAACTTTTAATATTGCTTATGATAGCAGTTTAAAAGGTCATTTTAGCATACATGCATTTTGTCTTTTAAAGACTATTTAATAAAGTTAGCTTCCTTTCTAATATGTCGTAATATATTTCTCCACCAAACAAAAAACGCCAACAGAATCCCGAAGACGGATCACGGTTTTAAAAGTTATTGTTGTTTTTTATATAGGATTGTATTATTATATTACATTATTTTATAGTATTTATTGTATCACTGCGTCCTATAACAGTGCATAATGCTTTACTGTATGGCTATTTTTTACAGTTTTTCCTTTTTCTCTCTCTTTGCTCTTTTACTTACTTTTTATGCACTATAATTATTGTACACAAAGACTGGAACCACAATGGAGCATCAGTGTAGTGACTAACACAGAGTGTAGGCATCAGTGTAGTGACTAACACAGAGTGGAAGCATCAGTGTAGTGACTGGCACGGGGTGGAAGCATCAGTGTAGTGACTAACAAAGGGTGGAGGCATCAGTGTAGTGACTAACACAGAGTGGAAGCATCAGTGTAGTGACTGGCACGGGGTGGAAGCATCAGTGTAGTGACTAACAAAGGGTGGAGGCATCAGTGTAGTGACACAGAGTGGAGGCATCAGTGTAGTGACTAACACAGAGTGGAAGCATCAGTGCAGTGACTAACACAGAGTGGAAGCATCAGTGTAGTGACTGGCACAGGATGGGAGCATCAGTGTAGTGACTGGCACAGGATGGGAGCATCAGTGTAGTGACTGGCACCGCGATGGAGCATCAGTGTAGTGACTGACACAGAGTGGAGGCATCAGTGTAGTGACTGGCACAGGATGGGAGCATCAGTGTAGTGACTGGCACCGCGATGGAGCATCAGTGTAGTGACTGACACAGAGTGGAGGCATCAGTGTAGTGACTGGCACAGGATGGGAGCATCAGTGTAGTGACTGGCATTGCGATGGAGCATCAGTGTAGTGACTGACACAGGGTGGAGGCATCAGTGTAGTGACTAACACAGGGTGGAGGCATCAGTGTAGTGACTAACACAGAGTGGAAGCATCAGTGTAGTGACTGACACAGGATGGGAGCATCAGTGTAGTGACTAACACAGAGTGGAAGCATCAGTGTAGTGACTAACACAGGGTGGAGGCATCAGTGTAGTGACTAACACAGAGTGGAAGCATCAGTGTAGTGACTGGCACGGGGTGGAGGCATCAGTGTAGTGACTGACACAGGGTGGAGGCATCAGTGTAGTGACTGACACAGGGTGGAGGCATCAGTGTAGTGACTGACACAGGGTGGAGGCATCAGTGTAGTGACTAACAGAGTGGAAGCATCAGTGCAGTGACTAACACAGAGTGGAAGCATCAGTGTAGTGACTGACACAGGGTGGAGGCATCAGTGTATTGACTAACACAGGGTGGAGGCATCAGTGTAGTGACTAACACAGAGTGGAAGCATCAGTGTAGTGACTGGCACGGGGTGGAGGCATCAGTGTAGTGACTGGCACCACGATGGAGCATCAGTGTAGTTACTGGCACAGGATGGGAGCATCGGTGTAATGAGTGGCCCAGGGTGTGTATTGTACTATGTACTGCGTATTTTGTGTGGGACACATACACTGTAAGTGAGGCTTCACAGCCCCACTGACAGCACACTGACAGCATAGCATCCAGTACCTTGAAGTTCTAAGCGCCTCTAATGTAATCCGCACGGCATTGCTGACAGCAGTATGTACACCCAGATTCCACCTCCCATGACCCCTCCTCCTTGGTTCCGTGGGAGTAGAGGAGAAGGGAAGAGTTTTGTTGCGCACGCTATCGGCCATGAATCCCATGACTGCTCCATGCTCATCAAAGGAGTGGTGTTTATGTAGTGGCCCAGAACAACAGGGCTCCATTCATAGAAATGCATGCTATATGAGGTTTGTATTATCTTGTATACTGTCTTTGAGTGTGATATGATTCAGCAAAATGTGTATTGGTATTTGCAGGAACTAAAGGGTTAATGTCTGCAAATGAACTGTCTCTGTCTGCAAATGTATCGTTTTGTGTTGTGAGTTTGTGGTCACCTGACTATGCTTTATATTAATGTTTGCAGAATGTGAGGGAGTTAGTCAGTCAATGAGTCTAGTCAAAGTGAGTCGGTAAGAGAGTTGGTCTATGCAAGAGTCGGTCTGGAGGGCATGAGCAAGTCTGCTATGTTTTAGGGGAAACCATGCTTTGCCTTACTGAGGCCCAGAATGGAGGAGGCCAAGAGGATGGCCTGATGGCTGCTTGGGGATTACTACCCTCAGGAGTTCGCAGCCTGGAGGCAGAGAGAGAAAGAGAGAGAGAAGTGCTAAGAGTTGCCAGCCAGCATAGAGTGCAATGGGACTTGTGAGTGTGAATTACAGAGAGCTGAAGAGAAGAAAGAGTGTTGTCGGGACCAGGAAACACAGATAATGGGACTGTGGTTTCTCCTGCCTACCTGTGAATCCTCCCTGTTCCACCACATACATAATTGCTTATTCAATTGTTGCTGGATGTAAAGTGTCTTGGACAGTTTGTTCAGTAAACGAGCGGTCCGTCCGTTCCTGGCTCTGCTGTGCGTTCCATAAGGTAAGTCAGCCTCCAACCACAGGCCAATAAGCGGCACATTTAATTACAGCGTTGTGTTTCTGCATTCCTGGTAATACAGCATGCTGAGGGGTAGGGGTAGGCCTAGAGGACGTGGGCGCGGCCGAGGACGCGGAGGCCCTAGTCCAGGTGTGGGCACAGGCCGAGCTCCTGATCCAGGTATATCGCAGCCGACTGCTGCGGGATTAGGAGAGAGGCACGTTTCTGGCGTCCCCACATTCATAGCACATTTAATGGGTCCACGCGGTAGACCTTTATTAGAAAATGAGCAGTGTGAGCAGGTCCTGTCGTGGATGGCAGAAAGTGCTTCCAGCAACCTATCGTCCACCCACAGTTCTGCGCCGTCCACTGCTGCAACTCAGAATCCTCTGGCTGCTGCTCCTCCTTCCTCCCAGCCTCCTCACTCCATGAAAATGAGACATTCTGAGGAGCGGGCAGACTCCCAGGAACTGTTCTCGGGCCCCTGCTCAGATTGGGCAGCAGTGGTTCCTCTCCCACCAGAGGAGTTTATCGTCACTGATGCCCAACCATTGGAAAGTTCCCGGGGTCCGGGTGATGAGGCTGGGGTCTTCCGGCAACTGTCTCAAGACCTTTCAGTGGGTGAGGAGGCCGATGACGATGAGACACAGTTGTCTATCAGTGAGGTAGTAGTAAGGGCAGTAAGTCCGAGGGAGGAGCGCACAGAGGATTCTGAGGAAGAGCAGCAGGACGATGAGGTGACTGACCCCACTTGGTTTGCTACGCCTACTGAGGACAGGTCTTCAGAGGGGGAGGCAAGGGCAGCAGCAGGGCAGGTTGCAAGAGGCAGTGCGGTGTCCAGGGGTAGAGGCAGGGCCAGACCGAATAATCCACCAACTGTTTCCCAAAGCGCCCCCTCGCGCCATGCCACCCTGCAGAGGCCGAGGTGCTCAAAGGTCTGGCAGTTTTTCACTGAGAGTGCAGACGACCGACGAACAGTGGTGTGCAACCTTTGTCGCGCCAAGATCAGCCGGGGAGCCACCACCACCAGCCTCACCACCACCAGCATGCGCAGACATATGATGGCCAAGCACCCCACAAGGTGGGACGAAGGCCGTTCACCGCCTCCGGTTTGCACCGCTGCCTCTCCCCCTGTGCCCCAACCTGCCACTGAGATCCAACCCCGCTCTGAGGACACAGGCACTACCGTCTCCTGGCCTGCACCCACACCCTCACCTCCGCTGTCCTCGGCCCCATCCACCAATGTCTCTCAGCGCAACGTCCAGCTGTCGCTAGCGCAAGTGTTTGAGCGCAAGCGCAAGTACGCCGCCACGCACCCGCACGCTCAAGCATTAAACGTGCACGTAGCCAAATTTATCAGCCTGGAGATGCTGCCGTATAGGGTTGTGGAAACGGAGTCCTTCAAAAGTATGATCGCGGCGGCGGCCCCGCGATACTCAGTTCCCAGTCGCCACTATTTTTCCCGATGTGCCGTCCCAGCCCTGCACGACCACGTCTCCCGCAACATTGTACATGCCCTCACCAACGCGGTTACTGCCAAGGTCCACTTAACAACGGACACGTGGACAAGCACAGGCGGGCAGGGCCACTATATCTCCCTGACGGCACATTGGGTGAATTTAGTGGAGGCTGGGACAGAGTCAGAGCCTGGGACCGCTCACGTCCTTCCCACCCCTAGAATTGCGGGCCCCAGCTCGGTGGTGGTATCTGCGGCGGTGTATGCTTCCTCCACTAAAGCACCCTCCTCCTCCTCCAACGCAACCTTTGTCTCGCAGTCAAGATGTGTCAGCAGCAGCAGCACGACGCCAGCAGTCGGTGTCGCGCGTCGTGGCAGCACAGCGGTGGGCAAGCGTCAGCAGGCTGTGCTGAAACTACTCAGCTTAGGAGATAAGAGGCACACGGCCCACGAACTGCTGCAGGGTCTGACAGAGCAGATCGACCGCTGGCTTTCGCCGCTGAGCCTCCAACCGGGCATGGTCGTGTGTGACAACGGCCGTAACCTGGTGGCGGCTCTGCAGCTCGGCAGCCTCACGCACGTGCCATGCCTGGCCGACGTCTTAAATTTGGTGGTTCAGCGCTTTCTGAAAAGCTACCCACGCTTGTCAGAAATGCTCGGAAAGGTGCGCCGGCTCTGCGCACATTTCCGCAAGTCCCACACGGACGCTGCCACCCTGCGCACCCTGCAACATCGGTTTAATCTGCCAGTGCACCGACTGCTGTGCGACGTGCCCACACGGTGGAACTCTACGCTCCACATGTTGGCCAGGCTCTATGAGCAGCGTAGAGCTATAGTGGAATACCAACTCCAACATGGGCGGTGCAGTGGGAGTCAGCCTCCTCAATTATTTTCAGAAGAGTGGGCCTGGTTGGCAGACATCTGCCAGGTCCTTGGAAAGTTTGAGGAGTCTACCCAGGTGGTGAGCGGTGATGCTGCAATCATTAGCGTCACCATTCCTCTGCTATGCCTCTTGAGAAGTTCCCTGCAAAGCATAAAGGCAGACGCTTAGCGCTCGGAAACAGAGCCGGGGGAAGACAGTATGTCGCTGGATAGTCAGAGCACCCTCCTGTCTATATCTCAGCGCGGTGAGGAGGAGGAGGAGCAGGAGGAAGATGAGGAGGAGGGGGAAGAGACAGCTTGGCCCACTGGTGAGGGTACACATGCTGCTGGCCTGTCATCCTTTCAGCGTGTATGGCCTGAGGAGGAGGAGGAGGAGGAGGAGGATCCTGAAAGTGATCTTCCTAGTGAGGACAGTCATGTGTTACGTACAGGTACCCCGGCACACATGGCTGACTTCATGTTAGGATGCCTTTCTCGTGACCCTCGCGTTACACGCATTCTGGCCACTACGGATTACTGGGTGTACACACTGCTCGACCCACGGTATAAGGAGAACCTTTCCACTCTCATACCCGAAGAGGAAAGGGGTTCGAGAGTGTTGCTATACCACAGGACCCTGGCGGACAAACTGATGGTAAAATTCCCATCCGACAGCGCTAGTGGCCGAAGGCGCAGTTCCGAGGGCCAGGTAGCAGGGAAGGCGCGGAGATCAGGCAGCATGTACAGCACAGGCAGGGCAATACTCTTTAAGGCCCTTGACTGCTTTCTGGCTCCCCAGCAAGACTGTGTCACCGCTCCCCAGTCACAGCTGAATCGGCGGGAGCCCTGTAAAAGGATGGGGAGGGAGTACATAGCCGATCGCACGACCGTCCTCTGTGACGCCTCTGCCCCCTACAACTACTGGGTGTCGAAGCTGGACACGTGGCCTGAACTCGCGCTGTATGCCCTGGAGGTGCTTGCTTGTCCTGCAGCTAGCGTCTTGTCAGAGAGGGTGTTTAGTGCGGCTGGGGGAATCATCACAGATAAGCGTACCCGCCTGTCAACCGACAGTGCCGACAGGCTAACACTCATCGAGATGAACAAAGCCTGGATTTCCCCAGACTTCTCTTCTCCACCAGCGGACAGCAGCGATACCTAAGCAATACGTAGGCTGCACCCGCGGATGGAAGCATCGTTCTGTATCCCCTTCAAAAACGGGGACCTTTTCGCTTCATCAATCTGTGTATAATATTCCTCCTCCTCCTCCTCCTGCTCCTCCTCCTGAAACCTCACGTAATCACGCCGAACGGGCAATTTTTCTTAGGCCCACAAGGCTCAGTCATATAATTTTTCTACACAATTTTTATACGTTTCAATGCTCATTAAAGCGTTGAAACTTGCACCTGAACCAATTTTTATTTTAACTGGGCTGCCTCCTGGCCTAGTTACCAATTAAGCCACATTAACCAAAGCGATTAATGGGTTTCACCTGCCCTCTTGGTTGGGCATGGGCAATTTTTCTGAAGTACATTAGTACTGTTGATACACCACTTTTTTGGGGCCCTCGCCTACAGTGTAATCAAATTAATTTTTAGCCCACCTGCATTACAGCTGACGTTACATCAGCTGTGTTGGGCACTGCAATGGGATGTATTTATGTACCGCCGGTGGCTTCCTGGCACCCACCCATGCTGTGGGTCCACAGGGAGTTGTAAATGCATCTGTTTCCACTTCAAAAGAACCCCAGTCTGACTGGGTCATGCAGTGTGGGCCGAAGCACACCTGCATTAAAGGGGTTGTCCCGCGCCGAAACGTTTTTTTTTTTTTTTCAATAGCCCCCCCGTTCGGCGCGAGACAAACCCGATGCAGGGGTTAAAAAAGAAAACCGGATAGTGCTTACCTGAATCCCCGCACTCCGGTGACTTCTTACTTACCTGGTGAAGATGGCCGCCGGGATCTTCACCCTCGGTGGACCGCAGGGCTTCTGTGCGGTCCATTGCCGATTCCAGCCTCCTGATTGGCTGGAATCGGCACGTGACGGGGCGGAGCTACAAGGAGCCGCTTTCCGGCACGAGCGGCCCCATTCAGAAAAGAAGAAGACCGGACTGCGCAAGCGCATCTAATCCGGCGATTAGACGCTGAAGATTAGACGGCTCCATGGAAACGAGGACGCTAGCAACGGAGCAGGTAAGTGAATAACTTCTGTATGGCTCATAATTAATGCACGATGTATATTACAAAGTGCATTAATATGGCCATACAGAAGTGTATACCCCCACTTGCTTTCGCGGGACAACCCCTTTAAGCACGACATTACATCAGCTGTGATGGGCACTGCAATGGGATATATTTATGTACCGCCGGTGGGTTCCAGGGAGCCACCCATGCTGTGGGTCCACAGGGAGTTGTAAATGCATCTGTTTCCACTTCAAAAGAACCCCAGTCTGACTGGGGCCGCAGACGCAACATCAGAATTAAAGGCCTCGCTGAATCTGTCACATCTGAATCCCTCAGAAATATGGCCACATCCATGTTCTCCGATCTACTAGGTGAGGAACGTGCCAAATTGATCACTATCGAAAGGATACACAGAGCACTCAGGCCCAAACCAAGAGCGGGAGATCCCCCAAGGGATGTAATTTGTGGTCTCCTCTCCTTCAATGACACACAGGCAATCCTGACGGCCTCCAGAAACAGAGACCAAATAAAATATCAAGATGATGACATCCAGTTATACCAAGACCTAGCACCTTCCACCCTCGCAAAAAGAAGACAACTGAAACCCCTTCTTGAGGTGCTTAGAGCAAAAAATCTGCAATACACATGGTTGTTTCCATTTGGACTGGCGATACTTAAAGATGGCAAACGCATTACCATACATACACCAACAGATCTAGAGAAAGTCTGGAAGGCACTGAACATAGAACCAATTCAGGTCCCTTCATGGATGCCTCTAGGAGAAAAAGAAGAATACAAGAAAACAGAAAAACAGACACCCTGGAAGGAAGTGTCACGCTCTAAATCGCCAAAGAACAGACGCTCCAGAGCCAGACTCGAATTTCAGCAACTGCGACCTGCAGAAACTCATACCCCGAAAGATCAATGAAGTTCTCGCATGAAATGAGAATATGGCACAGTAAAAGGACCGACTTGTCCTGACATATGTCAGTAACAGAACGTTCTCTTCACATATACCCTGTTGATTGTTTACATTGTCTTCAGACAATGCCCATTTCTTCTCGCATTTTTATTGGACTCCTTTCATAGCCAGAGACTTCAGAAAGACGTCCGCACTATGAATAGGCCTCTTCCTCCTGGAGAAGAGACTCGACCGGAAAATGACGCCGAGCAACAGTTGATGAGTATCAATGCATATTTATATCTGATGCAATTGTTGAAATAGCCTCCCCCGTCTGAGGACATTTTTTCTCTCTTCCCCCGGCTTGGGTAGTTGGCTTGGGCGCACTCGTGGGGGCATATTCCCCCTGCGGTGCGCCTGACCCTCCTAGACGACCCGGTGGCGGGCGGACGCTACTGAGTAAGGTCGAGGCGCTGAAATAATCGCCAAGACATGCCTGTGAGCCTCTGTCTCTCCTTGTATGGGGGGTGACGGGGGGGTCACACGTTATTTTCTTTTTTCACTTAAAATGTATTACCTAAGCTGTTTAGTTATGTTGTCTTAGAAAGCTTAGAACACAGATGGAATATAAGAAACTTAGCAGTTTAGACAAGTTCAAAGTTTAATGTATTTGCTTACTGCTTTATGTGGGGCACAATTTATTCAGAACAAACTACACACCAATACCACTGACCTTTTCCCTGTCAGACTGTTTCCACTTCAAAAGAACCCCAGTCTGACTGGGGCATGCTGTGTGGGCCGAAGCCCACCTGCATTAAACATGACATTACTACCTCAGCTGTGATGGGCAATGCAATGGGATATTGTTATGTACCGCCGGTGGCTTCCTGGCACCCACCCATGCTGTGGGTCCACAAGGAGTTGCAAATGCATCTGCTTCCACTTCAAAAGAACCCCAGTCTGACTGGGGCATGCAGTGTGGGCCGAAGCACACCTGCATTAAGCACAACATTACATCAGCTGTGATGGGCACTGCAATGGGATATATTTATGTACCGCCGGTGGGTTCCAGGGAGCCACCCATGCTGTGGGTGCACACGGAATTCCCATTGCGGAGTTGTACCTGCCTGTAACTATATATAAAAAAACGCGGTCTGACTGGGGCATGCAGACACCTTGACAGAATGAATAGTGTGTGGCACATAGGTTCCCCATTGCTATGCCCACGTGTGCAGCTCCAGATGGAGGTGGCACAGGATTGGATTTCTCATTGCTTCTGTACAGCATTGTGGGCTATCGCCCCGCCCCTTTTAAAGAGGGTCGCTGCCTAGCCGTGCCAACCCTCTGCAGTGTATGCCTGCTTTTCCTGTGGCAGACGCACTTATAAATAGACATGAGGGTGGCGTGGCATGAGGGCAGCTGAAGGCTGGGCAGGGACAGTTTGATGTGCGCTGTGGACATTGGGTCGTGGGTGGGGGGGGGGGTTGGGCAGCATGTAACCCAGGAGAAGTGGCAGCGGAGTGTCATGCAGGCAGTGATTGTGCTTTGTTGGAGGTAGTGTGGTGCTTAGCTAAGGTATGCATTGCTAATGAGGGCTTTTCAGATGTAAAAGTTGTTGGGAGGGGGGGGGGGGCACTCTTGCTGCTATTATGGCTTAATAGTGGGACCTGTGAACTTGAGATGCAGCCCAACATGTAGCCCCTCGCCTGCCCTATCCGTTTCTGTGTCGTTCCCATCACTTTCTTGAATTGCCCCGATTTTCACAAATGAAAACCTTAGCGAGCATCGGCGATATACAAAAGTGCTCGAGTCGCCCATTGACTTCAATGGGGTTCGTTACTCGAAACGATCCCTCGATCATCGCGAAAAATCCGTCTCGAGTAACGAGCACCCGAGCATTTTGGTGCTCGCTCATCTCTACTTGCAGTGGATGGAACAGTGGCATCACATATGACATTGGACTTAAGGTAAACCTCAGTGGGGGTACCACCCATTTAATAGCCGGCCCTCGGTTCTTTGGTCGGGTCCCCTTGCTACCCTCAGGGTGGGAGACGGTTGAGCCCCGTGACAAGGCCCAAACTCTACCACACCGTCTCCTAGGCTGATGGCCCGCTCCTCGGACGCTGCATTTACAATTTTAAAGTATGGGATTGTGTGCTGGCAGTGCAGTCGTGCTCTCCTTCCCTCCACTCCGCTGGTGTATTTGTCAAAAAACATTAAAAATGGGGGGCGTGGTCTAGACGCAGAAGAGTGAAGAGGCATGAGAAACAACTCTCCTGCTGCCGACACAAACCAGCGTTGTAAAGACAGCTATATTCAAAGTGAAGAGCTTACCAGACTTCAGAGTGCCTCCTGCACTCGCCTGAGAGGAAAAGAGGAACATCGCAGAGCCGTTTGTGACACTGAGAGGGACATTGTAACCTGAGACCGAGTAGGTCACTGAGGCGGGAACGCCATCTTAGTTCAAGCAGCTGTGGCCGAGAGCACGGTGCAGGGAGACAGCCAGGCTATAGAAACATACTGCAAACCTCCCCACAGGACTTCTCAGTGCTCATAACTCCATAGAAGCTGACTCTCCCTGTCAGGAGAGTTCAGCAAAAGATAACACACCGGCCTGAACTTACAGAGTGCTGATAACAGAGAGAACAGAGCTTTATCTCTCAGATCTGACAGCAGCGTACTCTGTGTCTGTGATTCTCCCTACATCGGAGCTCACAGCCCTCACCAGGGACATAAGAAACCAGCTCTCTCAGCGAGCTGAGATTTACAACAGGTCTCAGATTACAGATAACACAGGGACACTATAACCTAGCCTTACAAAAGGCTTTAATAAAAGAGAGCTGGGACTTATCTCACATCACTGAACATACCTGGTGCAGTCCCTCTTCTTGGAAAGCGACTGACCCCCCCCCCCCCCCCCCTCTCACTCTGCAAGCTCAGAAAAGAGCCAACCTCTCCCCCATACAGAGGCCGAGTGTCCCATCCCTGGAAGAGACTGAGCAAAGAGCCATTAACAATAGCTGGCCCCAATAAGTCTGCACAAGCATTCACCCTGCAAATTACTAGTGAAAGCTCACCTAGGAACACATCTGTGGACCAAGCTACGTGAACAACTTAGCGCAGGCTCTCTTTTCCAGTGGTGAAGACCCACGTCCCCCACTCGCTGCATACACACGCCGTGCATACAAGCTGTACATACTTGATCCACAGCAAACGGCAATCCCCCCACAAAGTGCACTACCATAAGCACTTATAAGACTCTTTCAATTTACTACAAGCAAAAAGTTGTGCATCAACTATGTTCTGAATCGGCACCCATAACGGTGCCCTACGTTAAAGCAACAGCTCATAATAAACAGCACAATGGTCAAGACAACTAAAGAAAAAACGTCAGCAGCAACTGGACAGATGTCTACTACTAAAAACCAAGCGGACCTGCAACGCTATCTAAAAAAGAGAAGCGCCCAGTCACCGGCCGGTTCATCCAAAAAGAACCCTCCACTAACAACAGAAGATGAAAATCTCACAGCATCAGAAATAGAAAGTGACAACGAAACAGAAATATATGACGCACAAAGATCCAATATATCTAAGAACTTCCTCAAAAAGGCATTAGCACAAGCTATACATCCAGTCCTAAAGGAATTAACAGAAATAAAAGCAGAAATTTTGCAAATAGGCAACAGAGTGGAAGACTTAGAGAACACCTGCACAGACCTTATCACACAATCAAATGATCTATCGGACCGCATGGAAACGCAGAGAGATCAGATTGACAGAGCATTAACCCTGATTGAAGACCAGGAGAACAGGAGCCGCAGACGCAACATCAGAATTAAAGGCCTCGCTGAATCTGTCACATCTGAATCCCTCAGAAATATGGCCACATCCATGTTCTCCGATCTACTAGGTGAGGAACATGCCAAATTGATCACTATCGAAAGGATACACAGAGCACTCAGGCCCAAACCAAGAGCGGGAGATCCCCCAAGGGATGTAATTTGTGGTCTCCTCTCCTTCAATGACACACAGGCAATCCTGACGGCCTCCAGAAACAGAGACCAAATAAAATATCAAGATGATGACATCCAGTTATACCAAGACCTAGCACCTTCCACCCTCGCAAAAAGAAGACAACTGAAACCCCTTCTTGAGGTGCTTAGAGCAAAAAATCTGCAATACACATGGTTGTTTCCATTTGGACTGGCGATACTTAAAGATGGCAAACGCATTACCATACATACACCAACAGATCTAGAGAAAGTCTGGAAGGCACTGAACATAGAACCAATTCAGGTCCCTTCATGGATGCCTCTAGGAGAAAAAGAAGAATACAAGAAAACAGAAAAACAGACACCCTGGAAGGAAGTGTCACGCTCTAAATCGCCAAAGAACAGACGCTCCAGAGCCAGACTCGAATTTCAGCAACTGCGACCTGCAGAAACTCATACCCCGAAAGATCAATGAAGTTCTCGCATGAAATGAGAATATGGCACAGTAAAAGGACCGACTTGTCCTGACATATGTCAGTAACAGAACGTTCTCTTCACATATACCCTGTTGATTGTTTACATTGTCTTCAGACAATGCCCATTTCTTCTCGCATTTTTATTGGACTCCTTTCATAGCCAGAGACTTCAGAAAGACGTCCGCACTATGAATAGGCCTCTTCCTCCTGGAGAAGAGACTCGACCGGAAAATGACGCCGAGCAACAGTTGATGAGTATCAATGCATATTTATATCTGATGCAATTGTTGAAATAGCCTCCCCCGTCTGAGGACATTTTTTCTCTCTTCCCCCGGCTTGGGTAGTTGGCTTGGGCGCACTCGTGGGGGCATATTCCCCCTGCGGTGCGCCTGACCCTCCTAGACGACCCGGTGGCGGGCGGACGCTACTGAGTAAGGTCGAGGCGCTGAAATAATCGCCAAGACATGCCTGTGAGCCTCTGTCTCTCCTTGTATGGGGGGTGACGGGGGGGTCACACGTTATTTTCTTTTTTCACTTAAAATGTATTACCTAAGCTGTTTAGTTATGTTGTCTTAGAAAGCTTAGAACACAGATGGAATATAAGAAACTTAGCAGTTTAGACAAGTTCAAAGTTTAATGTATTTGCTTACTGCTTTATGTGGGGCACAATTTATTCAGAACAAACTACACACCAATACCACTGACCTTTTCCCTGTCAGACTGTGTAGCATCACATCAAACCTGGATTATATCCCGGGCATATACTGCAAGTTAAGGTTTTCCCTCTTTACAACCCCCCCCCCATCTAAATCCCAGACCAAAACACACTCATCCTCAAAGAACATCTAAATACCGAAAGAATCTAGCACCAACACAAAACTCCACAATACAACACCAAATGGCTGAAGAAATCAACATCGCCACTTTTAATACTAAAGGATTAAATTTACCCCAAAAAAGGAGCCAAGTCATGTGGCTTTTAAAAAAGCTAAAAGCACAACTAGTATTCTTACAAGAGACACACCTCAAAGGCGAAAGAATACCCAAGTTCCCAAAAAGACCATTTGACAAATGGCACTTCAACAATCACCCCACGAGCGCATCTAAAGGAGTAGCCATAGCACTCCACTCTTCTATTCCATTTATTCTAGAAAATAAACTTGTAGATTCAGAGGGCAGAATGCTTTTCTTAAAAGGCAAATTATACACTGAAACAATCACTTTAGCGAATCTTTACGCACCAAATAAAAATCAGATCCCCTGGCTATTAGAAGCTCTAAATAAACTTAAAATATTTGCAGAAGGAAAAATAATTCTCGGAACTGATCTCAACCTTACTTTAAACCCTATCTTAGACTCTTCCTCTGGGAGATCCCAAATACCCCAAAAAGCAAGGAAAAAACTTCTACATGCATTACAAGAGATCCAAGTCATAGATACCTGGAGGACATTTAACCCATCAACCAAAGATTACTCCTTTTACTCACAGGTACACAAAACACACCAAAGAATAGACTACCTTTTTATGTCCTCATCTCTAATGCACCAAATAAAGAATCCCTGTATAGGAAACATAACAGTCTCCGATCATGCCCCAGTAACAGCATCTCTCACCCTAAGGGGATCAACACGCAAAAGCTGGAGTTGGAGATTAAACGAGGCACTTATAGAAAACCAAGAAGTAACCGAAACCATATCGAAAAACTTAGAATTTTTCTTCAAAGACAATATCCAGTCTTTTGACAAACACCCTTTAGTGTGGGAGACCCACAAGGCGTACATTAGAGGCCTTTTTATATCATTAGGCGCAGCACATAAAAAACGCAATCAAAAAGTCATCGACGACCTACTCACACAAATATCCTCTCTAGAGCAAAAATCAAAACAAAAAAGGCACAAGAAGCCCAAACAAAATTAACAGAATTAAGAGAGCAACTGAAAGACATACTTAACAACAAATTCGCAAAATCTATGCTCTACTTTAAACACCAGCTTTACTCACATGGCAACAAGGGAGGCAGACTCATGACCTCATTAATTAAAAAAGCCAAAAGTAAAACACATATATCCAGCATTACAGATCACATGGGAAACACGCACAACAATTCCACCAAAATAGCCCAGATCTTTCAAGAATTCTATAAAGAATTATATAACTTAAACAATTCAGATAACCACAAAAATGAAGACAAAAAAGAAAAAATAGAGAAACTCCTATCCTCTTTAACTCTCCCCGAACTGAGCAGCAACGAAGCCTCTGAATTAGCAAAACCAGTCACCATCGAAGAACTGACACTAATACTAAATAGCTTCCCTTTACACAAAAGCCCAGGCCCAGATGGCCTCCCTCTGGTATACTATAAAAAATTCTCAGAAATATTATTACCACAACTAGTCTCCACGTTTAACGCTCTATTGAGTGGAGCACAGCTGCCCAAACAAACTCAAGAAGCTTTTATTACATTGATACATAAAGAGGGGAAAGACTCCCAACTATGTGGCAGTTATAGGCCTATATCTTTATTAAACCAAGATATTAAAATATGGGCTAAACTACTTTCCAGCAGAATTAATAAAATCACCCCAAAATTAATACATGAAGAACAATCAGGATTCGTGGCGGGACGCGAAGGTAAAGACAATTCAATTCGTCTCCTACACATTATAAAATACGCACAACAAAAAAAAATCCCACTAATATTCCTAGGCATTGACGCGGAAAAAGCCTTTGACCGCGTAGATTGGTCTTTCATGCACGCCGTGCTAGAAAAATTCAACTTCCCACCTACATTAATTCAAGCAATATTCACACTATACTCGAATCCTAGTGCAAAAATAAAAGTGAATGATATATTCTCGCCAACTTTTTCAATCACCAACGGCACTAGGCAGGGCTGCCCCCTGTCCCCTACCCTATTCATACTTACACTGGAAATTTTGCTACAGATGGTAGGACAGAGTAATGAAATCAAAGGAATAGAACTGGACCACTACTCAATAAAAACAGTAGCATTTGCTGATGACATACTTTTCATCCTAACAAACCCAGAAGAAAGCCTCGCTAAAATTAACAAAATATTACAAACATACAGCTCAATTTCGAACTTTAAAGTAAATGTTTCAAAATCTACTATATTAAACATTACCATCCCGCCATCAGCCGCAAAAAAACTCAAATTAATCTCTCCTTTTAGCTGGGCTGAAACCCATATAGAATATTTAGGGATCCTCATAACAAAAACCCTAGAAAACCTATATAACAAAAACTTCGCTCCCCTAACAGAAGAAATAGTAGCACTTCTTCGAACATATGACCTGCCATTCCTTACTTGGTTTGGCAGGAAAAATCTGATCCAAACATATATCGTACCTAAAATACTGTACAAACTACAAATGATACCGATCCACTTGCCAAGCTCCTTTTTCAAACGCATTAAATCATCACTCTCCAGATTCCTATGGAACAGTAGAAGACCCAGACTTTCACATAAACTCCTAGCCCAGAGAAAAGAGCATGGAGGCATAAACCTCCCAGATATGGAACAATATTATAAAGCAATACAGCTCAACAGATGGCTGGAATTAATCAAACCCTCAAAAAACCTAATTGTAAGTGCACTAGCACAAGCGTCATATGGAAAATCCCTCAAAGAAGATCTATGGCGCCCCCCTCATAAAACCCACATTAAACCCCCCCCCCACGACCTTCTCTTGAAAGGAATATGCGAAACATGGGCTTCTCTTCAAAAAGAAATAGCTCCCCATCCATCCCCCATAGCACCTCTGTCCCTTGTACCAGAGTACCTAGATATGGATTTAGACAAACACACTAAACAGGTCTGGAGTAACCTAGACAAACTTTCAATAGCAGACCTTTGGTCCCAACGAGACCTTAAAAACACACATCTAACTGAAAAACTGCTAGCTTCAATACCGGGCCTTCGACTCAACCAACTTCAAACCCTACACATAACCAAAATCTTCGACAAATTCAATAAAAGGTTCCCATCGACACGTCCTCTTACAGATTTTGAGAAAAATGTCGAAACTCGAACTATTCAAAGTAGAAAATTAGCTCTCCTAAAAAAGAAATTCATAACCCATCAAGAAACATCTAGACCAGCATACATCAGATCCTGGGAGATGGAGCTCGGAATTAACTTATCAGACAAAGAGGTGAAATTCATATTGAACAACTCACACGGATATTCTAGATGCACCAAATTACAAGAGAACCACTATAAGCTTATCCCTAGATGGTATAAAACCCCTGAGTGGCTTTACGCATATAAACTCTCTAACACAAATCTGTGCTGGAGATGTAATGAGCATGTAGGCTCCTTTATGCACATATGGTGGTCATGTCCCCGAATTAGGCCCTTTTGGAGCCAAGTCGAAAATAAAATACGCGAAATAACCCGCAGATCATTTACTCTCCACCCGGAACATGTGTTCTTAGCAAAACCGTCAGCAACCTATAAGCCCTCAAAAACCATTCTGATTACTCACCTCATATCAGCAGCGGAAGCTATAATCCCTCTAGCATGGCTTCAACCAACAGCTCCCACTTACACGGAATGGATAGCGAAGGTAAACGAAATTTGCCACTTCGAAGAAATGACAAGCTGGTCATGTAGAACACACGAGCAATTCAAAAAAATATGGGGCCAATGGCCAGGCACCCCCTCCTCTACATCCCACTAAATGGCATACAGTCTCTTTAGCTACAATTTAATTAATTTAATTCAAACAGAACTTGCATATCTCACTCGTCTCATGATTTTCTTTTGGAGTTAGAGGTTATAATATAATAATAGATGTTCTCCCCCCCCCCCCCTCCCTTCCACACACCCTTCCTACCTTCACCTTTTTCACCATCCCAACCTCCGTTAAAGAAAAAATAATCAAGAAACGTTTTGCTTCTGTAACAATTAACATTGTTCAACTATTTTTCTCTGTAACAAATGTTTATTACAACCCTGTCGGTTGAACTTGTACATGCCTTTCTTGAATAAATAAAGAATAATTAAAAAAAAAAAAACATTAAAAATAAGCCAGGGGGCATTATTTTTTGGAGAGGAGATCAGGCCAGGGACACTATTATTAGGCTACATTCACAAATACAGACCTATCTTGAAATGGGCATCAAAAACAACATTCACATGGGGCGCAAAATGCTGCTGAGTATTGGCAACAAATTCTGCAGCTTTCTGCATCCAAAACAGTCAAAATCGGCTTCAATGAGGATTTTGACTTGAAATCAGCTGCGCACCTAGCTTTTAATAGAAATACATTTCTGGTATACTGTCATTACATGTGATATGAGTTCACGTGGCCATAAAGCATCACATATTTGTTTTCCCATCATAGAGATAGTCAAGAATATTTAAACTTTACTAACTGGAAGAGCAGGTTGGATGCAGCGTGGGACAGTAAGCTCCGGGCGGTTTACATTCTTCCTAATCATAAGACTTTCTGACATGTGGCTGAGAGAAGTATTTACCTGCCATCTGCACCCAGCATCCTCCAGTCTCCTTGTCTCCACTTACAGGCTTGCTGTAAACGTTCAAGTCGTGGTCATACCTTTCATCACTGCAGATATGGCCCAACATCGGATTATGACCATCCTGCTGTTTGTGTGCCTATCGCTCTGCTTTGAGGTCGCACAGTCTAAATTGAAGGTAAAGTAAATTCTTTATCAGATTTTGTATTTTACACCTTGTATATTTGCAATTATATAGATAGTTCAGGCTTCTATATTTAGATTCTCTCTGTGTTAACAATAGGGAACATTTATTACAAAAAGCTGAGAAAAGAAATTATATATACACCCCGACAGAGGCTGGAGAAGCATTTCTAAGGGCCCCTGCACACTGGCGTGAGTAATGCATGGCACAATATTGCTCTCACAAACCTTCCAAAACTCCTGAATGCAAGGCATTTTCACATGAAAGCAGCCTTGCATCCCCGTGGGCCTGAAGAAATCCCCCATAGCAAGGAGAGAAAAGGAGGTGGAGCTACAGGGATCTCCTAAAAATCTCCTTATATTTGGAGATATAGGGGGCAGGGCTAGAGGGCTTGCCGGATAGCGGGGTAAGGCTACATCCCTTTGGCCCTGCTCCTCTCTTGACTAGAGAGAAATCACTATAAAAACCCCATCTAGCCCAGCTCCCTATCTCTCCAAATATAGGGAGATCTCTAGGAGATCCCCTGTAGCTCCACCCCCTCCCTCTCCTCTCTATGGAGGATTCATTCAGCCCCGCAGGAATGCAAGGCTGTTTTGCGATCTTCTCCCATTGATTTCAATGGGGCTGGTGCTGCTGCCGGCCCCATTGAAAACAATGGGCGATATTGCTAAGAGAAAGTCCATGCTGCAATTTGTTTTCTGCATAGCACCGTAATGCAGGTAAACATTACAGACGTTAATAAACACATTCAAAAGAATGGGTTTCATATTTATGCAAGATTGTAATGCACAAATCCACTAGGAATTTGTTTTGATGGAGAAGTAGTAGATGGAAGCACAGAGGGCAAATAATGCTGGAGGCTCAGTATATTGCATTTATATATCTTTGTAGAATGTCTTGGACTCCGTGTCCATGTAGCTAATAATGCTGGGGGTATCAAAACCCGTGTGGAGATTGTCATGCAGTGCAGAATTTAAATCCACGGAATGACAATTAAGGCACTGGATACGCTGCGGAATCCACCTCTAATAATGCATTCCACACCAAAATCTGCATTAAAATCTGCATCAAATTTCTTACCAAATGGTGCCGTTTTTGGTATGGATTTTCTGCTGTGGAATGTTCGCTGCAGATATTCCCCAGCCAATACACCCCATGTAGATATAGCCTTTGGGCTTTTATCCACTAGCGTTTTTTTTAACTCTGCAATTTCGCAGCGATTATTTTTATTTTTTCCCCCAATGAGACTTTCTAATGTTAAAATCGCATCACACAAAAAACACAAATTTGTGCAACACGATTTTTGTGCGATGCAATTTTAACATTAGAAAATCCCATTGAAAAAAATGCAGCGAAATTGCAGCGTTAAAAAAACACTAGTGGGTAAAAGCCCTTACTGTAGAGGCAAAAGGCACAATGAGGGGAGTGTAAGCGCAGCAGCGGTCCTGAAGGTGAGGGACAGATCTCCGTCAGGAACTAGTGGAGGCAATGGGACAATTAGGGAAAAAAAAACTAGATGCATACATTGCAAAGTGCCCCCAATGGATGTATTTGTCATGCGCCACATTTATTATGACAGCTAGAAACTTTTTACACCTCACAAAATAGTTTTGAAAAGTGTGTAGAAATTTTTGGTATTAATTGATTAAATGGCTATAAGGGCAGTTTCACAAGGGCGACACAATCGAGCAATTTTCTTACGATGCGATGTATGTGAAGCCCATGCTTTCCTATGGATTCCTTCACAATAGTGATATTTTGTAGGCTGCTACATTGTGGGAGAAATATTTGTGGGTTGCTGAATATTCCCATGATTTGCGATGTTTTTTAGCCCATGTTTCCCTATGGAGCCTTCCTATGTGTTGCATCATGCAGTGCGATGCAACTTTTAAAGCAGGAAATCCTACTATGTCCCCTAACATAAGCCCTAGCTGCAGTAAAAAAAAAAACACGCTATATCACCTAAGAGGCGCTGCCCTGTCCGGCATTGCCACTCTTCTCCTCTGAAGATCCAGCTGACTTGCTTATAGTGTTCTCCCACGCTTCCTGGTCAGGAGTTCAAAATCCCCACCACCAGGAAGCGCTAGCTCTGATTGGTTCTTTGAGCTGTGGCTCTGATTGGCTGAACCACGACATTCAAGAACCAATCACAGCCATTCAATGCTGTAATTAGTTTATTGAGCACTGGCTCTGATTGGCTAAGCTTCGGAGGCTCAGATTTTGCCCCCCTGACAAGGAAATACTGGAGTGAGATTGCTCCAAATTTCCACCTTTTTTAAAAGATTGCAATTCTTAAATCTGTTTAAAAACTTTATTTCACTCAAACCCGGCCTCCTTTTCCAGATATTTTTGAGAAGTGGCGTGAGAGGTGTAACTTCTGTTCTTTATAACACAAATCAATAGTAAATTTGTTTAAACTGAGTTGCACCAAAAAGTGATACTCATGCAGAGTTCTGGTGCATGGCCAGTAATAAATGTGTCCCAGCATCAATCGTTCTGCCCCACAGTGTGTAAATGCGGAGGCTACATTTTTCTCTATATTTGCGCCTTACGTATATGGCATATTACTCCAAAATATTGTCTAATAATCTGTGGGGCACATTTGTTAACCACAAATAAGAGCCATTTGTGCCTTTTACAACATTTTGAAAACTGGACTATAGAGTGGGTGTGGCTTACTGCTTGGCCATTTATGACTGAATTTTTTTTTTTTTTTTAAGTAGCAAATCTCAGTCCAATAGACAGATGGTCAAAAAACCAGATAAACATCTCTAGGCATTTAAGAAATCATCAAGTGTATCTACATTATATCGTATTTTGATCAAATCTGTCTCATATAATGACAATGTTGCTTCCAGCAAAACTGACTTCAAAGAATTCCCTCATAGCAAATGTCCCCAGCAAAGGCTCAGACTGGCCGCCTGGAAACCTTTTGGACCGCGACAATAAACGCACCCCATATAACAAAATGCGCACTGAACACTTCAATTCATTGTCACAAGATGACGGTTGTGATATAGAAACTGGCAGGCTGCCAGCCATATTGTTGTGTGTGTCAGACCTTAGACCTATCTCAGCTCTCTATAATCCCATGTGGGCCTGTGGCCTTTTGAATATTCACATTTAGAAAGGCAATTCTCCGACATTTCCCTAGGTAATAGGGAATAAGCCCTTCCGTTCTTCTGGCTCCACCTGTCTGTTTGGTTTACAATTAGCATGAGGATACCAAATTGTGTGACCATTTACTTGTTAATGAAGTCTAAGGAAAATCATTCACCTAGGAGCTGGGTTCTCACAGATATTCTGGCTCCAACATTCAAATTAGAGGAACATTTTTTAATGAGGATTATTAGTCGTTTGAAGACCCAAGTCAACATGAAGTAGAATTTCAGAATCGGGTGGGCCAGCTCAAAACACATCAAAACTCATTGGAGTGCAGGGCCCAGAACACCCCAAATGGCATGGCTGCGTACCTGGTTATAATTTACGTGTCACATTTTGTATCGCTGAATAGGTAAAATCATGGCTGTAAATATGCCAGGCATATATTCCCAATCAGGGGCACTGCTTATCTCGTGGGGAGGGCAGGCATGTGGCAACAAGATCAGCAGGAAGTCCAGGGTGCTGCATACATCCAGGGAAATCTTTTATAAAAGCTCCTTTCGCAGAGACTTCAGTGACATGCAGTAGATTCTTCATGGAATCCGGGAGGTCGCTCCTCCTTCTGGGAACCTTAAGGACATTCCGGGTGACAAGTATGAATCGCCTTTACATCCTGCTGTGACATAAATGTGAAACCTTATAAACAAATTCACTAAACATTTATTTCTTGTGTTTTACATCTAGAAGGATGGAGACCCATGTATATATAGTGCTGATTGTGAGAGCCGGTGTTGTCACAGGGATTCCCCTAAGGGCTCTGGGAAATGTGTCCTAAAATCCTCGCCAGGTGTGAGATGCTACGGCCCGGTGAGTACCTGTAAGCCGCTGTTGTACTGGTTTCTCTCCCATGCACTCAGTATAAGGGCTCATTTTCACGGACGTATGCATAAAATGTGTGAGTCGGGGTATCGCTGTGTATATGGTATGCACTACGTGCGGGTAAGATAGGGCAGGCCCATCTTTTCGCAAAAGTACAAATAACAGCCGGGAAAAGAGGTGGTGAAAATGAAACCACTGAAATCCCATAGAGATCCGTGGTTTTGTTTTGTCCCGTTAAAAGGCAGTAAAAGCGGAAAAAAACACGATCATCTGAATCCGCTCTAAAATAAACCATGCTGCATATTTTTTTACATGTGTTTTATGCACCATGAATAACACCAGTGTGAGTGGGACATGCGAAAATCAATGTATTTGAATTGCTACGATGCCCCGGGTATTATGCTGCGTAATACGCAATTCCAATATGGTCGTGTGAATGAGCCCTAATTTCTTGTTAAGATGGGCTTTAAACTAACAGATCCGTGAAATCCTTCCAATGTGAAACTGCATGAGTGAGAATTCCCACTGGATGACCTGCAGCTCGGATCGCAGAGCATTTAATACAAATTCAAAGTAATGCTGATTAAGCCGCAGATTTGGGTGCTGAATCTGTGCCCAATTGTGCAACTATATCTAACCATGTGAACGCAGCCGGAGGGCCTTCTGTCTGTTTGAGGGCTTATTCAGACAACCGTATATCGGCCGCGTATTCACGCCGGCCGATGTACGGCATCCCTCTCTGCAGGGTGAGGAGGCTGGAAGAGCCAGGAGCAGTGCACTGAGCTCCCGCCCCCTCTCCGCCCCTCTGTATTATTTGCAATAAGGGGAGACAGGATTGGGGTGGAGTTAATTCCTGGAACTTAGCCCCGCCCCTGTCCCACCTCCTCTCATTGCAAATAGTACAGAGGGACGGATAGGAGGCAGAGGGGGTGAGAGCTCAGAGCACTGTTCCTGGCTCTTCCAGCCTCCTCCTCCTGAAAAGAGAGGTGCCGTATATTGGCATGCCAAGATCAGTCGGGGAGCCACCAGTACCAGCCTCACCCCTACCAGTATGCGCAGGCATATGATGGCCAAGCACCCCACAAGGTGGGACGCAGGCCGTTCACCGCCTCCGGGTCACACCACTGCCTCTCCCCCTGCGCCCCAACCTGCCACTCAGATCCAACCCCCCTCTCAGGACACAGGAACGAGCGCCTCCCAGCCTGCACCAACACCCTCACCTCTGCTATTCTCGGCCCCATCCAGCAATGACTCTCAGTCAGTGCAGCATTCATCTGTCGCTAGCGCAAGCCTTGGAGCGCAAGCGCAAATACGCCGCCACGCACCCGTGGTCTTCCCATCACGGTGTTCTACCTATCTGGCCCGAAAAGCAACCCAGACTAACTACAGCATGGCGTGTGTGGCGCAGCCAACATGTATTTCCTCTCACGTAACTTCAGCTATCCGGGGCACTGCAATGGGATTTCTTTCCGTACCGTCTGTGTGTTCCTGCTAGCCACCCATGCAGCGGGTGCACACAGCCTTGCCATAGCGGAGTTGTACCTGCCTGGCATTTAAAAAAAAACCAGAAGGTCTAGGGCATGGCATGTGGGCCGCAGCCAACATGTATTTCCTCTCACGTAACCTCAGCTATCCAGGGCTCTGCAATGGGATTTCTTTATGTACCGTCTGTGTGTTCCTGGGGGCCACCCATGCTGCGGGTGCACACAGACTTCCCATTGAGGTGTTTTACCTGTCTGTCCCCAAAACACTGACATACTTGGGTAGGGTGCAGAGTGCAGATGGTTTACCCCTTGCGTTGTCGATGATGTATCCAACACCCAAACAGAATGAGTAGTGTGTGGACACATGGAGTCCCCATTGGACACAGGGTCGTGCAGTCATGTAACCCAGGAGAAGAGGCAGCGGTGTGTCCCACAGGTAGTGATTTTGCTTGGTTGGAGGTAGTGTGGTGCTTAGCTAAGGTATGCCTTGCTAATGAGGGTTTGTCCGAAGTAATAATTGTTAGGGGGGGGGGCACTCTTGCCGCTATTGTGGCTTAATAGTGAGACCTGGGAGCCTGAGATGCAGCCCAGCATGTTACTCCTCGCCTGCCCTATCAGTTTCTGTGTCGTTTCCATCACTTTTGTAGGTTTTGCAGATTTTCACAAATGAAAACCTTAGTGAGCATCGGTCATATACAAAAATGCTTGAGTCGCCATTGACTTAAATGGGGTTTGTTACTCGAAACAAACTCTCAAGCATCGCGGAAAGCTCGACTTGAGCAACGAGCACCCGAGCATTTTGGTGCTCGCTCATCTCTAGTCAGTGATCATTAGTTGGTTGATGATACTTTGACAGGTTACTATGACTTGTAACAGGGTGAGAGGTGTGGTCTGGAGTGGAAGGTATGTGTCACAGAGGTTATTAGCCTCTGTGATGTAGTTTGGTCCTCTTTTACTCCAGGCCAGATCTTACAACCAGTCCAGCATGCCATTTAAGGAGACAGGTGGAAGTTAGAGAGAGGTGTGTGTGCCTGGGAGATTCAGGCTGCAGTTAAATAGTGAGTTCCTTTGTGAGCAGAAAGGCGCTGTGGACGAGGCGCTGCGTGGTTCTAGCAGGACCCCTGGGGTAAGCCTGCCCTTGGACTAGAGTCTGAAGATACTGAAGGCAAAAGGACCAGCTGCGTTCTGGACATCCACAGATCTGTGCAAACCTATGGACTTGTATGGTCTCCTCAGCTGAGGATTTACTCGCTTCACCTACGGACTGTGGACGGTTAAACTTGAAAAGAGACTTTGTTGATGCCATCATTTATTATTTCTCTGGAGACCCAGTCATCTATGTTTTCTGTTAAAGATTATATGAATAAACCCAAACAAGAAGAAAAGTGACCGTTTGGTGGGCTCTTTAACCCCCGCTGTGCTACAGACTGTAATTATCATTTTATAGCTCAAAGTAAATACTGATAATGAGACCATATCAGTATCTGTCCTACAGACATGTAGGACTTATAATCTTTATCATTCTTTGTGGTTTTCCAATTTGTCCATAAAATATGTTGGCCGTCTGTGACTTTTACAGATAACTTGTTCAGAAAAAATAAATAAAATTCAGCTTGGCAACCCTGAAGTGAGATAAGCAGGAAGTCTGCATGTCCCTGACTGCCTGCCATATATCCAGCCACCAGGGCCTTACAATATTTGTCTGGGCTCCTTTCAAGAGGTTTCAGTGACATTGGGCAAATTTGACAACCCTGTCATAAATCTGGGCGTTCTCCCCTTTGTCTGGGAGGCACACGGACATTATGGGAGAGTTAACAAGCATGTAATAATCTTCACTACCTTCTATTTTGTCTGTTTTACATTTAGAACACTGGAGAGCCATGTTTTCGCAGTCACCAATGTAACAGCGGGTGTTGCATGCCTAGCGGCTCCATGTACAATGCAGTATGTGAACTAAAACATGACAAAACCCAGGGATGTATTGGTCCGGTGAGTACCTGCATGCAGCTGCTGTTTTGGTTCTCATCCACACACAGAATAAAGTGCTGCTTACACTGGCACAATCGCCTGCCTCTCAGACCCCTGGAATTAGCGCATAAAATAATAAATAAAGAGCATATTCCCTAACCCTGATGGTGGGTTAAGGGATCTCAAAAGGGTTCTTTTTGCAGGAGAGGCTTTTCGGATCCCTAAAAGCTCCAACACACTTGTATTTTTTTAACGCTGTGTTTTTTTAACACGAATGTCAATGGGACTTTCTAATGTTAAAAACTCATCGCACAAAAATCACAAAGCACAAACTTGCGATGCGTTTTTAACATTATAAATTCGCATTAAAATTTGCTTTAAAAAAAACGCAGCGTTAACCCTTTCCAATCCATTTATTTTTTCTCATTCATGAATGAGAAAAAATACATTCTCCCTTCACCCTCCTGATCTGACAGAGTTCAGGAGGGTGCCGATGCTCACATCATCATCGGGGGAATGCGGAAGTAATATTCCCGCATTCTTCCTTCAGCCTCCCGGCTCGGCGATCATGTGACAGCTGACGTCAGGTGACACCCGGCGGTCACACGATCGCTGGGCGGAATCTCTGTGCATTACATAGCGCTAAATGAGCGCTATGTAATGTGTAAAGGAGAAGGCAGAAGGGGTTAAAACCCCTTTCTGCCTTCTCCTCGGGGGTCCTCGATGAGGACCAGTGCAGGAGTGTATCTGCACCTAATGTGTCTAACGATTGGGTGCAGATGCACCCCTGCACTGCAGTGTCAGGCTTCTCCCGACATCACAGGTATGGAGGAAAATGATGATGTCGGGACAAGCGCGACATTGGATTGGAAGGGGTTAAAATAGTGCGTGGGATCCCTAAAAGTTGAACACAAGAGTTCCCAAGGGTGTAAATTATAGGAATGATCTACTCTATATATACTGATCACTTGCAGCATTCATATGTGATACATATGAGGTTAAAATCTACACCTGACTGGAGTCTTCTGTATGCTTTGAGATGTATATGGGGCTCCCACTATATAGGGATGATACATAACAATTGCTCATTGCACACATGCAAAAAAAAACAACTTTTTCTTTCAATTTTTTTTTCTTTCTTCTTTTTATATTTGATAGAAGCCAACAATATATTATGACATTTCTACTGACCCTAGTTTAATACAAGGGCATATATTACTATAGTATTTTGCTTTATATACAGCAATTCCCTGTTACACCCATGCATGATGCACAAGGGTTTTTATTTCATAACAGATGGGAGCCTCTGTCATACATGAAGGCACTTCCCTTGCTTTAAGGGCTTATTCAGAAGACCGTATATCGGCCGGGTATTCACCCCGGCCGATATACGGCGTCTCTCTCTGCAGGGGGAGGAGGCTGGAAGAGCCTGGAACAGTGCTCTGAGCTCCCGCCCCCTCTCTGCCTCCTCTCCACCCCCTCTCCGCCCCTCTGCACTATTTGCAATGAGAGGAGGTGGGATGGGGCGGGGCTAAGTTTTGAGAATTAGAACTTGGAGTTTTTCTTTCATTTTGGGGGCGTGGTCTGGATGGAGCCGATGGTGGACGTGCTCTGAGCAGCTCCGCTACCAACATCAGCCAAAAGAAACTTACAGCCAGCTGAGGCCATTAAAAATCTACACAGAAAGGTGAGAGAAGCTTACCTCCACTCGATGATGTCCAGAAAAAGAACGGGGAAGCCTGGTCCGAAGCGCCTTACAGACTTTTACCCAGCGCGTGGCCCTGAAGAAGAGGGAAACAAGATGGAGGCGTCTTTATGCAGTGCGGAGAGAGAGTGGGAGATGGAGGTGGCTGGACCGGAGGACACTGCAGAAAGAAGCAGCGGGTAAGCTAAACACACCGAGCCCCTCATCGCCGCTACCTGGTCACCGCGACATCTTCATACCTCCCCCTTCATGGTCTCGGAGTCCTACAGAGAAGCAGTTGGAGGTGTGGGAAATGGCTGATCACCGGAGCGCAGCAGAGGAGGAGGGAAGCACTGGGGAGATGTCACCATCTTCTCCCCCGCAATTAATACCAGGCTCAGAAAAGAGAAGCATATGCTCACTTAAGGAGAGCCCAGAGAAAAGGCGCCCCAGAAGGGAGAAATCCTCTTTTTTCCCAGACCCAGCGACATCAGAATGGTTTGGGGAAGAGGATGCTTCAGACCCTGTACTTAACATTCAGTGTTCTAACCAAACAGCCTCCGAATGTTTCATTAGAGATATGGTAATAGCTCTAAAAGGCTCAATCAGAAGAGATCTAGCTGAAATGAATACAAGGGTCAACAACACCATTGAAGAATTAGGGGACAGAGTAGATCACCTTGAGAACAAGACGGGAAAGATTACCAGCTCACACATTGAGCTTATTGATGCTCATTATAAGCTGGAAGAGGAATTTGAATCCCTAAAAAACAAAATGGCAGACCTTGAAGACCGCAACCGCCGAAATAATATAAAGTTCAGAGGAATAGCCGAATCTGTTAAAACATTAGATCTAAATAGATATGCCCAAGATCTTATTAAAGCTCTCCTGCCAGACTCTAAGATATAGAAAAGGATATTGGACAGAATCCATAGACTTCCCAAACCAAAAAGCGTCCCTGAGAGTGCACCTAGAGACGTAATAGCAAGGGTGCACTTTATCACATTAATGAAAAAATCCAGCGCCTTGATCGCGGTTAAGGATTTGGTAAACTTTCAACTGATAGAAGAGATTGGTGATGTGGATGGCAGATTTCTAGTACTGATATGCAAATTTGAAGGTTTCCTTGTCACTCTGGTCAATATTTATGTTCCCAAATCCAGACAACTGAGATTCTTGGGTGGAGTGACAAGGAAAATAAGAAAAGTTCAACAAGGCTCATTAATAATATGTGGGGACTTTAACGCTACAGCAAATGAAGCCTTGGACTCAAGTAATACAGGAAGAAGCAGAGGGTTTAATTTGTCATCTTGTATACATAATACTGAGCTTCTTGATGCCTTTAGAGCCCTGTATGTAAATTCCAGAGAATTTACCTTCTACTCATTTAGACATGTCATTCTCAAGAATCGACATGCTTCTGGTTGATTTTTAAATTCTTAATAGAATACAAGAAGCAAAGATAGGTGTGACCTCATGGTCCGACCATGCTCCGATCACACTAAAACTGAATAGGCTCCACGCTTTAGTCATTGGAGAAATAACACTTTTCTGATGAAGATCCCAAAATACCAAAAGAAAATTAAAGAAACGATTATAGAGTAGTTTCAACTCAACAACTCCCCAGAAACATGTCGATTCACACGCTGGAATGCCCACAAACCAGTGGTGAAAGGTGTAATGATACAGCAGGGCTCCATCTACAAAAGAGAGAAAATTGGCCATCTCAAAAAGACTATAGAGGAAAGGAAATCTCTCGAACAGTCCATCTGATCCAATCCTTAACCTACCTTACCGAACTTAGAGCAATCAGACTTAAGGTCCGTAATATTTTGATAGATGAGCATGAGAAAAATTTAAAATCTATTAAAACAACTTAATATACCACCAACAATAAAAACACTAAATGGATGGCCAATAAAGTTAAACAAAAAAGAACTAAGACTAAAATCACCTTCATAATCGATCAAATTACCAAAAACAAAATATCTAACCCCATAGCTATAGCTGAGGAATTTAGAAAATTTTACGAAGCACTATATCACCTCAACAAGGACCCAACCGTAGTCCAACCTACAGAAGTAGCCATAAATAACTTCCTATCCTCTTTACAACTCCCTAAGTTGACAGATACAAAATTGGGAAAATTAAACTCACCAATCTCTACCCAAGAGATACTCCAAATTATCAACAAAGCCAAGAGGGACAATGCCCCTGGCCCTGATGGTTTTTCGTATGAATATTACAAGTTATACAAAGACCATCTAGTATCTCACATGTGAAATCTATTTAATAAAGCAATGTCGAGGGGCTCATTACCTCCTGAAATGCTCCAAGCAAATATTGTTACAATACCCAAACCAGGTGAAGAACCCTCATCCCCCTCGAACTTTAGACCTATATCACTTTTAAATAATGATACAAAAATTTACACAAAAATTCTCTCCCTGAGGCTTTGGCAAGTCGTTCCAGACCTAATCCATAGCGACCAAATTGGCTTTGTTAAGGGTAGGTAGGCGTCGGATGCAACAAGATGACTGCTGGATGTTATGAGCGAGTTAGAGAGCTCTCGAATGCCTTCTCTGCTCCTCACTTTGGATGCGGAGAAGGCATTCGACAAAATACATTGGGGCTACGCTTTCTCCGTGCTTGAAAAACTAGAATTTAAGGGCAATATTATGCTTGCCATTGGCTCTATATAGGGCACCTTCGGCTCGGGTTCTCATTAATGGAGTAATTTCCAAATCATTCGACATTACTAACGGAACAAGACAGGGCTGTCCCCTTTCGCCCACGTTATTTATACTTACAATGGAACCATTAGCGGAAGCAATACGAATGTGTAGCAAAATCAAAGGAGTGCCCTTAGTGAATAGACAACATAAAATTGGATCATTCGCAGATGACATCGTATTAATGACGTCTTCCCCTTTAGAATCACTTAGAGCAGCCTCAGATTTCCTAAATCAATTCGGGACAATTTCCTTTTATAAGGTTAATCCAACTACCGTATATACCGGCGTATAAGGCGACGGGGCGTATAAGACGACCCCCCAACTTTCACCTTATACGCCGGTAATACAGTGGAGAAAAAAAAAATCATTACTCACCTCCCCCGGCGTTCTGTCGTGCTCCGGCAGGATGTCGCTCGCTCCTCGTCCCCGACGCAGCATTGCTTTCTGAATGCGGGGCTTGAAATCCCCGCCTCCAGAAAGCTAATACACACGCCGTCAGCCAGTTACAGCCATTCAATGACATCATTGAATGGCTGTGATTGGCTAAAACACACGTGGCTTCAGCCAATCACACTATTCAATGACATCATTGAATGGGTGTGATTGCTAACACACGTGCACCTTCAGCCAATCACAGCCATTCAATGCTGTCATTGAATGGCTGTAACTGGCTGGCGGCTAGTGTATTAGCTTTCTGGAGGCGGGGATTTCAAGCCCCGCATTCAGAAAGCAATGCTGCGCCGGGGACGAGGAGCGAGCGACATCCTGCCGGAGCACGACAGAACACCGGGGGAGGTGAGTAATGACTTTTTTTTTTGTATTACCGGCGTATAAGACGACCCCCGACTTCAGAGCAGATTTTTCGGGGTTCAAAAGTCGTCTTATACGCCGGTATATACGGTAAGTCAAAATTATTACCAATTAACTTACATCCTGGACTCCAGAAATTAATAAAGGTAGAATTTCCATCCAAATGGCACCCCTCGGGCATCCAATATTTGGGCACCACAATCAACTTACCACTAAACCGCATAATGGACCATAACATAGCTTTGTTAGCGGAAAGCATTCAACAAGACTTGACTAATTTTAATAAAGTAGAGCATTCCTGGCTTGGAAGGATTGTCATTTATAAAATGATGGTCCTACCTAAAATTTTATACATCTAATAATAATTAAATAATAATAATAAATTTTATTTGTATAGTGCCAACATATTCCGCAGCGCTTACATAGACAGGAGGGATACAGAAAGACAAAAGAACAAACATTTCAGAACCGCGGTTACATAGTAATCAATTGATGGAAACAATAGGGGTGCGGGTCCTGCTCCAACGAGCTTACATACTACAAGTAATTGGGGGATACAGAAGGTAAAGGGGCTGGAGATGTGCACGGTATGGCGAGGTGGAGAGTGAGCGATGTTATACACAGACAATGGTCAGACATTTAGCCGTGTGACGGCAGAAACAGTATGACTGCAGGAGCGGTTTATGATGGCTAGCAGGGAGTGTAATCGGTAGGTCAGGGAACATGTTATCAGGCGAAGTACAGAGGGGTTTGTTTAGGGAATGCGGTATGCCCCCCTGAAGAGGTGCATTTTTAGAGCACGCCTGAAGTTCTGCGAGTCCTGGATTGCTCGGGTAGCCTTTGGTAGTGTGTTCCAGAGGATCAGTGCTGCTCTGGAGAAGTCTTGGAGGCGGGAATGAGAAGTTCGAATTAACGGGGCGCTCAGTTTGGTTTCGTTAGCAGAGCGGAGAGCCCGGGCTGGTTGATGGATTGAGATGAGGGAGGCGATATAGGTGGGCGCTGCACTGTGGAGGGCTTTGTGGATGAAGGTAGCGAGTTTAAATTGAATTCTGTATTTAACAGGCAGCCAGTGCAGTGACTGGCACAGGGCAGAGGCGTCCGAGTAGCGGCTGGACAGGAAGAGGAGCCTGGCTGCCGCATTTAGGACGGATTGGAGAGGGTAGAGTCTGGTGCAGGGGAGGCCGATCAGCAAAGAATTGCAATAATCAAGCCGAGAGTGGATGAGGGCAACAGTAAGCGTTTTTAACGTGTCCACGGTGAGAAAAGAGCAGATTCTTGAGGTGCAGCTGACATGTCCGGGCCAGAGATTGGATGTAGGGGGTAAAATAGACATCAGAATCGAATATGACCCTATGACCCCAAGGCAGCGGGCATGTTGTCTAGGAGTTATGGTGGCGCCACACACTGAGATGGAGATGTCAGGATGAGGTCAGTTAGTGGAGGGTGGAAATACCAGTAAGTCAGTTTTAGAGAGGTTTAGTTTTAGGTAGAGAGAGGACATGGTGTTAGAGACAGCAGACAGACAGTTGGTGATGTTTTGGAGTAAACGTGCAGAGATGTCACTGGAAGAGGTGTATAGCTGGTTGTCGTCAGCATACAGGTGGTATTGGAGGCTAAATCTCCTGATGGTTTGTCCAATAGGGGCTGTGCAGATAGAGAAAAGGAGGGGGCCGAGGACCGAGCCCTGGGGGACCCCAACAGCAAGGGGAAGAGGAGGGGAGGTAGAGCCAGCAAAGGAGACACTGAAAGAGCAGTCAGATAGGTAGGAGGAGAACCAGGAGAGGGCAGTGTCCTTTAGGCCAATGGAGCGTAACATACTGAGGAGGAGTTTGTGGTCAACAGTGTCAAATGCTGCGGAGAGGTCGAGGAGGATCAGTAGGGAGTAATCACCCCTTGATTTGGCTGTCAGTAGGTCATTGAATACCCTTGTAAGGGCAGTTTCTGTCGAGTGAGGTCGAAAGCCAGACTGTAGGGGGTCTAGGAGAGAGTGCTCTGATAGGTAGCTTACAAGGCGGGAGTAAACCAGTCGTTCTAGTAGTTTGGAGATGAAGGGGAGGTTTGAGATGGGTTGGTAGTTAGCAGCATCAGTCGCGTCCAGAGTTGGCTTCTTTAGCAGTGGGGATATGATGGCGTGTTTGAAGGAAGAGGGAAAGATGCCAGAGGTCAGAAAGAGGTTGAATATAGTGGTGAGATGGGAGATGACCACTGGGGAGAAGAAACGGAGGAGGTGAGAGGGGAGGGGGTCGCTAGCGCAGGTGGTGGGGCGAGCAGAGAAGAGCAATTTGGAGACTTCTTCCTCTGTCGCTGGTCTGAGTACAGACAGTGAGCAGGAGCTAGATGCAGTGGTGACAAGTCTAGGGTCAGGGCTAGTCTGGGATTGGGAAGCTATTTCCTGAACCTTTTTAGAACATTAGCCTTAAAATGCAACCAAAAACTGCTGAGAAGTTTGCAAAACAAGCTCATGTCCTTCATTTCGAACAAGAGACCAAGATTGTCTGCAGCCATCCCGTACAGACCTAGAAAGTTGGGTGGATTGAGTGTCCCTAACCTGGTCGCCTATTATGAAGCAAACATCATCTCCCAACTGAGACCATAGGGAGTTTCTCAAAAAGGAATAAGCTGGCCCACTATTGAGAAAAGCTCCTTGGGTAACAAATCCTTTAGAAATCTTTTATTAGCCACGAGCATCAACATAGAAATAGGACCTATGAGAAATCCAGTAGTCCAAAACGCCATAAAGACATGGAAGCATCTATTACATATCACAAAAAAACACTTCCCCTGAACGGAGATACCCCTCGCATTGGAGATAATTGAATTTTGTATAAATGATCCCAACACAAAGAACTGGAGAAGTAGAGGTATTAAGATGGTTTCGGACCTGGCTGACAGAATTTAAATTAAATCTTTTTACTGTCTTCAGGAGGAATATGGGCTCCTAAGTTCAGACTTTCTTTTATATTCCCAAATTAGAAGTAGCTGGCTGCTTGTTGCATCAGGAGTGACCTCCTTGCCTACTCTTCTGGTCAAATACCTTTTCAACTCCTCCCCTTGTAAACTTCCCTTGAAGGATATCTATGAGCTTTTCTGTGGTGGGGGAAACTCCACACAAAGCCCAAAAAAGAAGGCACATCTCCTCAATTGGGAGAAAGAGATCATTCTCACAAACTCAGTGGATCAAAGCGCATAAATGGGCAAGTGAAGCATCGCTATGCGCTTCTCTGCTGGAGGTTCACTACAATACACTTACTCATTGGTATAGATCTTTGGTGAGATTAGCAGATTTTTTTCCCTGGAGTCTCCGATAGATGTTGGAGAGGATGTGGGAAAAGAGGCTCCCTGCTACATATATTCTGGAGCTGTCCAAACATTTGCTCTACTTGCCAGGAATTTTTCAGTCTCATAAAAAAACATAACTGGAGGGAAGATCTCTTCCTCTCCGGAATTAGCAATCCTACTATTAGGTATAGAGAACATTCCTCGGAGTTTTAGAAAGTTAATAGCTCACGGACTCCTGGCCATAAAACTATTGATAGCAAGGAACTGGAAATCCCAATATTCCCCTTCCCTGACAGATATAACCCAGCTGCTGTTGCAACATATGGCCATGAAAAGGATTTTCGTCCTCAGGCAAGATAGAGTTACTAGATTAAAGAAGAGTGGGCTCCCTGGTTGGATTATGTTCAATTAGACCATACGAACATTAGATTAGACCCCTAAAAAGATTATTTCTAACCATGTTTTACATATATTGCGGCACGCAGCAGGACATGAAGCTGTTGTAGATTAAACTGGCGAATTATAATGCTAATCCTACTTTTCATTCCCTCCTCTCCCCCAACCGCCCCCCCTTCCCCTTTCATAAATTACAAATTTAACTTGTTTCAACAGACAAAGTTTTGTAATCCTGTGCATATCTCTGAATGAGAAAGATATTAATATCTGTACTGCAATTGCGAATATTTTACATGCATCAGTCTGTTATGCTTAACTTCAATAAAAAAAATATTGAACAATAAAATGACAGATATAAAAAAATATATGACATTTTATTTATTCTCCTGAAAAAAACTGTGGGGACAAAATACTCATGACACCTATGAACCTTTGCAATCTTGACATAGTGTAGGAAAACAAAATGTTCCTCAAAATTTTAATAATTAATGTTAAATTTGTACTTCTCCTAAATAGTTTAAAAAAATAACGTTTTTTCAAATGTGCTTCCAGAATAAAGTAACCAGATGGAAATATATAGCTTATCAAAAATATGTACAGTATGTTTGCACATATTTGACATATTGCAGTTGAAAAAGTGAAAAAATTACAACTTTTCAATATTTTCCCAATTTTGGTGCTCTTATTAAATATTCACAAATTCTATGGGTCTGTTTTTACCACCTAAATGAAATACAATATGTGGCAAAAAAGCAATAACTTGGATATGTAATGCCTTTTACAGAGTTATTCTATGTTAATGTGACACATGTCAGATTTCCAAAATTTGGCCTGGTCATTAAGGTGCAAACAGGTCTGGTCACTAAGCAGTTAACCATGTTATGCATTACATTTATAATATATGCCTGATTTCTATTGACGACATAGTGTTGTCTTTGGGAGGCTGATTTTTAGAACACTATGGCTTACCTCAACCTACTGTACACAATGTGATACAGTCTTACAAAATAGAGATTACCTTAGAGAGATCAGTTACAACACAATATTCTTGGTTCAAGTATTGTCTAATAATGAAAGTTTTTGAACTGCAGAACAGTTTCAAGTTTTAGAAAGTGTTGAGAAGGGCACTAGACAAGTATTTTTCCAGAATGCTTCTAAATCTACTAATAGCAAGAATATGGAATACGGAAAGATCAGGGGTTAGCCTTGGCTGTCGCTTGTTCTGGCATTGCTGCCACATACCTAAATGGAGATAATGTAGCTCATTCTGCTTTTAAACTGCCCTTAAATCTGATGCATGTAACGATACCTCTGTGCAACAGATCAAAGCAGAGTAATATGGCACAGATGCTGAAAGAAACTAAGCTAATAAAGATGGAGTTAAAATGCTCATAAGAACACTGAAAGATAAAAGGGGAAATGATGGCTTAAAGGGGGGTGTTATGGTTCTCTTAGCTGGAGACTTTCGGAAAACTTTTCCCAGTCATGCCCAGGGGAACACGAGTTGAAGAAGTAAGATTCTGTTTAAATTCTTCATATTTTTGCTTCATATTCAGAAGCTCACCATAATACCAAATATGAGAGTTCTTCTAGGAGCTCATGCTTCCAATGGGCATTTTTCTGAGATGTTACTTAAAATAGGAGATTGAGAAAACTTTACACTTGAAGGTAAGATCATCATAACACCAAGCTTAGCCATAGTGGTGACATCTCTTACAGAATTGACTGCTAAGGTGTACCCTGAGATCTCTGACATCGTAAGCGAAGCCCATAAATTGGTTATGTGAGCGTGGGATTGTAACTCCCAAAAATGTCAAAGCAGCTGCTATTAATGATCATTTGTTGAATTCATTTGAAGGAGAAGAATTGCAATATGATCTAAAGATTCACTACTACAAACTAATGATGCAGTTAACAATCCCGTGGAATTCCTAAACTCCCGTCACCCAACCCTTCTCCTCCCACATAACGTCTTTCTTAAGATTAGCGCACCAGTTAGATTACTAAGAAACCTAAACCTTCTGAAATTATATAACGGCACCAGACAGCAAATAAAAGTTCTCCACCGAAATGTTATCGAGGCCCCAGTAATCACTGAATGTGTTAAAGGGTACACTGTATTCTTACTAGGAATACCGTTACTACCCACTGAGTACCTATTTGAGTTCAAAAGACTGCAGCTCCCCCTCAGGTCTGCTTTGCAGCGACGATCAATAAATCACAGGGGGAATTGTTGAAGGCAGCCGCAATAGACTTGAGGTAGGACTGGCTTTAACATGGTCAGTGCTATGTAGCCTGTTCCAGAATGAGTTCAGCTAACAGTATTTGATCCTTGCACCTGAAGGTAATAATGCGAATGTAGTTTACAAAGAGGTCCTTCAGTAATAAAGATTACTGTAGGAGCTCTCACAATGAAGATATTATGAAAATGGTGTATATAATTAAGAAACACCAAAGATATATGAAACAACATCATCATTTTCCTCCACAGCTCCGATCTTGGGACAGGCCCGAACGTCAGACACGTCAGGTGCAGATGCACTCCTGCACTGGTCCTCATCAAGGACCCCTGAGGAGAAGGCAGAAAGAGTTTTTAACCCTTTCTGCCTTCTCTTTTACACATTATATAGCGCTCAATTAGCGCTATGTAATGCAGAGAGAATGCTGAAGTAAGACTTCCTAATTCCGCCTGGTGATCATGTGACTGCCACATGCCACCTGACCTCAGCTGTCACTCACAGCCAAGGTCTGGAGGCTGAAGAGAGAATGTGGAAGTATTACTTCCGTATTCCCCCGACGGTGATGTGACCGCCGGCACCCTCCTGAACTCTGTCAGGGATTCGGAGAGTGAAGGGAGAATTTATTATTTCTCATCCATTCTCCCCAGCTCCAAGTAAATTGGAGCTGGGGAGAATGGATGAGAAAAAAATAAATGGATTGGAAAGGGTTAATTAATAAAGGATTAGCAGCATAATAAATCTGAAGATAGTTATGATTTGTACAATCTAGAAAGCATAATATGAATTTCATGCAGATGAAGTCCCTGGTAAAAGCTAGTATAATTATATATGTTCAGCTCTTATAAGTTATGCGTCTACCTATATGCAGTGATATGGAGTATACTGGTGTAACCTGGGTATCAAGTATATAATTATTAGAGATGAGCGAACGTACTCGTCCGAGCTTTATACTCGTTCGAGTATTAGCGTGTTCGAGATGCTCGTTACTCGAGACGAGTACCACGCGATGTTCGAGTTACTTTCACTTTCATCTCTAAGACGTTAGCGCGCTTTTCTGGCCAATAGAAAGACAGGGAAGGCATTACAACTTCCCCCTGCGACGTTCAAGCCCTATACCACCCCCCTGCAGTGAGTGGCTGGCGAGATCAGGTGTCACCCGAGTATAAAAGTCGGCCCCTCCCGCGGCTCGCCTCAGATGCATTCTGATAGAGATCAGGGACAGTGCTGCTGGTGCCGCAGCTGCTATAGGGAGAGCGTTAGGAGTTATTTTAGGCTTCAAGAACCCCAACGGTCCTTCTTAGGGCCACATCTAACCCTGTGCAGTAGTGTGGAGGCTTCTTTTTGCAGTGTTGCACATTTTTTTTTTGTATATCAGCCGTGCAGAGCATTGCGTCCTGCAGTAATTTTACATTGTCCAGGGCCAGTAGTGATGAGGCAGGGACAGAAGACATACTTAGTGTAAATGGACAGTGGGCCTTTCCAAAAACATTTGGGAAAAAAAATCTATTTGGGCTGCCTGTGACCATCCTCAGTGTACTGGGTCTCTTCTGGGGGTAGTTGTCCTAATTCATACGCAGCCAGCTAAGTGTTACAGCCTCCAACCACAGGCCAATAAGCAGCACATTTAATTACAGCGTTCTGTTTCTGCACTACTGGTAATACAGCATGCTGAGGGGTAGGGGTAGGCCTAAAGGATGTGGACGTGGGCGAGGACGCGGAGGCCCAAGTCAGGGTGTGGGCACAGGCCGAGCCAGTGCGGTGGCCATGGGTAGAGGCAGGGCCAGACGGAATAATCTACCAACTGTTTCCCAAAGCGCCCCCTCGCGCCATGCCACCCTGCAGAGGCCAAGGTGCTCTAAGGTGTGGCAGTTTTTCACAGAGACGCCTGACGACCGACGAACAGTGGTGTGCAACCTTTGTCGCGCCAAGATCAGCTGGGGAGCCAGCACCACCAGCATGCGCAGGCATATGATGGCCAAGCACCCCACAAGGTGGGACGAAGGCCGTTCACCGCCACCGGTTTGCACCACTGCCTCTCCCCCTGTGCCCCAACCTGCCACTGAGATCCAACCCCCCTCTGAGGACACAGGCACGAGTGCCTACCGGCCTGCACCCACACCCTCACCTCCGCTGTCCTCGGCCCCATCCAGCAATGTCTCTCAGTGCAGCGTCCAAACGTCACTAGTGCAACTGTTTGAGCGCAAGTACGCCGCCACGCACCTGCACGCTCAAGCGTTAAACGTGCACATAGCCAAATTGATCAGCCTGGAGATGCTGCCGTATAGGCTTGTGGAAACGGAGGCTTTCAAAAGCATGATGGCGGCGGCGGCCCCGCGCTACTCGGTTCCCAGCCGCCACTACTTTTCCCGATGTGCCGTCCCAGCCCTGCACAACCACGTCTCCCGCAACATTGTACGCGCCCTCACCAATGCGGTTACTGCCAAGGTCCACTTAACAACGGACGTGTGGACAAGCACAGGCGGGCAGGGCCACTATATCTCCCTGACGGCACATTGGGTGAATTTGGTGGAGGCTGGGACAGAGTCAGAGCCTGGGACCGCTCACGTCCTACCCACCCCCAGAATTGCGGGCCCCAGCTCGGTGCTGGTATCTGCGGCGGTGTATGCTTCCTCCACCAAACCACCCTCCTCCTCCTCCAACGCAACCTCTGTCTCGCAATCAAGATGTGTCAGCAGCAGCAGCACGTCGCCAGCAGTTGGTGTTGCGCGGCGTGGCAGCATAGCGGTGGGCAAGTGTCAGCAGGCCGTGCTGAAACTACTCAGCTTAGAAGAGGCACACGCCCACGAACTGCTGCAGGGTCTGACAGAGCAGACCGACCGCTGGCTTTCGCCGCTGAGCCTCCAACCGGGCATGGTCGTGTGTGACAACGGCCGTAACCTGGAGCCGGTTCTGCAGCTTGGCAGCCTCACGCACGTGCCATGCCTGGCCCATGTCTTTAATTTGGTGGTTCAGCGCTTTCTGAAAAGCTACCCACACTTGTCATACCTGCTCGGAAAGGTGCGCCGGGTCAGCGCACATTTCCGCAAGTCCAAGACGGACGCTGCCACCCTGCGGACCCTGCAACATCGGTTTAATCTGCCAGTGCACCGACTGCTGTGCGACGTGCCCACACAGTGGAACTCTACGCTCCACATGTTGGCCAGACTCTATGAGCAGCGTAGAGCTATAGTGGAATGCCAACTCCAATATGGGCAGCGTAGTGGGAGTCAGCCTCCTCAATTCTTTACAGAAGAGTGGGCCTGGTTGGCAGACATCTGCCAGGTCCTTGGAAACTTTGAGGAGTCTACCCAGATGGTGAGCGGGGATGCTGCAATCATTAGCGTCATCATTCCTCTGCTATGCCTCTTAAGAAGTTCCCTGCAAAGCATAAAGGCAGACGCTTTGCGCTTGGAAACCGAGCCAGGGGAAGACAGTATGTCGCTGGATAGTCAGAGCACCCTCATGTCTATATCTCAGCGCGTTGAGGAGGAGGGGGAGGAGCATGAGGAGGAGGGGGAAGAGACAGCTTGGCCCACTGCTGAGGGTACACATGCTGCTTGCCTGTCATCCTTTCAGCGTGTATGGCCAGAAGAGGAGGAGGAGGATCCTGAAAGTGATCTTCCTAGTGAGGACAGCCATGTGTTGCATACAGGTACCCTGGCACACATGGCTGACTTCATGTTAGGATGCCTTTTCTCGAGACCCTCGCGTTACACGCATTCTGGCCACTACGGATTACTGGGTGTACACACTGCTCGACCCACGGTATAAGGAGAACCTTTCCACTCTCATACCCGAAGAGGAAAGGGGTTCGAGAGTGATGCTATACCACAGGACCCTGGCGGACAAACTGATGGTAACATTCCCATCCGACAGCGCTAGTGGCAGAAGGTGCAGTTCCGAGGGCCAGGTAGCAGGGGAGGCGCAGAGATCCGGCAGCATGTACAGCGCAGGCAGGGGAACATTCTCCAAGGCCTTTGCCAGCTTTATGGCTCCCCAGCAACACTGTGTCACCGCTTCCCAGTCAAGGCTGAGTTGGCGGGAGCACTGTAAAAGGATGGTGAGGGAGTACGTAGCCGATCGCACGACCGTCCTCGGTGACGTCTCTGCCCCCTACAACTACTGGGTGTCGAAGCTGGACACGTGGCCTGAACTCGCGCTGTATGCCCTGGAGGTGCTTGCTTGTCCTGCGGCTAGCGTCTTGTCAGAGAGGGTGTTTAGTGCGGCTGGGGGAATCATCGCGGATAAGCGTACCCGCCTGTCAACCGACAGTGCCGACAGGCTTACACTCATCAAGATGAACAAAGCCTGGATTTCCCCAGACTTCTCTTCTCCACCAGCGGACAGCAGCGATACCTAAGCAATACGTAGGCTGCACCCGCGGATGGAAGCATTGTTCTCTATCACCATCAAAAACGGGGACATTTTTGCTTCATCAATCTGTATATTCTATTCATTCTCCTCCTCCTGCTCCTCCTCCTGAAACCTCAAGTAATCAGGCCGAACGGGCAATTTTTCTTAGGCCCACAAGGCTCAGTCATATAATTTTTCTAAACAATTTTTATACGTTTCAATGCTCATTAAAGCGTTGAAACTTTCACCTGAACCAATTTTTATTTTAACTGGGCTGCCTCCAGGCCTAGTTACCAATTAAGCCACATTAACCAAAGCGATTAATGGGTTTCACCTGCCCTCTTGGTTGGGCATGGGCAATTTTTATGAGGTACATTAGTACTGTTGGTACACCAATTTTTTGGGGCCCTCTCCTACAGTGTAATCCAATTAATTTTTTGCCCACCTGCATTAAAGCTGACGTTACATCAGCTGTGATGGGCAATGCAATGGGATATATTTATGTACCGCCGGTGGCTTCCTGGCACCCACCCATGCTGTGGGTCCACAGGGAGTTGTAACTGCACGTGTCTACTTCTAAAGAACCCCAGTCTGACTGGGGCATGCAGTGTGGGCCGAAGCCCACCTGCATTAAGCATGACATTACCTCAGCTGTGATGGGCAATGCAATGGGATATATTTATGTACCGCCGGTGGGTTCCTGGCACCCACCGATGCTGTCGGTCCACACGGAGTTGTAACTCCATGTGTACACGTCTAAAGAATCCCAGTCTGACTGGGGCATGCAGTGTGGGCCGAAGACCACCTGCATTTAATCGGACGTTACCTCAGCTATGATGGGCACTGCAATGGGATACATTTATGTACAGCCGGTGGGTTCCAGGGAGCCACCCATGCTGTGGGTGCACACGGAATTCCCATTGCAGAGTTGTACCTGCCTGTGACTATTTATAAAAAACCGCGGTCTGACTGGGGCATGCAGACACCTTGACAGAATGAATAGTGTGTGGCAAATAGGTTCCCCATTGCTATGCCCACGTGTGCAGCTCCTGATGGCGGTGGCACAGGATTATATTTCTCATTGCCTCTGTACAGTATTGTGGGCTATCGCCCCGCTCCTTTTAAAGAGGGTCGCTGCCTAGCCGTGCCAACCCTCTGCAGTGTGTGCCTGCGGTTCCTCCTCATGGCAGACACACTTATAAATAGACATGAGGGTGGTGTGTCATGAGTGCAGCTGAAGGCTGCGCAGGGACACTTTGGTGCGCGCTGCGGACACTGGGTCGTGCGGCGGGGGGGGGGGGGGGTTGGGCAGCATGTAACCCAGGAGAAGTGTCAGCGGAGTGTCATGCAGGCAGTGATTGTGCTTTGTTGGAGGTAGTGTGGTGCTTAGCTAAGGTATGCATTGCTAATGAGGGCTTTTCAGAAGTAACAGTTGTAGGGAGGGGGGGGGCACTCTTGCCGCTATTGTGGCTTAATAGTGGGACCTGGGAACTTGAGATGCAGCCCAACATGTAGCCCCTCGCCTGCCCTATCCGTTTCTGTGTCGTTCCCATCCCTTTCTTGAATTGCCCCGATTTTCACAAATGAAAACCTTAGCAAACGTCGGCGATATACAAAAATACTCGGGTCGCCCATTGACTTCATTGGGGTTCGTTACTCGAAACGAACCCTCGAGCATCGTGAAAATGTCGTCCCGAGTAACGAGCACCCGAGCATTTTGGTGCTCGCTCATCTCTAATATATATCTACAGCTGATATAAGTGATGCATCTTCTGTGTATAGTGATGTGGACCATGCTGGTATATACTGGATATTTCCTGTTTAAATCTATATGCAGTTTGTTTAATGCTTTTTTAACTGTGATTCTAAAATGTGACAAAAAACTTGAACACCGCTTCAGAGGCTACAAACACATTTTCATGTAGTCCAGGAAATGAGTCATGTTTGGAAAGTTTATGGCAAGGGGCTACATCATGTATGCAAATTTATTTACAGTTGTATGCAGAGTGGTTTAGGTAGGGGTACAGGTATAGGTGGAACGGGCTTGAGCTGAACTTTTGCACCCAGCACCCTGAGCCATTAGATATGCCATGAGACTGCCAAAGATTGCTAGAACAGATCAGCTAAAGGGCTCATCAGAGTGCTATCTAGCTGAAGATAGGCTCAATACAAGGACTATGGGCTCACCTTCAGCTAACAAGAAGTGACAGTGCTTCAATAAGTGTTGCAGCTGCTTCATTTATAGCAATCAATAGAGATCTCATCATCTTCAGTCCCAGCAATAAAAACTTTTCACATGTCAAAAATGTTTATATGAAAAAAAGGTTTAGTGTGGGGTCGCCAGTAGAGCTATGAGTGATTGTTCTCAGTGAGAGAAACCATCTTCTTCCAAGTTTATATGTATCTGGGTCACCACTTGCTCACAGAGTGCTTCCTGGGCTTCATTGAATTCCAGTATAACTTCCAAGACCTCTGTTTGTTTTTCCACCTGGCTGCAGGTGTTTTTTTCCAATTCCAGTTTTTTTTTCTCACTTATCTGAGACTCCAATTCACCATTTTTCTTAGCATAACTACATTTTTATCTCCGCTACTGGTGTTTTTAAGTCTGCAATTTGATGATGCAAATCTGCAAAATCTCCTTTCAACTAGCAGGGTGTCATCTCTAACTCTTGGGCTCTCATTTGGATTTTTTCAAAGACCTGTTCACACGGCGCAGCTTGCGCTTCCAGACATAGTCTGCGATCAACTTCATCTTTGGCTACATTTGAAGTTCTCAATTTCTGTTTTCGACTGATCAGCTTCTTTTTTTTTTTAAACATTAACTTTTTTATTTTGTAAACATAGGTACAAGTAACAAAGGGAAAGCATATTTTGCGTCATACACAAACGGGGGGGGGGGGGCGGATTAGTAGATGTAGTCCATAGACTGATGTTCTTCCTCTCCCCAAAAATTTCGCGTACGCGAAGTAACATTATAAACATTATAGAGAAATAGCTAACCGTCGTCATGGTGCAGATTTCTGCTATTCCCCAATACAGCAGTATAACTCAAGTTTGCAGTCCTTGGAGTTGACAGGTAATAACATAGAGAACAAAGAAGAAAACATAAAATTGGCATCATTAGGCATTTGTATGCGTCGGAGTTATAAAGACTCCCTCCATCTGCTCCACATCTCATGCTTCGCCAGCGTATTTTCTCTGAATGCCAACCACCTTTCGAACACTCTCTGCTCCGCCATCCGATTTTTAAATTCGCTAAATTGTGGGGGATCTGGGCCTCTCCAGTGCTCTGCAATGAGAGTTTTGGCAGGCATCAGGGTGTGACCCACCAGATATCTAGCTGGGGAGGGAATGTCTTCCAGGCCCACAAGCAACAGAATGTGTATTGACGCTCTTGGTACCCGGATTTTTAAGGTTTTATCCAGAGTGTTTAGTACGTCCTGCCAATAGGTGGCCAACTTGGGGCATGAGCAAAAAATATGTGAGAGTGTACCCTTACGCCCACAGCCCCTCCAACATAAGCCGTCCCCCCTTCCAAGTCTATTGTGTAAAAGTGCAGGAGAGTAATACCATCGCATAACAATCTTCGTTTGAACTTCTAGTATACCCAACCCTTTGGTTGACCTTCCGGCCAGTCTAAAGGCGCTGTTCCAGGATTCTAATGAGATGACCGACTCTAGTTCTTTTTCCCAGTTTAGCATATGGGCTTTCTTTGAAAGGTTGTCGTTGCCTGTCAGTATGTCATAGAAATGTCTGGTTTCAGATTTCTTTAGGTTGAGTGCAAAGTTGAGTCTGTTTGTAATGACTTGTGGGATCTTTATTGTATGTAACCTGGACCTGGCAAGGAAGTGGCTAATTCTGGAATATTTATATAAGTCTTGGTTATTTAGGTCGTACAGGGAACTGAGTTTGTTAAAGGATTTTATAGCGCCTCTTGACAGTAGGTCAGACACCGTCCGCAGTCCTTTCTCTGCCCACCCTCTCAGGTCCAATTCTGGTATGAATACACATAGAGTTTCGAGAGGGATGTTAGGGGCTTCCAAAGCGCCGTGTAAAGCGACCTTTTTTGTTAGGTCGCTCCAAACCCCAAGAGATGCTATTGTGGTAGGAGCTAGTGGCTTAGAGATTATATTTATATTCATTTTCGTGTTTGATATGTTTGACATAGCTTCTAAGGACGCTGCAAGTAGCAGTTGGCCGCTTGAGGTGAGTTTAGCAAAACCTCTCTCCATTCCCACCCAGGCCATCCCGTCTTCCCCAGGGCTTAGGTATCTCGTTTGGTTTAAGAGGGAGGCCTTATAGTATTTTTCTATGTTGGGTATATCAGCTCCTCCTTTAGATTGTCGCATGGCCAAGATGGACAATGCCAGGCGAGGTTTCTTGCCGCCCCAGACGAAGTTTGAAATTTATCCTTGAAGTTTAGCTAAAGTGGTTATGGATAGAGCAATCGGCAAAACTCTAAAAAAATTAGAGGATCTTAGGCAGGAGTTTCATTTTGTAGGTCATAATTCTTCCGTACCATGTAAGGTTAAGTCCTGCCATGCGATCTATCTCTTTCTGCACACATTCTATCAGCGGGGAGAAGTTTGTTTTCTCAAGGTCATTTATGTTGGGGGTTAAGTGGATTCCCAGATACGGTAGGCCTGTGTCTCTCCATTCTTATGGGAACTCTTTTTTTATTGCGTTTTTTAGTTCTTTAGAGGCATTGATCCCCAGAATTATTGACTTATCCGTGTTGAGTTTATATTGCGAAGCGTTACTGAAGGATTGCAAGATTTGTTGAGCAGCCCTTAAGGAGCTGAGTGGGTGTGTCAAAGTAAGAATGACATCGTCCGCGAATAGGCCAATCTTATATTGGCAGAGGTTCAATGGGATGCCCCTTATCTCAGGGGACGATCTTATAGCTTCGGCTAGTGGCTCTATTGTGAGGACATACAAAATCGGGGATAGGGGACAGCCTTGCCTCGTTCCATTAGATATTTTGAAAGGACCTGAGAGCGTGCCGTCTACCAGTGTCCTTGCCGACGGAACAGAATATAGGGCCCGGATGGCACGCCGCAGCCCCTCCCCGAAGCCAAACCTGGCCATTGTTTGAAATGCATAGTCCCAGTGAACGCGGTCAAAAGCCTTTTTCGCGACAAGGGCCAGCATGACCGCTGGGGCGTGGGATGATTTTAGGGAGTGCAGGAGATTTAGAGCTTTGCGGGTGCCATCCGGGGCCTGCCTCCCCTTTACAAATCCGACCTGGTCGGAATGTATGATCTCGGGGAGGATCTCAAGCATCCTATTCGCAAGGGTCTTGGAATAAATTTTTATGTCCGCATTTAGCAATGAGATCGGACGGAAATTTGATGGGTCATCTGGGGTTTTACCTACTTTTGGCAGGACTACAATGGTGGCCTGAAGGGCCTCCTCTGGGAAAGATCCGCACCGTATGGCAGTGTTGAAGTATTTAACTAGGTATGGGGACAATAGGCCTGAGAATAACTTATAGTATTCGGATGAATACCCGTCGGGGCCAGGAGCTTTATGGCTTTTCAGGTTTAAGATTGTTTCTGTGACTTCAGGGACAGACATTTCCCTATCCAGTTCTGGCGCTTGTAAATTGGTAATGCTTGGGAGGTTTAGATTGTTTAAGAAGTTGTCTATCACCGTTTTGTTTGGTTGGGTAGAGGACGGGTCATCGTTCAGATTATACAGTTCGCTATAATAAGAGCAAAATTTGTCTGCTATCTGCTTCGGGTGGGTAATTTTAAATTCCTTATGTTTTGAGTTCCACACGAAGGGGATGGTGGCTTTAACCGACTTTCTTTTAACTAGATTGGCCATCCATTTAGACGGTTTATTTAATGAGGAATATATGTTGGCTCTATGGGCTGTGACTTCTTTATCGAAATCGCTTTGTAATGTTTTGCGGAGCTCAAGTCTTGTTTTGAAAAGCTTATTGTGAGTAAGTGAGGAAGGGTTGCTACACAGTTCAGCCTCCAAGCGTTGTATCTCCAGCACCAAGGTCTCGGTTTTGTCCAATTTCTTTTTTTTGTATCTGGCACCTAATTTGATAAGCACCCCTCTCATAAACGGTTTATGGGCGTTCCACAGGATGCAGGGATCTATATCTGGAGAGTCGTTTACAGCGAAGAATTCCTCCATACTTTTTCTAATTTCCGTTTTATATTCAGGGATTTTCATTAAGTATACATTGTTTTTTCACATTCTAGCTGGTTGTTTGGGCTTGCCCAAAGCTATTGTTGTCACTATTGGGTCGTGGTCTGACCACGTGGCCGTGCCAATTTCTGCTTTCACTACTGATGTTATAAGTTGCTTGTCAACCAGACATAAATCGATGCGTGAGAACGATCTATGACAGGGGGAGTAAAACGTATATTCCCTAGACGCGGCATTGAGGCAACGGAAAGTGTCAAAAAGTGCATGTTTTCGTAACCAGTGGTTTAGACAGGCGCCTATTTTTTTTGAATGCTGGGTAGAGTCGATGGTTCTCTCTGGGGTCAGGTTAAAATCTCCGCAGAGGAGCAGTGGGCCTTTCGCTATTTTGCATACTTTTTTTTATAAGCTTGTTTAAGAAGCTTACTTGTTTTCTGTTTGGGGCGTAGATGTTAATTAGGGTGATCGGGGAACCCCTCAGTTCCCCCACCAGGGCTATGTAGCGGCCACCAGGATCACATATTTGTTTTGTAAGATTGAATGGAGTGGATTCCCGGAACGCCACCATAACCTCAGCCTGTTTCTTTGGGGCGCATGCAAATATGGTATGTGGAAATTTTTTATGGACCATGCGGTATGTGTCAGTGTCTAGTAAGTGCGTCTCTTGTATACATACGACGTCGATGTTGTTGCGGAGGGCCTCTTTCCACGCGAAGCTTCTCTTCTGTGGGAGGTTAATCCCGTTGGCATTCAGCGACAGAATTTTCATAGCCATACTGCTGGAGCGAGCATTCTGGAGCTAAGAGACGGGGATCTTAGGTGCGTAGCGATGCCTAGTAAAACAGAACTAAGTAAAAAACAACAGTTTGTTACGAAGAAAGCTATACAGTTGTAGGTTGTTAGGTCTTGTAGTGAAACCGTGTTGTGAGCAAGAAAGTGACAGCAAAGAAAAGTAATAGGAGAGTGGCAAGCGGTTGCTTGCTGGAGCATTTGGGGGGGATTAAAGTTCGCGAGAGTGTCTTGCATGACTCTCTAGTCTGCCATTTCTTATGGCAGTGGAAACTGTTGGGCAGAAAAGGAAGGAAGAACTCCTCGCTTGATTCTCTAGGAGAAACGTGGGTATGGTCTTCTCTCCCGAGACCTTCCAGGGGAGTCTCCGGAGCGGGCGGAGGAAAGTTCCTTTATCTTTAGACCCCACGAATTTAAAGTGGCTTTGGCTGAGGTGAGGTCATGGAATACATGGGACGTGTTTTCTCTGGTGACAATAATCTTCGTGGGAAAGCCCCACCTGTACGGAATGTTCGCCTCTCTCAGAGCTAACGTTACACTTGCGAAGTTTCTCCTAGCTAGCATAGTAGTTGCCTGGGAGAGATCGATATATAGGCGGATGTCAGCGTAGGGGCTTGGCAGGGTTTTCATTTTCCTCGCTGCGTGCATGAGGGCATCTTTAGTGCTGAAGTGGGGGATCCTCACAATGATGTCTCTGGGACTGTTATCTTTTAAAAACTTCGGGAGAGGGAGCTTATGCGCTCTGTTTATCTTAAGCTCGTGTTCGGGGAGATTCGGAAGCATCTTCTGGATCAGGCGTGTGACTTATTCAGAGATTTCGGTGTTGGATATTTTTTCCGAAACTCCCCGGATCTTGACGTTGTTACGTCTGTTTCTATCTTCCAAATCAATTAACTTATTTTGTAGCGTAGTGACCGTCCCTTCTAAGTCATAGTGGGCATCAATGAGCTCATTGTGTGATTTTACAAGCTCCTCCATTTTGTTCTCAGTATTGTTCAATCTTTTAGGGACTTCTGAGATTGACGTGTCAACGTGTTGGGACAAGCTCCTTAAGTCAGCTTGTATTGTATTTCTCAAGGCTAGTATCGCCTCTTTAATGTATGATTCTGAAGCCGGTTTATCAGATGCAGACAGATTGTCGATTTCACCCTCAGTTACAGGTTGAGCTGTGATTATATCAGGGCTCTCTCCCTCTCTAGTGTCTGTCATTTTTTGCCTTTGCTTAGCTGGGCTGTTTGAGGCAGATTGGCCTCCCTGTGCTGTCGCCGGCGCCATTTTGTTTTTGGAGCTGCGGCTTATAGGGGCCCCGGGCTTTTGCTTATTCCCTGCTGGTGCCCCTTTCTCTTCTTGTCCTGATCCCTTTATCCCCTCCTGTTCTCTGTCCTCATCCTCTCTGCTAGTGGGTATCGGGATCTGGGATTTGCGGAGATCTCTTACCGGGGTTCCCGCTGCTGCTTCCGACGCTTCCTCTGCCGCCATTTCAGGGAGAGAGCCGCGCGGCGCAAAGAACTCCTCCAGGCGCGCCGGGATCACTTTAGAAGCTCTTCTCGCCGCCGCCATGGTCCTGAGAGGTTTATCTTGCAGATGGTAACTTTTCAGTGTCCACTGAGTGCCATTTCGTTGCTGAGAGTCGCTGCCGAGCGGAGCCTACACAAACGCCGCCGTCTCGGACACACTCCAGGCCACGCCCCCCGACTGATCGGCTTCTTTGAGAGCATTTTACCTGTCACTCTGGAGTCACCCTGTTTCCTCTTCTACCAGTTGTCTTTGTCTCTTGGCATTTTTTGCAAGTAGACACAAGTTGAAAAAGGAAGTTGCTAACTGCGTCTCATATCTTCTGTTTGCAGCATTAGGGTGAAGTCAAATGAGTGTTTTTTGTGCATGCCCATGTGTGCAAAAAAAGCACGTCTGATAGAACCATTAGGTCGCTATGTAGTGTTCACATGTCTGTCTTTTACAGGCGCAAAATACTTGAACTTGCAAATGATAGGACATCCGTGCGCCGGGAAGGTCTGTGCTACGCGTAAAATATTGTCACAGGGGATTCCCCTCATAACTGAACACTGTGACAGCACTGTCACGGTGTTGAGTGATGATGGGACTCCCTGTGGGGATATAATAATCCCCTGCCACAGCTGTAACAGCTGTGGCAGAGGATCACAATGTTCTCCCATTGCTTTCACTGGGACCGATGCTGCAGCTGCCTCATTGAAAGCAATGGGATGTAGGCAACCCCTGCAATGATTTTTGGGTATTGAAATATAAACCCTCCCAGGAAAATCATGCTTAGCTGGTGTACAAAAAAAATAAATTATATATACATACACACACACATCCCCTTCCACCTCTGTCAGGGTTACAGCGCGTCTTCTTGCTTGGTCGCCGGCACTGCTCTAGAGCCCTTTCTGCTGGCCAGGGATTTAAAAATCCCCACCTCCAGAAAGTGCTGGGTCTAATTGGCTGAGCGCTCAGCTAATGACAGGCAGCTCTCAGTCATTCATTGAAGGACAGCTGTGTGCTCCTTCTGATTGCCTGAACGCTCAGTCAATCAGACCCAGCACTTTCCGGAGGCAGAAATTTTTAAATCCCAGCCAGCAGAAAGTGTTTCAGAGCAGTGTCAGGGACCAAGCGAGAAGATGCACCAGAGCCCAGCAGAAATGGAAAGGTATGTATGTATATTTATATTTGAAGGCCTTCCCCAAAAATCACTGCAGGGATTGCCTGCATCCCATTGCTTTTAATAGGGCAGCTGCAGTGCCGGCCCGACTGAAAACAATGGGCACAGAGCTACAGTCACATGTATCTTTAAAATGCATGGAGCACATTTTTTTGCCCAAATGAGTTCATCTTGAAATCTAAGCAACTTTTCACTTTCTTTCTCATCTTGAACTTCAGGGTCTGTATTGACTACATCTACTGTTATCAGAGAAGCAGTATTTTTCTTGTTCTTTGCAATTTTACTACCTGTAGTCCCAAGAGATAGTGGGTTGCTACTAGCAACTACCTGACTTTCACAGGAAACTAAACTGGCAACACCTCTCTAGTTTGCCTTCAGTCTTAGTACTACATGCACTTTATTCATAATTTCTAGAAGCACATTTGAGCTAACTCCCACAAGGGCGTTGCCTAAACTCCCTGTAACAGTCTATTCACATTCTGCCTTTACCTGTGTGGATTGGAGAATATGTTTTACAAATTCTAGACATTTCATACACCGAACAAAACATTTCATTATCCTTCTCACATGAGGCTTCTGTGTCAAAAGAAAACTTTTTCTGCAACACATTTCTTATGTTTTCATTAGATGTTAATGCACATTGTGCAGGTTTCACTGCACCACCCTGAAAGGAAAATATATCATGCAATATTTCCATTACTTTGTTTAGTGTACTCTGCAGACACGTCTCTCCTAGATGCCAGTGCACACTATACAGTTTGAAATCTTTGCTGGCCTCCTGGCCATAGGAAACGTTTTGCTTCCCTCCTCAACTGCATTTTCTCCTGGCCCTTTAACAGCAATCTGGCACTCTGTGCGCCATTCCCTGTCACGGCGTCTTCCGCTAATTGTGGTAACCTGGGGTTTTCTCGCTCACTGGGACCACCATCTTCTCCCCTCAAAATGATTGGCACCAATTTATAAAGAAAGACTCAGAACCACTGAAAGACTTGAAATTTGGGCTTCTAGCAGTTTTATTTCACACAACTGCCAACTGGAAACTCTGAAATTATACTGTTACAGAGTCCCAGTCATTATCACCTACCTGGGGTGTCTAAGGGTTGTATTTTCCTGTGAAAAGCAGGATGGGCCCAGTCTGGTCTCTGCCGAACCTCAGTCTCCCAGTTCCTGATGCTGCTTTTGCAGCCTCTCTCTCTCTGGCTTTTAGACAACTTCCTATTTTATAGGAGTGTGCCTGAAAGTTTTACCTCCTCCAAGCACACAGCTGTCCCAGCTAATTTAGCACACAGAATGTCTAATTTCACTCCCTCTGCAGGTCAGTCTGTGTACTGCTGCACTGCATCTCATACACTAATAAAACTCTCTGTGTTGACACACATCCTAATAGTGCCCCTTTTGTGCCCTCTCACACTGTAACAGTGCCCCGTCACTCAATAATAGTACCCTCTCTGTGCCACCCAAGATGGCAATACCGCGTTTCCCTAAAATAAGACCTACCCCATAATAAGCCCTACCCTGATTTCAGGGGGGAGGTTGAAATATAAGCTCTACCCTGAAAATAAGCCCTGACTACACTACATGCAGAAGGAAAAAAAGCAATACACACCTAGCACGTGCTGTCTGGGTCCCTCCTGCTGGTCTCTGGCGCTCCTGCAGGCTTCTGTGCAGTCCTCAATGCCGATGGAGCATCTCTTGCTGGTAATGGCACTTGAGTACCCTGCCTCCAGCAAGCGATTGATCTGGGTAGTTCAGGAGAGCTGCCTCAGCCAATCAGATTCGACGCTCTATGAACCAATCACATCCATTCATTGAATTGCTCTGGAGGTTGGGTATTCAAGCCCTGTTACCAGGAAGAGAGGCTCTGTCTGTGTTGGGGACTACGTGGAAGCTTGCCGAGTGAGTGCCAGAGACCAGTGGGGGACCGAATGGCTGTGATTGGCTCATCGAGCGCTGGCTGTGATTGGCTGCTGGTGCTCGATAAGCCAATCACAGCACTCGCTCTGCTGGGGGCAGGGTATTAAAAGCCCTGTCACCAGCAGAAGCTCAGCTGTGAGATGAGAAGGACGAAGTTTACCACAGTGCTGCCGCTGTGGGGGGGGGGGGGGGGGGTGGAGGACTTTAGCTAGGTTTTATTTTCAGTGGAGGCCTTATATTTCAAGCCTCTCCCGAAAACCTGATAGGTCTTACTTTCGGGATAGGACCTATTTTGGGGGGAAACACGGTAGTGTCTCCATTGTGCTGCCTGTTATGACTGCCTTAGGGTGACTACCCACTACAGTTTTTTTTTTTACAGCGAAATTCGCAGCATTTATTTTTTTTGCAGGGGTCTATGGTACTTGTAATGTTAAAATCGCGATCGCGCAAGATTGCGATTTCGCGATAAATTGCGGTTTTGCGCCATCGCGATTTTAACAGTCCCATAGACCCCTGCAGAAAAAAAAACGCTGCAAATTTCGCGTAGTGGGTAGTCTCCCTAAATAAGCGAATTTCTTACATAGCTCACCATGTAATACTATTTGTATCCTGATTCCTCTTCCAGTCCAGCACTCTGTCACTTGTCCTTTTTACATTATATGTATGGGGCACAGGTTCAATGTCATTTATGTTTCATCTTGCTAGATGGTGCCACAAATGCTGTACATAGTTGGGAGATACCCATATATGATATGTTAGAGTAATGTAGAGAAGCCCACCTGTAGTACAGTGAATCTGATGTATACATCACTATGTGTGGCTGAAGGAAAGCCATACTATAGGACTACTTGGTTGTCTCCGTAACTGCTGACCACACCTGGCCATTAGTATTTGCAGATGATACAAAACTATGTATTAATGCAAGAGATGACACAATGTGGTTGCAAGTGGATCTGGATAAGTTGGAGACTTGGGCAGAAAACTGGCAAAAGAGGTTTACCATTGATAAATGTAGGGTTATACACAGAGGCAGAAGAAATATATGTCACCATTACACACTAAATGGGAAACCAGTGGGTAACACTGACATCAAAAAGGACTTGGGGGTTGTAGTTAACTGTAAGCTTAACTAGAGCAACCAGTGTCAGGCAGCTGCTGCCAAGGCAAATAGGATCATGAGGTGCATCAAAAGTAGACTAAAGGCACATGATGAGAACATTGTTCTTCCTCTTTACAAGTCACTGGTCAGACCACACATGGAATATTGTGGACAGTTTTGGGTATTGGTACTCAAGAAGGACATATCAAAACTTAAGCAGGTACAAAGGCAGGCAACTAAAGTAATAAATGAAATGGGCGGACTACAATATCCAGAGAGGTTATCAAAATTGGGGTTATTTAGTTTAGAAAAACGACGGTTGAGGTGCGTCTTAAGAACTATGAATAAATATATCAGGGAACAATACAGAGATCTCTCCTATCATTTATTTATACCCAGGACTGTGACTGTAACAAGGGGGAAACCTCTGCGACTAGAGGTATGAAGGTTTCTACACCAACACAGAAGGAGGTTCTTTACTGTAAGAGCACACACAGTAAAGAACCCCTGCCTATGGAACTCTCTGCCTGTTATAATCACTAATAACTTCAGAAGGGCTTTTACTTCAGACATTATTTGGATTACTGACTTCAATCTGGCAAGGAACATTTACCCTTAAATGGGGAAAATTCGCTTTTACTTCTTTGTGGTTTTGCCTTCCTCTGGATCAAAACTAGAAATTGGTAATAGGCTGAACTGGGTAGACATATGTAGCTTTTTGGCCTCATTACTATGTTGCTACCGTGTTTCCCGAAAAATAAGACAGTGTCTTATATTAATTTTTGTTCAAAAAGGTTTAACTTTTTTACATGTAGAGCTGCCTGGACACTATTTAAATTGACTTTTTAAATTAACTGTTAGCAGGGCTTAATTTTGAAGTAGGGCTTATATTTCAAGCATCCTCAAAAAGCCTGAAAAATCATTTTGCATCCTCAAAAATTCTGGAAAATCATACTATGTCTTATTTTCCAGGTATGTCTTATTTTCAGGGAAACAGGGTATATTACTAGAACCAAGCTTGGTAAATAAATACAGAACAAGAGCCTCTGCTAATGCAATAATGGAATCAAGCTCATAACGTAAATAATATCCCAGAACCAACCTCAGTACATTAATGCAGCACCAGAACCAAGGTTATAACATAAACAAGCTCATTTTCTGTACAGCAACAGAACTGAGCTCAGTACACGAATACACCAACAGAACCAAGCTCATAAGGGCCCATTCACACTGGTATATTTTCCAGCCATTTGCTGTCCATGTATTCCACAAACAGCACACAGCCCCATTATAGCCTGTGAGTCTATTTAGATTGCGGCTTTTTCACACAGACCAATGATCTCTTTATGAGAAATTATTGCACTATGAGACTAGAAGATACAATGTGAATACTTATTACTGATTAGACAGCACATTAGTCTGTGTGCTGCCAAATGTGTGTTGCACCTGAGTTTTTAGAAAAGGACACACACATGGCCACGTGAATAAGTGTTAACATAAATACAGAACCACAACCAAGCTCATAACATAAACACAGCATTAGGGTCATCTTAAAGGGGTCGTCCGTAAAGATGAGCGAGCGTACTCGGCCACGCCCCTTTTTCGCCCGAGTACCGTGATTTTCGAGTACTTCCGTACTCGGGCGAAAAGATTCGGGGGGGGGGGGCGCCGTGGGGAGTTGCAGCGGGAAGTGGGGGGGAGAGGGAGAGAGAGAGAGGGCTCCCCCCTGTTCCCCGCTGCTACCCCCCGCTCCGCCACGCCTCTCCCCGCCCCCGGCGCCCCCTGAATCTTTTCACCTGAGAACGGAAGTACTCGAAAATCGCGGTGCTCGATCGAGTAATTACTCGAAACGAGTATGTTCGCTCATCTCTAATCGTCCGGGGGCAATATGATTTTTTTTTTTTTTAAATAGATCCAAATCTGTTAAAACAAGAAAAGCTTCTGTACTCACCTGTTCTTCCCTCCAGCGACCCAGTGCTGCAGCTTCATGGTCCTCCCAATCTTTGCTTAGGAACAGCTACCAACGAACCATGGCAGCCAGTCAGAGCCCACATCAGTCAGGTATCATTCTCCTGGCATCATGGCTCCCAGCATCTGAGCGGCGATGTCAGGAGAATGGAACTTGACCACGGTGGTCTGTGATTGGTGGCTACCCTTCCTTAACAAAGACTGAGAGGACCATCAGGCTGCAGTAGAGGATCACCATGGAAGAGGTGGGAAGTGTCACTGGTTTATTCTTTCAACAGACTGGCATCTGTTTAAAAAAAATCCTATTGCACCCAGACAGCCCCTTCTAGGGTGCACTTACACTCTGCTGATTTTAGTGTGGATTCAGACCAAATTCATACCATTTGGATTTTGACATGGATCTACAGAAGTTTTTACCCTTAAAACCCGAAGGGAGAAAATCTTCTACAGGTCTGCATCAAAATCCACGTCCAACTCTGCACCAGTGGTGGAGATTTTGCCACAGAAAGTGCTAAAGATTTTTTTGCTCTGCAAAATCCACACTAAATCCCTTGTGTGAGCGCCATCTAAGGATACAGCTACAGTTATATCTGAGGAAGAAGGAATGCCCAGTCCACTAAATGTCTCTGGTGGACTGTCTCCAGGCCTATGCTCCCCAGCACAGTCTGCTCCAGGCAGCTGATATGAGCATTGAGCAGCTGATATGGCGTAGTATTGATATGAGGGGGGCTGCTATGACTTCTGTAGGGGTTAACAATTACCCTTTTACACAGGTCATACCATTCCTGGTAATATCAGCCCTGCCTGAGGAACAGAAATTACTGATCGTGGATTTCCTTTTGCATCCAACGACTTACTCAATTAGGAATGTTTACACCCTTTCCATATTAATTCTGAATTGATTATGCGCATAAGAAGATTTCACACTGACACAGGTTCAGCATGTATAAGCTTCCTCAATTCTACTTTAATGTTGGGCGCGCAGCCTCTTTGAAAAGAGTTTAACATATCTGCCCATCTGGGCAGGTGAAAGATTACATAGATACAACGTATTGTTTAATTATTGGATAAGCATCTTGCAATTCTTCCATCCTCCGGTCATCTGTGATTGGCCATCAGGTGGTGGATGAAATGACTGGGTTGTCTTGGACCCACGTGTGGTACCTTCGATATGATTGGATGTTACATCATGAATTAGTAATTGCACAAACCTCCCATGTTATTTGCATAAGTTTCCAGTAAACTTGCTTGGGTAATTATTGTGGTATCTAAAAGCGGTACTTGTCTCATGTGCGGTTATCTATGTCTGATCCTACTTCTAAATTTACAAAACAGATGGAAAATGTAACGTGTTTACACTATATATTATCTTGTCAGCGTTTTGAGAACAGAAGTTTCATTAAAGGAAGTGTGCATATTGTGTAAATGTAAGAACAGAAGGCAAACATGACATTTGGTTATACCGAGTGTTAACTCATGAATACAGGACCAATGTCCACTACAAAAGGCCCAAAACCCAATATAGCTATATTGGGTTTCCACCACACTATGACTTCTGTAGTAGTGAAATGAGGGGGGCTGCTGTGACTTCTGTAGGGGTTAACAATTACCCTCTTACACAGGTCATACCATTCCTGGTAATATCAGCCCTGCCTGAGGAACAGAAATTACTGATATAGTCCAAATATAGCCCTGCCCTGTTTTACCTTGAACCACAGCAAACTTTCCTGCGGAGCCCTTGTGCCTCTACGGAAACTCAAATTAGTCCAACAGCAGCCCAGGCAGTAATCAGTCCGAGCCTCCCTGGTGACATGTAACTCAACTCAGTCAGGGAGTAAACTGTCACTGTTCCAGCTCTATTCCCAGCTTAGGGAGGTGGAGGGGAGTCTCTGTCTCCAGTGATAGGGAACACATCATTGCAGCAGTACAGTCCAGTTGAATGCTGGGTGAGGGCAGATGGGTGGCAGAGCTAGCATCACAGACAGCCAATGCTACACTTCCAAAGGTGAAGAAAACAAAAATAGGGAAGGAGCTACCTTAATAGGCAAATGATTTGGAAAAAATATAGGTAGAGGAATGTGCAGAAGATTTGATTCTTCTCTCTCATTAAGATGATGTGTCATAGAAAAGACCTAATTGTTCAGGTGCAGCCAACCCAATGATAGTCACACTGGCAGGTGAGACTATTCTGATTGATTAGTGAAGAAAAAATGTGATGGGTGTAGGTGCAGCCAATCGATATATAAAGTTCAGTACAATACAGGAAGTAAGCTCAGCTTCTCCGCTTTATTTTAAACCAGCATAAAAATACACGTTTCGGAGCAACGCCCCCCCCCCCCCCTACCCCCTCAGTTATAGATGGGAATACACTATTACAAATAACAGATTAGAAAAGGAAAGACGCATGTACAATAACTAGAGATGAGCGAACGTGTTCTTCCGAGCTTGATATTCGTGCGAATATTAGGGTGTTCGGGATGTTCGTTATTCGTAACGAACACCATGCGGTGTTCGGGTTACTTTCACTTCCTTCCCTGAGACGTTAGCGCGCTTTTCTGGCCAATTGAAAGACAGGGAAGGCATTACAACTTCCCCCTGTGACGTTCAAGCCCTATACCACCCCCCTGCAGTGAGTGGCTGGGAAGATCAGGTGTCCGCCGAATATAAAAGTCGGCCCCTCCCGCGGCTCGCCTCAGATGCCGTGTGAGTTAGATGAGGGACAGTGCTGTTTGTACCGGAGCTGCTGTAGGGAAAGAATTGGTAGTTAGTGAAGGCTTCAAGACCCCCCAAAGGTCCTTATTAGGGCCACTGATAGCTGTGTGTTGGCTGCTGTTAGCAGTGGCAATTATTTTTTTCTCAAAATCGCCTCTGCAGAGCGTTGCACCCGGCATTAGGGACAGAAGTGCTGCATAGGCAGGGAGAGTGTTAGGAGTGAGTGTAGCCTTCAAGAACCTCAACGGTCCTTTCTAGGGCCATATTTAACCGTGTGCAGTACTGTGCTGGCTGCTGTTAGCTGTGCTGCATTTTTTTTTACTTCTCAAAATCGCCTCTGCAGAGCATTGCACCCTCCATTGATACTGCAGGGAAAGAATTGCGTAGGCAGGGCCACAACACAGTTATTATTCATTGAATATACGCAGTGCTGCCTTTTGGTGCAAAAAAACGGAAAATAATTCTATTTGTCCTGCCTCTGTCCGTCCTAAGGGCGGTGGACACGTGTCGGCTGCGTGTGCAACCTTTAAAAATCAGACACACCCAGCTACGGTTTACTGCTGGCTTCGCCATTTGCTTTCCTTAATTGGGAAAAAAAATACCTGCTCTGCCACAGTTAATAACTCTGCTACCATCACGTTCTGTGACACATTAGCAGGAAAACAGCACAGTTATTAAACTTAGATTATACATTCACTAGAGGCAGTGGGGCCTTTCGTTTTCAAAAAAGGGAAAAAATTATATTTGGCCTGCAGTCTTGCGCCAATTTATTAGCTGCCTGTGAAATCAAATCACTGGTAATACAGCATGCTGAGGGGTAGGGGTAGGCCTAGAGGACGTGGACGCGGCCGAAGACGCGGAGGGCCAAGTCAGGGTGTGGGCACAGGCCGAGCTCCTGATCCAGGTGTGTCGCAGCCGACTGCTGCACGATTAGGAGAGAGGCACGTTTCTGGCGTCCCAACATTCATCGCCCAATTAATGGGTCCACGCGGGAGACGGTTATTAGAAAATGAGCAGTGTGAGCAGGTCCTGTCCTGGATGGCAGAAAGTGCTTCGAGCAACCTATCGTCAACCCGCAGTTCTGCGCCGTCCACTGCTGCAAATCCGAATCCTCTGTCTGCTGCTCCTCCTTCCTCCCAGCCTCCTCACTCCACTACAATGACACCTGGTCAGGAGCGGGAACACTCCCAGGAACTGTTCTCGGGCCCCTGCTTAGATTGGGCAGCAGCGGTTCCTCTCCCACCAGAGGAGTTTATCGTCACTGATGCCCAACCATTCGAAAGTTCCCGGGGTCCGGGGGAAGAGGCTGGGGACTTCCGCCAACTGTCTCAACAACTTTCTGTGGGTGAGGAGGACGATGACGATCAGACACAGTTGTCTTGCAGTGAGGTAGTAGTAAGGGCAGTAAGTCCGAGGGAGCAGCGCACAGAGGATTCGGAGGAAGAGCAGCAGGACGATGAGGTGACTGACCCCACCTGGTGTGCAACGCTTACTCAGGAGGACAGGTCTTCAGAGGGGGAGTCAAGGGCATCAGCAGGGCAGGTTGCAAGAGGCAGTGCGGTGGCCAGGGGTAGAGGCAGGGCCAGACCGAATAATCCACCAAGTGTTTCCCAAAGCGCCCCCTCGCGCCATGCCACCCTGCAGAGGCCGAGGTGCTCTAAGGTCTGGCAGTTTTTCACAGAGACGCCTGACGACCGACGAACAGTGGTGTGCAGCCTTTGTCGCGCAAAGCTCAGCCGGGGAGCCAACACCAACAGCCTCACCACCACCACCATGCGCAGACATATGATGGCCAAGCACCCCACAAGGTGGGACGAAGGCCGTTCAGCGCCTCCGGTTTGCACCCCTGCCTCTACCCCTGTGCCCCAACCTGCCACTGAGATGCAACCCCCCTCTCAGGACACAGGTACTACCGTCTCCTGGCCTGCACCCACACCCTCACCTCCGCTGTCCTCGGCCCCATCCAGCAGTGTAGTTCAGCGCACCGTCCAGCCGTCGCTTGCGCAAATGTTGGAGCGCAAGCGCAAGTACGCTGCCACGCACCCGCACACTCAAACGTTAACCGTCCGCATAGCAAAATTCATCAGCCTTGAGATGCTGCCGTATAGGGTTGTGGAAACGGAGTCCTTCAAAAGTATCATGGAGGCGGCGGCCCCGCGCTACTCAGTTCCCAGTCGCCACTACTTTTCCCGATGTGCCGTCCCAGCCCTGCACGACCACGTCTCCCGCAACATTGTACGCGCCCTCACCAACGCGGTTACTGCCACGGTCCACTTAACTACGGACACGTGGACAAGCACAGGCGGGCAGGGCCACTACATCTCCCTGACGGCACATTGGGTGAATTTAGTGGAGGCTGGGACAGAGTCAGAGCCCGGGACCGCTCACGTCCTACCCACCCCCAGAATTGCGGGCCCCAGCTCGGTGGTGGTATCTGCGGAGGTGTATGCTTCCTCCACTAAAGCACCCTCCTCCTCCTCTGTCTCGCAATCAAGATGTGTTAGCAGCAGCATGTCGCCAGCAGTCGGTGTCGCGCGGTGTGGCAGCACAGCGGTGGGCAAGCGTCAGCAGGCCGTGCTGAAACTACTCAGCTTAGGCGATAAGAGGCACACGGCCCACGAACTGCTGCAGGGTCTGACACAGCAGACCGACCGCTGGCTTGCGCCGCTGAGCCTCCAACCGGGCATGGTCGTGTGTGACAACGGGCGTAACCTGGTGGCGGCTCTGCAGCTCGGCAGCCTCACGCACGTGCCATGCCTGGCCCACGTCTTTAATTTGGTGGTTCAGCGCTTTCTGAAAAGCTACCCACGCTTGTCAGACCTGCTCGTAAAGGCGCGCCGGCTCTGCGCACATTTCCGCAAGTCCCACACGGACGCTGCCACCCTGCGCACCCTGCAACATCACTTTAAGCTGCCAGTGCACCGACTGCTGTGCGACGTGCCCACACGGTGGAACTCTACGCTCCACATGTTGGCCAGGCTCTATGAACAGCGTAGAGCTATAGTCGAATACCACCTCCAACATGGGCGGAGCAGTGGGAGTCAGCCTCCTCAATTCCTTTCAGAAGAGTGGGCCTGGTTGGCAGACATCTGCCATGTCCTTGGTAATTTTGAGGAGTCTACCCAGGTGGTGAGCGGCGATGCTACAATCATTAGCGTCACCATTCCTCTGCTATGCATCTTCAGAAGTTCCCTGCAAACCATAAAGGCAGCTGCTTTGCGCTCGGAAACGGGGGCGGGGGAAGACAGTATGCCGCTGGATAGTCAGGGCACCCTCCCGTCTATTTCTCAGCGCGTACAGGAGGAGGAGGAGGAGCATGAGGAGGATGAGGAGGAGGGGGAAGAGACAGCTTGGCCCGCTGCTGATGGTACACCGGCTGATTGCCTGTCATCCTTTCAGCGTGTATGGCCTGAGGAGGAGGAGGAGGAGGAGGAGGATCCTGAAAGTGATCTTCCTAGTGAAGACAGCCATGTGTTGCGTACAGGTACCCTGGCAAACATGGCTGACTTCATGTTAGGATGCCTTTCTCGTGACCCTCGCGTTGCACGCATTCTGGCCACGACGGATTACTGGGTGTACACACTGCTCGATCCACGGTATAAGGAGAACCTGCCCACTCTGATTCCCGAAGAGGAAAGGGGTTCGAGAGTGTTGCTATACCACAGGACCCTTGCGGACAAGCTGATGGTAAAATTCCCAGCCGACAGCGCTAGTGGCAGAAGGCGCAGTACCGAGGGCAAGGTAGCAGGGGATGTGCGTAGATCGAGCAGCATGTACATCCCAGGCAGTGCAACAGTCTTTAAGGGCCTGGCCAGCTTTATGGCTCCCCACCAAGACTGTGTCACCGCTCCCCAGTCACGGCTGAGTCGGCGGGAGCACTGTAAAAGGATGGTGAGGGAGTACGTAGCGGATCGCACGACCATCCTCGGTGACGCCTCTGCCCCCTACAACTACTGGGTGTCGAAGCTGGACACGTGGCCTGAACTAGCGCTGTATGCCCTGGAGGTGCTTGCTTGTCCTGCGGCTAGCGTCTTGTCGGAGAGGGTGTTTAGTGCGGCTGGGGGAATCATCACAGATAAGCGTAGCCGCTTGTCAACCGACAGTGCCGACAGGCTAACACTCATCAAGATGAACAAAGGCTGGATTTCCCCAGACTTCTGTTCTCCACCAGCGGACAGCAGCGATACGTAAGCAATACGTAGGCTGCACCCGCGGATGGAAGCTACGTTCTCTCTCACCATCCAAAACGGGGACATTTCTGCTTCATCAATCTGTGTCTAATATTCCTCCTCCTGCTCCTACTCCTGAAACCTCACGTAATCACGCTGAACGGGCAATTTTTCTTAGGGCCACAAGGCTCACTCAAATAATTTTTCTGAACAATTTTTATAAGTTTCAATGCGCTTAAAAGCGTTGGAACTTTAACTTGAACCAATTTTTCGTTACACTGGGCTGCCTCCAGGCCTAGTTACCACTTAAGCCACATTAACCAAAGCGATTCACCTGCCATCTTGGTTGGGCATGGCCAATTTTTACTGAGGTACATTAGTACTGTTGGTACACCAAATTTTTGGGACCCTCACCTACAGTGTAATCATAGCAATTTGTATGTTCTTCGCCTGCACTCATGGTACAGAAAGGTGTGTGGGGTTGGCCTACACTTTAGCTACATAAATGTAACTTGGGCCTTGGCTATACTAAGGCTACTGAAATGGAACTAAGACTGCGCTCCCGCTATACTGCTGCTTCGGAATTGTTACTGGGGCCTGTCTTGAGTGCTACTATTGCTGACATGGAACGAAGACTGCGCTCCCGCTATACTGCTGCTTCGGAATTGTTACTGGGGCCTGTCTTGAGTGCTACTATTGCTGACATGGAACGAAGACTGCGCTCCTCCTATAATGCTGCTAGTGATATGTTAGTGGGGCCTGTCCTAATGCTACGGCTGAAATGTTACGAATTCTGGCCTCTGCCTATACCGCTGATAATGGTATGTCTCTGGGGTGTGGAAACAGAGGCTTCCCAAAGACATGATGGCGGCGAGGCCATTTCCCACCAACGCGGTTACTGTAAAGGTGCATATAACCATGGACACGTGGAGAGGACACGTAGTGCCTCAAAAACATCCCCCTCCTCCTCCAACAGGGAAAACATTCTTGGCAAATGTCTTTGCATTGGTTCGTCTGGTGGCAGTCCAAGAATTTCACCTTTACCGACACAACGAGAGCCCCCACACCATCCCCCCGCCACGGCCCAATTAATCCTGGCCGCATTCCGAAAACCAACAAAATACAACCGTGCTACTAGGTCCGCAGTCACCACCACATTACCACCAACGCGGTTACTGTAAAGGTGCATATAACCACGGACACGTGGAGAGGACACATAGTGCCTCAAAAACATCCCCCTCCTCCTCCAACAGGGAAAACATTCTTGGCAAATGTCTTTGCATTGGTTCGTCTGGTGGCAGTCCAAGAATTTCACCTTTACCGACACAACGAGAGCCCCCACACCATCCCCCCGCCACGGCCCACTTAATCCTGGCCGCATTCCGAAAACCAACAAAATACAACCGTGCTACTAGGTCCGCAGTCACCACCACATTACCACCAACGCGGTTACTGTAAAGGTGCATATAACCATGGACACGTGGAGAGGACACGTAGTGCCTCAAAAACATCCCCCTCCTCCTCCAACAGGGAAAACATTCTTGGCAAATGTCTTTGCATTGGTTCGTCTGGTGGCAGTCCAAGAATTTCACCTTTACCGACACAACGAGAGCCCCCACACCATCCCCCCGCCACGGCCCACTTAATCCTGGCCGCATTCCAAAAACCAACAAAATACAACCGTGCTACTAGGTCCGCAGTCACCACCACATTACCACCAACGCGGTTACTGTTAAGGTACATATTACCAGTCTGACTGGGGCATGCAGACACCTTGACAGAATGAATAGTGTGTGGCACATAGGTTCCCCATTGCTATGCCCACGTGTGCAGCTCCTGATGGCGGTGGCACAGGATTCTATTTCTCATTGCTTCTGTACAGCATTGTGGGCTATCGCCCTGCCCCTTTTAAAGAGGGCCGCTGCCTAGCCGTGCCAACCTCTGCAGTGTGTGCCTGCGGTCCCTCGTCATGGCAGACGCAATTCTAAATAGACATGAGCGTGGTGTGGCATGAGGGCAGCTGAAGGCTGCCCAGGGACACTTTGGTGTGCGCTGTGGGGGGGGAGGGGGGGCGGTTGGGCAGCATGTAACCCAGGAGAAGTGGCAGCGGAGTGTCATCCAGGCAGTGATTGTGCTTTGTTGCAGCTAGTGTGGTGCTTAGCAAAGGTATGCCATGCTAATGAGGGCTTTTCAGAAGTAAAAGTTGTTGGGAGGGGGAGGGGGGGCTCACTCTTGCCGGTATTGTGGCTTAATAGTGGGACCTGGGAACTTGAGATGCAGCCCAACATGTAGCCCCTCGCCTGCCCTATCCGTTTCTGTGTCATTCCCATCACTTTCTTGAATTGCCCAGATTTTCACACATGAAAACCTTAGCGAGCATCGGCGAAATACAAAAATGCTCGGGTCGCCCATTGACTTCAATGGGGTTCGTTGTTCGAAACGAACCCTCGAACATCGCGGGAAGTTCGTTCCGAATAACGAACACCCGAACATTTTGGTGTTCGCTCATCTCTAACAATAACTATAGTACAAAAAAAGTAGGTAAACGAACAAAGAGAGAAAAAGAAAAAACAGAGGAAAGACTTTTAAAACTCCTGTGATGCAATAAGCAATATTAAAATTTATTGTGGAATGATTGGTCAAATGGGTAGTATCCAGGGAAGATAGTAATACTACAGTAAAAGACTAGTTGTGGATTTCAAATGAAACAATAGGCAAACTCGAGCATAATGTTTAGGTGTAGAGGACTTACCCTTATGTTGGCTGTTGGTATGTGCATGGTGTACCCGGTGGAGAGGCGGAGCAGTGTGTGTATGCCTTCTCCCCTGGTTTATAAAGTCATAAATGTAGGAAAAACAAAGAAGGGAAAAAATAATAATACATTTTTCCAACTTGATCAAGTTAGAGAGAAAAAAAAAAAATGTCCACAATACAACTTGATAAAGTTGCGAAAAAGGGAGAAAAAAAAGAAGGGGTGAGAAAAGATACAAAGCATTATTCAGAAGACTGCATATAGGTTTTCACAAAATGAGGCTACATGTGATTGGCACAATATTTATAGAAGAGTGCATGTAGGCCCCTGGTCCAATATCAGTCCAGCAGTCCTAGAAAAAGATCATATCAAAAATTTTCCAGCGCTGCGGCGACTTCTTACTTACCTTACCAAGATGGCTGCTGGGATCTTCACCCACGATGCACCGTGGGCTCTGTGCGGTCCATTGCCGATTCCAGCCTCCTGATTGGCTGGAATCGGCACACGTGATGGGGCGGAGCTACGAGGACCAGCTCTCCGGCACGAGCGGCCCCATTCACCAGGGAGAAGACCGGACTGCGCAAGCGCGTCTAATCGGGCGATTAGACGCTGAAATTAGACGGCACCATGGAGACGAGGACGCTAGCAACGGAACAGGTAAGTGAATAACTTCTGTATGGCTCATAATTAATGCACGATGTACATTACAAAGTGCATTAATATGGCCATACAGAAGTGTATACCCCCCACTTGCTATCGCGGGACAACCCCTTTAAAGTTGAGAAATTGTTTAAAATGTTCCCCTGTATTAAAGCTTGAACATTCGGTAGTTCTGCTGGTAATATTGAAGCAGTATTTACATATTCTTACATTGCATCTATTTTTAAGGGATTTTGTCCTTCATTAGATAATTAGTGTTTTTTTTCTGAATGTTACCTGTCAAGTAGGCGTCTTGTGATAGGATAGGCCAATGTTTGTTGAGGATTTCTCTGATTAGGGAATGTGAATGATTGTGATTGGTAACTAAACTGAGGTTATACTGTTGAAGTTCTTCCGTGATCGGAGTTGGGTTTCTTTGTAGACATTCTTCTTGTGTTGTGTACTGAGGTTGTGTGAAAAAAATCACCAAAGGGGATCAAGCTTTAAAAAGCTATTGTTGTTTTTAATAGGAATTTATTATTATGTTACATCAATTTATAATTATTTTATTCTTGTGCCCTATAACAGTACATAATGCTTTATTGTATGACTGACACGCGTTTCCTGTTTTTTCTTTTTCTTACTTACTTACTTTTTATGCACTATAATTATTATATACACACCTTTTCTAATCTGTTATTTGTAATAGTGTATCCCCATCTATAACTGTGGGGGGGGGGGGGCGTTCCCCCGAAATGCTTACTTCCTGTATTGTACGGAACGTTATATTTCGGTTAGCTGCGCCTACACCCATCACATTTTTTCTTCAGTAATATGCGAATCTGATGCGAATCTTGCATCAGTAAGATGATCTGATCATGCATGCCTGCAGCACCAGAGCAGCGTCAGGGATATCATTTATGTAATTTACAGGGGCTGAGATCAGCCCATTTTACTATGGAGCAGTGACATGACTCACCCAGGAATCTGCCGGGCTGGGCAGATTATCAGTGCAGGCCAGACCCTGCGACCACCACAGCTTAGTCTCCTGCCAGTATGTAAACTCACAGAAACTTCTTCACCTACTTCTTACATCTGAGCGGCAGACGCCTCCACAGCCTCATCCTGCACTGAGACTAGGAGACTCGGGAGGAGTCAGTTCGCTCAGACATCAGATGCCCCTGAAGAGGTTTTTGTAAGGTTAAATATTGGTATGAGGCTGAGTTGCAACTGTAGGTCCTGCACAGGGTTCAGTGAAGGCAGTTGTTGAGGTGAGGGGTACCCTTGGGGCCCCCTGGTTTAGGGGAAGAGATGCGACTGCAACTCCTGTACCTTTGCCAGTGGTAAGAAGCAAAATTCTACATCAACAATCCTTGAGTATATTTTTTACAGGAACAAGTAGTGCAGTCTGCATCGCTATGTGTTAATTTTAAAAAATGGAAACCTAATGGAAGGGAAGAAAAACTGAAAGCTTTCCATTTGCTTTCTTTTTTTTTTTAAACCCGTTGAAATCAAAGGGGGCAAAAAAGGGAAATGTTTTTTTTTTCCGTTTTAAACCCTTAATGCTGCAGGGCATACAGTTATGTTCTGCACATTCGGGGTATGTATGAAGGGATATTGTGGGGCAATCTTGCTTCATACAACGCAGCTGCCAGCTGTTAAAGCCGACACCACCCGCAACAACTCCAATAAGTTGCACAGCTCATCGGAGCTGTTAAGCCTTTAAATACCACCATCAATTCTGACACTGGCATTTAAATTCCCCGACCGATGTTCGGGTATCCCCTACTGCTGCCCCGCAATGAGATCGTGGGTTGCCATGTGGGTATCATGGCAGCCGGGAGCCTTCTGAAGGGCCCCAGGGCTGTCCTAGCAAAATGCCTATCAAGCCGTGCTGTGGCATTACATCATACTGCAGGAGCGATCAAAGCATCGCAAATTATTGCCTTCTCTGGGAACTAATAAAAAAGTAAAATTAAGTTTTAAAAAAGTTTCACTAATTATTAAAAAAATAAAAGGTAATAAAAGTTTAACCCCCCGTTTGCCATGTTTATAAATCTAAACAGAAACGCATATAGGGTATTGCTGCATCTATAGCAGTCTGATCTATTAAAATAATGTGTTATTTACCCCACAGAGGGAACGTTGTCCAAAAAAGAGTAAAAAATAAAAATAAAGAACACCAGAATTGTGCTTTTTTTTTTGTTCACCCCAAGAAAAAATGTTATAAAAAGCTAAGCAAAAAGTTGTATGTGCTCCTGGATGGTACCAACGAAAACTACAGGACGCTTCACCAAAAATGAGCACATCTATGTTGAAAGAAAAATAAAAAATGATAGCTGTCAGAAGATGGCAGCAGAAAGGAATTTAAAAAAATTAAATATCTTTGAAAAATATAAATGTAATACAAAAAAAACAAAAAACGATATGTTTGGGATCCTAGTAATTGTACTAATCCATAGAATTAGGGTATCATGTTGTTTTTGTTGCAGTGTGTACGCAATAGAAACAAGACACACTGAGGGCTGTTTCAGATGATCGTATATCAGCCGGGTATTCACGCTGGCCGATATACGGTGTCTGTCTGCAGGGGGAGGAGGCAGGGAAGAGCCAGGAGCAGTTCTTTGAACTCCCGCTCCCTCTCTGCCATCTGAAACAGCCCTAAATGATAACAGAATTTCATTTTTTCCATTTCACTGCACTTAAAATTTATTCAAAGTTTTTCAGTACATTATACGGTAGATTAAATAGCACTAGGGATGAGCGAGTATACTCGCTAAAGCACTACTCGCTCGAGTAATGTGCTTTAGACCAGTATCTCCCTGCTCGTCCCTGAAGATTCGGGGGCCGACGCGGGGAGCTGCGGAGGAGAGCGGGGAGGAACGGAGGGGAGATCTCTCTCTCCCTCTCTCCCGCCCGCTCTCCCCGCCACAACTCACCTGTCAGCTGCGGCGGCTCCCGAATCTTCAGGGACGAGCAGGGAGATACTCGGCTAAAGCACATTACTCGAGCGAGTAGTGCTTTAGCGAGTATACTCGCTCATCCCTAAATAGCACCATTGAAAAATACAACTCCTCCCACAAAAAACAAACCCTCATACAGCGAAGTGCAAGGATAAATAGAAGGGGTATAAATATTTAAAAGGGGGAAGGAAAAGATGAAAATGTAAAAAAAAAAAGAAAAGGGCTGCGACCTTAAGGGGTTAATTTAGCTTTTCTGTTCTAAAAGCAGAACAGGGAAACAGAATTATAACCAACAGCACTGAATGCAGGTGTGAATGGGGTCTAAATGACCTTTTAGAAACTTTTTACATTATATGGGGACTTTTCAATGGCTTTTATCACTTTGGTTTGAGTGCTGAGAGTCCTACCCATCACAGCTGCTACTGCTGCCAAAGGTGAAACCCCTGGATGTGACAGCATCCATGGGTTTCACATCCAAGGAATCCCCCTGCTGTAGGTGTCACAGCTGCACCAGGGGATAGCGGGCAGCGCACTTTTTATGCGGAAAAGCGCGGCCAAATGCATTTTTTTCTGCCTGCCACCCGCTTTGGTCACACATTTTTGAATGCATGCGTTTTGAGCACAAAACACCTGTGGGACTAAGCCCTAAAGGGCTCATCAGAGTGCTGTCCCTGCTATCTAGCAGAAGACAGGCTCAATATAAAGACTCTGCGTCCATCTCCAGCTAACAAGAAGTAATAGCACTTAAATGAGTGCTTCAGCTGCTTCATTCTAACAATCAGTGGGGTCTCAGCATCTGCACCCCTAGCGATCAAAACTTTTCACATGTCTCTATGATGTGTCAGTAATTTTTGGTAAGCGCCCTTCTTTATGTGACATAAATGTGAAGCCTTAAGTTATAAATGAATTCCTATAACTTTTCTTTCCTTTGATTCACATTTAGAACCTTGGAGATCTCTGTTATTCTAGTGACCAGTGTCATAGCGGGTGTTGCCACATTTTTCAATATTCTAAGTTTTCTGGTATGTGTACAGAAAACACGAAGAAATGTTTGGGTCAGGTGAGTACCTGTTACATAACACACAATACCTTTCAATGTACACTAATAGCAGCGCTACAATGCCACCCATAGTCATATAAAGCACAAATATAATGCAGTTCAGACCTAATACAATGCTTAATAATCAGGAGCCACTCATGGCAGACATTTTCTGAACAGCAATTTGCATGTAGATTTTAATGCTCATTTTGACTGCAGATTCCACTATTGTATTGAATACATCCACATGAGCATGCTGTGATTTTAAAGTCCGCAGCCTGGCTATCTTCTGCTGCTTATTTCTTCTGTTGTGAGTTAGTGGAGTTTGATTAGCCCCATTCACTTACACTGTACATTGTCGCAGAATTTCCGCATGCCATTCTCAACAATTCTACCAAGGGGGAAACTAGATGCACCTTGTTCCTACAATCAGTGAACTAGAAAAATCTGTTACGTCCTAAGGCTGGATTCACACGAACGTATATCGGCTCGGTTTTCACGCTGAGCCGATATACGGCGTCCTCATCTGCGGGGGGGGGGGGGGGGAGGATGGAAGAGCCAGGAGCAGGAACTGAGCTCCTGCCCCCTCTCTGCCTCCTCTCCACCCCTCTGCACTATTTGCAATGGGGAGAGGCGGGATGGGGCAGGGCTAATTCTCAAAACTTAGCCCCACCCCTGCCCCACCTCCTTTCATTGTAAATAGTGCAGAGGCGCAGTGAGGGGGTGGAGAGGAGGCAGAGAGGGGCGGGAGCTCAGTTCCTGCTCCTGGCTCTTCTATCCTCCTCCCCCTGCAGACAAACACACTGTATATCGGCTCGGCATGAAAACCGAGACGATATACGTTCGTGTGAATCCAGCCTAAGGCAATGAAAAAACACATGCTTTATTCTTCCAAAATGTGACTTTTCGACCATGACAAAGACCTCAAGAGGTCAAACCTCACATTTTTTGGATATGGATGAATAAAGATAACAATATTAGATATGCACCATATATGCTGCCATCTTTCTAAATTATTATTTGGTCTTTATTGGAGTTGGGGCTCAGATTCCTTGGTGGTTTGGCATATGAAGATTTGCATGCCTCACCCTTTTGGGTTAATCTATTTGTGTGCTGTTGACAAAAATTTTTACTTTGCATCTGACTAAATCATAGTAATGTGACTCCCATGAAAAATGGTTGGTCCTTCTCCTGCCACCCGGCCTCACCCAAGGCCAGTCGAGTCAGACCTTGACCTGCTGCCTGATTCCCATGTGCACTGTAATAGACTGAGCACTTGCTTTGTGTTAGGTCGACCTGCAGTCCATATGGTCACATTGTGTTTCTTTTTGAGGCCTAATGGATAAATGAATGGCCAATTATTCACTTTATATGTTTGTCTGAAAAATAAGAACTGAGAATGTAATACTAGCAATAACTATAGGCTCATGGCAGCGATCTGGTCTGACATCTATTGTTTTATCTTGCATACATAGAATTTAAAGCGGTTTTCCAATTTGCACACAACTTGCCTTCAATAGGGCTGCATGTAGTAATATAATAAACTGAGCATTACTTACCACTCTGCTGCGACCAGGATCCAGCACTGCAGCCCCGCTGTGGTCCCAGTGTTTGTAACAGCTGACATCACCTGGAGTTAGGTGACCATTGCAGCCAATTAGAGGCTTCAGTATCACTGCTCATTCTCTTGACATCAGTGCTTGCATGCTTAGCACCATGAGTTTGGAAACGTGACGCTGACTTCTGGTGATGTCCCTACATCATCATCAGTTTTATTTGTGTAACAACAGGTGGTGGATTTAACCACTACCTCCCCTGCAAGTACCAACCCCTCAATATACTATAAATACTACCTTGATGGTCGTGATTTTTTTTTTTTTTTGGCCCAACTATCATGCCACAAAGAGAAAGGGACAAAGAGTGATGAAGTCAGACATAGAGGACTCTCAGGATGAGGTGCAGGTTATTAACCTTTAATTTCACATACTTGGTGTTGCCAAACATTCTGTATTGAAAAAAGGTTTATTAATTTCACATACGACAAAAAGTTTCACACTTCGATTTGCTCAAAGATATCCATATTTGTCCTTGTAATTGGATAGGTGGCGCTCACTGATCAGATGTCCACGGGCATCCTTATGGTTAGAGATGAGGCAGTGTAAATGTTCCTCTTGATAACGTAGAAGGAAGATGTACCCAAATTTATACAGACAATGGTAGTACTGTAGAGCAGCTTGAGGAGGCTCCAATCATGTAAATGGTGGAGTAAATATAAACAAAGAAAAAAAAAGAAGAGAAAAAGTCCTTCATCAGGTACTTGATGAAGGCCAAACGATTGTAGGGCCGAAACGCGTCTACTATCATTCAATAAATCGTGGAACTAACCGCTGTTGCCGACGGTAATTTGACATGCTGGCTGGGATTGGGGGCGTCTGAGCACAGACGCCTCCGTGAAGTAAGTTATCTGCTATTCCATCCCTACATCTCCCATCATTTTGTACCCTTATTTGAGCGCTGAGGACTTTTTCTCTTCTTTTTTTTTCTTTGTTCATATTTGTCCTCGAAAACTGGTCCTCCATAAATGCTATTCATCCAAATTCTTAAATTCTACTCTTACATCTCCCAATGACTTGGAATCTCTGAAGATGCTACAGCATACCTCGAGGGAAAAGGAAATGAGTGCTGCAGAGATGCAGGGCTCCTTTACCAAGCTTTACCCCGAGACAAAAAACACCCCGACTTTTGCTCAGTTTGACAGCCTTGATGCATTCATGCGTTTGGTAACAAAGGACGTTCTGAAATTTTAAGCCTCATAGAAGTAAAATTTATTCAAATTTAAAATCTCAAGAAGTGATAGCCCTGGAGGAGCTGAAATAAAATATATGACAAAGGAGATATTATAGTGATTATGAACTAGATCATATTGTAACAGCTGTCAAAGACAAGCGGCCGTATTGAACCCTGTCTGGCAATCCCACAAGGCAGTTCATCAAAAACTTCAGGTCAATCCTTACAGAGGCTTTGAAGGAACATTTATTATCTTTAGATGAATTTAAATTTATCTTCAATAAAAATCCTACTACTGCTACCACTGGTGTAACTATAGAGGATGCAGGAGATACGGTTGCACCCGGGCCCAGGAGCCTTTGGGAGCCCAAGAGGCCTCTCTTCTCCATATAGAGAGCCCAGTACTATGAATAAAGCATTATAGTTGGGGGCCCTGTTACAGGTTTTGCATTGGGGCCGAGGAGCTTCAAGTTACACCTCTGCATTATGGAGCTAAGAGAAGTTGGGGGACCCCAGGATAAACTTTTGCACCCAGGCCCATGAGCCCTTAGCTACGCCCTTGACTGCTACGCTGTATGCGCTGCCAAAAATGCATTAAAAACAATGCCCACCTAGGCCGCTCAATAATTTCAGGTAATAATTTCAAAGTGAAGACCACTACCTAATATTGACACACTCTTAAGACCATTTGTAACAAAACTGCCTTCTTACCTCCAAAACATGAAAGACTAATAACAGAGTACATAAAATATCTATATCGGAAAACATCATTTTGCAGCCATTGACGTGGAGTGACAGCATTCAAATAACAGGCAAGATCTGAGCCTGAAGGCTACTGATTATTTTCTGTACACATGAGTCGAGATGAGCAAGCACCAAAATGCTCGGGTGCTCGGTACTCAAGTCAAACTTTTCGTAATGCTCGAGAGCTCGTTTCGAGTAACGAACCCCATTGAAGTCCATGGGCGACTCAAGCATTTTTGTGTGGGACCGATGCTCCGCATAGGGGATGATTTGTGAAACACCTGACAACATAGGGAATGGCAGGGGCAGCATGCATGGCTGCATTTGAGGCTCCCAGATCCAACTATTAAGCCAAAATGGGGGCAAGAGCCTGGCGGTCACCTCCCTAACTATTTACTTGGGACAGACCCTCATAAGCAAGGCACATCCGCTGGCACATCTTAGCTAAGCACCACAGTAGCTACAACCAAGGACAATCACCGCCTGCGGGTGACACCGCTGCCTCTTCTCCTGGGTTACACGCTGGCATTGCTGTCCAACTCCCCCGCACGACCCTGCATCCACAGAGCACCCAAAATTTTCCCTGTGCAGCATTCAGCTGGCCTCATGCCACACACTCGCTTCATAGCCACACCACCCTCATGTCGATTTCTAAGTGAGTCTGCGATGAGGAAAAGCCGAAGACACAAACTGCAGAGGGTTGGCAGGGCCAGGCAGCGACCCTCTTTGAAAGTATGGGCGATAACCCACAATGCTGATTACAAATGATAATAAATTATCATACGATGATCATTCCAATCCCGTGCCACCTCCGTCACAAAATTGTCAGGAGCCGCAAACGTGGGCATAAAGGGGACTCAGGTGCCAGCACTTCTACACATCTCCATAATGCAGCAGCACATACTAGCACCAAAGATTGGTTTGAAGCAGGAGGTGTCGCAAAAGTAACCACCACAGGTAACAGTGACACTGTGAATGTTTAATGAAATCACTAACACTTCTTGTGAATGCTCCAATCCAGTATCTCGGATAACTGTGGTTACGCTCCCCAGACCCCAAGCAGGAGGAGGAGGTGTCATAATAATCCCGAGATACCATGACCGAGGTAGGACCCGCAATACTCTGTGTATGAAGCACGTAAGTGGGCCCAGGGTCAGGCAGGGTCACAGCCTTCACTTTGTGTGATCCAAGGTGCCGCGAGTTACATAGCAATGGGAAATCCATGTGTCCCCACACACTTCATTCTGTGTAGGCGTCAGATAGCTGAACACCGCAATGGGAAAGCCTTCTGCTCCCTACCAAAGTCAGTCAGTGTATTTGTCCCAGATAGCTAAAACACCGCAATGGGAAATCTTTGTGCACCCACAGCATGGGCGAGCCCATGAAACTCAAAGACAGTAATAAACATGAAGAAAAGAGAGTGCCCAAACATGGCAGTTTCACCCCGCCCAGCACCTTGGCCCACACTTCTGCCCTAGTCAGTCAGTGTATTTGGGCCAGATAAGTAAAACACTGCAATGGGAAAGCCGTCTGCACCCTAGCCAAGTCGGTCAGTGTATTTGTGCCAGACAGGTAAACCAACGCAATAGGAAGTCTTTGTGCAGTCACAGCATAGGCAAGCCCATGAAACTCAAAGACGGTATTACACATTAAGAAATCAGAGTGCCCAAACATGCCAGAATTTTACCCCGCCAAGGACCTTGGCCTCAACCCACACCCTCAGTAATTGTGGGCATAAAGCAGACTCAGATGCTAGTACAGCTGTGAACATCTCATTAATGCAGTAACGCTCCTTTTGTTTGGCCCAAACCACTGTCTCAGATAACTGTGGTAACACGAGAGCAAATACATGTTGCCAAGCGCTGATCCCCAGACCCCAAGCAGGAGGAGGTGGCATAATAAGGCCGAAACACCATGACCGAGGTAGGACCCGCAATACTTTGTGTGGAAAGCATGCGAGCGGGCCCTGGGTCCCAACCTCCCCCTTGTGTGACCCAAGGTGCCATGAGTTACATAGCTATGGGAAATCCATGTGTCCCGACACACTTTATTCTGTGTATGTGTAAGGCAGCTGAACACCGCTATGGGAAACCCTTGTGCACCCACAGTATATGCGGACCACTGAAACTTTTCTGTAGCAGGAGTGTAGGTGAACCCCTCAAACCTTTCTGTAGCAAGTGTATAGGCGGACCCCAGTTACATTTCTGTAGCAAGTGTATAGGCGGACCCCAGTAACATTTCTGTAGCAAGTGTATAGGCGGACCCCAGTAACATTTCTGTAGCAAGTGTATAGGCGGACCCCAGTAACATTTCTGTAGCAAGTGTATAGGCGGACCCCAGTAACATTTCTGTAGCAAGTGTATAGGCGGACGCCAGTAACATTTCTGTAGCAAGTGTATAGGCGGACCCCAGTAACATTTCTGTAGCAAGTGTATAGGCGGACCCCAGTAACATTTCTGTAGCAAGTGTATAGGTGGACCCCAGTAACATTTCTGTAGCAAGTGTATAGGCGGACCCCGGTAACATTTCTGTAGCAAGTGTATAGGTGAACCCTGGTAACATTTATGTAGCAAGAGTATAGGTGGACCCTGGTAAAATTTCTGTAGCAAGAGTGTAGGCAAACCCCTGAAGCATTCGTGTACAAAGAATATAGGCGAACACCTGAAAAAATTACCAAGAGTGTAGGCAAAGGCCGGAAAAATTAGTTGGATAACAGTATAGGCAAAGACCTGAAAAATTGGTGTACCAAGAGTACAAGTGTACCCCTGAAAAATTGCTCAACCGCAGAGCCTGGAGGCAGCCGTCCGAAAAAATTGGGGGTGGGGTTGGAGGAAGTGGCATAAAACGCCGCAGATACCAGCACCGAGGTAGGACCCGCTATTCTGGGTGTGGGTAAGACGTGAGCAGTTCCAGGCTCTGACTCGATCCCAGCCTCCACCAAGCTCACCCAATGTGCCGTCAGGCAGATATAATGTCCCTGCCCACCAGTACTTGTCCACGTGTCCGTGGATAAGTGGACCTTCCCAGTAAACATATTGGTGAGGGCACGATTTATGTTGCGGGAGACATGATGGTGTAGGGCAGGGATGGGACACCAGGAAAAAAAGTGGCGACTGGGGACCGAGTAGCACGGGACCTCCGCCGCCATCATGTTTTTGAAAGCCTCCATTTCCACAAGCCTGTATGGCAGCATCTCCAGGCTGATTAATTTGGCAATGTGCATGTTTAACCCCTTAAGGACCAGGTTGTTTTGCACCTTAAGGACCAGACACTTTTTAGGGATTTTACCCATGTGGCGGTTTTACTGCTCCATTTTTTTCCTTTAGCTACCAAAATTATTTTTGCTGCGTTTTTTTTTTCAGTGACATATAGGACTATTTTTTTAATATCTTTTTCACTGACTTTTTTTCCGTTTTTTAGTTTTATTGGGAGGTAAAATGCTAAAAAAAAAGATTTTTTTTTTAGCATTTATAGCTTTTTTTAAACATTATTTTTATATTTACACTAAAATAAAGTATGGAAATGGGTTTCTCTATTTATTTCGGACGTTTTGATATATAGTATGTATGGTTTTGGTTTACAGGCCGCATACGGCGACGGTTTTTGTTGGCGTCTGCTTTGTGTTATTCTCTTGCTTTTCTATGTATTGTTTTATTCTGTTGTTTTGTTTTAATTATGTATGTAATTGTGTTTTTTACTATCTATGTCCTCCATGACGTCATATAAGACCTCTGGGGGACATTCACTTTTTTTTTTTTAACTTTATTTGACACTTTCCCACTATAGATAGGGCATCCATAGGAGCCCTAGTTACAGGGGAAAGCAACCCCTGTGGTGACATTAGTCACCTGCAGAGCTGCCAGGGCCTAAGTCTGACCCTCCAGCTCGGCAGTAGCAGGGAATCCCAGGAGGTCACATGACCCCCCGAGGCTCCTGTAGTGAAAGAACATCTTACTTTCACTTTTCCCATACAGTGCTCATTCCCCACTCTGGGGGAAGCAGAAGGCAGGAAGGGTTAAAAACCCCTCCTGCCTTCTGGTCTGGGTTATCAGCTGTCACTAACAGCTGATAACCCGTTCCTGCCTCTGACTGATTGCAAAGCCAGGAGACTTAGAGCACCGCCGTAGTTTTACTATCGGCGGTGCTCTAAGCCCAGGCCCAGCCGCCGTATATTTACTGTGGCTGGTCCTAAATGGGATAAAGCTTGTGCATGGGTGGCAGCGTATTTCCGCTTTCGCTCTAACGCTTGTGTTAGCGACAGCTGAAGGCTGCGCTGAGAGACATTACTGGATGGGGTGGAGAACGGTGGAGGTGAGGGTGTGGGTGCAGGCCGGGAGGCACTCGTGACTGCGTAATGGGAGTGGGATTGGATCTGTGTGCCAGGTTGTGGCACAGGGGAAGAGGCAGTGGTGTGACCCGAAGGCTGTGAATGTCCTTCGTCCCACCTTGTGGGGTGCTTGGCCATCATATGCCTGCGCATGCTGGTGGTGGTCAGGCTGGTAGTGGTGGCTCCCCGGCTGATCTTGGTGCAACACAGGTTGCACACCGCAGTTCTTTGGTCATCGGCGCACTCACTAAAAAAACATCCACACCTTTGAACACCTAGCCCTCTGCATGGAGGCTTGCCATGAGGGGGTGCTTTGGGAAACAGTTGGGGGATTCTTCGCTCTGGCCCTGCCTCTACCCCTGGTCACTCCACTGCCTCTTTCAACCTGTCTTCCTGCTGCACTTGCCTTCCCCTCTGAAGCCCTGTCCTCAGTAGGTTGAGCAAACCAAATGGGGTCAGTCACCTAATCGTCGAGCAGCTCTACCTCCGAATCCTCTGTGCGCTCCTCCCTCAGACTTACTGCCCTTACTACTACCTCACTGACAGACAACTGTGTCTCATCATCCTAATCCACAAAAAGCTCTTGAGACAGTTGCCGGAAGTCCCCAGCCTCATCACCTGGACTCCAGGAACTTTCCAAAGGTTGGGCATTGGTCACGACAAACTCCTTAGGTGAGAGAGGAACCATATTTTCCCACTCGGGGCAGGGACCCAAGAACAGCTCCTGGGAGTCTGCCTGCTCAGAATATGTAATTTTGCATGGAGTAAGGAGGCTGGGAGGAAGGAGGAGCAGCAGCCAGAGGATTGAGAGTTGCAGTCCCTAGGCCGGGAGTAGTGGACTGCGTAGAAGACTGGGTGATCGATACATTGCTGGACGCGTTTTCTGCCATCCATGACAGGACCTGCTTGCACTGCTCTGTTTGTAATGAAGGTCTACCACGCAGACCCATACATTGTGATATGAAGCTGGGGAGCCCAGAAATTTCTCTCTCCTAATCCCTCAGCAGCCGGCTGTGATTCACCTGGACCAGGAACTCGGCCTGTGGCCGCACCCTCACTTGGACGCCCGCATCCATGTCATCGACCCTTACCCCTACTCCTCATCATGGCGGATTAAGAATCGAGGAAATAAATAACCCCACTTTACAATGCTGACAACTGTGGCTTAATTCACCGCACACAGAGACTTGTAGATAGCGGAGGCTCTATGCTGTGACTTGAAAAAATTAACCCGCTGTCTTGCACTGATACCTAGGTATCATTTACTGCTCAGAGACTTGTAGATAAGAGAGTCTGTATGGAGAGGGAAAAGACTTTAAACCCAGTGGATAGTGCTGGTAACTGCGGCTATCTCAACCCCACTAAGGAAAGGGTATCGTGAGACGCTCTGCACAGCGGCGGAGCTGAAATACTTTGCAGTGGCCCCGGTAATATTACAGTACTGTTCAGCGGTGAGACCTCTGTCTAATGCACTGCAAACCTAGAACGATGTAACTGAAATAGTTTGCAGTGGCCCAGGAAATATTAGAGTACTGTTTCGCAGTGAGACCTCGGTCTCATGCACTGCAGACTGAGAACGGTATAACTGCAAGGCTCTGCACAGGGCTAGATGTGCTAAAAAAAAGAAGGGGGTACTACTGCTCCCAGCCAGCCACACCTATATTGCACACGGTGAGGAGTACCCTAAGAAGGACCGTTGGGGTTCCTGTAGAGAGGATCCTGACGGTAAAACTTTCCCTATCTCAGCAGCTCTGTTCCTAAACTCTGCTTAATGCACTGCAGACTGAGAATGCTATAGCTGTAATGCTCTGCAGAGGGATAGATGCTTTAAAAAAAAAAAAAAATTGGTGCACTACTGCTCCCAGCTAGCCTCAACTGTAATGCACACGATGAGGAGTACCCCTAAGAAGGACCATTGGGGTTTTTGTAGAGAGGATGACGACTGTAAAACTTTCCCTATCTCAGCAACTCTGTCCCTAAACTCTGCCTACGTCACGGCACACACAGAACAGTATAGCTGAAATGACCTGCACAGCCCTTGATGCTTAAAAAAAAAAAATTTGGTGCACTACTGCTCCCAGCTAGCCACAACTGTAATGCACACTATGAAGAGTAGCCCTAAGAAGGACTGTTGGGGTTTTTGAAGACAGGATCCTACTCTAACACTTTCCCTATAGCAGCAGCAGCACTTTCCCTAACCTCTGCCAGCATGCGTCTGCGGCGAGCTGCGGGCAGGGCCATTTTAAGTACTCGGCGTTCACCTGATCCCGCCAGCCACTCACTGCTGTTGGCGGACAGAGGGCTAGCACTTCACAGCATGAAGTGGTAATGCCTTCCCTGCATGTTTGTTGGCTAGAAAATGGCGCTAAACATGCAGGGAAGGGAAATAAAATTGACTTGAGTACCTGGTGGTGTTCGTCTCAAGTAATGAGCATCTCGAGTACCCTAATACTCAAACGAGTAACAAGTTCGCTCATCTCTACACATGAGGTATACAATATTCTGCTCACAACTGTTTAAATCACCGTTTACTTCGCTTTGTATTTATGCACATTTATTTCTTGTGTAACATAATGTTTTATGTACAGATATGTGGTACTGTACGGGCACGTCTTGTGTGCCCGTTTATACAAACCTTTTCTTTAAATGGTGGAGGTCTACAATTGTTTTCACGGATGTCATGGAAGTTGTCACGGATGTCACGGATGTCATGGAGTTTTATCAATGTATCTTAGATGGCACGCTTATTTTATGTGATGGTGATGGGTCGTCCTTTGAGCACTTTGTTTCTGTTCTGAATCACAAATTGTGCACTCCCTTTCTTTTGTAAGGGCTATTCAGACCTTTTACGTTAAGGGACAATACCTTCAAAGCCATTTAACATGTGGTAGAGATGCATTGGCAGTGCTATGAGTCGACAGTATAGACGCCTAAAATGCAGTTTAGTATAATATACATTTACACTGTGAGATACCTTTGAAAAAAACATAAAACATTTGAAGAGAACTTACAAAGGAACATACAATTGTGCAGTGAGTCATACTGCGCAAACTTGGGGGAAAGTTTGCGAGAAAATTGTGGCAAACCTGTGGTTGTCAGATGGGAATCAGCGTGAGAGTCTCTTTAGCTTGCATCCCTCCACTCTTGTGGGATCTTGGGAGAGGATTTATTCTCTTGAGTCTTGCTTTGGTCCGGACATGTTGGGCAAGGCATATTTCATTTCCGTAGAAGCTCTATACCTTCTTCGGGCGTGACAATTACGTGAGTTTTTCCGCTCTTTGTAATAATAATTTTTGTTGGAAAGCCCCATTCATATCTTATGTCGTGGTTTCGTAAGGTAGCCGTTACAGGGGCAAGCTTCTTCCTGGCTATTATTGTGGCTTGGGAGAGGTCGGTGAAGAGTGTGATGTTCTGAAAAGGTGCTGGTAAAGCCGGCAGTTGTCTTGAGGCCTGCATTAGTTGGTCTTTAATGTGGAAGAAGTGGATTCGAGCAATTGTGTCTCGTGGATAGGAAGTCGGAGTGTTCTGCGCTCTTGGAAGAGGTGGAAGAGGACCAGCTGTGGAAGAGGACCGCAATGCTGTCCCATTGCTTTCAATGGGGCCTGCGCTGCTGCCACCCCATTAAAAGCAGTGGGATGAAGGCAACGCCTGCACAGTGTGATTTTTGGGGCAGGGGTCTTGAATGACAGCTGAGCGCTGCATCTGATTGGCTGAGAGCTGTGACCAATCAGATGCAGCGCTTTCAGGAGGCAGGAATTTTTCAATTCCCGGCCACCAGAAAGACAGAAGAAGACTGCTGGGGATTGGGGAGAAGAGCCGGACAACGCTTCTAGGTGAGTTATGATGTTTCTTTCTGCAACTAGGGATGATTTTCAGGGTACGGCTTATAATTCAAGCCCCCCCCCCCCCCCCCCCCGCAAAAAATATAATTGCTCTGGGTGTTGCCCTCAGCCCATCGCTTCCAATGGGGCGGCAGCAGAGCCAGCCCCATTGAAGCCAATGGGATAGCATTGGCAGGAGATGCTTTCATCCCGGTGGGGAGTCTCAATATCACTGAACACTGTGTCAGTGCTGTCACAGTGTTCAGTGATAAGGGTACTCAGAGATTAACAGTACCCTCAGGAAGTCTCCTCATCCCTACGGTGACTAAGGAGTTAACAGCAAGACATTTAAAAGCTGGGCCTTTTAAATGCCCTGCTGTAAGCAGCTGTGAACCTATTGGCAGTGCAGAAGTTTCCATTAACTCCTGCTCCCATAAGAGTCAATGGAAACTCCTGCAGTATGAGAACCAACGGCTTGCACCATGTCCTACCTTTTTTAGGTGTGTGCTGTTTTGTGCTTCAAATGCATATGAACACCTCTGTAGAAACGCATTGGTTCCTTTAAATAAAAGCGTGCATTATGAATGCGCAAAACACATGCTCATGTGAACAAGGCCTTATGGTTTTCCAATAGAAACTCTATAGAACCAATGCGTAGCACCGAAATCCCTTGGCCAGCAGAACAACTTTAAATGATAATTAAATGCCTCAACAAGAGGCATTTGTCATTGCTCAGCAGCACTAGTCATTGCTATACTCCCCCCCCCCCCCCCATCCTTTGCTGTATGGCTCTCATAGACTCCTACAGGAGTCTATGGAGTCTCCTGCATTGGTCTGCCAAAAGAAACAACATGTCCTATCTTTTGATGTGATAGAACAGGCGTGTGTTATTTTAATACCAATATTTGTATCTTTCGACGCACAATTTTTTTAAGGTGCGTCAAAAAATCGCATGTCTGGAGGAACCCAGAGAAAACCAAAATGACGCTCATGTGAATGAGCCCTATGGCTGCATTCAGACGGACATTTGCAAGTTGTGCATAAGAATCTAGGGCTCGACTCTGATGTCCATGTACTGTCTGAGCAGTGGGGAAGTAGACATTACATATCCTACTCATCCAAGATACAGTCCAGAATCGGACATGGTCCCCGTGAAATAGCGCTCATGTGAATAGCCTAATTGGGAAAAATATGGGTCGGTGTGCCGTGAAATACACGGACAGCACAGATGGGAAACAACCGTCCGACTTGTGTGTGAAGTACTAATTGTGGCCGATCTCAGGAATGAGAACAACGAGACAAACAAAGAGAATTATAATCACATCACATTTATGTCTCTCTTTTATATTTAGAACATTGGAGATTTATGTTCTGTAAATACAGGATGTAACAGCGGATGTTGCCGAAGCTTTGCTGGTTCAAAAAATAAGTATAAAGGTACATGTAGGCGAAAACCAAAAGAAAATGACTTCTGTAACCTTGCGGTGAGTATCTGTAAGTGGCTGCTGTACTGCTTTACCCATAACGCCGTATTCACACAGCTAAGAGCGAATCGCGCTTGAGATTCTGTTGGTTTGACTTCATCAGAAACAGCGAGATACAGGCACGGGGCTTGAGTCAATCACAAAAACAATAACAAGGAGACGTCTCACACTTTTTGGTTATGTTGCACGCTTGTCAGAAGCTGTTCTGGCCCACGGTGCTCTAACAGCATCAATTGCTGGGAAAATCGAGAGATGACCCCCTGCCGAATGGCGGAGGCCCCCTGGTCGTCCGTGGCACTCGTGGGTGCAACAGTACCTCCTCTGACATCAACACCGAATGGAACGATGCTCTTGGTTGTGGTCATTCTAGATACCCTCGTCGTCCAAGCGAGATAACTAACATGCATCGCACAGCACATGGACCCTCCATCCTTGTACTGTGGGGGACACCACAAGTTATAGGTCCCACTACTGTGCGAGATCCACACTTTAATAGGACATGCAGCAATTTTTCAATTGGACTATTGGTCAGATTGAAAATTCCCTCATGTGAATGAACCCATTGAAATAAATGGGTTAATTTTCCATGGAAATTCTGTCCATCTGAGACCTGCACAGTAATATCAGCGGTGTGAATACGGCCTCACACATATGCGAATCCTACAAGGAGCTGTCGCCTCTCCTCTCATGTCTGCTCTACTAAATACTTGTATTGCCCACAGAATTAAAAACAGGAGTATCTTGGAACTCGATATGGAGCTGTTCCTCCTTTATTCCTCCTGGCAGTGTATGCATAAACACACATTGGGTGCTTGTACGCGCAGCAGTGATGTGACAGGAGCTTTTCTGCAAATTACATTTCTTAATGCACCCTAAAACCTTGGGTTCATCTCTACAAGCTGTGCAGCCAAAAACTGTATTGAAAGCTGCTGGAATGGTTTATTCACACGGATGATTTTTATTCTTCAAGTTCTGCCTGAAATTGAAACTCCCAAAACCTCAACCATATGGGGTCCATTCAAACGGACGTATTTTCTATCCATATTGGGACTTCTTCACATGACTATATTTGCACGCAATATATACACAAAACACAAAGAACACATTCATTTCAATGGGTTCGTTCTCATGAACGTATTTTATGCACATGCAAACAAAACAGGACCTGCTCTATTATCCTTTGTATTTGTGCACCATAGACCCAATAGTAGTCTATGTGAGGTACGTAAATATACACTTATATGTGTGCAATTCTACGGGGAAAAGGAGACATCTAGAGCTCATTAGGCTAAATACTAGAGATGAGCGAGCCTACTCGGCCACGTCCCTTTTTCGCCCGAGTACCGCGATTTTTGAGTACTTCCGTACTCGGGCGAAAAGATTCGGGGGTGCCATGGATGTGTGGGGGGTTGCAGCGGGGAGTGGGGGGGAGAGGGAGAGAGAGAGGGCTCCCCCCTGTTCCCCGCTGCTACCTCCCACGCCGCCACGCCTCCCCCCTCCCCCTGGCGCCCCCTGAATCTTTTCACCCGAGTACTGAAGTACTCGAAAATCGCGGTGCTCGATCGAGTAATTACTCGAAACGAGTACGTTCGCTCATCTCTACAAAAATACATGAATCCACAAAAGGGGTGTGTCACGCGTTTGTAAACTGGCGTTGCGTACTCAAAAAGTACAATACTATGTGCAGACGTGTGCAAATAAACCTCGTTCATGCGCTAATACATTGTGCTGATGCAAGCGTATTTGAGCATATGGTCATGTGAAGCCGTCCCTAATGGCAATGTGCTTAGGTGTTGTGGTGTAAGGATTGATCCAATATCAATCAGCTGCTCTTCAGGACACTAGTGAAGCTGAACTGACATCCCCCCTCCCTCACAACTGCCAGGCTTTTGATGACCATGTGGCTTTATAAAGTGTTATGTTTGGATGACAATAAAGTTAAGGCAGTGACAGAGGATGTTAATTAACCCCCATGTCGGTGAGGTGTGACACATTGGATGGTTTTCAGAGACATCCTAGCTCTAAAATGTTTGTTTTAAGGGAAAATATCTGAATGAGGTTTATTAATCGTGTGAAGCTCAGAGCCCGATATAAATTATTAATTTTTGGAATTGGGCGGGACAGCTTACATCTACATGTTGCAGTACGGGCCCGAGAAGACCCCCAAATGGCGTATCCGCTTATTTGGTTATAATTTACGTGTCAGGCTTGATGTCACTGAATAGTAACATCATGACCTGAAATATGCTAGGCATATGTTCCCGATTGGAGGAATATGGCCAAAATGGGGAATTGTGGTTTTTCAGAGGTCATCCACATTTACCCACCCTTCTGTAAATGACCTCAGAGGGGGCAGGGGAAAGGTGTGTTCTGGGGAATCTTTTATAATTTGGCGCTCGATGAACCCCTATTGTCAGACTTCGGAGATATGCTACGGCGTAAGGTTTTCCCGTTTGCTTCAATAACTCTGCAGAAATCAGAACCTTGGTGAAAATCTGGTACCTCTCTTTATTTTCCCCTTGTTTTATTTTAAATTACTGCCTGTTGTGTATGCCTGTAAACCTTATCTCCATTATAGCATCATTTTCTGTATACCTTTTGGAAAGATATAGATATTTAGCACTGCTAGTCTTTTTTAGAAGAATCCAGCAATTTATTGGGAAGCCTTGTCCATTTTAAAATGAACAATAACTGTTCATAGTTCATAGCCCGGGTTCCAGCTCACCAGTTGCATACAAGCTAGTCGTGGCAGTGGTAGTATATTGTAGAGTGCTGGAGACAATAGACTGACCAGTGGGTGATTTGCATGCAGGAGCCTGGGAAAGCTTGGTACAAATCCACCTGTGTTCTAATGACTCTGCGCTTGCAACCCTACTAGAGTAGTAGAGAAAAGGTAGACAGCAACACTATTGTGTAGAAAACCAAACTTGGTGAGGGGTGTTTCTTTAGACAAAGAATGCTTGCACTTCAGAAAGGGTGTGGACCATAGAATCAACGCAGGATGTCAAAGGTAGAGATGAGTGCGGCAGCAGAATATTGTAAAAATATCAAAATTTTATTCCTCCAATGATCATAACAGAGCGGCATTTTGACTAGTGATGGTCTTGATCAGTTTAAGCTTGATAAAGACCAGTTCTTGTCGAAATATCACTATTTTATGCACAATGGAGGAATAAAGTTTTGATATTTTTACAATATTCAGCTACTGCACTCATCTCTACTTTTGCAACCCCGCTAGAGTGATCGATTGAGGCTCTGCCATGACAAGCAGTCATAATGGCAACAGCACTCAGAGTAGTCGATCCGTGACAAACCCGTAACAGAGGTTGGATGGTTCGGGGTTCTCCCTCTCTTTTCCTGATAGAAGCCATAAGTGTCTTTACTAACCCTATCATCTCTTTTTCAGCCTACTCCTGGGTTACATTATTATTGCCCGTGTCAGAAGGGACTCATATGTGAAATTGACAGATCTCCAAATAATACCGTCACAACGGAACTCAAGAAACTATTTGGAAAATTCTACAAGCTAAAAATCGAAAATTACTTCAAGACCTCAAAAACAAATGTCTGCAAGAAGCCAAACAGCAAATAAGTGAATCTAAGAGCTGAGAAAGTATCTGCCAGTATCTTCACGGATCTACAAGAGGTTGTCAGTCTTATGAAAAAGAAGCTTGTACAACTTCCTAATATGTTTTGTCTTTCCTCGCTGTTTTCAAGATCTCTGCTTGCTGTCAGTAAATGAAAACATTGCCATTCAGATGCTGAGAAGCCGTCCTCTTGTCTGTCTCACACAGCAGCAGTTTGTTACAATGTAGCAGCCAAGAGTATAGAACAGGAGTAAGGGCTTATTCACACAGGCATAAATATATTCCATATTACACACATATACGAAATAACCCATTGATTTTAGTAGGTTTTTTTCACATCTGAGTATGTTTCACATGATTTACGGTCATGTAAAAAAAAATATGCAGCACGTCTTATTTTGATGCATATTACTCACAGAAATAAGTCTTAAAAGTGAATGTGACTGAACAAATACGCAGTGAATATGCATGAAATGTGTATTCACTGCATACTTGCGCATCAAAGCAATTGGTCCAACTCACGTTTCTTTGCTCCCATAAATAAGTAATGATTAGAGATGAGCGGGCACCAAAATGCTCAGGTGCTCGTTACTCGAGTTGAACTTTCCGCGATGCTCGAGGGTTCGTTTCGAGTAATGAACCCCATTGAAGTCAATGGGCGACCCGAGCATTTTTGTATATCGCCGATGCTCGCTAAGGTTTTCATTGGTGAAAATCTGCAAAACCAAGAAAGTGCTGGAAACGACACAGAAACGGATAGGGCAGGCGATGGGCAACATGCTGGGCTGCATTTCAGGTCCCACTATTCAGCCACAATAGCGGCAAGAGTGCCCTCTCCCCCCCCCCCCCACCAATTTTTACTTCGGGGCAAACCCTCATTAGCAAGGCACACCTTAGCTAAGAACCACACTACCTCCAACTAAGCACAAGCACTGCCTACGGGACACACCCCTGCCTCTTCTCCTGGGTTACATGCTGCCCAATCCCCCCGCACGACCCAGTGTCCACAGCGCACACAAAAGTGTCCCTGCGCAGCCTTCAGCTGCCCTCATGCCACACCACCCTCATGTCTATTTATAAGTGCATCTGCCATAAGGAGGAACCAGAGGCACACACTGCAGAGGGTTGGCAGGGCCAGGCAGTGACCCTCTCTGAAAGGGTGGGGGGGGGGCGATAGCCCACAATGCTGTTGAGAATTGCTAATAGATTGACGTTCCATCTTCATTCCAATCCTGTGCCACCTCCGTCAGGAGCTGCAAACGTGGGCATAGCTATGGGGAATCCATGTGCCCCCACAGTATTCATTCTGTCTAGATGTCGCTTAGCTCAATCGACAGCGCAAGGGGAAAGCTATCTGCACTCTGGCTCCTACCCAAGTCAGTCAGTGTCTTTCTGCCAGACAGGTCAAACACCGCGATGGGAACTAAGTTTGCACCAACAGCATAGGTGGGTCCTAGGCAACCCAAGATATGAACAAAAAATAAATCAGAGCGGCCAAACATGGCAGACTTGCACCGCGCCGACGACATAGGCATCGGCCCACAGCTTCAGCAATCATAGGCAGGAAGCGGACTTTCACTGCACCCAGAACATAGGCCTCTGCACAAACCCTCAGCAATCGCGGGCCTAGAGCGGAATCCAATGCTAGCGTAGCTGTGAACGTCTCATTAGCGCTGTGTCGCTCCTCTTGTTTGTCCCAATGCAGTGCCCCGGATAGCTCAGCTAACGTGAGATAAAGTACAGGTTGGCTTCGGCCCACACTACATGCCCTAGTCAGTATGGCCTTTTTTCATAGTCACAGGCAGGTACAACTCCACTCTGGGAAGTCTGTGTGGACCCACAGCATGGGTGGGTCCCAGGATGCCACCGACGGTACATTAAGAAATCCCATAGCAGTGCCCCAGATAGTTGAGCTAACGTGAGATAAAGTACAGGTGGGCTTTGGCCCACACTGCATACCCAAGTTAGATTGGGTTTTGTTTAATTAATAGTCACAGGCAGGTACAACTCCGCTATGGGAAGTCTGTGTGCACCCACAGCATGGGTGGCTCTCTGGAACCCACCGGCGGTACATAAATAAATCCTATTACAGTGCCCTGGACAGCAGAACAAACATCAGATTAAATACAGGTGGCCTTTGGCCCACACTACATGCCCCAGTCAGACTGGAGTTTTTTATAAATAGTCACAGGCAGGTACAACTCCGCAATGGGAATTCCGTGTGCACCCACAGCATGGGTGGGTCCCAGGAAGCCACCGGCGGTACATAAATAAATCTCATTGCAATGCCCCGGACAGCAGAGCTAATGTCAGATAAAATAGAGGTGGGCTTCGGCCCACACTGCATGCCCCAGTCGGACTGGGTTTTTTTTATAAATAGTCACAGGCAGGTACAACTCTGCAATGGGAATTCAGTGTGCACCCACAGCATGGGTGGCTCCCTGGAACCCACCAGCGGTACAGAAATAAATCCCATTGCAGTGCCCCGCACAGCTGAGCTAACGTCAGATTAAATACAGGTGGCCTTTGGCCCACACTGCATGCCTCAGTCAGACTGGGGTTTTTTATAAATAGTCACAGGCAGGTACAACTCCCCTATGGGAAGTCCGTGTGCACCCACAGCATCGGTGGGTCCCAGGAAGCCACCGGCGGAACATAAATAAATCCCTTTGCAGTGACACGGACAGCAGAGCTAACGTCAGATAAAATACAGGTGGTCTTTGGCCCACACTGCATGCCCCAGTCTGACTGGTTTTTTTTTATAAATTGTCACAGGCAGGTACAACTCCGCAATGGGAATTCTGTGTGCACCCACGGCATGGGTGGCTCCCTGGAACTCACCGGCGGTACGTAAATAAATCCTATTGCAGTGCCCTGGACAGCAGAGCAAACGTCAGATTAAATACAGGTGGCCTTTGGCCCACACTGCATGCCCCAGTCAGACTGGGTTTTTTTTATAAATAGTCACAGGCAGGAACAACTCCACAATGGGAATTCCGTGTGCACCCACAGCATGGGTGGCTCCCTGGAACCCACCGGCGGTATATAAATAAATCCCATTGCAGTGCCCCGCGCAGCTCAGCTAACGTCAGATAAAATACAGGTGGGCTTCGGCCCACACTGCATGCCCCAGTCAGACTGGTTTTTTTTATAAATAGACAGAGGCAGGTACAACTCACCCATGTGAATTGCGTGTGCACCCCCAGCATGGGTGGGTCCCAGGAAGCCACCGGCAGTACATAAATAAATCCCATTGCAGTGCCCCGCACAGCTGAGCTAACGTCAGATAGAATACAGGTGGGCTTCGGCCCACACTGCATGCCCAAGTCAGACTGTTTTTTTTTATAAATAGTCACAGGCAGGTACAACTCCCCTATGTGAATTACGTGTGCCCCCACAGCATGGGTGGGTCCCAGGAAGCCACCGGCGGTACATAAATTGCGGTGTCCCGGACAGCAGAGCTAACGTCAGATAAAATACAGGTGGTCTTTGGCCCACACTGCATGCCTCAGTCAGACTGGGATTTTTTATAAATAGTCACAGGCAGGTACAACTCCCCTATGGGAAGTCCGTGTGCACCCACAGCATGGGTGGGTCCCAGGAAGCCACCGACGGTACATAAATATATCCCATTGCAGTGCCCTGGGCAGCAGAGCAAACGTCAGATTAAATACAGGTGGCCTTTGGCCCACACTGCATGCCCCAGTCAGACTGTTTTTTTTTATAAATAGTCACAGGCAGGAACAACTCCACAATGGGAATTCCGTGTGCACCCACAGCATGGGTGGCTCCCTGGAACCCACCGGCGGTACATAAATAAATCCCATTGCAGTGCCCTGCCCAGCTGAACTAACGTCAGATAAAATACAGGTGGTCTTTGGCCCACACTGCATGCCCCAGTCAGACTGGGCTTTTTTATAAATTGTCACAGGCAGGTACAACTCCTCTATGGGAATTCCGTGTGCACCCACAGCATGTGTGGCTCCCTGGAACCCACCGGCGGTACATAAATTAATCCCATTTCAGTGCCCTGCACAGCTGAGCTAACGTCAGGCTAAATACAGGTGGGCTTCGGCCCACACTGCATGCCCCAGTCAGACTGTTTTTTTTATAAACAGTCACAGGCAGGTACAACTCCCCTATGTGAAGTCCGTGTGCACCCACAGCATGGGTGGGTCCCAGAAAGCCACCGGCGGTACATAAATAAATCCCATTGCAGTGCCCTGCACAGCTGAGCTAACGTCAGATAAAATACAGGTGTGCTTTGGCCCACAATGCATGTCATAGTCAGACTGGTTTTTTTTATAAATAGTCACAGGCAGGTACAACTCCCCTATGTTAATTTTGTGTGCACCCACAGCATGGGTGGGTCCCAGGAAGCCACCGGCATAACATAAATAAATCCCATTGCAGTGCTCCGGACAGCAGAGCTAACGTCAGATAAAATACATGTGGGCTTCGGCCCACACTTCATGCTCCAGTCAGTCTGGGTAATTTACATTGTCACAGGTCGGTACAACTCCGCTATGGAAAGTCTGTCTTCACCCACAGCATGGGTGGGTCCCAGGAAGCCATCGACGGTCCGTAAAAATATCCCACTGCAATGCCTTCCGTAAAGATGAGGTAACGTGAGAAGAAATGCAGGTTGGCTTCGGCCCACACTGCAAGCCCTAGTCAGGCTGGGTTGTTTTCATATTCACAGGTAGGTAGAACTCCCCTATGGGAAGTCTGTGTGCACCCACAGTATGGGTGGGTCCCAGGAAGCCACCGACGGTACATAAATAAATCCCATAGCAGTGCCCCTCATAGCTGTGGTCATGTGAGGTGAAATGCAGGTTGGCTTCGGCCCACACTGCATGCCCCAGTCAGTCTGGATAATTAAGATTTGCCACAGATAGGACGAACTCCCCCATGGTAAGTCTGTGTGCAACAGGCATAGCAGAGGAATGGTGACACTAATGATTGCAGCATCCCCGCTCACCATCTGGGTAGACTCCTCAAAGTTTCCAAGGACCTGGCAGATATCTGCCATCCAGGCCTACTCCTCTGTAAAGAATTGAGGAGGCTGACTCCCACTACACCACCCACGTTGGAGTTGGTATTCCACTATAGCTCTACGCTGCTCATACAGCCTGGCCAACATGTGGAGCGTAGAGTTCCACTGTGTGGGCACGTCGCAGAGCAGTCGGTGCACTGGCAGATTAAACCAATGTTGCAGGGTCCGCAGGGTGGCAGTGTCCGTGTTGGACTTGCGGAAATGTGCTCCTGACCTTGCCAAGGAGGTCTGACAAGTGTGGGTAGCCTTTCAGAAATCGCTGAACCACCAAATTAAAGATGTGGGCCAGGCATGGCACGTGCGTAAGGCTGCCGAGCTGCAGAGCCGCCACCTGGTTACGGCCGTTGTAACACATGACCATGCCCAGTTGGAGGCTCAGCGGTGAAAGCCAGAGGTCGGTCTGCTCTGTCAGACCATGCAACAGTTCGTGGGCCGTGTGCCTCTTCTCTCCTAAGCTGAGCAGTTTCAGCACGGCCTGCTGACGCTTGCCCACCGCTGTGCTGCCGCGCTGCGCGACACCGACTGCTGGCGACGTGCTGCTGACACATCTGGATTGCGAGGCAGAGGTTGCGTAGGAGGAGGAAGGTTTAGTGGAGGTGGCATACACCGCCGCAGATACCAGCACCAATCTGGGGCCCGCAATTCTGGGTTTGTGTAGGACGTGAGCGGTCCCAGGCTCTGACTCAGTCCCAGCCTCCACTAAATTCACCCAATGTGCCGTCAGGGAGATATAGTGGCCCTGCCTGCCTGTGCTTGTCCACGTGTCCGTTGTTAAGTGGACCTTGGCAGTAACCGCGTTGGTGAGGGCGCGTACAATGTTGCGGGAGACGTGGTGGTGCAGGGCTGGGATGGCACACTGTGAAAAATAGTGGCGACTGGGGACAGATTAGCGCAGGGCCGCCGCCATCATGTTTTTGAAAGCCTCCGTTTCCACCAGCCTGTACTGGAGCATCTCCAGGCTGATCAATTTGGCTATGTGGACATTTAAAGTTTGAGCGTGCGGGTGCGTGGTGGCGTATTTGCGCTTTCGCTCCAACGATTCTCTTAGCGACAGCTGGACGCTGCGCTGAGAGACATTGCTGGATGGGGCCGAGGACAGCGGAGGTGAGGGTGTGGGTCCAGGTCAGGAGACGCTCGTGCCTGTGTCGTGAGAGGTGGGTTGGATCTCAGTGGCAGGTTGGGGCCCAGGGGGAGAGGCAGTGGTGCAATCCGGAGGCGGTGAACGGCCTTCGTCCCACCTTGTGGGGTGCTTGGCCATCATATGCCTGCACATGCTGGTGGTGGTGAGGCTGGTGGTGGTGGCTCCCCGGCTGATCTTGGCGCGACAAAGGTTGCACACCACTGTTCGTCGGTCGTCCGGCGTCTCCGTGAAAAACTGCCACACCTTTGAGCACCTTGGCCTCTGCACGGTGGCTTGGCGCAAGGGGGTGCTTTGGGAAACAGCTGGTGGATTATTCAATCTGGCCCTACCTCTACCGCTGGCCACCCCACTGCCTCTTCCAACCTGTCCTGTGGCTGAAATTGCCTCTCCCTCTGAAGACCGGTCCTCAGTTGGCTTATCACACCAGGTGGGGTCAGTCACCTCATCGTCCAGTGGCTCTTCCTCCGAATCCTCTGTGCGCTCCTCCCTCGGACTTACTGCCCTTACTACTGCCTCACTGATAGACAACTGTGTCTCATCGTCCTCCTCACCCACTGAAAGCTCTTGAGACAGTTGGGGAAAGTCGCCAGCCTCATCCCCCGGACCCCAGGAACTTTTCAAAGGTTGTGTTACCATGCAGGGCGGCGCAGGGTCCCGCGGTCAGCGCGCGCCGCTCCGGTGTCGGCTGCGGCGTCCTGGAGCTCTGGAGTCGGGGCTCTCCTGGCGGCGTGGGGCAGCCAGTGTGCGGTGGCGTGGGCGTGTCAGCCCGTAGGTTGTCGCCCGCACTCATCCACCTTTCTTATGCAGTGATGGGAGAGTCGACCTGAGCTCACTGCCAGTTATTGGTTCTGCTAGCATCTAGTCAGTCCTGTCTGCAGCTAAGTCTCAGTTCAGCCTCTAGTTTGCCTGTCAGCTTCCATTTCCAGCTTAGCTTTCTCTGTATGTTCTGTTGGTCATTTCCATCTGCCTTCTCTGTTGGCACTCTGTTTCCCCCATCAGTTAGTCGCATCTTGTCAGTCGCCAGGTCCCTAGCTAGTGCAAGGACCGCCGCCCAGTTGTCCGCCTGGGGTTAGCCAGGGCCGAGGCAAGTAGGCAGGGACAGTGGGGTGCGGGAAGATCAGGGCACCCCACCTGGCGCTCGGGGGGGCAGAGTGCCGTAACAGGTTGGGGATCGGTCACAACAAACTCCTCAGGTGGGAGAGGAACCATTGTTGGCCAATCTGGGCAGGGGCCCGAGAACAGTTTCTGGGAGTCTGCCTGCTCCTCAGAATGTGTCATTTTCATGGAGTGAGGAGGCTAAGAGGAAGGAGGAGCAGCAGCGAGAGGATTCAGAGTTGCAGCAGTGGACGGCGTAGAAGACTGGGTGGTCGATAGATTGCTGGATGCACTTTCTGCCATCGACGACAGGACCTGCTCACACTGCTCGTTTTTTAATAAAGGTCTATGACGTGGACCCAAAAATTGTGATATGAAGCTGGGGACCCCAGAAACTTTCCTCTCTCCTAATCCCGCAGCAGTCGGCTGCGATTCACCTGCACCAGGAACTGGGCCTATGCCCACACCCTCACGATGAACTCCGCGTCCTCGACCGCGTCCACGTCCTCTACCCATACCCCTACCCCTCAGCATGGTGGATTAAGAATCGAGCAGACACTGAGCGGTGTAAAATGTTTGTGAATTATTGCCACACAGTTGGTGGCTGCCAGCGGTTATATAACGCAAAATGAGGCCAGAGATAAATTATAAGGAAGGATGCAAGCAGGACTAGCTGTGCAATATGTAATTGTGATGCACCTGAAGTCCCACAGGCCACGCAGTCAAATGCACTGGGTCACAGGTAGCCGTAAAAAGGATTTATTTTTTAAAATATGTTTTTTTCAATGCAATGCAGGCTATGGAGCTTGTATTGGACTTTCCCTCTACGTGTGTCTGTCACCATAGACTGTGCAGGCAGCTGACTGGTAACACAGAGCGGTGTAAAAAATTTGTAGTTTCTTGGCATGCACTTGGAGGCAGACAGCGCTTACGTTATGCTAACTGCACCCAGAAAAAATTTAACTGAAGGCTGCACGCAGGCCTTGCTGTGCAATACTGAGGCACTACAACTCCCAGCAACCACGGAGTTAAATGCACACGGTCACAGGTAGCCCTAAGAAGGACCGTTAGGGTTGTTGTAGACAGGATTCCACACTACCACTGTCCCTGCCTCACCAATACGTCCCCTCTACTACGTAGTACAGACTGCAGCCTGAGAACGCTATAGCTATAATGGGGCTGCACGCCCACAAGCCCACAAGCCACAACACTAATGCACTAGATGAGCTGTGGCCCTAAGAAGGACCGCTGGGGTTCTTGTAGACGCTAACACTCTCCCCATAGCAGCAGCAGCACTCTCCCTAATCTCTGCCAGCGTGTGTCTGAGGCGAGCCGCAGGCGGGCCCACTTTATATACTCGGCGGTCACTTGATCTCGCCAGCCACTCACTGGGGGGGGGGGGGATAGGGCTGGAACGTCACAGGAGTAAGTTGTAATGCCTTCCCTGCATGTCTATTGGCCAGAAAATGGTGCAAATCTTTCAGGAAAGGAAATGGAGTTGACTCCAACACTGCGTGGTGCTCGCCACGAGTAACGAGCATCTTGAGTACCCTAATACTCGAACGAGCATCAAGCTCGGACGAGTAAGCTCGCTCATCTCTACTGGACACGTGGTGCGAACTTGTGCTGTATGCCCTGGAGGTGCAGGCCTGCCCTGCTGCTAGCGTCTTGTCAGAGAGGGTTATTAGTGCCGCTGGGAGGATCATCACGGACAAGCATACCAGCTTGATAAAGACCCTGTGACAGGGTCGATACGTGGCTCGTCCACCATGTTGGCTCAATAAAGGAGCATCTTAATTGATGCAGTAAATTTTACACCATTTGATGCTGCTCAAATCCTTTTCAGGCGTACCCGCCCATCAACTGACAGCGCCGACACGCTTACACTCATTAGGATGAACAAATGCTGGATTTCCACAGACTTCTCTTCTCCACCGGTAGAAGGCAGTGGATCATAAAGATTCTTTTCACTGCAACAGGAGAAAAATACATCCTCTATCACCCTAAAAAAAGGGGAGAAGTAGCTTGGTCTATCCTTCTCGGATATTATTCCTCCTTTTCCTCCTTAAACAGCATGTCCTTACACTGAACTGCCAATTTTTCTGCGGGCCAAAAGGCTCTGTTAAAACCAATTTTTTTTCACAGGGCTGCCTCCAGGCTCTGTTACAAATTAAGCAACAACGAGCTGTATGTTTAAAAAAATATTTATGGGTTTCACCTGCCCTCAGGGTTAACCAATTTTTCAGGGGTACACTTGTACTCAGGGGTACACCAATTTTTCAGGCCCTCGCCTATACTCTTAGCAAACTAATTTTCCTGCCTTCACCTATACTCTTGGTAAACAAATTTTTTCAGGTGTTCGCCTATACTCTTGGTACACCAATGTTTAAGGGGTTCACCTGTAGTCTTGCTACAAAAATCTTTCAGGGGTCTGCCTATACTCTTGCCACAGAAATGTTTCAGGGGTTCGCCTATACACTTGCTAGTGAAAGGTTTGAGAGGTCCACCTATACTCTTGCTATAGAAATGATTCAGGGGTTCACCTATACTCTTGCTACAGAAATGTTTCAGGGGTCCGCCTATACACTTGCTACAGAAATGTTTCAGGGGTTTGCCTATACTGTGGGTGCACAAAGGTTTCCTATAGCGGTTTTCAGCTGTCTGTCACAAGTACACTGAATGACTTGGGTAGAAGCATGGGCCGAGGCCGAGGTCCTGGGCGAGGTGAAAGTCTGCCATGTTTGGGCATTCACATTTCTTCATGTGTAATACTGTCTTTGGCTTTCATAGTCTTGTCTATGCTGTGGGTGCACAAAGGTTTCCCGTCACGGTGTTCAGCTATCTGGGGTGCAGACGGCTTTCCCATTGTGATGTTCAGCTATCTGACACATACACAATTGTGTGGGTATACATGGGTTTCCCATAGCTATGTAACTCACGGCACCTTGGGTCACACAAGGTGGAGGCTGGGACTAAGCCTGACCCTGGGCCCGCTCACGTGCTTCCAACACAGAGTATTGCGGGTCCTACTTTGGTCACGGTTTCTCGGGCTTATTATGCCACCCCCTCTTCCTTCTTGGAGTCTGGGAAACAGCGCTGGTCGCCATGTATTATCTCTCGTGTTACCACAGTTATCCACAATACTAGATTGGAGCGTTCACAATAAGCGTAACTCATTGAATGAGACGTTCACAGGGTCACTGTATATTTGTGGTGGCTACTTTTGTGAAACTCCAAACCAATTGCTTGAAACCAATCTTTGGTGTTAATCTGTGCTGCTGCATTGTGGAGATGTAGAGAAGTACTGCCATCTGAGTCTCCTTTAGGCCCACGTTTGCGGCTCCTGACACTTTTGTGATGGAGGTGGTGCAGGATTGGAATTATGATCGTACGTTAATTTATCATCAATTCTCATCAGCATTGTGAGCTATCGCCCACACTTTCAAAGAGGGTCTTGGAAGGCCCTGCCAACCCTCTGCAGTGTGTGTCTCTGGTTCCTCCTCTTCCAAGACGCACTAATAAATAGACATGAGGGTGGTTTGGCTATGAAGCGAGCCTGTGGCATGAGGGCAGCTGAACGCTGCGCGGGGAAAATTTTTTGTGTGCTGTGGACGCAGGCTTGTGTGGGGGGTTGGACAGCAATGCCAGCATGTAACCCAGGAGAAGAGGCAGTGGTGTCACCTGCAGGCGGTGATTGTCCTTGGTTGCAGCAAGCGTGGTGCTTAGCTAGGATGTGCCAGCGCATGTGCATTGATGCTTATGGTCTGTCCCAAGTAAGTTGTTAGGAGGCTGACCGCCAGGCTCTTTCCCCCACTTTGGCTTAATAGTGGGACCTGGAAGCCTCAGATGCACCCATGCATGCTGCCCCTGCCGTCCCCTATCCATTTCTGTGGTGTTTCCATGACTTTTTGATGTTTTCAGGTATTTCACACAATCTCCCCCATGTGGAGCATAAGTCAGCTTAAAAAATGCTCAAGTCTCCCATTGACTTCAATAGGGTTCTTTACTCGAAACGAGCTCTTGAGCATTACAAAAAGTTTGACTCGAGTAACAAGCACCCGAGCATTTTGGTGTTTGCTCATCTCTATTGGAATTTTCTTTTCTCCCCCCTTTTTTTCTTCCCGCCTTACTTTATTACTTCCTATTACTTTATTAACCAGGGTAGAAGGCATACACAAACACAACTCGGCCTCTCTGCAGGGGACACCATGCACATACCAGCAATGAACACTAGGGTAAGTTTTCTACACCTTAAAATTATGTTTGACTTTGCCTATTGTTGTTTCATTTGGAATCCACGACTAGACTTTTAGTGTAGTTTTTTTTATCTCCCCTGGAAACTACCAGGGACCCATAACTTTTAATATTGCTTATGATAGCAGTTCTTCTTTCATTTTAGCATACACACATTTAATCTTTTAATGACTGTTTAATAAAGTTAGTTTCCTTTCTTCTATGTCGCAATACATTTCTCCACCAAACAAAAAACGCCACCAGAATCCCAAAGACGGATCACGGTTTTAAAAGTTATTGTTGTTTTTGATATAGGATTGTATTATTATATTACATTATTTATAGTATTTATTGTATCACTGTGTCCTATAACAGTGCATAATGCTTTACTGTATAGCTATTTTTTACAGTTTTTTCTTTTTCTCTCTCTTTGCTCTTTTACTTACTTTTTATGCACTATAATTATTGTACACGAAGAATGGAATCACGATGGAGCATCAGTGTAGTGACTAACACAGAGTGGAAGCATCAGTGTAGTGACTGGCATGGGGTGGAGGCATCAGTGTAGTGACTAACACAGAGTGTAGGCATCAGTGTAGTGACTAACACAGAGTGTAAGCATAAGTGTAGTGACTAACACAGAGTGGAAGCATCAGTGTAGTGACTGGCACAAGGTGGAGGCATCAGTGCAGTGACTGGCACAAGGTGGAGGCATCAGTGTAGTGACTGGCACGGGGTGGAGGCATCAGTGTAGTGACTGGCACATGGTGGAGGCATCAGTGTAGTGACTGACACCACGATGGAGCATCAGTGTAGTGACTAACACAGAGTGGAAGCATCAGTGTAGTTACTGGCACAGGATGGGAACATCAGTGTAGTTACTGGCACAGGATGGGAACATCAGTGTAGTTACTGGCACAGGATGGGAGCATCAGTGTAGTGACTGGCACAGGATGGGAGCATCAGTGTAATGACTGGCACAAGGTGTGTATTGTACTATGTACTGCGTATTTTGTGTGGGACATATACACTGTAAGTGGCCCCACTGACAGCACACTGACAGCATAGCATCCAGTACCTTGAAGTTCTAAGCGCCTCTAATGTAAACAGCACAGCATTGCTGATAGCAGTATGTACACCCAGATTCCATCTCCCATGACCCCTCCTCCTTGGTTCCGTGGGAGTAGAGGAGAAGGGAAGAGTTTTGTTGCGCACGCTATCGGCCATGAATCCCATGACTGCTCCATGCTTATCAAAGAAGTGGTGTTTATGTAGTGGCCCAGAACAACAGGGCTCCATTCATAGAAATGCATGCTATATGCATTTGCTTCTGCGCATGCGCAGACGAGCTGTCACTGCTCGGGAGCGCGCTGGAGCGGCCATTCTGTACCATCCTCTGTTAGAGGAAGGTGCAGAGCCATCCAGCTGTCCTGAGAAGCCGCCCAGCTGTCCCGAGAAGCCGCCCAGCTGTCCCGCCGTCCAGCTGTCCCGCCGTCCTGGTAAGTGATGGGCTGGGGGGGGGGGGGGCTGCCGCTGCGCTGGAGGCGGGCTGCGCCGGGGGGGGCTGCCGCTGTGATGGGGGGGCTGCCGCTGTGCGGGGGGGGGGGGGGCTGCGCCGGTTACCTGCTGCCTGGCGGTGGGTGACTGGTCAGCCGTGTTCACTCCAGGGGTCCGGTCAGCGGCTGCGGGGCGTCTGGTTGTCAGGGAGACACAGCTGGTAGCGTCTCGGGAGCGTGCACGTCGGGCTACAGCAAGCGACGGGAAAAGAGCTGGCGGCCATCTTGGGAAAATTTTTATAAGTTGCTGAAACGCTGGAACGGTAAGTACAAAGCAGCTAGAAAGGTCATTTACAGGGGGGCTTAGTAATGTATGCTTAATAAGGGGGCAAAAAAAAAAAAAAAAATCCACTCCTGCCTCGAGACATCTCCTTTAAGGTAAGCCTCAGTGGGGGTACCACCCATTTAACAGCCGGCCCTCGGTTCCTTGGTCGGGTCCCCTTGCTACCCTCAGGGTGGGAGACAGTTGAGCCCCGTCACAAGGCCCAAACTCTACCACGCCATCTCCTAGGCTGATGGCCTGCTCCTCGAAGCTGCATTTACAATTTTAAAGTATGGGATTGTGTGCTGTCAGTGCAGCTGTGCCCCCCTTCCCTCCACTCCGCTGGTGTATTTGTCAAAAAACATTAAAAATAAGCCAGGGGGCATTATTTTTTGGAGAGGAGATCAGGCCAGGGACACTATTGTTAGGCTACATTCACATATACAGACCTACCTTGAAATGGGCATCAAAAGCAACATTTTACCTGGGTGTCTTTACATGGGGCGCAAAATGCTGCTGAATATTGGCAACAAATTCTGCAGCATTTCTGCATCCAAAACAGTCAAAATCGGCTTCAATGAGGATTTTGACTTTAAATCAGCTGCGCACGTAACTTTTAATAGAAATACATTTCTGGTATACTGTCATTACATGTGATATGATTTCAGGTGGTCATGAAGCATCAAATATTTGTTTTCCCATCATAGAGATAGCCAAGAACATTTAAACCTTACTAACTGGAAGAGCAGGTTGGATGCAGCATGGGACAGTAAGCTCCGGGCGGTTTACATTCTTCCTGATCATAAGTCTTTCTGACGTGTCACTTAGGGAACTATATACGTACATCCCATATATACACAGCATTCTTCAGTCTCCCTGTCTCCACGCAGGCTTGCTGTAAACATTCGAGTCGTGGCCATAGCTTCCATCAGTGCAGATATGGCACAACATCGGATTATGACCATCCTGCTGTTTGTGTCCCTATCGCTCTGCTTTGAGGTCGCACAGTCTAAATTGAAGGTAAAGTAAACTCTTTATATCAGATTTTGTATTTTACACATTGTATATTTGCAGTTATATAGAGAGTTCAGGCTTCTATATTTAGATTCTCTCTGTGTTAACAATAGAGAACATTTATTACAAAAAGCTGAGGAAAAAATATTATATATACACCCTGTCAGAGGCTGGAGAAGGATTTCTAAGGGCTCCTGCACACTGGCGTGAGTAATGCATGGCACAATATTGCTCTCACAAACCTTCCAAAACTCCTGAATGCAAGGCATTTTCACATGAAAACAGCCTTGCATCCCTGTGGGCCTAAAGAAATCCCCCATAGCAAGGAGAGAAAAGGAGGTGGAGCTACAGGGGATCTCCTAAAAATCTCCTTATATTTGGAGATATAGGGGGCAGGGCTAGAGGGCTTGCTGGATAGCGGGGTAGGGCTACATCCCTTTGGCCCTGCCCCTCTCTTGACTAGAGAGGAATCACTATAAAAACCCCATCTAGCCCAGCTCCCTATCTCTCCAAATATAAGGAGATCTCTAGGAGATCCCCTGTAGCTCCACCCCCTCCTTCTCCTCTCTATGAAGGATTCATTCAGCCCCGCAGGAATGCAAGGCTGTTTTGCGATCTTCTCCCATTGATTTCAATGGGGCTGGTGCTGCTGCCGGCCCCATTGAAAACAATGGGCGATATTGCTAAGAGAAAGCCCATGCTGCAATTTGTTTTCTGCATAGCACCGTAATGCAGGTAAACATTGCAGACGTTAATAAACACATTCAAAAGAATGGGTTTCATATTAATGCAAGATTGTAATGCACAAATCCACTAGGAATTTGTCTTGATGGAGAAGTAGTAGATGGAAGCACAGAGGGCAAATAATGCTGGAGGCTCAGTATATTGCATTTATATATCTTTGTAGAATGTCTTGGACTCCGTGTCCATGTAGCTTATAATGCTGGAGGTATCAAAACCCAAGCGGAGATTCCCATGCAGTGCAAAATTTAAATCCACGGAATGACAATTAAAGCACTGGATACGCTGCGGAATCCACCTCTAATAATGAATTCCACCAAAATCTGCATTAAAATCTGCATCAAATTTCTTAATGATGCCGTTTTTGGTATGGATTTTCTGCTGTGGAATGTTCGCTGCAGATATTCCCCAGCAAATCCACCCCATGTAGATATAGCCTTTGGGCTTTTACCCACTAGCGCTTTTTTTAACACTGCAATTTCGCAGCGATTATTTTTATTTTTTTCCCCAATGAGATTTTCTAATATTAAAATCGCATCACACAAAAATCACAAATTTGTGCAACACGATTTTTGTGCGATGCAATTTTAACATTAGAAAATCCCACTGAAAAAAATGCAGCGAAATTGCAGCGTTAAAAAAACACTAGTGGGTAAAAGCCCTTACTGTAGAGGCAAAAGGCACAATGAGGAAAGTGTAAGCGCAGCAGCGGTCCTGAAGGTGAGGGACAGATCTCCGTCAGGAACTACTGGAGGCAATGGGACAATTAGGGGAAAAAAAACTAGATGCACACATTGCAAAGTGCCCCCAACGGATGTGTATGTCATGCGTCACATTTATTATGACAGGTAGAAACTTTTTACACCTCACAAAATAGTTTTGAAAAGTGTGTAGAAATTTTTGGTATTAATTGATTAAATGGCTATAAGGGCAGTTTCACAAGGGCAACACAATCGAGCAATTTTCTTACGATGTGATAGTATGCAATGCGATGTATGTGAAGCCCATGCTTTCCTATGGATTCCTTCACAATAGCGATATTTTGTAGGCTGCTACATTGTGGGAGAAATATTTGTGGGTTGCTGAATATTCCCATGATTTGCAATGTTTTTTTAGTCCATGTTTCCCTATGTAGCCTTCCTATGTGTTGCATCATGCAGTGCGATGCAACTTTTAAAGCAGGAAATCCTACTATGTCCCCTAACATAAGCCCTAGCTGCAGTAAAAAAAAAAAACACGCTATATCACCTAAGAGGCGCTGTCCTGTCCGGCATTGCCACTCTTCTCCTCTGAAGATCCAGCTGACTTGCTTATAGTGTTCTCCCACGCTTCCTGGTCAGGAGTTCAAAATCCCCACCACCAGGAAGCGCTAGCTCTGATTGGTTCTTTGAGCTGTGGCTCTGATTGGCTGAACCACGACATTCAAGAACCAATCACAGCCATTCAATGCTGTAATTAGTTTATTGAGCACTGGCTCTGATTGGCTAAGCTTCGGAGGCTCAGATTTTGCCCCCCTGACAAGGAAGTACTGGAGTGAGATTGCTCCAAATTTCCACCTTTTTAAAAAAAATTGCAATTCTTAAATCTGTTTAAAAACTTAATTTCACTCAAACCTGGCCTACTTTTCCAGATATTTTTGAGAAGTGGCGTGAGAGGTGTAACTTCTGTTCTTTATAACACAAATCAATAGTAAATTTGTTTAAAATCAGTTGCACCAAAAAGTGATACTCATGTAGAATTCTGGTGCATGGCCAGTAATAAATGTGTCCCAGCATCAATCGTTCTGCCCCACAGTGTGTAAATACGGAGGCTACATTTTTCTCTGTATTTGCGCCTTACGTATATGGCATATTACTCCAAAATATTGTCTAATAATCTGTGGGGCACATTTGTTAACCACAAATAAGAGCCATTTGTGCCTTTTTTCAACATTTTGAAAACTGGACTATAGAGTGGGTGTGGCTTACTGCTTGGCCATTTATGACTTGGCTATTTTTTTTGTTTTTTTAAGTAGCAAATCTCAGTCCAATAGACAGATGGTCTAAAAACCAGATAAACATCTCTAGGCATTTAAGAAATCATCAAGTGTATCTACATTATATCGTATTTTGATCAAATCTGTCTCATATAATGACAATGTTGCTTCCAGCAAAACTGACTTCAAAGAATTCCCTCATAGCAAATGTCCCCAGCAAAGGCTCAGACCGGCCGCCTGGAAACCTTTTGGACCGCGACAATAAACGCACCCCATATAACAAAATGCACACTGAACACTTCAATCCATTGTCACAAGATGACGGTTGTGATAGAGAAACTGGCAGGCTGCCAGCCATATTGTTGTGTGTGTCAGACCTTAGACCTATCTCAGCTCTCTATAATCCCATGTGGGCCTGTGGCCTTTTGAATATTCACATTTAGAAAGGCAATTCTCTGACATTTCCCTAGGTAATAAGGAATAAGCCCTTTCCCTTCTCCTGGCTCCACCTGCCTGTTTGGTTTAGAATTAGCAGGAGGATACCAAATTGTGTGACTATTTACTTGTTAATAAAGTCTAAGGAAAATCATTCACCTAAGAGATTGGTTCTTACAGATATTCTGGTTCCAACATTCAAATCAGAGGAACATTTTTTAATGAGGATTATTAGTCGTATGAAGACTAGAGATGAGCGAACGTAGTCGTCCGAGCTTGATACTCATTAGAGTATTAGCGTGTTCGAGATGCTCGTTACTCGTAACGAGCACCACGCGATGTTCGGGTTACTTTCACTTTCCTCTCTGAGACGTTAGCGCGCTTTTCTGGCCAATTGAAAGACAGGGAAGGCATTACAACTTCCCCCTGCGACGTTCAAGCCCTATACCACCCCCCTGCAGTGAGTGGCTGGCGAGATCAGGTGTCACCCGAGTATAAAAATCGGCCCCTCCCGCGGCTCGCCTCAGATGCGTTGTGAGATAGCTGAGGGACAGTGGTATCGTGTTGGAGCTGCTGTAGGGAGAGTGTTAGGAGTTAGTGTAGGCTTCAAGAACCCCAACGGTCCTTCTTAGGGCCACATCTAACCATGTGCAGTACGGTGGAGGCTGCTTTTAGTAGTGTTGCACATTTTTTTTTTTTTTGGTATATCGGCCATGCAGAGCATTGCGCCCTGCAGTAATAGTCCAGGGACAGAAGTGGTGGTTAGGCAGGGAGAGCGTTAGGAGTTATTGTAGGCTTCAAGAACCCCAACGGTCCTTCTTAGGGCCACATCCAACCGTGTGCAGTACTGTGGAGGCTGCTTTTAGCAGTGTTGCACATTTTTTTTTTTAGTATATCGGCCGTGCAGAGCATTGCGCCCTGCAGTAATACTCCAGGGATAGAATTGTGTAGGCAGGGCCAGAAGACATATATTATAGATTGAATATACGCAGTGGTCCTTTTGAAAAAAATATTTGAAAAAAATCTATTTGGCCTGCCTGTCACTGTGCTCAGTGTTCTGGGTCCGTGTCTGCTGGGGGTAGTATTTCTCCAAATAAATACGCAGCCAGCTAAGTGTTACAGCAGGCTTGCGCCAAATTATTTCCTGGCGTTCCGTAAGCGAACTCAGCCTCCAACCACAGGCCAATAAGCGGCACATTTAATTACAGTGTTGTGTTTCTGCATTCCTGGTAATACAGCATGCTGAGGGGTAGGGGTAGGCCTAGAGGACGTGGGCACGGCTGAGGACGCGGAGGCCCTAGTCCGGGTGTGGGCACAGTCCGAGCTCCTGATCCAGGTGTATCGCAGCCGACTGCTGCAGGATTAGGAGAGAGGCACGTTTCTGGCGTCCCCACATTCATCGCACAATTAATGGGTCCACGCGGTAGACCTTTATTAGAAAATGAGCAGTGTGAGCAGGTCCTGTCGTGGATGGCAGAAAGTGCTTCCAGCAACCTATCGTCCACCCAGAGTTCTGCGCCGTCCACTGCTGCAACTCAGAATCCTCTGGCTGCTGCTCCTCCTTCCTCCCAGCCTCCTCACTCCATGAAAATGAGACATTCCAAGGAGCGGTCAGACTCCCAGGAACTGTTCTCGGGCCCCTGCTCAGATTGGGCAGCAGTGGTTCCTCTCCCACCAGAGGAGTTTATCGTGACTGATGCCCAACCATTGCAAAGTTCCCGGGGTCTGGGGGATGAGGCTAGGGACTTCCGGTAACTGTCTCAAGACCTTTCAGTGGGTGAGGAGGCCGATGACGATGAGACACAGTTGTCTATCAGTGAGGTAGTAGTAAGGGCATTAAGTCCGAGGGAGGAGCGCACCGAGGATTCTGAGGAAGAGCAGCAGGACAATGAGGTGACTGACCCCACCTGGTTTGCTACGCCTACTGAGGACAGGTCTTCAGAGGGGGAGGCAAGGGCAGCAGCAGGGCAGGTTGCAAGAGGCAGTGCGGTGGCCACGTGTAAAGAGGCAGGGCCAGACCAAATAATCCACCAACTGTTTCCCAAAGCGCCCCCTCGCGCCATGTCACCCTGCAGAGGCCGAGGTGCTCAAAGGTCTGGCAGTTTTTCACTGAGAGTGCAGACGACCGACGAACAGTGGTGTGCAACCTTTGTCGCGCCAAGATCAGCCGGGGAGCCACCACCACCAGCCTCACCACCACCAGCATGCGCAGACATATGATGGCCAAGCACCCCACAAGGTGGGACGAAGGCCGTTCACCGCCTCCGGTTTGCACCGCTGCCTCTCCCCCTGTGCCCCAACCTGCACTGAGATCCAACCCCACTCTGAGGACACAGGCACTACCGTCTCCTGGCCTGCACCCACACCCTCACCTCCGCTGTCCTCGGCCCCATCCACCAATGTCTGTCAGCGCAGCGCCCAGCCGTCGCTAGCGCAAGTGTTTGAGCGCAAGCGCAAGTACGCCGCCACGCTCCCGCACGCTCAAGCGTTAAACATGCACGTAGCCAAATTTATCAGCCTGGAGATGCTGCCATATAGGGTTGTGGAAACGGAGTCCTTCAAAAGTATGATGGCGGCTGCGGCCCCGCGCTACTCAGTTCCCAGTCGCCACTACTTTTCCCGATGTGCCGTCCCAGCCCTGCACGACCACGTCTCCCGCAACATTGTACGCGCCCTCACCAACGCGGTTACTACCAAGGTCCACTTAACAACGGACACGTGGACAAGCACAGGCGGGCAGAGCCACTATATCTCCCTGACTTCACATTGGGTGAATTTAGTGGAGGCTGGGACAGAGTCAGAGCCTGGGACCGCTCACGTCCTACCCACCCCCAGAATTGCGGGCCCCAGCTCGGTGGTGGTATCTGCGGCGGTGTATGCTTCCTCCACTAAACCACCCTCCTCCTCCTCCTCCTCCAACGCAACCTCTGTCTCGCAATCAAGATGTGTCAGCAGTAGCAGCACGTCGGCAGCAGTCGTTGTCGCGCGTCGTGGCAGCACAGCGGTGGGCAAGCGTCAGCAGGCCGTGCTGAAACTACTCAGCTTAGGAGATAGGAGGCACACGGCCCACGAACTGCTGCAGGGTCTGACAGAGCAGACCGACCGCTGGCTTGCGCCGCTGAGCCTCCAACCGGGCATGGTCGTGTGTGACAATGGCCGTAACCTGGTGGCAGCTCTGCAGCTCGGCAGCCTCACGCACGTGCCATGCCTGGCCCACGTCTTTAATTTGGTGGTTTAGCGCTTTCTGAAAAGCTACCCACGCTTGTCAGACCTGCTCGGAAAGGTGCATCGGCTCTGCGCACATTTCCGCAAGTCCCACACGGATGCTGCCACCCTGCGCACCCTGCAACATCGGTTTAATCTGCCAGTGCACCGACTGCTGTGCGACGTGCCCACACGGTGGAACGCTACGCTCCACATGTTGGCCAGGCTCTATGAGCAGCGTAGAGCTATAGTGGAATACCAACTCCAACATGGGCGGCGCAGTGGGAGTCAGCCTCCTCAACTATTTTCAGAAGAGTGGGCCTGGTTGGCAGACATCTGCCAGGTCCTTCGAAACTTTGAGGAGTCTACCCAGGTGGTGAGCGGCGATGCTGCAATCATTAGCGTCACCATTCCTCTGCTATGCCTGTTGAGAAGTTCCCTGCAAAGCATAAAGGCAGACGCTTTGCGCTCGGAAACAGAGCCGGGGGAAGACAGTACGTCGCTGGATAGTCAGAGCACCCTCCTGTCTATATCTCAGCGCGATGAGGAGGAGGAGGAGGAGGATGAGGAGGAGGGGGAAGACACAGCTTGGCCCACTGGTGAGGGTACACATGCTGCTGGCCTGTCATCCTTTCAGCGTGTATGGCCTGAGGAGGAGGAGGAGGAGGATCCTGAAAGTGATCTTCCTAGTGCGGACAGCCATGTGTTGCGTACAGGTACCCTGGCACACATGGCTGACTTCATGTTAGGATGCCTTTCTCATGACCCTCGCGTTACACGCATTCTGGCCACTACGGATTACTGGGTGTACACACTGCTCGACCCACGGTATAAGGAGAACCTTTCCACTCTCATACCCGAAGAGGAAAGGGGTTCGAGAGTGTTGCTATACCACAGAACCCTGGCGGACAAACTGATGGTAAAATTCCCATACGACAGCGCTAGTGGCCGAAGGCGCAGTTCCGAGGGCCAGGTAGCAGGGGAGGCGCGGAGATCAGGCAGCATGTAGCACAGGCAGGCCAACACTCTTTAAGGCCCTTGACAGCTTTATGGCTCCCCAGCAAGACTGTGTCACCGCTCCCCAGTCATGGCTGAGTTGGCGGGAGCACTGTAAAAGGATGGTGAGGGAGTACGTAGCCGATCGCACGACCGTCCTCCGTGACACCTCTGCCCCCTACAACTACTGGGTGTCGAAGCTGGACACGTGGCCTGAACTCGCGCTGTATGCCCTGGAGGTGCTTGCTTGTCCTGCGGCTAGCGTCTTGTCAGAGAGGGTGTTTAGTGCGGCTGGGGGAATCATCACAGATAAGCGTACCCGCCTGTCAACCGACAGTGCCGACAGGCTAACACTCATCAAGATGAACAAAGCCTGGATTTCCCCAGACTTCTCTTCTCCACCAGCGGACAGCAGCGATACCTAAGCAATAGGTAGGCTGCACCCGCGGATGGAAGCATCGTTCTGTATCCCCATCAAAAACGGGGACCTTTTCGCTTCATCAATCTGTGTATAATATTCCTCCTCCTCCTCCTGCTCCTCCTCCTGAAACCTCACATAATCACGCCAAACGGGCAATTTTTCTTAGGCCCACAAGGCTCAGTCATATAATTTTTCAAAACAATTTTTATACGTTTCAATGCTCATTAAAGCGTTGAAACTTTCACCTCCACCAATTTTTATTTTAACTGGGCTGCCTCCTGGCCTAGTTACCAATTAAGCCACATTAACCAAAGCGATTAATGGGTTTCACCTGCCCTCTTGGTTGGCCATAGCCAATTTTTCTGATGTACATTAGTACTGTTGATACAGCAATTTTTGGGGGCCCTCGCCTACAGTGTAATCAAATGAATTTTTAGCCCACCTGCATTACAGCTGACGTTACATCCGCTGTGTTGGGCAATGCAATGGGATATTTTTATGTACCGCCGGTGGCTTCCTGGCACCCACCCATGCTGTGGGTCCACAAGGAGTTGTAAATGCATCTGTTTCCACTTTTAAAGAACCCCAGTCTGACTGGGGCATGCAGTGTGGGCCGAAGCCCACCTGCATTAAACATGACATTACTACCTCAGCTGTGTTGGGCAATGCAATGGGATATATTTATGTACAGTCGGTGGGTTCCAGGGAGCCACCCATGCTGTGGGTCCACAGGGAGTTGTAAATGCATCTGTTTCCACTTCTAAAGAACCCCAGTCTGACTGGGGCATGCAGTGTGGGCCGAAGCCCACCTGCATTAAACATGACATTACTACCTCAGCTGTGATGGGCAATGCAATGGGATATTTTTATGTACCGCCGGTGGGTTCCAGGGAGCCACCCATGCTGTGGGTGCACATGGAATTCCCATTGCGGAGTTGTACCTGCCTGTGACTATATATAAAAAACCGCGGTCTGACTGGGGCATGCAGACACTTTGACAGAATGAATAGTGTGTGGCACATAGGTTCCCCATTGCTATGCCCACATGTGCAGCTCCAGATGGAGGTGGCACAGGATTGGATTTCTCATTGCTTCTGTACAGCATTGTGGGCTATCACCCCGCCCCTTTTAAAGAGGGTCGCTGCCTAGCCGTGCCAACCCTTTTGCAGTGTGTGCCTGCTTTTCCTGTGGCAGACGCACTTATAAATAGACATGAGGGTGGCGTGGCATGAGGGCAGCTGAAGGCTGGGCAGGGACAGTTTGGTGTGCGCTGTGGACACTGGGTCGTGGGGGGGGGGATTTGGCAGCATGTAACCCAGGAGAAGTGGCAGCGGAGTGTCATGCAGGCAGTGATTGTGCTTTGTTGGAGGTAGTGTGGTGCTTAGCTAAGGTATGCATTGCTAATGAGGGCTTTTCAGATGTTAAAGTTGTTGGGGGGGGGCACTCTTGCTGCTATTGTGGCTTAATAGTGGGACCTGGGAACTTGAGATGCAGCAAACATGTAGCCCCTCGCCTGCCCTATCCGTTTCTGTGTCGTTCCCATCACTTTCTTGAATTGCCCAGATTTTCACAAATGAAAACCTTAGCGAACATCGGCGATATACAAAAATGCTCGAGTCGCCCATTGACTTCAATGGGGTTCGTTACTCGAAACGAACCCTCGAGCATCGCGAAAAATTTGTCCCGAGTAACGAGCACCCGAGCATTTTGGTGCTCGCTCATCTCTAATGAAGACCCAAGTCAACATGAAGTAGATTTTCAGAATCGGGTGGGCCAGCTCAAAACACATCAAAACTCATTGGAGTGCAGGGCCCAGAACACCCCAAATGGCATAGCTGCGTACCTGGTTATAATTAACTTGTCACTTTGGTATCGCTGAATAGGTAAAATCATGGCTGTAAATATGCCAGGCATATATTCCCAATCAGGGGCACTGCTGATCTCCTAGGGAGGGCAGGCATGTGGCAGCATGATCAGCAGTAAGTCCAGGGTGCTGCATACATCCAGGGAAATCGTTTATAAAAGGCTCCCTTCAATGAGACTTTAATGACATGCAGTAGATTCTTCATGGAATCCAGGAGGTCGCTCCCTTTTCTGGGAGTCTTAAGGACATTCTGGGTGACCAATATGAATCGTCTTTACTTCTTGCTGTGACATAAATGAAACTTTATAAACAAATTCACTAAACATTTATTCCCTGTGTTTTACATTTAGAAGGATGGAGATCCGTGTATATATAGTGCTAAATGTAAAAGCCGGTGTTGTCACAGGGATTCCCCTAGGGGCTCTGGAAAATGTGTCCGAAAATCCTCGCCAGGTGTGAGATGCTACGGCCCGGTGAGTACCTGTAAGCCGCTGTTGTACTGGTTTCCCTCCCATGCACTCAGTATAAGGGCTCATTTCCACGGACGTATGCATAAAATGTGTGAGTCGGGGTATCGCTGTGTATATGGTATTCACTACATGCAGGTAAGATAGGGCTGGTCTATCTTTTCCCGGAAGTACAAATTACGGCCGGGAAAAGAGGTGATGAAAATGAAACCACTGAAATCCCATAGAGATCCGTGGTTTGGTTTTGTCCCGTTATATGGCTGTGATTATCACGGCAGTAAAAGCGGAAAAAAACACGATCATCTGAATCCGCTCTAAAATAAACCATGCTGCATATTTTTTACATGTGTTTTATGCACCATGAATAACACCCATGTGAGTGGGACATGCGAAAATCAACGTATTTGAATTGCTACGATGCACCGCGTAATACGCTATTCAAATACGGTCGTGTGAATGAGCCCTAATTTCTTGTTCAGACAGGCTTTAAACTGACAGATCTGTGTCATCCTTCAAATGTGAAACTGCATGAGTGAGAATTCCCACTGGATGACCTGCAGCTCGGATCGGCAGAGCATTCAATACAAATTCAAAGTAATGCTGATTAAGCCGCAGATTTGGGTGCGGAATCTGTGACCAATTGTGCAACTATATCTTACCATGTGAACGCGGCCGGAGGGCCTTCTGTCTGTTTGAGGGCTTATTCAGACAACCGTATATCAGCCGCGTATTCACGCCGGCCGATGTACGGCATCCCTATCTGCAGGGTGAGGAGGCTGGAAGAGCCAGGAGCAGTGCACTGAGCTCCCGCCCCCTCTCCGCCCCTCTGTGTTATTTGCAATAAGGGGAGACAGGATTGGGGTGGAGCTAATTCCTGGAACTTAGCCCCGCCCCTGTCCCACCTCCTCTCATTGCTGTCAGAGCCAGCAATGCTAGCGGCCGCCGTGCCCGCACCACCAGTCATGCCACCCGGGTTACAGGAGTGCGGCGCAGGGGAGCCCCGGTTCTAGTAATCTCCCCGGGCCGCTGTAAAACTGGTCACCGCCGGGTTGCTAGGGAGGCAGCAGGTGCTTCTCTAAGTTACTTGACTACCTAGCTGGCTTCCCTGGTAACGGTCTGCTCTGCAAGGCTGGGGGCGTGTCCCCAGCACCTCCTTGATGGGCCCTGCTGCTGTCAGGCTCCCCGCCCCAATCAGCTGCTAGGGCGGGAGCTCCGACAGCATTTAAAAGTGTGTGTTTTCCTTCCAGCCCTTGCCAGTGTTAGTTTGGTTCTCCAGCTACCTGTTGCCAACCCGGATTGTCTGACCATTCTACCGTTTGTTTGTCTTCAGTGTCTGTTTGTCATCCCGTGTCCCGCTTCTCTAGTGAGGGTAGGGACCGCCGCCCAGTTGTTGCCCTGGGGGTTAGCCCAGGGGGGCAAGTAGGCAGGGACAGGGGTTGCAGGATATCTCAGGGACCACCATATCCCGGACACTGTCCTGACAGTAACACTGGCCGAACGAAGGTCAGACCCTTGCATCCGCCCGGCAACTTTGAACCCCTCGATGGAGGCCGTGGCGGCTTTAGCGAACCAGGTCCAGGTCCTTACGAACTTTGTCCAGGACATGACCGCCCGCATGCAGTTACAGGAACAAGTGGCGGCTGCAGGTCCCATGCAGCCCCCTTCCGCTCCAGGAACAATGTCAGAACCTCGAGACACGCTTCCGGATTGCTTCTCCGGAGAGAGAGGTCAGTTTTTTGCATTTAGAGAGAGCTGCAAGCTCTACTTTGATCTCCGCCCCCACTCCTCTGGTACTGAATACCAGAAAGTGGGAATTGTAATTACCCGCCTGAGGGGAGAGCCCCAAAATTGGGCTTTCTCGTTACCAGCTGGTTCTCCCGCCCGACTATCCCTTGACGCCTTTTTTTCGCCTTGGGTCAAATTTATGACGAACCCGACCGGGCCGGCTACGAAGTCTCCAAGCTTCTGGCCCCGCGCCAGGGTTGCAAGATGGCGGAGGACTACTGTTCCCAATTCCGCCAATATTGTACGGAATCCGGGTGGAATGATGCCGCCCTAAAAGACCTATTTTTGAGTGGTCTGTCTGAGGGTCTTAAGGACCTACTCGTGGCCCACCCAGAGCCAAGAACCCTGGAACAAACCATGTCGCTGGCTATTCGGGCCAACCGACGTTTGAGGGCCAGACATGCCGCTCGGACCACTCCACTCCCCACGCCCACTTCTTCTACTGACCCAACTTTTTCACCTCCCACCACCGAGGCCATGGAGCTGGGAGCCATGAACCCCAAGCAACGACGGGAATATCGCCTGAAGAAGAACCTCTGCTTCTACTGTGGGGAGCCGGGTCACCGCATTGCAACCTGCGCTAAGAAGCCACGGCAGAAAAACTCCCGCTCCTAGGCAGTTGTCGGGAGGACTGTCTAGGAGCCAAGGTACTCCCTGTGTTGTCCAAAATGTTATCGCCCTGCACCCTAGAATTCCATTCTTTCCACCGTACTGGGCAAGCCTTCGTTGATTCTGGGGCTGCTGCTAATTTCGTGAACTTTAATTTCGTTGTTCAACTGTCCGGGGTTTTGTTACGTTTAGAGACTCCGATTTTTGTTTCAGGAGTGGACTCCACTCCACTGCAAGCAGGGGTAGTTAATCTGGTTACCCCTGAGGTAAGGTTTACTATAGGAGCCCTACACGTTGAAACCTGCACATTTCTGGTGATGAGAGATTTGTCTGTGGACGTCGTCCTAGGTCTCCCCTGGCTCCGGGAGCACAATCCGGTAGTAAATTGGGACACGTTGGAACTGGTAGAGTGGGGTCCCCGCTGTGCTAACTACCTATGTCCGGTGGAGGTGGGGATTTCCACCTGCGAGGGAATTCCCCTACCAGATTACCTTTCCGAGTTCTCGGACGTTTTCTCCAAGCAATTATCTAAAGCCCTGCCCCCTCATAGGGAATGGGACTGTAAAATCGATTTGATTCCTGGGGCCAAACTTCCTAAGGGCCGCATTTATAATGTTACGGTTCCAGAGAGAGAATCCATGAGGGACTATATCCAGGACAGCTTGGCCAAGGGGCACATCCGGCCCTCAGAATCCCCGGTGGGTGCCGGGTTTTTCTTTGTTGAGAAAAAGGATGGGGGTCTCCGGCCCTGTATTGACTACAGAGAGCTAAATAAGATCACAGTCAGAAACCAGTATGCCCTTCCGCTCATTCCTGACCTCCTCAACCAGGTCGCTGGTGCCCAATGGTTTTCTAAACTTGATCTCAGGGGGGCATACAACCTCATTCGCATTCGGGAGGGGGATGAGTGGAAAACTGCCTTCAATACGCCTCTCGGTCATTTTGAATACCTAGTAATGCCTTTTGGATTGTGTAACGCCCCTGCCATTTTTCAGGGGTACATGAATTCTGTGTTTCAGGATATCATGGGGGTGTTTGTCGTTGTATATCTGATCGACATTCTGATTTTTTCCTCCGACTTGCCGAGTCACCGTATTCATGTTCAGACCGTGCTAGCTCGACGTAACAAGCTATTTGCTAAGCTCGAGAAATGTGTTTTCGGGGTACAAAAGATATCATTCTTGGGGTATATCATCACGCCATGCGACTTCCAGATGGATCCTGGGAAGGTGAAAGCCATCACGGAGTGGGCCCGGCCAGGTACCTTGAAAGCTCTTCAACGCTTCCTCGGCTTCGCCAATTACTATCGCAAGTTCATTAAAGACTTCTCCGTGGTGGCTAAACCTCTAATGGACCTCACCAGAAAGGGAGCAGATGTGAATACCTGGTCTTCTGATGCTCTTGGGGCCTTCGATAACCTAAAGGCGGCGTTCTCTGCAGCGCCCGTCCTAGTATAACCGGATCTGTCCTGCCCATTTGTGGTGGAGGTAGATGCCTCAGAGTTTGGTGTGGGAGCGGTACTGTCCCAAGGTCCCTCCACACTCACTAACCTTAGACCGTGTGCCTATTTTTCTAGAAAGTTCTCTTCCACTGAACGGAACTACGATATAGGCAACCGGGAATTGCTGGCTATTAAGTGGGCTTTCGAGGAGTGGAGGCATTTTTTGGAAGGAGCTCGTCACCAGATCACGGTACTCACAGACCATAAAAACCTCACCTATTTAGATTCTGCTAAAAGGTTAAATGCTCGGCAAGCCCGCTGGGCCTTGTTTTTCTCTCGGTTCAATTTTTTGTTGTTACCTATAGACCCAGTTCTAAAAATGTCAAGGCTGACCCCCTGTCTAGGAGTTTTGGTTCTCCGGAACCTTCCGAGTCTGAGCCTGAGAGCATTCTCTCCCCTGGGGTGGTCCTCGCTGCTGTCTCCTCCGACCTTTCACTTCTCATACACGCCGCTCAACAATCCGCCCCTGAAGCCCTTCCGGAAGGCAAACTTTTTGTTCCGTTGTCACTGAGACTGAAAGTGTTAGAGGAGACACATGCTTCAGTCCTAGCAGGACACCCCGGTATCAGGGGTACTCTAGAGTTAGTATCCAGACTCTATTGGTGGCCGCATATGGCCAGGGATGTACGGTTATTTGTGTCCGCGTGCCCGGTTTGCGCAAGGGGGAAGAATCTCAGGAGACGTCCTGAGGGTCCTCTTCTTCCCTTGCCCATTCCGTCCAGGCCATGGTCCCATTTGTCAATGGATTTTATTACTGATCTGCCATCCTCGCTGGGGAATACGGTCATTTGGGTCATAGTTGACCGTTTCTCTAAAATGTCACATTTCGTTCCGCTTTGTAAGTTGCCTAACGCCAAACTTCTGTCTGAAATGTTCATAAAGGAGATTGTTCGGCTACATGGGATCCCTGAGGATATTGTGTCAGATAGAGGGGTACAGTTCGTCGCTCGCTTCTGGCGAGTTTTCTGTAAAAATCTAAATGTTAATTTGTCTTTTTCCTCCGCCTTCCATCCCGAGAGTAACGGACAAATGGAACGGATGAATCAAGAACTTATCCAGTACCTGCGACTTTTAGTCTCTGATAACCAGTTTCAGTGGGCCAACTACTTACCTCTCGCCGAATTTGCTATTAACAACCATGTTAACTCGTCTTCCCTACTGTCACCATTTTTCTGTAACTATGGGTTCCCTCCCCATTTCTCGCTGTCTACTCCTTTTGTCTCGAACAATCCGGCCGCTGACATATCCTCTGAGGAACTGTGCACAGTTCGGGCCCAGGTTCGTAAGAACCTTCAGGGTTCCCAAGAGAAACTGCGTAAATACTCTAAGAAAAGATGTACTATCTCAGCAACGTTTGTGGTCGGGAGCAAGTTTTATTGTCATCCAAGAATCTAAGACTTAAGGTTCCCTCCATGAAACTTGCTCCTCGGTTCATTGGCCCATTTACTATTTCGCAGGTTATCAACCCGGTGTCATATAAGCTGTCACTTCCTGACTCTTGGAAGGTCCACAAGGTTTTTCATAAAAGCTTGCTTAAAAAGTACGTGACTCCAGTTCTACCCACCCAGAACCCGCCCCCTCCTTCTTTGGTACAGGGGGAACTGGAGTATGAAGTAGAAAGGCTTGTTGACGCCCGACGGGTTAGAGGTGTGCTGCAGTACCTGGTCCACTGGAGAGGATTTGGCCCTGAGGATAGGACGTGGGTCCCTGCCAGGGATGTTCATGTGCCACGCCTAGTCTGATCATTCCACAGGGCTTTCCCGCTCAAGCCCGCTCCTGGCCATGGGGGTCCGGTGTCCCCCCGTAGAAGGGGGGGGGTACTGTCAGAACCAGCAATGCTAGCGGCCGCCGTGCCCGCACCACCAGTCATGCCACCCAGCTTACAGGAGTGCGGCGCAGGGGAGCCCCGGTTCTAGTAATCTCCCCGGGCCGCTGTAAAACTGGTCACCGCCGGGTTGCTAGGGAGGCAGCAGGTGCTTCTCTAAGTTACTTGACTACCTAGCTGGCTTCCCTGGTAACAGTCTGTTCTGCAAGGCTGGGGGCGTGTCCCCAGCACCTCCTTGATGGGCCCTGCTGCTGTCAGGCTCCCCGCCCCAATCAGCTGCTGGGGCGGGAGCTCTGACAGCATTTAAAAGTGTGTGTTTTCCTTCCAGCCCTTGCCAGTGTTAGTTTGGTTCTCCAGCTACACCCGTGTTATTTCTGACTGCCCTATTGTGACCCCGGCTTTCCTGACCTCTGCTTTTGGACCTTGACTACGTTTTTGCCTTCCCCTCTGTACTGTGTACCCTCCTGTTGCCAACCCGGATTGTCTGACCATTCTACCGTTTGTTTGTCTTCAGTGTCTGTTTGTCTCCCCGTGTCCCGCTTCCCTAGTGAGGGTAGGGACCGCCGCCCAGTTGTCGCCCCTGGGGGTTATCCCAGGGGGGCAAGTAGGCAGGGACAGGGGTTGCGGGATATCTCAGGGACCCCCATATCCCAGACACTGTCCTGACAATTGCAAATAGTACAGAGGGACGGATAGGAGGCAGAGGGGGCAAGAGCTCAGAGCACTGCTCCTGGCTCTTCCAGCCTCCTCCTCCTGAAAAGAGAGACGCCGTATATTGGCATGCCAAGATCAGCCGGGGAGCCACCAGTACCAGCCTCACCCCCATATGATGGCCAAGCACCCCACAAGGTGGGACGAAGGCCGTTCACCGCCTCCGGGTCACACCACTGCCTCTCCCCCTGCGCCCCAACCTGCCACTCAGATCCAACCCCCCTCTCAGGACACAGGAACGAGCGCCTCCCAGCCTGCACCAACACCCTCACCTCCTCTGTTCTCGGCCCCATCCAGCAATGACTCTCAGTGCAGCATTCATCTGTCGCTAGCGCAAGCCTTGGAGCGCAAGCGCAAATACGCCGCCACGCACCCGCGGTCTTCCCATCATGGTATTCTACCTATCTGGCCCGAAAAACAACCCAGACTAACTACAGCATGGCGTGTGTGGCGCAGCCAACATGTATTTCCTCTTACGTAACCGCAGCTATCTGGGGCACTGCAATAGGATTTCTTTCTGTATCGTCTGTGAGTTCCTGGGGGCCACCCATGCTGTGGGTGCACACAGACTTCCCATTGAGGTGTTTTACCTGTCTGTCCCCAAAACACTGACATACTTGGGTGCAGAGTGCAGATGGTTTACCCCTTGCGTTGTCGATGATGTATCCAACACCCAAACAGAATGAGTAGTGTGTGGACATATGGAGTCCCCATTGGACACAGGGTCGTGCGGGGGGTTGGGCAGCATGTAACCCAGGAGAAGAGGCAGCGGTGTGTCCCACAGGCAGTGATTTTGCTTGGTTGGCGGTAGTGTGGTACTTAGCTAAGGTATGCATTGCTAATGTGGGTTTGTCCGAAGTAAAAATTGTTAGGGGGGGGGGGCCCACTCTTGCCGCTATTGTGGCTTAATAGTGAGACCTGGGAGCCTGAGATGCAGCCCAGCATGTTGCCCCTCGCCTGCCCTATCCGTTTCTGTGTCGTTTCCATCACTTTCGTAGGTTTTGCAGATTTTCACAAACGAAAACCTTAGCGAGCATCGGTCATATACAAAAATACTCGAGTCACCCATTAACTTAAATGGGGTTCGTTACGCGAAACGAACTCTCAAGCATCACGGAAAGCTCGACTTGAGCAACGAGCACCCAAGCATTTTGGTGCTCGCTCATCTCTAGTCAGTGATCATTAGTTGGTTGATGATACTTTGACAGGTTACTATGACTTGTAACAGGGTGAGAGGTGTGGTCTAGAGTGAAAGGTATGTGTCACAGAGGTTATTAGCCTCTGTAATGTAGTTTGGTCCTCTTTTACTCCAGGCCAGATCTTACAACCAGTCCAGCATGCCATTAAGGGAGACAGGTGGAAGTTAGAGAGAGGTGTGTGTGCCTGGGAGATTCAGGCTGCAGTTAAACAGTGAGTTAGTTTGTGAGCAGAAAGGCGCTGTGGATGAGGCGCTGCGTGGTTCCAGCAGGACCCCTGCGGTAAGCCTGCCCTTGGACTAGAGTCTGAAGATACTGAAGGCGTAAGGACCAGCTGCGTTCTGGACATCCACAGATCTGTGCAAACCTATAGACTTGTATGGTCTCCTCAGCTGAGGATTTACTCGCTTCACCTACGGACTGTGGACGGTTAAACTTGAAAAGAGACTTTGTTGATGCCATCATTTATTATTTCTCTGGAGACCCAGTCGTCTATGTTTTCTATTAAAGATTATATGAATAAACCCAAACAAGAAGAAAAGTGACCGTTTGGTGGGCTCTTTAACCCCCGCTGTGCTACAGACTGTAATTATCATTTTATAGCTCAAAGTAAATACTGATAATGAGACCATATCAGTATCTGTCCTACAGACATGTAGGACTTATAATCTTTATCATTCTTTGTGGTTTTTCAATTTGTCCATAAAATATGTTGGCCGTCTGTGACTTTTACAGATAACTTGTTCAGAAAAAATAAATAAAATTCAGGTTGGCAACCCTGAAGTGAGATAAGCAGGAAGTCTGCATGTCCCTGACTGCCTGCCATGTATTTCCAGTCACCAGGGCCTTACAATATTTCTCTGGGCTCCTTTCAAGAGGCTTTGGTGACATATGGCAGATTTGCCAACCCTGTCATAAATCTGGGAGTTCTCCCCTTTGTCTGGGAGGCTCACGGACATTATGGGAGAGTTAACAAGCATGTTATAATCTTCACTAACTTCTATTTTGTCTTTTTTTACTTTTAGAACACTGGAGAGCCATGTTTTCGCAGTCACCAATGTAACAGCGGGTGTTGCATGCCTAGCGGCTCCATGTACAATGCAGTATGTGAACTAAAATATGACAAAACTCAGGGATGTCTCGGCCCGGTGAGTACCTGTAACCAGCTCTTGTCCTGGTTTCTCATCCACACACAGAATAAAGTGCTGTTTACACTGGCACAATCGCCTGCCTCTCAGAACCCTGGAATTAGCGCATTAATAATAAATAACCTTGATGGTGGGTTAAGGGATCTCAAAAGGGTTCTTTTTGCAGGAGAGCCTTTTTGGATCCTTAAAAGCTCCCACACAATTGTGCTTTTTTAAGGCTGCATTAACGCTGTGTTTTTTTTAACACAAATGTCAATGGGACTTTCTAATGTTAAAAACGCAACGCACAAACCTGCAATTTATTTGGAGCTGGGGAGAATGAATGAGAAAAAATAAATTCTCCCTGCACCCTCCTGATCTGACAGAGTTCAGGAGGCTGCCGGTGGTCACATCACCATCGGGGGAATGCGGAAGTAATACTCCTGCATTCTTCCCTTAGCCTCCCGGCTCGGCAATCATGTGACAGCTGAGGTCAGGTGACACCCGGCGGTCACACGATCGCTGGGCGGAATCTCTGTGCATTACATAGCGCTAATTGAGCGCTATGTAATCTGTAAAGGAGAAGGCAGAAACGGTTAAAACCCCTTTCTGCCTTCTCCTCGGGGGTCCTCGATGAGGACCAGTGCAGGAGTGTATCTGCACCTGATGTGTCTGACGATCGGGTGCAGATGCACCCTTGCACTGCAGTGTCAGGCTTCTCCCAATATCGGAGATGTGGAAGAAAATGATGATGCCGGGACAAGCGCGACATTGCTTAGCCATAGTGGTGACATCTTTTACAGAATTGACTGCCAAGGTGTACCCTGACATCTCTGACATCATAAGCGAAGACCATAAATTGGTTATGTGAGCGTGGGATTGTAACTCCCAAAAATGTCTAAGCAGCTGCTATTATTGATTAGAGATGAGCGAGCACCAAAATGCTCGGGTGCTCGTTACTCGGGACGAAAATTTCGCGATGCTCCAGGGTTCGTTCCGAATAACGAACCCCATTGAAGTCAATGGGCGACCCGAGCATTTTTGTATATCGCCGATGCTCGCTAAGGTTTCCATTTGTGAAAATCTGGGCAATTCAAGAAAGTGATGGGAACGACACAGCAACGGATAGGGCAGGCGAGGGGCTACATGTTGGGCTGCATCTCAAGTTCCCAGGTCCCACTATTAAGCCACAATAGCGGCAAGAGTGCCCCCCCCCCCCCAACAACTTTTACTTCTGAAAAGCCCTCATTAGCAATGCATACCTTAGCTAAGCACCACACTACCTCCAACAAAGCACAATCACTGCCTGCATGACACTCCGCTGCCACTTCTCCTGGGTTACATACTGCCCAACCCCCCCCCCCCCCCGCGCGCACGACCCAGTGTCCACAGCACACACCAAAGTGTCCCTGCGCAGCCTTCCGCTGCCCTCATGACACACCACCCTCATGTCTATTTATGAGTGCGTCTGCCATGAGGAGGAACCGCAGGCACACACTGCAGAGGGTTGGCACGGCTAGGCAGCGACCCTCTTTAAAAGGGGCGGTGGCGATAGCCCACAATGCTGTACAGAAGCAATGAGAAATCCAATCCTGTGCCACCTCCATCTGGAGCTGCACACGTGGGCATAGCAATGGGGAACCTATGTGCCGCACACTATTCATTCTGTCAAGGTGTCTGCATGCCCCAGTCAGACCGTGTTTTTTTATAAATAGTCACAGGCAGGTACAACTCCGCAATGGGAATTCCGTGTGCACCCACAGCATGGGTGGCTCCCTGGAACCCACCGGCGGTACATAAATATATCCCATTGCATTACCCTGCACAGCTGAGGTAATGTCATGTTTAATGCAGGTGGGCTTCGGCCCACACTGCATGCCCCAGTCAGACTGGGGTTCTTTAGAAGTGGACACATGCAGTTACAACTCCGTGTGGACCGACAGCATGGGTGGTTGTCAGGAAGCCACCGGCGGCACATAAATACATCCCATTGCATTGCCCTGCACAGCTGAGGTAACGTCAGATAAAATACAGGTGGGCTTCGGCCCACACTGCATGCCCCAGTCAGACCGGGGTTTTTAATACATAGACACAGGCAGGTACAACTCCCTAATGTGAGGTCCGTGTGGACCGACAGCATGGGTGGCTCCCTGGAACCCACTGGCGGTACAAAAATATATCCCATTGCAGTGCCCTGGACAGCAGAGCTAACGTCTGATTAAATACAAGTGGGCTTCAGCCCAAACTGCATGCCCCAGTCAGGCTCGAGTTTTTTATAAGTATACACAGGCACGTACATCTCCCTAATGGGAAATCCATGTGGACCGACAGCATGGGTGGGTCCCAGGAAGCCACCGGCGGTACATGAATATATCCCATTGCAGTGCCCAGCACAGCTGATGTAACATCAGCTTTAATGCAGGTGGGCAAAAAATTAATTGGATTACACTGTAGGTGAGGGCCCCAAAAAATTGGTGTACCAACAGTACTAATGTACCTCAGAAAAATTGCCCATGTCCAACCAAGAGGGCAGGTGAAACCCATTAATCGCTTTGGTTAATGTGGCTCAATTTGTAACTAGGCCTGGAGGCAGTCCAGTTAAAATAAAAATTGGTTCAGGTGCAAGTTTCAACGCTTTAATGAGCATTGAAACGTATAAAAATTGTTTACAAAAATTATATGACTGAGCCTTGTGGGCCTAAGAAAAATTGCCCGTTCGGCGTGATTACGTGAGGTTTCAGGAGGAGGAGCAGGAGGAGGAGGATGAATAGAATACACAGATTGATGAAGCAAAAAGGTCCCCGTTTTTGATGGTGATAGAGAACGATGCTTCCATCCGCGGGTGCAGCCTACGTATTGTTTAGGTATCGCTGCTGTCCACTGGTGGAGAAGAGACGTCTGGGGAAATCCAGGCTTTGTTCATCTTGATGAGTGTAAGCCTGTCGGCACTGTCGGTTGACAGGCAGGTACGCTTATCTGTGATGATTCCCCCTGCCGCACTAAACACCCTCTCTGACAAGACGCTAGCCGCAGGACAAGCAAGCACCTCCAGGGCATACAGAGCGAGTTCAGGCCACGTGTCCAGCTTCGACACCCAGTAGTTGTAGGGGGCAGAGGCGTCACGGAGGACGGTCGTGCAATCGGCTACGTACTCCCTCACCATCCTTTTACAGTGCTCCCGCCAACTCCGCCTTGACTGGGAAGCGGTGACACAGTCTTGCTGGGGAGCCAGAAAGCTGTCAAAGGCCTTAAAGAGTCTTCCCCTGCCTGTGCTGTACATGCTGCCTGGCCCTCGGAACTGCGCCTTCGGCCACTAGCGCTGTCGGATGGGAATTTTACCATCAGTTTGTCCGCCAGGGTCCTGTGGTATAGCATCACTCTTGAACCCCTTTCCTCTTCGGGTATGAGAGTGGAAAGGTTCTCCTTATACCGTGGGTCGAGCAGTGTGTACACCCAGTAATCCGTAGTGGCCAGAATGTGTGTAACGCAAGGGTCACAAGAAAGGCATCCTAACATGAAGTCAGCCATGTGTGCCAGGGTACCTGTACGCAAAACATGGCTGTCCTCACTAGGAAGATCACTTTCAGGATCCTCCTCCTCCTCCTCCTCAGGCCATACACGCTAAAAGGATGACAGGCAAGCAGCATGGGTACCCTCAGCAGTCGGCCAAGCTGTCTCTTTCCCCTCCTCCTCCTCCTCCTCCTCCTCAACGCGCTGAGATATAGACAGGAGGGTGCTCTGATTATGCAGCGATATACTGTCTTCCCCCGCCTCCGTTTCCGAGCGCAAAGCGTGTGCCTTTATGCTTTGCAGGGAACTTCTCAAGAGGCATAGCAGAGGAATGGTGATGCTAAGGATTGCAGCATCGCCGCTCACCATCTGGGTAGACTCCTCAAAGTTTCCAAGGACATGGCAGATGTCTGCCAACCAGGCCCACTCTTCTGTAAAGGATTGAGGAGGCTGACTCCCACTGCGCCGCCCATGTTGGAGTTGGTATTCCACTATAGCTCTACGCTGCTTATAGAGCCTGGCCAACATGTGGAGCGTAGTGTTCCACTGTGTGGGCACGTCGCACAGCAGTCGGTGCACTGGCAGATTAAACCGATGTTGCAGGGTGCGCAGGGTGGCAGCGTCCGGTTGGGACTCGCGGAAATTTGCGCAGAGCCGGCGCACCTTTCTGAGCAGGTCTGACAAGTATGGGTAGCTTTTCAGAACCACCAAATTAAAGACGTGGACCAGGCATGGCACGTGCGTGAGGCTGCCAAGCTGCAGAACCGCCACCAGGTTACGGACGTTGTCACACACGACCATGCCCGGTTGGAGGCTCAGCGGCGCAAGCCAGCGGTCGGTCTGAGCGGTCGGTCTGGGACGTGAGCGGTCCCAGGCTCTGATTCTGTCCCAGCCTCCACTAAATTCACCCAATGTGCCGTCAGGGAGATATGGTGGCCCTGCCCGCCTGTGCTTGTCCACGTGTCCGTTGTTAAATGGACCTTGGCAGTAACCGTGTTGGTGAGGGCGCGTACAATGTTGCGGGAGACGTGGTCGTGCAGGGCTGGAACGGCACATCGGGAAAAGTAGTGGCGACTGGGAACTGAGTAGCGCGGGGTCGCCCCCACCATCATACCTTTGAAAGCCTCCGTTTCCACAACCCTATACGGCAGTATCTCCAGGCTGATAAATTTGGCTATGTGCACGTTTAACGCTTGAGCGTGCGGGTGCGTGGCGGCGTGCTTGCGCTCCAACACTTGCGCTAGCGACGGCTGGACGGTGCGCTGAGAGACATTGGTGGATGGGGCCGAGGACAGCGGAGGTGAGGGTGTGGGTGCAGGCCAGGAGACGGTAGTGCCTGTGTCCTGAGAGGGGGGTTGGATCTCAGTGGCAGGTTGGGGCACAGGGGGAGAGGCAGCGGTGCAAACCGGAGGCGGTGAACGGTCTTCGTCCCACCTTGTGGGGTGCTTGGCCATCATATGTCTGCGCATGCAGGTGGTGGTGAGGCTGGTGGTGGTGGCTCCCCGGCTGATCTTGGCGCGACAAAGGCTGCACACCACTGTTCGTCGGTCGTCTGCACTCTCAGTGAAAAACTGCCAGACCTTTGAGCACCTTGGCCTCTGCAGGGTGGCATGGCGCGAGGGGGCGCTTTGGGAAACAGTTGGTGGATTATTCGGTCTGGCCCTGCCTCTACCCCTGGCCACCGCACTGCCTCTTCCAACCTGCCCTGCTGCTGCACTTGCCTCCCCCTCTGAAGACCTGTCCTCAGTAGGCATAGCAAACCAGGTGGGGTCAGTCACCTTACCTTCCTGCTGCTCTTCCTCCGAATCATCTGTGCGATCCTCCCTCGGACTTACTCCAATTACTACTACCTGAGTGAGAGACAACTGTGTCTCATCGTCATCGTCCTCCTCACCCACTAAAAGCTCTTGAGACAGTTGCCGGAAGTCCCCAGCCTCATCCCCCGGACCCCGGGAACTTTCCAAAGGTTGGGCATCGGTCACGGCAAACTCCTCCAGTGGGAGAGGATTCGGAACCATTGCTGCCCATTCTGGGCAGGGGCACCGAGAACAGTTCCTGGGAGTCTGCCTGCTCCCCAGAATGTGTCATTGTAATGGAGTGAGGAGGCTGGGAGGAAGGAGGAGCAGCAGCCAGAGGATTCAGAGTTGCAGCAGTGGACGGCGCAGAACTCTGGGTGTTCAATAGATTGCTGGATGCACTTTCTGCCATCCACGACAGGACCTGCTCACACTGCTCATTTTCTAATAAAGGTCTACCGCGTGGACCCATTAATTGTGAGATGAATGTGGGGTCGCCAGAAACGTGCCTCTCTCCTAATCCTGCAGCAGTCGGCTGCGATACACCTGGATCAGGAGCTCGGCCTGTGCCCACACCCTGACTTGGGCCCTTGCGTCCTCGCCCGTGTCCACGTCCACGTCCTCTAGGCCTACCCCTACCCCTCAGCATGGTGTATTACCAGTAGTGCAGAAACAGAACGCTGTAATTAAATGTGCCGCTTAGCACAGCAGAACCAGGAAAGAATTTTGCGCAAGCCTGCTGTAACACTTAATGTTACGTATTAATTAGGACTACTACCCCCAGCACAGACACAGTACACTGAGGACGGTCACAGGCAGCCCAAATAGAAAGTTTTTTCCCAAATGTTTTTGGAAAAGCCCACTGCCTATATAGACAGTATACGTCATTCACCTTTTTCACTGTCCCTGCCTCAGCACTACTGGCCCTATACTATGTAAAATTACTGCAGACTGTTTCCCTCTGGACAGGATGACAGCGGTGATGTAACGGGCAACGCAGAGCCAGGAAAGAATTTTGCGCAAGCCTGCTGTAACACTTAGCTGGCTGCGTATTAATTAGGACTACTACCCCCAGCAGAGACGCAGTACACTCAGGACGGTCACAGGCAGCCCAAATAGAATGTTTTTTCCCAAATTTTTTTGGAAAAGCCCACTGCCTATATAGACAGTATACGTCTTTCACCTTTTTCACTGTCCCTGCCTCAGCACTGCTGGCCCTATACTATGTAAAATTACTGCAGACTGTTTCCCTCTGGACAGGATGACAGCGGTGAGGTAACGGGCAATGCAGAGCCAGGAAAGAATTTTGCGCAAGCCTGCTGTAAACACTTAGCTGGCTGTGTATTAATTAGGACTACTACCCCCAGCACAGACGCAGTACACTGAGGACGGTCACAGGCAGCCCAAATAGAATGTTTTTTCCCAAATTTTTTTGGAAAAGCCCACTGCCTATATAGACAGTATATGTCTTTCACCTTTTTCACTGTCCCTGCCTCAGCACTACTGGCCCTATACTATGTAAAATTACTGCAGACTGAGGACGCAATGCTCTGCACGGCCGATATACAAAAAAAAACAAAAACTGTGCAACACTGCCAAAAGCAGCCTCAACAGTACTGCACACGGTCAGATGTGGCCCTAAGAAGGACCGTTGGGGTACTTGAAGACTAAAATAACTCCTAACACTCTCCCTATAGCAGCTACAGCAAGACAGCACTTTCCCTGAACTATGTCAGAATGCATCTGTGGCGAGCCGCGGGAGGGGCCGATTTATATACTCGGGTGACACCTGATCTCGCCAGCCACTCACTGCAGGGGGGTGGTATAGGGCTTGAACGTCGCAGGGGGAAGTTGTAATGCCTTCCCTGTCTTTCTATTGGCCAGAAAAGCGTGCTAACGTCTCAGAGATGAAAGTGAAAGTAACTCGAACATCGCTTGGTGCTCGTCTCTAGTAACGAGCATCTCGAACACGCTAATACTCGAACGAGTATCAAGCTCGGACGAGTACGTTCGCTCATCTCTATTAATGATCTTTTGTTTAATTCATTTGAAAGAGAAGAATTGCAATATAATCTAAAGATTCACTACTACAAATTAATGACGCAGTTAACAATCCCGTGGAATTCCTAAACTCCCATCACCCAACCCTTCTCCTCCCACATAACGTCTTTCTTAAGATTAGCGCACCAGTTAGATTACTAAGAAACCTAAACCTTCTGAAATTATATAACGGCACCAGACAGCAAATAAAAGTTCTCCACCAAAATGTTATCGAGGCCCCAGTAATCACTGAATGTGTTTACAGGGTACACTGTATTCTTACTAGGAATACCGTTACTACCCACTGAGTACCTATTTGAGTTCAAAAGACTGCAGCTCCCCCTCAAGGTCTGCTTTGCAGCGACGATCAGTAAATCGCAGGGGGAATTGTTGAAGGCAGCCACAATAGACTTGTGGTAGGACTGTCTTTCACATGGTCAGTGCTATGTAGCCTGTTCCAGAATGAGTTCAGCTAACAGTAGGTGATCCTTGCACCTGAAGGTAATACTGCGAATGTAGTTTACAAAGAGGTCCTTCAGTAATAAAGATTACTGTAGGAGCTCTCACAATGAAGATATTATGAAAATGGTGTATATAATTAAGAAACACCAAAGATATATGAAACAACGTCATCATTTTCCTCCACAGCTCCTATCTCGGGACAGGCCCAAACGTCAGACACATCAGGTGCAGATGCACTCCTGCACTGATCCTCATCAAGGACCCCCCAAGGAGAAGGCAGAAAGAGTTTTTAACCCTTTCTGCCTTCTCTTTTACACATTATATAGCGCTCAATTAGCGCTATGTAATGCAGAGAGAATGCTGAAGTAACACTTCCTAATTCCGCCTGGTGATCATGTGACCGCCACATGCCACCTGACCTCAGCTGTCACTCACAGCCAAGGTCTGGAGGCTGAAGAGAGAATGCGGAAGTATTACTTCCGTATTCCCCCGACGGTGATGTCTGTCAGAGATCCGGAGAGTGAAGGGAGAATTTATTATTTCTCATCCATTCTCCCCAGCTCCAAATAAATTGGAGCTGGGGAGAATGGATGAGAAAAAAATAAATGGATTGGAAAGGGTTAATTAATAAAGGATTAGCAGCATAATAATTCTGAAGATAGTTATGATTTGTACCATCTAGAAAGCGTAATATGAATTTCATGCAGATGAAGTCACTGGTAAAAGCTAGTATAATTATATATGTTCAGCTCTTATAAGTTATGCCTCTACCTATATGTAGTGATATGGAGTATACTGGTGTAACCTGGGTATCAAGTATATAATTATATATCTACAGCTGATATAAGTGATGCATCTTCTGTATATAGTGATGTGGACCATGCTGGTATATACTGGATATTTCCTGTATGTATGTATGTATATATATATATATATATATATATATATATATGCAGTTTGTTTTAACTGTGATTCTAAAATGTGACAAAAAACTTGAACACAGCTTCAGAGGCTATAAACAAATTTTCATGCAGTCCAGGAAATGAGTCATGTTTGGAAAGTTTATGGCAAGGGGCTAGATTATGTATGCAAATTTATTTACAGTTGTATGCAGAGTGGTTTAGGTAGGGGTACAGGTATAGGTGGGACGGGCTTGAGCTGAACTTTTGCACCCAGGACCCTGAGCCATTAGATATGCCTCTGCTGAGACTCCCACTGATTGCTAGAACAGATCAGCTAAAGGGCTCATCAGAGTGCTGTCCCTGCTATCTAGCTGAAGATAGGCTCAATACAAGGACTATGGGCTCACCTTCAGCTAACAAGAAGTGACAGTGCTTGAATAAGTGTTGCAGCTGCTTCATTTATAGCAATCAATAGAGATCTCATCATCTTCAGTCCCAGCAATAAAAACTTTTCACATGTCAAAAATGTTTATATGAAAAAAAGGTTTAGTGTGGGGTCGCCAGTAGAGCTATGTGTGATTGTTCTCAGTGAGAGAAACCAAGTAATCTTGTAGATATGATGCCTTTTAATGGCTAACAAAAATACATATCTTGCACCCTTCGTCAGACTAATAAGTGAAACTAGTTTGGATAGCACATAATTATAACATACAGATGCAGATGGGCGGAGAACACATTCATCTTGGTCTAAAATGTTCACACCCAGAAATTTAAGACTGTTTTGCACGCAAAACGTAAAACAACAGACAAACTGAGTTGAGAAGTAAATCGTAAATCAGACCACTGAGCTCAGGACAGTTTTATGATGTGTCTTATCTCTCCTTCAACCTGCACACTGAAGGAGATGCAGCACCACCTATTGGATGGCAACATTATTACAAGTCAAGTTCTGAATTTTTATGAAGTTTAAAAAAAATAAATAAAATTATGATTAGAAAGACGACATCCCTCCTTGACTTCCTTCAGACCTTTCATATTTTCCACTTATGCAAGAATCCCAGGTTGAGCTTCATTCCATTCTTAAGGGTATCAAACATGGCCCTAAATTTGTACTCCCAAATTCTTCTGTGATGCTGCGACTTGAAATTGCCCTTCAGTATAATAACTCTCATCTGCTCTATCCTGTGTCCCTGACCACAAAAATGTTTTGCACAGGTAGTTCAGTCTTTCCCTCTTTATTTGAGTGGCAATGAGATCTCATTCTGGCTCTCAGGACATTTACTGTACATGATCAGGTACACAACATTGAACGTGGAACATATCAATGTCCCGGGAATCTTATAGTCCTGCTGTGTGTTGGGGATCCGTATCCTGTTCGCAGTCAGTATATGTGAGCAGGTCTTGCAGCTCCTTACCTTACAGGGATGAGTTCCTTTTTGTGTGTCAGAGGGCAATGCACTCCTGATTATACAGTTCCTCAAATTAGAAGGTTGCCTGTAACACAGAAGGGGAGGGTCCAGGAATATGGTTGTCAGTCGGTCATCCTTATGTAGGGTATGATGGAGTTTCTTTGCAGTCTTCTTTAGTACCTCTAGCTGTGAATTGTAGGTCACTACTAGAGGTACACGTAAATTTTTTTTCTTTCACCTTGTATTGGAGTAGTTGATTTCTGGGGAGCTACCAGGATACCAAGTGTGCAAAACAGTCTCAAATTTGTGTGTGTAAACATTTATTTAGATCAAGAGGAGTATGTCCCCCCTCCCCTCTGCATCTGTATGTTATAATTATGTGCCATCCAAACTAGTTTCATTCATCAGCCTGACGAAGGGGGCGAGATATCCTCGAAAGCTTGCTGTAACATCATGTATTCTTCTTAGCCATTAAAAGGTATTATATCTACAAGATTACTTGGTTTCTCTCACTGAGAACAATCACACAAAAATGTTTATAAAACATATTTCTTTATGTAAATATAAATGTGAAACCTTAGAAATAAATTGTTAAAACTTTTCTTTCCTTTCATTTACATTTAGAAAGATGGAGATTTCTGTTATTCTAGTGACCACTGCCATAACAGGTGTTGCTTCAATGCGAACACTATCGGGAACGTTCCTGTATGTATAACAAAATCAGAAGGTGATAAATGTTTCGGTGCGGTGAGTACCTGTTACCAGCGGTTGTACTGGTTTCTCCTCTGTACATACAGCTTATAGCCTCCTTCACACAAGCTTAAAAGTATCAGATTACGCATTTTTTCCCCAATATGTATTTGGTAGTTTAATCCACTGAGGCAAATAACAAAATGATGCTCCACCTTTGAAAAACGGACTACTGATGACAAAGAAAAAAAATGTAAACAGAGACTTAAAGGGGTTGTCCCGCGCCTAAAGAGAATTTTTTTTTTTGCCCAGTCCCCCAGTACCTGTAAAAGAATACTGCTGCCAGGTGTTATTAAAAAAAAACAAAAAAAAAAAAATTCCCTTACCTGAATCCCCGTTCAGCAACTTTAAAAAATCTTCTTTCCAAGATGGCTGCTGCTGGTCTTCTCCCACGATGCACCATGGGTCTTCTCCCATGGTGCACTGTGGATGTTCTTCTGCTGTCTGAGCTCCATTGCCGATTCCAGCCACCTCATTGGCTGATCGGCACCATGTAACGGGGGTGGAGCTAAGCAATGATGCTGAGAAGGGGGAGGAGCCAGGACGCAGCTCGTGAGCAAGGACCTTCCGGAAGGGGATTCCTTTCTGCGCAAGCGCGACTGTCCTGGCGACCAGAGAAGCAGTTTGCTCGTCGCCATGGAGACGGGGATGCCAGCACCAGGAGGGGGGAAGTGTATAACGTCTGTATGGCCAATATTTAATGCACAATGTATATTACAAAGTGCATTAATATGGCCATACAGAAGTGCATAACTGCACTTGCTTCTGCGGGACAACCCTTTTAATGGAAAAGAGTCCCTTGTGCTTCTTCTGCATCTCTTGTAGATATTCACTTTACCTCAACTAGCTTCTTTTTGAAAGTTTTGTATGTAAAGAAAGGCACAGGGTGGCGCTATGCCCCAGAACAATGCCCAGGGAATGCTTGCTGGCCTATGTTCTGACTGTGGCTAATGCTCTGGCTTGGCATCTAATTTTAAAGCCATTTATTAGCCACATGTTGTAAAGGGAAGACATTTTTTGCACATCAATAGAACATCCCAGCCTTATAAGGGGAGCAATATAGAGGACTCCCCTGGTAGCTAACTCTATGGTAACTGTTCTTATTGTCTGTTCATGACCAAGTCCGCCTTTTTAAGGAACCCTCTGGACAGCAAAATAAATATTATCAGGCAGCATATCAACTGTAGAAATAAAAGCTTTTTCTATGTGGCAATGTGCAACTCTGCCATGTCATATGTGGGGAAAATGATACAAGAATTGTGGAGGAGATTTTGTAATACCTCTCTATGGAGGCAAGTGAATACTGTACATGGGGTGATTGAATGTATTGAAGTTCTAGACTATTATCCAGATTAGGCTGGGTCTACATGGCAGTGACATAAATGCAAAATTACTAAAGCAAGAGATGGATCGATTTTGCGCGATCGCGATTTTAACATTACAAGTCCCATAGACCCCTGCAGAGAAAAAAATGCTGCGAATTTCGCAGGGAAAAAAAACGCCAGTGGGTGGGCGCCCTTAGACTGAAACTTCTAAAATTAAATGGGCCTCAATAAATGTTTTTCCTTTTTGGCATTCCTTTAAGGCCTCGTTCACACGAGCGTGTACTTGTGCGCACAAAAACACGTGTCTATTACAATCATTGTTTTCCAATGGTGTGTTCACATGTCCGTGTTTTACAGGCGTGCAAATTCGCACACCTGCAAAAGATAGGACATCCACGCCATGCTGCACGTAAATATTCTCCGCGGGGACACCCCTCATCACTGAACACTGACAGCACTGTCACAGTGTTCAGTGTTAATGGCACTCCCCGCAGGGAGTAAAGAAACCCCTTCCACAGCTGTCACAACTATGACAGCTGTGGCAAAGGAACGAGATGTTCTCCCATTGCTTTCAATGGGGCCGCCGCTGCTGTCGGCGGCCACATTAAAAGCAATAGGATGCAGGCAACCCCTGAAGTGATTGTCTGGGAAGGGCTTGAATTATAAGCCCTTCCCTAAAAAATCATCCCTAGATTGTGTAAAAAAAAAATAAATAAATAAATAAATAAATAAATAAAAAAATAAAAAAATATATACATACACACTCACCTTTCCGCCACTGTCGGAGCTAGGCGCATCTTGCTGCTTGGCTCGCTGGCACTGTACTGAAGCTGTTTCAGCAGGGGGGATTTAAAATCCCTACTTCCTGAAAGGGCTGTGTCTGATTGACTGAGCGCTCGGCCAATTACAGGCAGCGCTCAGCCACTCATTGAATAACAGCTAAATGCTGCCTGTGATTGGTCACAGCGCTCAGCCAATCCCAGGCAGCGCTCAGCTATTCATTAAATTCAATGAATGGCTGAGCGCTGCCTGTGACTGGCTGAGTCCTCAGCCAATCAGACACAGCCCTTTCAGGAGGTGGGGATTTTAAATCCCTGCTGCTGAAAGAGCTTCAATACAGTGCCACACGCCCTGAGCCACGACAGTGGTGGAGAGGTGAGTATATATTTTTTTAACTTTTTACACAAGCTAGGGATGATTTACAGGGAAGGGCTAATACTTAAAGCCCTTCCCCAAAAATCACTGCAGGGGTTGCCGGCATCCCATTGCTTTCAATGGGGTCGCCGGCATCAGTGGTTGCCCCATTGAAAGCAATGGGCACACAGCTTCGTTTACGCGCTATATTTTCACATTCATGCAGTGCTGTTTTGTACGCACATACGCGCTTGCAAAACAATGCTCGTGTGAACAAGGCCTAAGTTAGTGGGCTTCAGAAATGCAATTTTCATACTAACTCTTTCTTATAAATTCTGTTTGTTCTCAGGTAAGTGCTCATTGGCATCTGTCATACTATATCAGTACGCTTCAATAAGTATGAGAAATTAACTGTACGCATTATAAGACTCATGGCTTTTTTTAGGGTGTAGGCCCTGTCTTACTGTCACCTTTTTTCTTATCACATCTTAGATTACTTATATTATACTAGTAATTATTAGGAAAATACAGTACCAGTGTTTCTGCTGGTGCAATGCACCACACAGCTCTGCTACATGCATGTCACACACAGCTCTGTTACTTTGCTTTCACATATTAGCTGCACGTGATTTACGAACTTCAGTAGGTGGCCGAGGTGAAATTGTGGCTTGTCGCTGTATCATGTAAGCTGCATTAGCTTCACGGTGGTGTTGACCCCTCTGTGGTGAATGTTTGCACAACAGCGATGGTTTGTTTCAACATCGCACAACGGTTGATGATTAGATGAAGGTTGGACTGGTGTTGGCAGCATTAGCACTTGAGATAACATGATATCCCATTCAGGAGATGTGAAGATAGTGGGGAAGGATGATGCTTCAATGTTGTTGGTCAATATGCACTGCCAGCTATGTATGTGGACATTTGTGAGATGTAATTTATTATAATCTCCACACAGGTGTCAAGATGTCTGCTATATTCATAGCAACTGAGGCCGCAGGTGCAGCGTCCCATAGGGAGACCCCAGAAACCTAACATACGTGGGGAGCTGGGAGGGTAAAGTGATGGTTTGTCACGGCTGCACTTACCAAACTCCTTTCCCAGAGAAACACATGCAGCCAAGGCCAGAGTATCACTGCAGGCCACAGGCACACCCCTAGGATAGGGAAGGCCCTCTAACAGGATGACAGGGGTTGTAGTGGTCACGGGTGACGCCACTGTTCCTACACACCAGAATGAACTTCAACAGATAATAATTACATACAGAGACCGTCTTTGAGTACCACGGGTCCCTAGGAACGGTTAGGGCCCGGCATAAACTTTTACCTGAAAACTTGAACAGATTATACAAGGCGGTTCAATCAGAGATTTTACAGTGCAGGCAAATGACTTTCAAACGTAGTAAAGACTATTTTCTTGCAGTACCGCCCGCCTTGGAGACACGTGGGTGTGACAGTAAAGGGTGTACCTCTACGCTGTAATCCTGGCTCTGGACAGCAGCATAGGAAAAATTAGACAGTCAAAGCCTTGATTAGTACCTCTGCACTGGCTTTGTCAAAAGTAGTATTTACTTACAATTGCTTTCTCACTACTGGGGCTCACTCCACTCCCATCCAGAATTCAGACATTACAGAATATCTCTCCTCCGTTTCCATCTTTATCACAAGGAAGCTGAAGGTGCCTCCATGTGGCTCTGTGCTTTAGGCTCTATCAGCAGACAAGATGGAGCTCCTTTCCTGCTTTCATTCACTCCTATTTATACCCTCTGTCATACCACGTGACATGGCAGACTGGATACATTTACATACAGTCTATGATTTTATTAACATTAACCTCTCAAGCGCTGCAGCTGTGCTGGAAATGACAAGACAGTTTTGCACAGTGCATCAACATAAGATAAACATGTATGACATTTATGAAGGGGACCAGGTTTGTGGGAGATGTAGTCTGTCCATAATTCTTCATTCACTGCAGAAGCAGGATAAAGGACCTGCGATAGCGTCACCGACATGTGATCAGGGTACGAAGTTAAGAGCCGGTAACTAACATCACAGGTGCTGTCAGGCTTTGCATGTAACTCCCATGTCACACACACAGTAATTGGATGGACAAGTGATTGTTAGTAGTTTGATAAGATCTATTCCTATTGTAATACACTAATGGTGAGAATTACCTTGATGTCCCTCCCTCTCTTTATTTCCCTCTCGTGGACACAATGCCACATTTGACTAATTGTATTGGGGCTCTGCCCTTTGTCTTTTATCTGATACTCTGATGATCATGGGGTATGAAGTGTTGTGACTTGTGAGGGATAGCAGTAATCCTCAGAGTTTCATCCCACAGTGACAGGAATATATTTACAAACGAGTATTACCCTTTTACACAAGCCAATTTTCATTTGAACGAGCACCGAGTAAGTGAAATCATTGTATAGACAGGCAGATCGTCATTGAGAATTGACTTCTCGTTCACTGCTTCACTTCTCATTCAGTGAAACACTGAGCTGTGAGTGTTTAAACACAACGAGAAGTGAATGAGCCGCCGCCGATTTTTATGCAGGCTGAAAGTGAATGACTGATGAGAAGTGTACAATTCTCGTTAGTCATTCAGTCGCTAGCTTGCATTTAGATAACATTAATGACTCCTTTTTCTTCATTTGAGTAAATTTTGAGCAAAAATTGTTATGTATAAATAGGCAATTACACTATTTGATCTGGACTTTTATCCTAATTTCTTCTCTACCTAATGGCAGGATTGTGCCTATCATTTATGTCTTTGGGTGCAATGAGAGGAGATGGGTGGGGGCGGGGCTAAGTTATGTGGAATTAGCTCTGCCCCATCCCGCCTTTCCTCATTGAAAATAGTGCAGGGGGGTGGAGATGAGGCAGAGAGGGGGCGGGAGCTCAGAGCACTGCTCCTGGCTCTTCCAGCCTCCTCCCCCTGCAGAGAGAGACGCCGTATATCAGCTGGGCGTGAAATATACGGTCTTCTGAATGCACCCAAACACAGTAGAGCATACACAGGCACACGTTTTTACTTCTTCCTTAGTTATCTAATTTCCAATATCTAAGTGTCTGATATTATGAACTGCATCTTCTATGTGGCAGAGAATATATCTAAGCCTCTCCTTATTGCTAGCACGCTCCACCCTTTGGGATTGAAGTCTGTGCTGTACAATGTTCTGATGAGTTTCATGGCTGAGCATGCGCCGGCATCATAGATTTATTGGTCTATTACTGGCATAGGTAATCAGCTGATTGCACCTTCTACACGTCAGTTTAACACGTCCTCCAATAACAATGTGATTTAGACGTGGAATACAAGGATTGGAAGTTTAAAATGTTTGGTTACTCCCTTCTGACTAAAAAAGGTTGTCTATTCACGGGTCTCTTGATTGTAGCCCAGGTATGTTTTCCCTGAGGATGCTGCGTTAGACCTCTTTCCCACGAGCATATATTGGCCATCCGTTTCCAAGGCTGGCCGATATAAGCTGTGATCTTGCGCAGTGCACTGGATGAACTAATGAGAGCCCTTGCTTCCAGGAGGTGGAATTTTTGAATCCCGCAACAGGAAGTTATCTTCTGTGGGCAAACAAGGACTGCAGGACACCCAGCGGAGCTCTGGAGATCAGTGGGAGGACCAGGACTGAGCCTTTTAGGTAAGTATTCTTTTTTTTCAGGGAATTCAGCTAGGGGTTATTTTTGGGGTAGAGCTTAACCTTCTTGTGATAAAATTGTGCTAGTTTATTGCTCGGTTTTATCGCTGGCAGCAACGAAGTGATGCATGATTTTTCACAAGAAAAATGCATTCGTGAAGCTACAAAATTGTGGGAACACAACCGCGATATTGCCGCGATTTTGTAGTGTTGATATCGCTGCCCCCCTTGTGAAAAAGGCCTATTGTCTGTGTTATATAGCAGCCAGATGATCCGGAAATTGTATCTGTTTGTGTATACTCTGACGAATGACAACAGTGTGAAGATTGTGTTGCAAGTTCTGTTGGTTTGCCACAAAAAAGGACGGATTTGTTAAGTTTGTAGCAAACTTCGGGCCTGGATGTAGTTTACTGGTGTGCGACCATCTATCTGGTGGAGGGAAGATAACGATCTGATGTGATAACAATCCCCAAGTTGTCACACACTATATGGAGACGAAATAATCCCCCATGTAGAATAGCAAAAAAATATTTGAATTATATGAACAGAACAATAGCCGTAGTCTGTGTGTGTGTGTTTTTTTTTCATTAGAACCATCCACCAATGCAGCACCAGCATCTCTCATCAGAGTCCTGTAACTGATTTCTTATATTTTAAAGCATACAAATCTGAATATAAACTTCTTTCCCTTCCCCGACCCCGTCCACCTGCAGCCACAGATAGAGAGGAGGAACAGCTGGAGGGAAGCATTACTCCACAACCAACATACATTTATCCTCCAATCACCTCCATTTACAAATATACACTGAATGGCCACCCCATTAAAGAATCCCATCTAGTAACACATTGGACCTTTTTGGCCTTGAGAACTGCAATAATTTGTCACAGCGTTGATTCCTCTTGGTGATCAAACAGTTCTGTAGGATATTGGTGTAGTGGATCAAAGTTAGTGGGGCCCCTGCGTAATGTTATATGTTTGCCTCGTGCTAATTGTATTGTCAGTGTCTTACAGGTAGTATGCATTTGTGATGTGTATTGCACCTCTATGGCACTGAAAGGGTTAACTCCTGGGTTATGTCTGCGAAATGTATCTTGTTGTGTGTCACGTGACTATGTTTTATATATGTGTTTGCAAAGAGAGTCCGGAGTTGGAGTCTAAGTCTGCAAGTTAGCAAGAGAGTCTGTCCGTGAGGAGTGCAAGTTAGTCAGTCAGTTAGTGAGTAAGAGAAACTGTGCCTCGTCTCGTGTAGGAGGGGATGGAGGAGGCCGAGTGATGCTGTACTGCTCACCCTGGGCCTAGCTCTCCCACAGATTCTCCATATCGCTGCTAACGATACGTAGAGAGAGAAAGAGAACGAAAGCACCTGAAGTGTGAAAGTTGACCGGTAGAGAGTAGGAGAGAAAGAAAGTCGCCAGGCGTGGGATCACACAGATAACTGAGACTGTGGATTGCCCAGATTACCCCGAGAGAGCTTCCCTGTCACACCGCCATCAAGAAGTGTAATGTGTGCTGAACCACTGTTATCTTGTTCAAGTTAAGTAATCGAGCTCTACCGACCGTTCCCGATTTTGTTCAGAAAGTTATCCCTGTGTGTGGACAATTTATTACACCTACAGGATTCACAGCTGAGGATGGAACGGTGGCATCAGGAGTGACAACGAACTTCAAGGTAACTGTTAGATAGTTACCCTTTCCCTGTGACCTCTCCAGCTGTAACTTGGACGGTTTCCGAGCTAACCCCTGGAGAGGAAATGGTAGAGCCACCGTGACAGAAATCCTTATCTTCCCTGCCATCTCCTCAGCTGTGGGCCCACTTCTCGGACGGACGCTGCACTGGGCCATTTAGGCAGGAGACCTCAAAGCTTCCATAAATTAGATAGAGGTACTGACATGCTCTTGCTTATCTCATGCCAGGCTTTCAATGCAGTTCTGTAAAAAAGAGCTTATAATAGATTTAGACCTGCTAGTAGCCTTCATGAAAAAGCGTGTATGTGGACACTAATGGATTAAAGCATTTTTGAATGCTAATTAAAATACATCCGGATGGCGTTTTCATAAAGCTCTCACCGCTTACGGTTTTTCAACACAACTGCTATAAAAGAAGGGCCAAAAGAACACTTGAAATACCGACAAATATTCTGTGTGAATGAGGGCTAAGACTGCGTTCAGACAAATGCGTAAAAATCTAGGGCTCATCTCGCAGATGATGGCACACAGATGCAGGTCCATGTGCTGTGTGAGCGGCGGGTAGTGGACATTACATATCTTGCTCACCCATGACACGGACCAGAACAGGACTCGGTCCATGTGAAATAGCGCTCATGTGAATAGCTTAATTGGCAAATATGTGTCCCGAGTGCCGTGAAGTACAGATGGGGAAATATGACCATCTGAATTGCCCCTAATATTTACGCAGCAGCACCCGTGTAAATGAAATGGAATACACAAATAAAGATCGGGCCAAATATGCATTCATGCCGAATGATAAAATGTATTCAGTGGTGTGAAGGAGGCCTTATACAGAGAATTAAAATTCACTGAATATTTATTTCCTCTCTTTTACATTTAGGACAATGGAGATTACTGTGCTCTAAATACAGAATGTAACAGCGGGTGTTGCCAACTCTATTCCAACCCTCGCGTTTACAAGAGTGGTATATGTAAACCGAAAGTAGCGGAAAATGAGGAATGTAACCTTGTTGTGAGTATCTATAAGCAACTGCTGTACTGGCTTCTCCCTAAGGGCGGCCCACACGGGCATACGGTATGTATGTGCACACTATGCGGAAAACAGAATTCACAGATTTAGGGTGCATTCAGACGACCGTATATCGGCTGGGTTTTCACGCCAAGCCGATATATGATGTCCTTGTCTGCAGGGGGGGAAGGATGGCAGAGCCAGGAGCAGGAACTGAGCTCCCGCCCCCTTTCTGCCTCCTCTCCACCCCCTCCCCGCCCCTCTTCACTATTTGTAATGAAAGGAGGCGGGGCGGGGCTAAGTTCCGAGAATAGTGCAGGTGGGTGGAGAGGAGGCAGAGAGAGGGCGGGAGCTTAGAGCACTGCTCCCGACTCTTCCAGCCTCCTCCCCCTGCAGAGAGGGACACAGCATATCGGCTGGGCGTGAAAACCCAGCTGATATATGGTCGTCTGAATGCACCCTTAAATGGATTCATTTTAATTCTTTTTTTTTTTTTTTTTTGCGCACTCATTTATCGTGCACACAAAAAATATAGGCCATGCTCATTTGTACACAAGAGGTCCTCATAGAAGTCCATTAAAGGTACGCAACGCGTACATGGATGCATAGTTCTGTAAAAAAAAGAACACCACTGGAACTCCATAGACTAAATAGCCATTTAAGTCCGGGTGTGTTTGTCTGATGTTTGCAGATGAACATGCCCTGCCTGTGTAAAAGGTACCATAAAATGCGCTGATATGTGTGCAAAAAAGACTTGTTTGTAGCGTGAATATATTGCACTGAGTCTTATGTAAAAACGTATATGACGCGGGCAACATGTCACATCCAAATCACATTCGTGGCATTGTTTGCAATCATATTCACCACAACAGGCGGTAGAGTATGAATATGGAATAAAATTTGGTAGTTGTTAGTAGACTTGAGCATCTAGGGCTACGTCTACTCAGTATGTATATGTGTATATGTATATGTGCGTGTTATATATTAATATACACACACACATATATATATATTAGTATACACACATATATACAATATATATATTGTAGTAGTGCAGTACACAGGAGGGCCTATAGAGGGCCAGAGACAGGACCTCTATTGCAAGGGTTAACCAAGGGGTGGAGCAGGAACAAGATAAAAAGCCAGTTCCTACCAAGGAAAGACAGAGACTGTCTGGCTGAGGGCCAGGTAGACAGTTCAGTGGAGCTGCAGGGCTGTTAGCTAGAGATGAGCGAACACGTTCGGCTCCGCCCCTTTTCCGCCCGAACACCGAACTTTGCGAACACTTCAGTGTTCGGGCGAAAAAGTTCGGGGGCCGCCGTGGCAGCGCGGGGGGGTGCGGCGGGGAGTGGGGGGGAGAGGGAGAGAGAGAGGGCTCCCCCCTGTTCCCCGCTACTGCCGCCCGCGCCGCCGCGCATCTCCCCGCCCCCCGGCGGCACCCGGACACTTACGCGCGAACACTGCAGTGTTCGGCAAAGCCGGTGTCCGGGTGCGGATGTGTCCGTAACGGACATGTTCGCTCATCTCTACTGTTAGCCAGACTGTGTGGCTGAATAGGCAAGAGGTGGACAGGGAGACACCCCTCACCTCAAAACCTAGCAGAGGTGGGCTTATATGGACTGTTATTTATGAAGATGGACCCTGGCAGCCTGTGTGACAGGCTGGACAAGGAGAAGCCCTGCTGTGCGCTGCATCGGTTTACGTGCTCTGGAACTCTTGACTATTGCCTGTTTACCGGTGAATATGAGGAGGCAGAGAGGGGGCGGGAGCTCGGAGCACTGCTCCCGGCTCTTCCAGTCTCCCCCCCTCCCCCTGCAGAGAGAGACGCCGTATATCGGCCGGCGTGAATACCCGGATGATACGTGGTCGTCTGAATGCACCCTTATACATATGCGGATGCAACCATTAGTGGTCACAGCTGCTCACATGTCAGCTTTACTAAATACTTGCATTACCCACCATATACAAATCCTGCAGCATCTTATCTTGGAACTCTACTAGAGTTAAGCGAGCGCACTTGTCCGAGCTTGATGTTCGTTCGAGCATTATTGTGTTCGAGATGCTCGTTACTCGAGACGAGCACCACGCGGCACTAGACTCAATTACATTTCCTTCCCTGAGAAATGTGTGCCCTTTTCTGGCCAATAGAAACACAGGGAAGGCATTACAACTTCCTCCTGTGACGTTCCAGCCCTATCCCACCCCCCTGCAGTGAGTGGCTGGCGAGATCAAGTGACCCCCGAGTATTTAAATCAGTCCCGCCCGCGGCTCGCCACAGACACACGCTAAGAGAGATCAGGGAAAGTGCTGCTGCTGCTATAGGGATAGTGTTAGCGTCTTCAAGAACCACAACGGTCCTTCTTAGGGCCACAGCTCACCTACTGCACTACTGCTGTGGGTGCGGGGAGCAGTTTTGCACTTTTTTTTTTAATGTATATCGGGCGTGCAGCCCCATTACAGCTATAGCGTTCTCAGGCTGCAGTCTGTACTACGTAGTATAGGGGAAGTATTGGTGAGGCAGGGACAGTGGTAGTGTGGAATCCTGTCTACAAGAACCCCAACAGTCCTTCTTAGGGCCACAGCTCACCTAATGCACTACTGCTGTCGGTGCTGGGAGCAGTTTTGCACTTTTTTTTAAGGTATATCGGGTGTGCAGGCTATAGCGTTCTCAGGCTGCAGTCTGTACTTGAGTATAGGGGCAGTATTGGTCAGGCAGGGACAGTGGTAATGTAAAATCCTGTCTACAAGAACCCCGACAGTCCTTCTTAGGGCAAACTGTGACCATGTGCATTTAACTCCGTGGTTGCTGGGAGTTGTAGTACCTCAGTATTGCACAGCAGAGCCTGAGTGCAGCCTTCATTTAAATATTTTTCTGTCCGCACTTAGCATTACGTCAGCGCTGTCTGCCTCTAAGTGTACGCCAAGAAACCACAAATTTTTTACACCGCTCTGTGGTATACGCCAGCTGTCTCACAAGTGTACGGTGTGTCAGACGCCCATAGATTGAAAGTGCAATACACACTGCATAGCCTCAGCCTGCATTGCATAGAAAAAAAAGGAAATTTAAAAAAGAAATCCTTTTTACGGCTACCGGTGACCCAGTGCATTTCCCTGCGTGGCCTGTGGAACTTCACGTCCATCCAAACTGCATAGTGCACAGCAAGGCCTGCGTGCAGCCTTCCTTATAATTTATCTCTTGCTTCATTTTGCGTTATATTACCGCTGTCAGCCACCAACTGCGCGGCAATAATTCACAAACATTTTTACACCGCTCTGTCTCTGCTTGATTCTTAATCCACTATGTTGAGGGGTAGGGGTAGAGGACACGGTCGCGGTCGAGGACGCGGAGTTCCACGTGAGGGTGTGGGCACAGGCCGAGTTCCTGGTCCAGGTGAATCGCAGCCGGCTGCTGCGGGAGTAGGAGCGAGCACAGTTTCTGGGGTCCCCAGCTTCATATCACAATTTTTCAGTCCACGTGGTAGACCTTTATTAAAAACCGAGCAGTGTGAGCAGGTCCTGTCGTGGATGGCAGAAAGTGCATCCAGCAATCAATCGACCACCCAGTCTTCTACGCCGTCCACTGCTGCAACTCTGAATCCTCTGGCTGCTGCCCCTCCTTCCTCCCAGCCTCCTCACTCCATGAAAATGACACATTCTGAGGAGCAGGCAGACTCCCAGGAACTGTTCTCGGGCCCCTGCCCAGATTGGGCAACAATGGTTCTTCTCCCACCTGAGGAGTTTGTTGTGACCGATGCCCAACCTTTGGAAAGTTCCTGGGGTCCAGGGGATGAGGCTTGGGACTTCCGGCAACTGTCTCAAGAGCTTTCAGTGGATGAGGAGGACGATGACTATGAGACACAGTTGTCTATCAGTGAGGCAGTAGTAAGGGCAGTAAGTCCAAAGGAGGAGCGCACAGAGGATTCGGAGGAAGAGCCGCTGGACGATGAAGTGACTGACCCCACCAGGTGTGATAAGCATACTGAGGACAGGTCTTCAGAGGGGAAGGCAATTGCAGCCGCAGGACAGGTTGGAAGAGGCAGTGGGGTGGCCAGGGGTAGAGGCAGGGCCAGAGCGAATAATCCACCAACTGTTTCCCAAAGCACCCCCTCGCGCCAAGCCACTGTGCAGAGGCCAAGGTGCTCAAAGGTGTGGCAGTTTTTCATTGAGACCGCGGATGACCGACGAATAGTGGTGTGCAACCTTTGTCGCGCCAAGATCAGCCAGGGAGCCACCACCACCAGTCTCACCATCACCAGCATGCGCAGGCATATGATGGCCAAGCACCCCACAAGGTGGGACGAAGGCCGTTCACCGCCTCCGGCTTGTGCCACTGCCTCTCCCCCTGAGCCCCAACCTGCCACTGAGATCCAACCCACCGCTCACGACACAGGCGCGAACCTGTCCCGGCCTGGACCCACAGCCTCACCTCCGCTGTCCTCGGCCCCATCCAACAATGTCTCGCAGCGCAGCGTCCAGCTGTCGCTAAGAGAATCGTTGGAGCGAAAGCGCAAATACGTCACCACGCACCTGCACGCTCAAGCTTTAAATGTCCACATAGCCAAATTGATCAGCCTGGAGGTGCTCCCATACAGGCTTGTGGAAACTGAGGCTTTCCAAAACATGATGCGGGTGGCGGCCCCGCGCTACTCAGTCCCCAGTCGCCACTATTTTTCACGGTGTGCCGTCCCAGCCCTGCACGACCACGTCTCACGCAACATTGTACGCGCACTCACCAACGCGGTTACTGCCAAGGTCCACTTAACAACGGACACGTGGACAAGCAAAGGCGGGCAGGGCCACTATATCTCCCTGACGGCACATTGGGTGAATTTAGTGGAGGCTGGAACCAAGTCAGAGCCTGGGACTGCTCACGTCCTACCCACCCCCAGAATTGCGGGCCCCAGGTCGGTGCTAGTATCTGCAGCGGTGTATGCCACCTCCACTAAACCTTCCTCCTACGCAACCCCTGCCTCACAATCCAGATGTGTCAGTAGCAGCACATCGCCAGCAGTCGGTGTGGCGCGGCAGCACAGCGGTGGGCAAGCGTCAGCAGGCCGTGCTGAAACTACTCAGCTTAGGAGAAAAGAGGCACACAGCCCATGAACTGTTGCATGGTCTGACAGAGCAGACCGACCGCTGGCTTTCACCGCTGAGCCTCCAACCGGGCATGGTCTTGTGTAACAACGGCCGTAACCTGGTGGCGGCTCTGGAGCTCGGCAGCCTCACGCACGTGCCATGTCTGGCCTATGTCTTTAATTTGGTGGTTCAGTGGTTTCTGAAAGGCTACCCACACTTGTCAAACCTCCTCAGGAAGGTGCGCCGGGTCAGCCCACATTTCCGCAAGTCCAACACGGACGCTGCCACCCTGCGGACCCTGCAACATCGGTTTAATCTGCCAGTGCACCGACTGCTTTGCGACGTGCCCACACGGTAGAACTCTACGCTCCACATGTTGGCCAGGCTGTATGAGCAGCGTAGAGCTATAGTGGAATACCAACTCCAACATGAGCGGCATAGTGGGAGTCAGCCTCCTCAATTCTTTACAGATGAGTGGGCCTGGATGGCAGATATCTGCCAGGTCCTTGGACACTTTGAGGAGTCTACCCAGATGGTGAGCGGTGATGCTGCAATCATTAGCGTCACCATTCCTCTGCTATGCCTGTTGAGAAGTTCCCTGCAAAGCATAAAAGCTGACGCTTTGCGGTCGGAAACGGAGGCGGGGGAAGACAGTATGTCACTGGATAGTCAGAGCACCCTCATGTCTATATCTCAGCGCGTTGAGGAGGAGGAGGAGGGGGGCCTGAGGAGGAGGAGGGGGAAGAGACAGCTGGGCCCACTGCAGAGGGTACACATGCTGCTTGCCTCTCATCCATTTAGCGTGTATTGCCTGTGGAGGAGGAAGATCCTGAAAGTGATCTTCCTAGTGAGGACAGCCATGTGTTGCGTACAGGTACCCTGGCACACATGGCTGACTTCATGTTAGGATGCCTGTCTCGTGACCCTCGCGTTAGACGCATTCTAGCCACTACGGATTACTGGTTGTACACACTGCTCCAACCACGGTATAAAAAGAACCTTTCCACTCATTCCCGAAGAGGAAAGGGGTTCGAGACTGATGCAATACCACTGGGCCCTGGTGGACAAACTGATGGTAAACTTCCCATCCGACAGCGCTAGTGGCAGAAGGCGCAGTTCCGAGGGCCAAGTAGCAGGGGACCCGCGGAGATCAGGCAGCATGTTCAGCGCAGGTAGCGGAACACTCTCCAAGGCCTTTGCCAGCTTTATGGCTCCCCAGCAAGACTGTCACCACTCCCCAGTCAAGGCTGAGTCGGAGGGAGCACTGTAAAAGGATGGTGAGGGAGTACGTAGCCGATCGGACCACTGTCCTCCGTTACGCCTCTGCTCCGTACAACTACTGGGTGTCAAAGTTGGACACATGGCACAAACTCGCGCTGTATGCCCTGGAGGTGCTTGCTTGCCCTGCGGCTAGCGTCTTGTTAGAGAGGGTGTTTAGTGCGGCTGGGGGAATCATCACGGATAAGCATACCTGCCTGTCAACTGACCGTGCCGACAGGCTTACGCTCATAAAGATGAACAAAGCCTGGATTTCCCCAGACTTCTCTTCCCCACCAGCGGACAGCAGCAGTAGCTAAAGATTATTTTCGCTGCAACCGCGGATGCAAGCATTGTTCTCGATCACCTTAAAAAATGGGAACCTTTACCACTCTGTGTATGATATTCGTCCTCCTCCTCCTGCTCCTCCTCCTAAACCTCATGTACCTCATGTAATCACCCCGAACGGGAAATTTTTCTGTGGCCCAAAAGGCTCATATAATTTTTTAAAACAATATTTTAGCTTTTTAATTCTCATTAAAGCATAGAAACTTCCACGTGACCTGAACCAATCTTTATTTAAGCTGGGCTGCCTCCAGGCCTAGTTACAAATTAAGCCACAGTAAGCTAAGCGGTTAGTGGGTTTGACCTGCCCTCTGGTTTGGGCATGGGCAACTTTTCTGGGGTACTTTTGTACTGTCGGTACACCAAATTTTTGGGGCCCTCGCTTACAATGTAATCCAAGTAATTTTTATGGGCTTCGCCTGCACTTATGGTGCACAATGTGTCTGGGGTTGGTCTACACTTCTGCTACAGAAATGTATCTCTGTTCTGCCTACATATACTTCTGCCACACTAATGCTAGAGTGATCTGCCTATACTTCTTTCACATAAATGTAACATCGGTCTGCCGATACTTCTGCTCCTGAAATGTTACCTTGGTTTGTGTATACTGTTACTACTGTAATGTTACCAATGCTGGCCTCTGCCTATACTGCTGCCAATGAAATGTTACTGGGGCCTGTACCTAATGCTGCCAATGAAATGTGACTGGGGTCTGTCTGCACTCCTGGAAATCAAATGTTACTGGGGTCTGACTATACTGTTGCTACTGAAATGTTACTGGGGCCTGTCCCTACTGCTGCTACGGAAATGTTACTGGGGCCTGTCCTACTGCTGCCAATGAAATGTACTGGGGCCTGTCCTACTGCTGCTAATGAAATGTTACTGGGGCCTGTCCCTACTGCTGCCAATTAAATGTTACTGGGGTCTATCTGCACTTCTGGAACTGAAATTTTACTGGGGTCTGTCTATACTGTTGCTACTGAAATGTTACTGGGGTCTGTCTTAACTGCTGCCAATGAAATGTTACTGGGGTCTGTCTGCACTGCTGGAACTGAAATGTTACAGGAGTCTGTACATACTGTTGCTACTGAAATGTTACTGGGGCCTGTCCCTACTACTGCCAATGAAATGTTATTGGGGCCTCTCCCTGCTGCTGCGAATGAAATGTTACTGGGGTCTGTCTGCACTTCTGGAACTGAAATTTTACTGGGGTCTGTCTATACTGTTGCTACTGAAATGTTACTGGGGTCTGTCTTAACTGCTGCCAATGAAATGTTACTGGGGTCTGTCTGCACTGCTGGAACTGAAATGTTACAGGAGTCTGTACATACTGTTGCTACTGAAATGTTACTGGGGCCTGTCCCTACTACTGCCAATGAAATGTTATTGGGGCCTCTCCCTGCTGCTGCGAATGAAATGTTACTGGGGTCTGTCTGCACTTCTGGAAATGAAATTTTACTGGGGTCTGTCTATACTGTTGCTACTGAAATGTTACTGGGGCCTGTCCCTAATGCTGCCAATGAAATGTTACTGGGGTCTGCCTGCACTGCTGCCAATGAAATGTTACTGGGGTCTGCCTGCACTGCTGCCAATGAAATGTTACTGGGGCCTGTCCCTAATGCTACCGATGAAATGTTACTAATTCTGGGCTCTGCCTATACCGCTGCTAATGCTGTATTACAGGGCTGTGGAAACGGAGGCTTTCCAAAAACATGATGGCGGCGAGGCCATTTCCCACCAACACGGTTACTGTTAAGGTGCATATAGCCACGAACACGTGGAGAGGACACGTACTGCCTCAAAAACATCTCCCTCCTCCTCCTCCAACAATGAAAACATTCTTGGCAAATGCTTTTGCATTTGTCGGTCTGGTGGCAGTCCAAGAATTTCACTTAAATGACACAACAAGAGAGCGCCCCCCCCCCCACCATCCCCCCGCCACGGCCCACTTAATCCTGGCCACATTCCGAAAACCAACAAAATAAAACCGTGCTACTAGGTCCGCAGTCGCGACCACTTTCCCACCAACGCAGTTACTGTAAAGTTACATATTACCAGTCTGACTGGGTCATGCAGTGTGGGCCGAATCCCACCTGTATTGTATCTGTTGTTAGCTCTGCTGTGCAGGGCACTGCAATGGGAAACATTTATGTACCGCCGGTGGGTTCCAGGGAGCCACCCATGCTGTCGGTCCACACGGACTTCACATAGGGGATTTGTGCCTGCCTGTGTCTATGTATTAAAAACACCAGTCAGACTGGGGCATACAGTGTGGGGCGAAGACCACCTGTATTTAATCTGACGTTACCTCAGCTGTCCAGGGCACTGCAATGGGATATATTTATATACCGCCGGTGGGTTCCAGGGAGCCACCCATGCTGTGGGTCCACACGGACTTCACATCAGGGAGTTGTACCTGTCTGTGTATACTTATAAAAAGCCCCAGTCTGACTGGGGCATGCAGTGTGGGCCGAAGCCCACCTGCATTTAATCTGACGTTACCGCAGCTGTGCTGGGCAATTCAATGGGATTTATTTATGTACCGCCGGTGGCTTCCTGGGACCCACCCATGCTGTCGGTCCACAAGGACTTCACACTAGGGAGTTGTACCTGCCTGTGTATACTTATTAAAAAAAAACAGTCTGACTGGGGCATGCAGTGTGGGCCGAAGCCCACTTGCATTTAATCTGACGTTAGCTCTGCTGTCCAGGGCACTGCAAAGGGATACATTTATGTACCGCCGGTGGGTTCCAGGGAGCCACCCATGCTGTCGGTCCACAGGGACTTCACATTAGGGATTTGTACCTGCCTGTGTCTATGTATTAAAAACCCTGGTCAGACTGGGGCATGCAGTGTGGGCCGAAGCCCACCTGCATTTAATCTGACGTTACCTCAGCTGTGCTGGGCACTGCAATGGGATATATTTATGTACCGCCGGTGGCTTCCTGGTAACCACCCATGCTGTCCGCCCACACAGACTTCACACTAGGGAGTTGTACCTGCCTGTGTATACTTATAAAAAGCCCCAGTCTGACTGGGGCACGCAGTGTGGGCCGAAGCCCACCTGCATTTAATCTGACGTTAGCTCTGCTGTCCAGGGCACTGCAATATAAAGAAATAGTCAGGGAGGCGCTTCAGGTGGCTAATAGTGAGAGTATATTAGTGTGTCCATATGATAAAAACATAATGAATGGTCATAACGTAGAAGAAAATAAAAAATGAAATAAAATGACTCACCCGGCATGTGGTGAAAACTCCTGTGGAGAGGAGTCCCACCACCACCTCCAAGTCCGAGTTGGCTTATCAGATCTCTATGGGATCTTTCCTATGGTGTCCAACAGGTTCCCTGGTCGCTGGAGTGCCGCTGCAGAGCTGCTGTGTCCAATGCTGGATTGGGCCCACGGTGGAGTAATAGGGTTAAAAAAATTTTAAAATGCTCCTGCGCTGCCTCAAACAAACGACCGGTTTTGACAATATCACTATTGTCAAAACCGGTCGTTTGTTTGAGGCAGCGCAGGAGCATTTTTTTATTTTTTTTTAACCCAGGGCACTGCAATGGGATATATTTATGTACCGCCGGTGGGTTCCAGGATGCCACCCATGCTGTGGGTCCACAGGGACTTCACATTAGGGATTTGTACCTGCCTGTGTCTATATATTAAAAACCTCGGTCAGACAGGGGCATGCAGTGTGGGCCGAAGCCCACCTGCATTTAATCTGACATTACCTCAGCTGTGCTGGGCAATGCAATGGGATTTATTTATGCACCGCTGGTGGCTTCCTCAGAGCTTGAGAAAGGTAGTTGTATCTACTGAAACGTGTTGCTCGCAGATCCCTGTATGTGTTTCCAATAAAAAAGGAATTTATTATCCTGGATCAGAGTCTGATATCCCTAGGAGCGCCGACAGCCGTTTTTTCTTTCCTGTGGTTTGCTGGTGGCTTCCTGGGACCCACCTATGCTGTCGGTCCACACGGACTTCACATTAGGGAGTTGTACCTGCCTGTGTATACTTATAAAAAACCCCACTCTGACTGGGGCATTCAGTGTGGGCCGAAGCCCCCTTGCATTTTATCCGACGTTACCTCAGCTGTGCAGGGCAATGCAATGGGGTATATTTATGTACCGATGGTGGCTTCCTGGGACCCACCCATGCTGTCGGTCCACACGGAGTTGTACCTGCCTGTGTCTACTTCTAAGGAACCCCAGTCTGACTGGGGCATGCAGTGTGGGTCGAAGCCCACCTGTATTTAATCTGACGTTAGCTCTACTATCCGGGGCACTGCATTGGGACAAACTACCGGAGCAATACAGCGCTAATGGGACGTGCACAGCTACGCTAGCATTGGAGTCCGCTCTATGCCCGCGATTGCTGAGGGTTTGTGCAGAGGCCTATATCCTGGGTGCAGTGAAAGTCCGCTTCCTGCCTAGGATTGCTGAAGCTGTGGGCCGAGGCCTATGTCGTGGGCCCGGTGCAAGTCTGCCATGTTTGGCCACTCAGATCAATTTTTTGTTCATGTCTTGGGTTTCCTAGGACCCACCTATGCTGTTGGTGCAAACTTAGTTCCCATCGCGGTATTTGACCTGTCTGGCACAAAGACACTGACTGACTTGTGTATGGGGGCAGAGCACAGATGGCTTTCCCCTTGCAGTTTCGATTGAGCTATGCGACACCTTGACAGAATGAATACTGTGCCCACGTGTGCAGCTCCTGATGGCGGTAGCACAGGATTGGATTTCTCATTGCTTCTGTACAGCATTGTGGGCTATCGCCCCTCCCCTTTTAAAGAGGGTCGCTGTCTGGCCCTGCCAACCCTCTGCAGTGTGTGCCTCCGGTTCCTCCTCATGGCAGATGCACTTATAAATAGACATGAGGGTGGTGTGGCTATGAGGGCAGCTGAAGGCTGCGCAGGGACACTTTTGTGTTCGCTGTGGTCACTGGGTCATACGTGGGGGTAGGGCAGCATGTAACCCAGGAGAAGAGGCAGTGGTGTGTCCCGCAGGCAGTGCTTGTGCTTAGTTGGAGGTAGTGTGGTGCTTAGCTAAGGTGTGCCTTACTAATGAGGGTTTGTCCGAAGTAAAAATTGTTAGGGGGGGGGGCACTCTTGCCGCTATTGTGGCTTAATAGTGGGACCTGGGAACCTGAGATGCAGCCCAGCATGTTGCCCCTCACCTTCCCTATCCGTTTCTGTGTCGTTTCCATCACTTTATTGGGTTTTCCAGATTTTTACAAATAAAAACCTTAGCAGAGCATGGGTGATATACAAAAATGCTCGAGTCGCCCATTGACTTCAATGGGGTTCGTTACTCGAAATTAACCCTTGAGCATCGCGAAACATTCGACTCGAGCAACGAGCACCCGAGCATTTCGGTGCTCGCTCTTCTCTAAACTCTACATGCAGCGGTTCCTCCTTTATTCCTCCTGGAAGTGTATGAATACCTTCACACTCAGGTACTTGTACCCGCAGCAGTGAGGTGACAGAAGCTTCTACTGCAAATTACCACATTTTTTGATACACCCTAAAATCTCCTGTTCCCTCTCTACAAGCTGGATGGCCAAAAACTGAATTGAAAAACTGCTATAAGGGCTTATTATCATGGATGATTGGATAATTTTAGCATTCAAGTTCTGAGTTTGAGGCTTTATTCACACGAGCGTTTTATCATGACTATTTTGCTGCGATAAAACGCCATCCGGAAATCACGCCCATCTGAAGCTTTGGATTCCAATGCATTTGTTCAGATGGGCGATTTTTCTGGTGCGTAAAATCAGCCAGCCAGAAAAGATATTGCATATGGTGCGCATTCTGGCTGGCCGCTTTTACACATGGCCGCAAAAGATAGGACTTGTCTTACCTTTTGCGGGAAAACACCGGCTGTTCCCATAGACTTATGAAAGTCTATGAAAGCCGTCAGAAAAGGGATGGAGGAGGGAGTTTAACAGTGGCTCGCATTGCTAAAGTCCTCCTCCTCCCCTTGCAGGCAGCTGCCATAGGCTTCTATGGGAGCTTCTATTGTCACTATCAGCTGGCAAGGGGAGAGGGAGAGACCTTTGCAGGGCTAAGGTCCTACCCGCCGGCCCACGGAATTTCAGGATGCTGTGAATATACGCCACAGCCCAGCAACATGAATGGGCAAGAAATCGGGAGATTTAGCCACGACTTAGTCACGGCTTTCTCCCATTCAAAATATCAATACCTGTGTAAGAGGCCTGAAACTGACAGAATTTGGGCAAGACTTGGACCTATTAGGACAATTCAAACGGGCGTGTTTTCTATCTGTATTGCAGCTGTATTTTCAATGGAATCACAGTGGTATAGAAATCTATATAAATTTTTCAGAGACCCTTCACAGATATAGATATTTAAAATTTAATGACTTTTATTAATAAATTCTAAAAACATGCACTCACATATAACACTTACAGACGATACACAGGAGAACAAGTAACAAACATATGAAAGAGATCAACCCTAGTTAGGGATCGTGTGGGGTAGTGTGTCTCCCAGGTAGACTAGGGGGAGTAAGTACCGCTCATGAATATGACAACAGGGTAAAGGTCCAATAGTTGACAAAAGGAAAAGATTCCCCCCCCCCCTTTTTTGTGTCCAAGACTAGAGGATAGGTGTTTGAGGACTAGTGCGGTACATGAATTCATACCCATTTAGAACATGATATTGTTTTGCATATTAATGATGCTTAAAACAATTTTCAATGAGTACTCGGTTCCAGCACACTTTTGTTGACACATATACAGGTGCTAGAGGCATGGGCTCATTGTACGTCAGAAATGCTGAACAGGAGAGGCTCAGAAAGCTCACTTAGGACACGATATTGTTTTGCATATTGATAATGCTTAAAGTAGTTTTCAATGAGTACTCGGTTCCAGCACATCTTTGTTAACACATACAAAGATGGCTAGGAACATGGGTTCATTACACGTCAATGATGCTGAACAAAAGAGGCTCAGAAGGCTCAACGCGTTTCCCTGTCCTGGTAAAGGGCAGTTCCTCAGGAGCACGGGTGATTATCACCCATTAATTCGTGTGTCTGAATAGTCATCATAGAGCAATAGAGCAGCAACATTGTTTCTAAATCAGGATGTTAATGATGGTTTGGTCCTATTTAGATGGTGCCACTTATTCAATATTTCCCGTAAGATTACGGTCACCACTTCTTGCTTGCCAATTCCGACGCGGTATCTTAAATTAGTGCCGCTGCCGGATTTAGTTTTAAATGGTCTTTTTAATTAGATCTGGCATATACAGTGATATATACCAGTATCTCTTCAGGTGTGTCAAGTGGCACCTCAAGGCAGCGGATGACAGCCTCAGATCTGGCTTAGTCACCCGCTACTAGAGTGTTGCCAGATAATGACCCCCTGAGTTGTCCCTGCTAGGTCTGTCAGTATTGAGACCTTGGTCTTCCAGATTTTTCAGACCCGTACAGATTAGTGCCCGTTTGTTCAGCACAATCTGTCAAAATTTGTTATATCAGAACACTCCCCTATAGTTCCTGCACATCCACTCTAACACAGTTGGTATGTGTCCAATCTGTGTGTATCAGGGAGAATGCCCTTAGAGACGGATGGCTAAGGAAAAAAGTAGTATATGTCCCAGAAAAAAGGACAAGATAGCTCAGAAAGGAGAAAAGATTATCCTAGCTATCTTCGGGGAAGGATGCCCCGTTTGTGATTCGTCCAGAGAAGCAGAGGAAGACAGAACCCCTTAGGTGTCAGTCCAAGCTGGATTAGACCGGGGTGCAAAGCAGGGACAGAGTGAGAGAAGTGGCGCCTGGGGCTCTGATGGTGAGCGGCCGGCTATGGTGTATTTTCAATGGACAGCGTACAATCCCATTGATTTGCATTGGTGGATTCAAACATGCACTTGAAAAACTCTGCAGCATGTCCTATTTTTGTTGTATTTATGGACAAAAATCATCAATTCTAGTCAATGGGAACGTGTATTCACATGGGAGACAGTGGGAGAAAAAAAAGGGAAAGCAATTGCTCCTTGATTTTTTCATGCGTGACAAACGCAGTAAATATGGAAGCCAAAAATATGCACATACATCAAAAACGTATGGAACCCGCGCAAACACACAATGATAGTACATTACCAAAACCTTGTGAGTGAGCCCTCACAGCCAATGTGTTCATTTACATGTGCAATTTATTCCCAGACCAGTGGTGCTTATAAACAACTTGTTGCATTGTCGCAGCACGAGAAAATTGCGCCACTTTGTTGCCCATGTGAAAGGGGGCCGTAATTTAATGTAAAGCGCTGGGGGGTGTAGCATCATACATGACGTTCTCGGTTACTAGACCCCGCAGCCTTGTGCTGCATCTCCCACCGCTGGTTTTACATGTGGTTAGGAGTCATGAGTGTCTTCATTAACCCTATCATCTCTCTCTCTTCAGCCTGTTAGTGGGCTCTCTGAATCCTGCCCGTGTGAGAGTGGACTTGTATGTGAAAAGGATACATCTAGAAACATGACCAACCAAATCATAAATGATCCAAACAGAAGAATCTGCAGGAAGCCAATCAGTAAATAACTGAATCTAAGATGAGAAAGTATCCGGCGGTATCTACACGGATCTACAAGAGGTTGTCAGTCTTAGGGTGGATTCAGACAACCGTATATCAGCCAGGTATTCACGCCCCCGGCCGATATACAGCGTCTCTTTCTGCAGGGGGAGGAGGCTGGGAGAGTCGGGAGCAGTGCTCTGAGCTCCCGCCCCCTCTCCGCCCCTCTGCACTATTTTCAATGAGGAGAGGCGGGACGGGGGCAGAGATAATTCCCGGAATTTAGCCCCGCCCCATTCTGCCACCTATCATTGCAAATAGTTGAGAGGGGGCGGGAGCTCAGAGCACTGCTCCCGACTCTTCCAGCCTCCTCCCCTGCAGAGAGAGACGCCGTATATCGGCCGGCGTGAAAACCCAGCAGATACATGGTCGTCTGAATGCACCCTTATGGAAATAAAGCTTCTACAACTTCCTAATATGTTTTGTCTTTCCTCGCTGTTTTTAAGAGCTCTGCTTGTTGTGAGTGAATGAAAACATTGACATTCAGAGGCTTCTTTCAAATTCACATTCAGCATTTTATTGCAACTATTTAGCCATAATAAAACGTCAGCCGAAAATCGCTACTATGTGAGGCATTGAATTCCAATGCATTCATTCACATGGGTGATTTTCAGGTGCGTGAAAAAAAAAAAAAAATCGCACAATAAAATCGACGTCCATTTTCACTCGGCAATTTTTCCTGCAGCATCAAAAGATAGGTCTTGACCTATCTTGACAAAAAAAAACGCTGCAGGCTCCCATATATTTCCATAGGAGCTGAAAAAAAAGGGAGGGGAGGGAGTTTACCTGCATCTGCCGCTTGGAAACGAAGACAGCTGGCTCTATTTAAGCTATTTCAGCTAGTTGAAGCCATTTTGCCCATAGATGGAACTCCACACGGCAGCGTATTCTTCACGCAATACACCCGTGTGGATGGATGAGAAAACGCAAATTCATTTTGGGATTAGATTTTCAGCAGCGTGTGGCCAACATGAAGACACACGCTCATGTGAAAGAGGCTGAGAAGCCGTCACCTTGTCTGTCTCACACAGCAGCAGTTTGTCATAATGTATCAGCCAGGAGTCTAGAACTGCAGTAAGGCTCATGCCCACGGCTGTACACGTAAAGTGCTGCGGGACTTATACACCGTTTTACACATTACAGAACATATGCTTCTTTCCTAGAGGAGAAGCACATGTCACGGATTGCGCAGTGTGAGTTTTCTTTTTTTTCTTTTAAATTCCCTACTCTGAACAGAACAAACACTGTCCATATCCAATGTATTGGGTATGATACGCTGAGAAATGGAGCATGCAGCGATTTATTTCTTTTGTATAATAATACACAGTGTCCACCCACAAGTGTGCATGGAACAATGAAAGTCCATTGACTTTATCATGGGTGCGTGCATGCATGGACATGAGCCCTAAAGGTTCATTCACACAAGCATAAATGCACTCTATATTATCTGCATACTATGGAGTATGTAGATTTCATTGTGTTCTTTCACATCCGAGTATGTTTCACATGATTTAGGGTCTGTTAAAAAAAATGCAGCGTGTCCTGTTTTGATATTACACAGAGAAGTAGGCCCTAAAAATGAATGAGACTACACACATATGCAGTGAGTATTTATGCATATTTGCACATCAAAACAATAGGCCTGGCCTGTGTTTCTTTTGCTCCCCGAAATACACTGGTAATTATTAGGAAATTATAGTACATGTGTTTCTGGTGGTGCAATACGCCACACAGTTGTGCTACATGATACATCAGTTATGATCCCCACACATTACACACACAGCTCTGATACATCCATCCTGATTCCCACACATTAAACACACAGCACATTACACATACAGCTTTACTACATCCATCCTGACCCCACACATTACACACAGCACATAACACGCACAGCTCTAATACATCTATCCTGACCCCACACATTACACACACAGCTTTACTACATCCATCCTGATTTCCTCACATGACACACACAGCTCTACTGCATCCATCCTGATCCTGCACAATACACACACAGTCCTACTACATGCATCTTGGTTCACTCACATCATACACACAGCTGTGGTGCATTCATGCTGATTTCCAGACAGCACCAGCTCAGCAGACTCCTGAATACAGTAATCAGCGACTGGTCATGTGATCCCTGACTCCACCCACACACGTGATCACATGATGGTGGCGTCATCTCAGGTTCTGGTGGCTGCTGTTGGCTTATCCAGTATACAGTACTTTCTACAAAACTGCAGAATGGCTCCTCCCACAGCAGTGATGTCACCACAGGTCATTCAGCCCACCAAGTCTCTGTGGTGGCGGTAGGTCAGTATCTTCTGTCAGGACCATTGAGTTGTGTCTGAGATATTAACCCCTTCCCACCCCAGGACGTACCGGTACGTCCTGGGAGCCTGGTACTTACCGCAACAGGACGTACCGGTACGTCCTGGGGATAGCGCGAGATCACATATGATCCCGCAGCGGGAGCCTGCTGTCAGTCACAGCCAGCGTCCCACTGCAACAGCGGGGGGGACATCGGAGATGCCCCCCCCCGCTGTTAACCCCTTCCCTGCCGCGATCTAAGTAGATCGTGGCAGGGAAAGAGTTCACAGAGAGAGCGCGCTCCCTCTGTGTCTCCGGCCGGCTCTCGTGATGTCATCGCGAGAGCCCGGCCTGTCACCATGGCAACAGGACGCCAGACACTGGCGTCCTGTATTGCCAATGCCTATGATCGCTGTATAAGCGATAAGGCATGGCAGAGCAGTAGCTCTGCTATGCCTTATGACAGCGATCATAGGCATAGTGCTGCAAGTCCCTCAGAGGGACTCAAATAGTGTAAAAAAAGAAAAGAAAAATGTAAAAAAATAAAAATCTAAAATAATGTAAAAAAACCTTTTTTTATGCTTTTTCTAATAATAGCATTAAAAAGGTAAAAAAAATTAAAACCCCACATATTAGGTATTGGCGCGTTCGTAACGACGTGTACAAAAAGTTGAACACACTTTTTATTTTGTAATTTTCTAATTTTTAGCATTTTGCCTCCCAAAAAATGCAATAAAAGTGATCAAAAAAGCCGTGCATTCCCCAAAATGAAATCAACAAAAACTACAGCTCGTCTCGCAAAAAATAAGCCCTCATACAGCTCCATACATAAAAAAATAAAAAAGTTACAGGACTTTGAATGCAGCTATAGAGAAAGAAAAAATTCCAAAAAAAAACCTGTTTTTATTGCAAAAAAGCGTGAAAACCTAAAGAAAATAAATTTTGGTATCGTTGTAACCGTACTGACCCGCAGAAAAAATTTAGTGTGTCATTTATGCTGCATGATTAATGCTGTAAAAAAAAAATCTATGGCAGAATTGATGTGTTTTCTCTCCCTGTTATTATAAAAATAATAATAAAACTTTTACGATATAGTCTATGTACCCAAACGTGGCACCGATTAAAAACTACAGCTCGTCATGCAAAAAACAAGCCCTTATATGGCCGCGTCGATGGAAAAATAAAAAAGTTATGGCTTTTGAAAAATGGAGATGGAAAAATACCAAAAATCGCTTGGTCCTCAATGCCAAAATAGGCCATGTCATTAAGGGGTTAAAGGCTTAGTTGTATTCTCATTGTGCTATTTTTGTACTCCCCTTCCAAGAGCTCTAACTTTGTTGTTCTGTTGGTGAGGCTCTGTGTTTTATACACATTGTAGGATCTGCAAAGACATCACCAGAAGGCGGGGCAATGATGTCATCAGGGGCGGAGCATGAGAAGCACACACATACATACATACTAACAGACAAGTGGTCGGTAGCAGTGTGATAATGATTACGATGGGGGAAAAAAACACCAGAGCAACCAAAATACACACATGTGATTTTCAGTCACTGACATTTTGTGCATCCACAAACCAAAATACATATATGCCCCTGTGAATGAGAAATAATAGCTCTGCTCCTGATGTGTTTAACTGGCAGGTTTTTCACATCTGAAAGCAAAGAACAAAACACAGGCACTATTCATTCCCCCCCCCCCCCCTATATCTTTAAAAAAGAAAACACAGATGGCGTCCGCATGCTTTCCATTTTTTACTCTCCTCAATGATCTAAAAGGTGAATTCTGTAAACCATGTCAGACTAGTACATGCAATTAGTTTTTGCACAGTCCGTGTCTGCGTGAAAAAACGTTGTAGTGTGTTGCACCATAAAATAACATGGGTCCATATGCTGTCCACAGTTTTTAGTGGACTACACACAGATAAAAAAAGCAAAACTAGTTCTCCAGAGACCTTAATTACAAAGATTTCTGCTACAATCTAACACTAGTATCTGGACATAACTTGCAGCAGAAAACAAAATGAAATTTATGGTGGATTCTCAGCTAAATCGGCATGCATTATATACTGTTTTCCCTGGATCATCAGGATGCAGAATTAGCATAAAATAAGACATACTCTCCTTCGCCGCATCCCTAGCGTAGTGGTAATCCAGCTTTCTCCCACATTCTAAAAACATAGTAAAAGGCAAATATAGATCATGAACCCCACTGTCAACGGGACCCAATGTAAAGGCCGGCATACTGTATACAGTTTTGTGGGACATCTTTTGTCAGGACATTTTGCTTGGGACATTTCACAACCCTTCTAGGATCCAGGAGGTCTCCACTTTTTCCTCCAAGCCAACTAGAAGAGCTCACAAGTCCCTAATTTATTTTTTATGCTGAATTATTAAATGAGAGATGCTGGTCTACAAGAAAGATAACAGATACTGCGTGGTAAACACATTTGGTCATCATCAAACATTTGCTTCAGACCAGAAGTCTTAAGCCACATCCTTGTGTCCAAACTCTAGTCCATTCCCAACTGAGGAGAAAACTGATTAATTACTATAAGACATCGAAGATTAATTTAGAATGGTAGTCCACCATAATTCTGGCCTATAAAAGGTGCAAAGATAACCATAGAGATGAATGACAAATGTGCGTGCAGAAAGAGTTACATCATGGGCACCAAGTGCTACAACTGGAAACATGGTGAGTATGAAACAGCTCTTCCTGGACTCTTCGCTACTTGACTTGAGCCCCATAACTTAGTTTATAGGGTTCTCAGGTCATGACATGTTCCCTTTAATTGCACAGATTTCTGCTACAATTTTACATTGGTATTTGCACAGGACCTAACTTGCAACAGAAAAAAAACTTTCTGGAGAAATCTGTGGTGGATTCCCAGCAAATCCAGCATGAATTTCATATTTTTCATTACATGCTCAGAATGCAGAACAAATTTAAAAGAAACTAAACTCATCTTGTCCAATCCCCCATCACTCTCGTGCCCACTCCTTATTTGTCTTTACTTCTGGATGTAAACTGATGACCCCCCAACACCAGGTCATATGACCACTGTTGCTAATCACTGACTGAAGTGAGCTGCTGCAGTCACATCACCCTTTTGTTAGTGACATCATCGTTGGCTTCCTGCACCCAAAAGACCAATGGGGACCAGGTACCAGTGTGGAGGCCTGGAGTCGGCAGGGGCTGCCCGAGTGGGAACTCCAGCTTGTGTCATGGTGGTGGCTAGTCTACCTTGAACTGTGGCTCTTGCAGCAGGCAGATTGCCCAAAAAGGTTGCTAGAACAATAGCTAAGATATAGCTATTCGTGAATGAATAGCTAAGGGCTATGTGTGATTGGCTGAGCGCTCAGCCAATAGCTAAGCAGTAGCTGCTATTGGCTGAGCCCTCAGCCAATCTGCACAGCCCTTTCAGGATGCGGGGATTTTTAAATCCCCGACTGCTGAAAGAGCTACATAGCAGTGCTGGAGAGCCAGCAGGAGGACGCGGCTGAGCGCAGGAGAGGTGAGTAATATTTTTTTTTATTTTTTCACCACTTATTGATGATTATTGGGGAAGGGCTTATATTTCAAGCCCTTCCCCAATAATCATTCCGCGGGGCTTGGCAGAAAGCAGTGCTTTCAATGGGATCGGCAGCAGTGCCAATCCCATTGAAAGCAATAGAATAGAATGCCGAGGACTTCTACCACAGCTGTGACAGCTGTCACAGCTGTGGCAGAAGTCCCCGGCATTCTCCATCTCTTTTCAATGGGGCTAGCGCTGCTACCGCTGGCCCCATTGAAAAGATTGGCGATATGTCGGCGTGATGCCGATTTTGTTTCTCGCACTGCGATGCGAGACTTTAACTTTAGAATCGCATCACAGTGGAGAAAATATCGCCAGTGGGTAGCAGCCCTTAATCAGTAACACAAATAGATTTTTGGTCCTTGGTATTTAATACAATTAGAGCTCCTATAGATGCTCATGATATGAGGGTGTTGGGTAGGCTCTGACATGTTTTTTTTTTCAAACATCTTTTTATTTCAAACTTTTGAAAAATTTTGATTACAATGCAAAAGAGAAAATCCAGTATAAAATGAAAATAACGCAATGATGATTCCCATAAACTGTGTCATGCATTGTCACTATGAAATAATAAAATGTTAAACATACTGTTGTCTTGTATTGTTTCATTATAGCCGTTTATAAATCAGACAAAAGGAGAGAAAGTTTTCCTTCTCCTCAACTCCCCCCCTGTTAGAGAAGCCACAATGCTCACTCATACACCATCTTGCATCTCTCTATCCAACATATTATTGTTTACTTTTCTCCCTCTGTTAAAATTTGTACATGCAGGTGGTTTGGCTGTGGCATAGAGCACTAATGAGAAATTCAAGGTAATTTTGCATGAAAAACCCAATTAGCTTGGGTCTAAATTGAAAGTGTATGCAGAAGAGGGAACTGGAAGGAATAAAACAAATAATTAGGAGTTGGATTATGTTTTGGGCAAAATAATATTTTTGCATAATTGGCTTTTACAGCAAAACAGATACATATTTTTTCAATGTAGTATGTAAAACTCTTTGTGTATGTATATGTGTCTGTATAGATAGATAGCAAGCGGGGTTCACTTGCTTGCGGATCGCCCACCTCTGAGACCCGAACAGCTACCTCATGTAGAAACACACTCCAGAAATCCAGAAACTTGTATTCCTTTAAGTCTGGCATCTGCCAGTTTTATTCCAGACCACAGCAAACGAGTGTGCACAGCATGCAACACAGCATATCATCAAGACAACCCTTGAGTCAAGGGTTGTCGTCCTGTCTGACTCCAGCTTTTACTGGTCCACATACTTTATACATATATGAATTTAACCATGTAAATCCTTAAAATGCAAGTACTTCATACACATATGAAATTGACATCCTTTATGCAGGCTTAACTTATTAATACTTTGTGCTGTATAGATGTATAGATGTACTGTAGAGATGCAATAGACGGAATGGCCTGTAGGCTCCCTATAGCCCCTATAGACAAGCATTCTGGTGCCTGAGAAGGGGAGAGCATCCATAGGTGGGGCAGGAAGTAGGATAAAGGTGTCGATTCCTGTTACATTCAGAGGAGAAGTGGGCTGAGAACCAAAGAGAGCGGTCAAGAGAGAGGGACCTGGGCAGTGAGCCAGATAGAGAAGTCCAGGGAGAGACCAAGACATTGAAAGACTTATCATGTACCTCAGGAAAGTTGGGTGAAGTGTTCCTAAGGAAAGCTGTGTAAAGCTGCCCTAGAAAGTGGACAAGCATTCTGGTGCCTGAAAAGGGCAAAGCACCCATAGGTGTGGCAGGAAGTAGGATAAAGGTGTTGATTCCTGCTACATTTAGAGGAGAAGTTGGCTGAGAGCCAGAGAGAGTGGTCAAGAGAGAGGGACCTGGGCTGGGAGCCAGATAGAGAAGTCCAGGGAGAGACCAAGACATTGAAAGACTTATCATGTACCTCAGGAAAGTTGGGCGAAGTGTTCCTAAGGAAACCTGTGTAAAGTTGCCCTAGAAAGTTGGTGAGAACCACAGTTGGACTGTTATTGTTTAAATTTGAAGTAAATGGACATTTGAATTAATTGCTAAAAGCTGTGCTGAAGCAAGCTGATATTGCTGTAAAGGTGCAAAATAAATAAGAAATCGGATTTTAACTAGAGATGAGCGAGCATACTCGTCCGAGCTTGATGCTCGTTCGAGAATTAGGGTGTTTGAGATGCTCCTTACTCGAGACGAGCACCACGCGGTGTTCGAGTAAATTCCATTTGCTTCCCTGAAAGATTTGCGCCATTTTCTGGTCAATAGAAATGCAGGGAAGGCATTACAACTTCCTCTTATGACATTCCAGCCCTATCCGACCCCCCAGCAGTGAGTGGCTGGAGAGATCAAGTGACCCCCGAGTATTTAAATCAGTCCCACCCGCGGCTCGCCTCAGACACATGCTGGCAGAAATTAGGGAGACTGCTGCTGCTGTTGCTGGTTTAGGGAGAGCGTTAGCGTCTACAAGAACCCCAACGGTCCTTCTTAGGGCCACAGCTCACCTAGTGCACTACTGTTGTGGCTGCTGGGAGCAGTTTTGCACTTTTTTTCTTTGTTTGTTTATCGGGCGTGCAGCCCCATTACAGCTATAGCGTTCTCAGGCTGCAGTCTGTACTACATAGTATAGGGGAAGTATTGGTGAGGCAGGGACAGTGGTAGTGTGGAATCCTGTCTACAACAATCCCAACGGTCCTTCTTAGGGCTACCTGTGCATTTAACTCTATGGTTGCTGGAGTTGTAGTACCTCAGCATTGCACAGCAAGGCCTGCGTCCAGCCTTCAGTTACATTTTTTGCTGGGTGCAGTTAGTGTAACGTAAGCGCTGTCTGCCTCCAAGTGCACACCAAGAAAGCACAAATTTTTTTCACAGCTCTGTGTTACCAGTCAGCTGCTGGCAGAGTGTATGGTGGCAGACACCTATAGAGGGAAAGTCCAATACAGGCTCCATAGCCTGCATTGCATTGAAAAAAAAAACAATTTTAAAAAAGAAATCCTTTTTACGGCTGCCTGTAACCTAGTGCATATTACTGCGTGGCCTGTGGGACTTCAGGTGCATCACAATTGCATATTGCACAGCTAGTCCTGCTTGCATCCTTCCTCATAATTCATCTCTGGCTTTATTTTGCGTTGTATAACCGCTGGCAGCAACCAACTGCGCGGCAATAATTCACAAAACTTTTTACATCGCTCAGTGTCTGCTCGATTCTTGATCCACTATGCTGAGGGGTAGGGGTAGAGGACATGGACCCGGTTGAGGACGCGTAGTTCCACGTGAGGGTGTGGGCATAGGCCCAGTTCCTGGTCCAGGTGAATCGCAGCCGGCTGCTGAGGGATTAGGAGAGAGGCACGTTTCTGGGGTCCCCAGCTTCATATCACAATTTTTGGGTCCACGCGGTAGACCTTTATTAAAAACTGAGCAGTGTGAGCAGGTCCTGTTGTGGATGGCAGAAAGCGGATCCAGCAATCTATCGACCACCCAGTCTTCTACGCCGTCCACTGCTGCAACTCTGAATCCTCTGGCTGCTGCTCCTCCTTCCTCCCAGCCTCCTCACTCCATGAAAATGACAAATTCTGAGGAGCAGGCAGACTCCGAGGAACTGTTCTCGGGCCCCTGCCCAGATTGGGCAGCAATGGTTCCTCTCCCACCGGAGGAGTTTGTCGTGACCGATGCCCAACCTTTGGAAAGTTCCCGGGGTCCGGGGGATGAGGCTGGGGACTTCCGGCAACTGTCTCAAGAGCTTTCAGTGGGTGAGGAGGACGATGACGATGAGACACAGTCATCTATCAGTGAGGTAGTAGTAAGGACAGTAAGTCCGAGGGAGGAGTGCACAGAGGATTCGGAGGAAGAGCAGCTGGATGATGAGGTGACTGACCCCACCTGGTGTGATAAGCCAACTGAGGACAGGTCTTCAGAGGGGGAGGCAATTGCAGCCACAGGACAGGTTGGAAGAGGCAGAGGGGTGGCCAGGGGTAGAGGCAGGGCAAGAGCAAATAATCCACCAGCTGTTTCCCAAAGCACCCCCTCACGCCAAGCCACTGTGCAGAGGCCAAGGTGCTCTAAGGTGTGGCAGTTTTTCACTGAGACGGCAGAGGACCGACGAACAGTGGTGTGCAACCTTTGTCGCGGCAAGATCAGCCGGGGAGCCACCACCAGCAGCCTCACCACCACCAGCATACGCAGGCATATGATGGCCAAGCACCCCAGAAGGTGGGACGAAGGCTGTTCACCGCCTCCGGTTTGCACCACTGCCTCTCCCCGTGCCCCAACCTGCCACTGAGATCCAACCCCCCTCTCAGGACACAGGCACGACCGTCTTCCGGCCTGCACCCACACCCTCACCTCCGCTGTCCTCGGCCCCATCCAGCAATGTCTCTCAGCGCAGCGTTCAGCCGTCGCTAGCGCAACTGTTTGAGCGCAAGCGCAAGTACGCCGCCACGCACCTGCACGTTCAAGTGTTAAATGTGCACATAGCCAAATTGATCAATTGATCAGCCTAGAAATGCTGCCGTATAGGCTTGTGGAAACGGAGGCTTTCAAAAACATGATGGCGGCGGCGGCCCCGCGCTACTCGGTTCCTAGTCGCCACTACTTTTCCCAATGTGCCGTCCCAGCCCTGTACGACCACGTCTCCCGCAACATTGTACGCGCCCTCACCAACGCGGTTACTGCCAAGGTCCACTTAACAACTGACACGTGGACAAGCACAGGCGGGCAGGGCCACTATATCACCCTGACGGCACATTGAGTGAATTTAGTGGAGGCTGGGACCGAGTCAGAGCCTGGGACCGCTCACGTCCTACCCACCCCCAGAATTGCGGGCCCCAGCTCGGTGATGGTATCTGCGGCGGTGTATGCTTCCTCCACTAAACCACCCTCCTCCTCCTACACAAGCTCTGTCTCGCAATCAAGATGTGTCAGCAGCAGCACGTCGCCAGCAGTCGGTGTTGCGCGGCGTGGCAGCACAGCGGTGTGCAAGCGTCAGCAGGCCGTGCTGAAACTACTCAGCTTAGGAGAGAAGAGGCACACGGCCCACGAACTGCTGCAGGGTCTGACAGAGCAGACTGACCGCTGGCTTTCGCCGCTGAGCCTCCAACCGGGCATGGTCGTGTGTGACAACAGCCGTAACCTGGTGGCGGCTCTGCAGCTCGTCAGCCTCACGCACGTGCCATGCCTGGCCCACGTCTTTAATTTGGTGTTTCAGCGCTTTCTGAAAAACAAACCCACGCTTGTCAGACCTGCTCGGAAAGGTGCGCCGGGTCAGCGCACATTTCCGCAAGTCCAACACAGACGCTGCCACCCTGCGCACCCTGCAGCATCGGTTTAATCTGCCAGTGCACCGTCTGCTTTGCGACATGCCCACACGGTGGAACTCTACGCTTCACATATTGTCCCGGCAGTATGAGCAGTGTAGAGCTATAATGGAATACCAACTCCAACATGGGCGGCGTAGTGGGAGTCAGCCTCCTCAATTCTTTACAGAAGAGTGGGCCTGGTTGACAGACATCTGCCAGGTCCTTGAAAACTTCGAGGAGTCTACCCAGATGGTGAGCGGCGATTCTGCAATCATTAGCGTCACCATTCCTCTGCAATGCCTCTTGAGAAGTTGCCTGCAAAGCATAAAGGCAGACGCTTTGTTCTTGGAAACGGAGGTGGGGGAAGACAGTATGTCACTGGATAATCAGAGCACCCTCATGTCTATATCTCAGCGCATTTTGGAGGAGGAGGAGAAGGAGGGGGAGGAGCATGAGGAGGAGGGGGAAGAGACAGCTTGGCCCACTGCTGAGGGTACCCATGCTGCTTGCCTGTCATCCTTTCAGCGTGTATGGCCTGAGGAGGAGGAGATGGAGGAGGATCCTGAAAGTGATCTTCCTAGTGAGGACAGCTATGTGTTGTGTACAGGTACCCTGGCACACATGGCGGACTTCATGCTAGGATGCCTTTCTCGTGACCCTCACGTTACACACATTCTGGCCACTACGGATTACTGGGTGTACACACTGCTCGACCCACGGTATAAGGAGAACCTTTCCACTCTCATTCCCGAAGAGGAAAGGGGTTCGAGAATGATGCTATACCACAGGACCCTGGTGGACAAACTGATGGTAAAATTCCCATTCGACAGCGCTAGTGGCAGAAGGCGCAGTTCCGAGGGCCAGGTAGCAGGGTAGGCGCGGAGATCAGGCAGCATGTACAGCGCAGGCAGGGGAACACTATCCAAGGCCTTTGACAGCTTTATGGCTCCCCAGCAAGGCTGTGTCACCGCTCCCCAGTCAAGGCTGAGTCGGCGGGAGCACTGTAAAAGGATGGTGAGGGAGTATGTAGCTGATCGCATGACCATCCTACGTGATGCCTCTGCTCCCTACAACTACTGGGTGTCGAAGCTGGACACGTGGCCTGAACTCGCGCTGTATGCCCTGGAGGTGCATGCTTGCCCTGCGGCTAGCATCTTGTCAGAGAGGGTGTTTAGTGCGGCTGGGGGAATCATCATGGATAAGCGTACCCGCCTGTTAACTGACAGTGCTGACAGGCTTACACTCATAAAGATGAACAAAGCCTAGATTTCCCCAGACTTCTCTTCTCCACCAGCGGACAGCAGCGGTACCTAAACAATACGTAGGCTGCACCCGCGGATGGAAGCATCGTTCTCTATCACCATAAAAAACGGGGACCTTTTAGCTTCATCAATCTGTGTATTATATTCCTCCTCCTCCTGAAACCTCATGTAATCACACCGAATGGGCAATTTTTCTTAGGCCCACAAGGCTCAGTCATATTACTTTTGTAAACAATGTTTATACGTTTCAATTCTCATTAAAGCGTTGAAACTTGCACCTGAACCAATTTTTATTTTAACTGGGCTGCCTCCAGGCCTAGTTACAAATTAAGCCACATTAACCAAAGCGATTAATGGGTTTCACCTGCCTTCTTGGTTGGGCATTGGCAATTTTCTGAGGTACATTAGTACTCTTGGTACATCAATGCTTTTGGGCCCTCGCCTACAGTGTAATCCTACTAATTTTTATGGGCTTCGCCTGCACTCAGGGTACAGAAAGGTGTGTGGGGTTGGCCTACACTTTTGCTACATAAATGTAACTGGGGCCTTGTCTATACTGCAACTACTGAAATGTGAAAGAGACTGTTATCTCCCTAAACTGCTGCAACGGGAATGTTACTGTGGCCTGTCTTGACTGCTACTACTACTGAAATGGAACTAAGACTGTGCTCCTCCTATACTGCTGCTAGTGATATGTTACTGGGGCCTGTCCCTAATGCTACCGCTGAAATGTTACTAATTCTGGGCCCTGCCTATACCGATGCTAATGCTATGTCATTGTGGTGTCGAAACGGAGGCTTCCCAAAGACACGATGGTGGCGAGGTCATGTCCCACCAATGCGGTTACTGTTAAGGTACATATTACCAGTCTGACTGGGGCATGCACTGTGGGCCGAAGCACACCTGTATTGTATGTGATGTTAGCTCTGCTGAGCAGGGCACTGCAATGGGATACATTTATGTACCGCCGATGGGTTCCAGGGAGCCACCCATGCTGTGGGTCCACAGGGACTTCAAATTAGGGATTTGTACCTGCCAGTGTCTATGTATTAAAAACCCCGAACAGACTGGGGCATGCAGTGTGGGCTGAAGCCCACCTGCATTTAATCTGACGTTATCTCAGCTGTGCTGGGCACTGCAATGGGATTTGTTTATGTACCGCCGGTGGGTTTCAGGGAGCCACCCATGCTTTGGGTCCACACGGACTTCACATTAGGGAGTTGTACCTGCCTGTGTCTATGTATTAAAAACCCCGGTCAGACTGGGGCATGCAGTGTGGGCCGAAGCCCACCTGCATTTAATCTGACGTTACCTCAGCTGTGCTGGGCAATGCAATGGGATTTATTTATGTAACGCCGGTGGGTTCCTGGGACCCACCTATGCTGTCGGTTCACACGGAGTTGTACCTGCCTGTGTCTACTTATAAAGAACCCCTGTCTGACTGGGGCATGCAGTGTGGGCCGAAGCCCACCTGTATTTAATCTGACGTTAGCTCTACTATCCGGGGCACTGCATTGGGACAAACTACAGGAGCAATACAGTGCTAAAGAGACGTGCACAACTACGCTAGCATTGGAGTCCGCTGTAGGCATGCGATTGCTGAGGGTTTGTGCAGAGGCCTATGTCCTGGGTGCAGTGAAAGTCCGCTCCCAGCCTAGGATTGCTGATTCTGTGGGCCGAGGCCTATACCGTGGGCGCAGTGCAAGTCTGCCATGTTTGGCCGCTCAGATCAATTTTTTGTTCATGTCTTGGGTTTCCTAGGACCCACCTATGCTGTTGGTGCAAACTTAGTTCCCATTGCGGTGTTTGACCTGTCTGGTACAAAGGCACTGACTGACTTGGGTAGGGGGCAGAGCGCTGACGGCTTTCCCCTTGCAGTGTGGATTGAGCTATGCAACACCTTGACAGAATGAATAGTGTGTGGCACATGGATTCCCTATTGCTATGCCCACTTTTGCAGCTCCTGACGGAGGTGGCACAGGATTGGAGTTCTCATTGTTTCTGTACAGCATTGTGGGCTATCGCCCCGCCCCTTTTAAAGAGGGTCGCTGCCTGGCCCTGCCAACCCTCTGCAGTGTGTGCCTCCGGTTCCTCCTCATGGCAGACACACTTATAAATAGACATGAGGGTGGTGTGGCTATGAGGCCAGCGTGTGGCATGAGGGCAGCTGAAGGCTGCGCAGGAACACTTTGGTGTGCGCTGTGGACACTGGGTCGTGCGGGGGGGGGGGGGGGTTGGTCAGCATGTAACCCAGGAGAAGTGGCAGCGGAGTGTCATGCAGGCAGTGATTGTGCTTGTTGGAGGTAGTGTGGTGCTTAGCTAAGGTATGCCTTGGTAATGAGGGTTTTTCAGAAGTAAAAATTGTTGGGAGGGGGCCCACTCTTGCCGCTATTGTGGCTTAATAGTGGGACCTGGGAACTTGAGATGCAGCCCAACATGTAGCCCCTCGCCTGCCCTATCCGTTTCTATGTCATTCCCATCACTTTCTTGAATTTCCCAGATTTTCACAAATGAAAACCTTAGCGAGCATCGTCGATATACAAAAATGCTAGAGTCGCCCATTGACTTCAATGGGGTTCGTTACTCGAAACGAACCCTCGAGCATCGCGGAAAGTTCGACTTGAGCAACGAGCACCCGAGCATTTTGGTGCTCGCTCATCTCTACCCATTAACTTTTCCTATTTATGACATATTCAATGCTTGTGCCAAATTTCATGTTTCTATGACATTAGTAAGTGAGAAATTTAGATTATGTACGTAAAAGTTTGACGCTAATTCTTTTGCGCTAGAATTAAATAATCAGGTTGGGACCCATTAACTTTTGCTATTTATGACATAATCAATGCTCATGCCAAATTTCATGTTTATACGACATCAGGATGTGAGAGAATTAGATTTTGTACGTAAACTTTGGACACTAGTTCTTTTGCGCTAAAATTGAATAATCAAGTTGGGACCCATTAACTTTTCCTATTTATGACATAATCAATGCTTGTGCCAAATTTCATGTTACTACAACATCGGGAAGTGAGAGAATTAGATTCCGTACGTAAAATTTGGACGTTAATTCTTTTGCGCTTAGAATAGAATAATCGAGTTCGGACCCATTAACTTTTCATATTTATGTCACAATCAATGCCCGTGCAAAATTTCAAGTTTCTATTACACCAAGAAGTGAGAGAATTAGATTTCGTACGTAAAATGTGGACGCTAATTCTTTTGCGCTTAGAATTGAACAATCGAGTTGGGACCCATTAACTTTTCCTATTTATAACACAATCAATGCTCGTGCCAAATTTCAAGTTTTTATGACATCGGGAAGTGAGAGAATTAGATTACGTACGTAAAATTTGGACGCTAATTCTTTTGTGCATAGAATTGGATAATTGAGTTGGGACCTATTAACCTTTCCTATGTATTACATAATAATCAATGCCCGTGCTAAATTTCAAGTGAGAGAATTAGATTCTGTACGTAAAATTTGGACGCTAATTCTTTTGCGCATAGAATTGAATAATCAAGTTTGGACCCATTAGCTTTTCCTACTTATGACATAGTCAATGCCTATTCCAAATTTCACGTTTCTACGACACCGGAAAGTGAGAGAATTACATTCCGTACGTAAAATTTGGACGCTAATTCTTTTGCGCTTAGAATTGAATAATCGAATTGGGACCCATTAGCTTTTCTTATTTATGATATAATCAATGCTCGTGCCAAATTTCAAGTTTCTATTACACCAAGAAGTGAGAGAATTAGATTACGTACGTAAAATTGGGGCACTAATTCTTTTGCACTTAGAATTGAATAATCGAGTTGGGACCCATTAGCTTTTCCTATTTATGACATAATTAATGCTCGTGCCAAATTTTACGTTTCTATGACATTGGGAAGTGAGAGATTTAGATTATGTACGTAAAATTTGGCCGCTAATTTTTTTGCGCTAGAATTAAATAATCGAGTTGGGACCCATTAGCTTTTCTATTTATGACATAATCAATGCTCGTGCCAAATTTCAAGTTTCTATTACACCAAGAAGTGAGAGAATTAGATTCCGTACATAAAATTTGGACGCTAATTCTTTTGCGCTTAGAATTGAATAATCCAGTTGGGACCCATGAACTTTTCTTATTTATGACATAATCAATGCTCATGCCAAATTTCCTGTTTCTACGACATCGGAAAGTGAGAGAATTACATTCCGTAAGTAAAATTCCGTACATAAAATTTGGACGCTAATTCTTTTGCGCTTAGAATTGAATAATCGAGTTGAGACCCATGAACTTTTCTTATTTATGACATAATCAATGCTCATGCCAAATTTCCTGTTTCTACGACATCGGAAAGTGAGAGAATTACATTCCGTAAGTAAAATTCCGTACATAAAATTTGGACGCTAATTCTTTTGCGCATAGAATTGAATAATCGAGTTGGGACCCATGAACTTTTCTTATTTATGACATAATCAATGCTCATGCCAAATTTCATGTTTCTACGACATCGGAAAGTGAGAGAATTACATTCCGTAAGTAAAATTTGGATGCAAGTTCTTTTGCGCTAGAATTGAATCATCGAGTTGGGACCCATTCACTTTTCATATTTTGGACATAATCTATGCTCATGCCAAATTTCATGTTTCTACGACATCGGGAAGTTGGAGAATTTTTGGCGAGTCAGTCAGTCAGTCAGTGAGTCAGTGAGGGCTTTCGTCTTTATATATATAGATCCCAGCTATTTTAGTATATTCCACAATGGGTTCCTAATTTAATGCAGGCTTCTTTAGATTTAAAATTAATACTGCTATATAGTGGCACATAGTTACAGTGATAGATGTACACATATTCAACAAAGGTAGTTCAAATCTTAGTTATAGATCCAAATATGATTGGAAATATTTTTAAACGGTCAGAAGAAATTGCCTAAAGATTATAATTTTATTTGTGCATAATGGAATTGGTATTATTAGTTTTTAGTATATATTGATCATAATTAGAATTCCATATATGCATAACATAATTTATAATGTTGTTTTTTTTAATTATATATGTTAATCATGGACGTGAAATTTAGTACAGTTAGATCTCATTGGCATGGATCCTGCCACTAAAATAATGTCTCAAATCCCTAATCAAGGAGAAAGGTGACCCAATAGCATTTCTCACGGAAGGATACTCAAAAATTGTTTCTCAGAGGGAACAATTAAAAACCAATTGTTCATTTAGACCCCTAGGTTGGATAGTGTCTAAACGAAAAATCCACCCTGCTTCTTTTTGTAGAAAAAGGGGGTCAGTGTCACCTCCTCTTATGTCTCTCCTTACAAATTCAACACCTTGAAATATTAAGCAGTCAGAATCATCTTGATGTGCTTCCCAAACATGGTTGGATAATGGAGTGCTTTCTTTTCTACTAATATAGCCAATAAGGCGAAGATTTGTTCTCCTGAATTCTTGGATGGTCTTTCCTACATACTGTTTATTGCATGAACAAGTAATGAGGTAAACCACATTTCTGGTAATACAATTGAAGAAATCCTGCATTTAATAAGTTTTTCCTGTAGTGCTAGAGGAGAAAGAGTCGCTTTTTAAGATATAGGTACACTCAGGACATCTTGAGCACAGAAATGTTCCGTTTGGTCTGGTTCTACCAAGCCAATTTTCTGATTGTTTTTTAGGTTCAAAATAGCTCTTAATTAGGTAATTCCTAATATTGTGTCCCCTTCTGTACGTGATTCGTGGTGTTTCAGTGAGCACACTTTTTAAATCGTTTGATAGGATATCTCAATACCTCTTCAGGACTTTTCACTTCCATATGACCTATATCTTATGTACCTAATACTCCAATTGTTGATGATTCATCACGTTTTCTGGGAACTAGTAGTTCTGCGCAGTGTTACCGGGCAAATTAATATGAACTATCTAGAATTTACAATGGGTATTTTCTTTGTTCTCTGAATCAAAGGATGGAAGGTCTGAACAATTTCTCCTAAGGCGCAAATATTGCCCCTTAGGGATACCTTTTTTGAGGTTGTATGGGTGGAAGCTATCCCAGCGAAAAGTTGTTTGTTGCCGTAGGTTTCCGGTACAAATTTGAGGAAATTGAGCCATCTTGTTGTATTTCAATGGCAACATCCAAAAAAATTCATTTGAAACTTCACTTATTTCTGACGTGAATCTGAGGTTGAGGTCGTTGTGGTTTAAAACTCCAATGAAGTTCTGGAACTGTGACTTGCTCCCCATCCAAAAAATCAGTATGTCGTCAATATATCTTACCCAATATAAGATATATCTCGACCACTGTTCATTCACCTCTGTAAAGACAACGCTATCCTCCCACCGACCCAGGTACAAGTTGGCATATGATTGGGCACGTGGAGTCCTCATCGCAGTCCCTCTGAGCTAGTGGAAGTACTTAGAGTTGAATATGAAAAAAATTATGCATGAGAATGAAGTTCATCAACAGTAATATAAACTTGTTATGTTCAACCATATGAGAACCCCTCTGTGAAAGAAAATGTTGGATCGCATGAAGGCCTCCCTGGTGTGGAATAGAGCTGTATAATGCTTCCACATCCTGGGTGGTGATTAAAGTACCAGGTTCAACGGTGATGTCTTAGATCTGCCGTAGCAGGTCCATTGTATCCCTTGCATATGAAGGCAGGGATAACACAAAAGGTCTGAATATGTTGTCTATATATAGACTTGAATTTTGTGTTACGTTATTAATCCCAGATATTATTGGTCTGCCTTTCAAGGGGATGAGCCTTATATATACTTTAGGGAGTGCGCAAAAGGTTGACGTTCTCGAGTGTTGTTTATCATGAAACTGTATTCAGATTCATTGATGCATCTACTTTCTTTTGCTTGAATGAGAAGGTTTTTTAACTCAGAAATTGTTGTGTTGGATCAGATGGAAATCTTGCATATGTATCCTTATATTTTAGGATGTGAGTGCACATCTGGACATATTGTACTGTGTCCATAAGGACCATGTTGCCACCCCTTATCAGAGCATTTAATAATCAATTCCTCATTATTCTTTAATTTATTGAGTGAGGAAAATTCCAATTTAGTCATATTTGGAAGTTGTTTGAATCACAAATAGGGAACACAAATAGGGAAGGGAAGTTTCACACATCTCACATCATGCAGGAAATACACTAGGCTAGGCTGAAGAAGATCCCTCTTGTTCTACTTAGCGCAGACGCTAAAACGTTTTTTTAGAGTTTCTTGGAACTACATGAGAGGCGCCTTATATAAATTTGGAGTCCCAATGCAAGTAATCTCAGCTATCTTCTCCCTATACTCGAAGCCAACAGTCATAGAGTGGGTCAATGACACTTTGTCAAACCTCTTTGCATTCTAAAACAGCACCAGACAAGGTTGCCCACTTTCCCCCACACTATTTGTTCTGATAAAGGAAACAGTACTGAAAAAAATAAGATAAGAAATTGGATTAAAAGTCTGAGAAGTCAGACACACCACTGCAGCCTTTGCTGACGATCTCCTAATACTGACAACAAATACCAAAAAAGCACTTCCAGCAATCTTAGCGTTTTTGATTTCTATGGGAATTTTTTTTTTTTTTTTTTTATATAATCAAGGTTTATTGAAAATTTTGAGTACAATACAAACAATTACCACTTAGGACGTTAGATAAAGGTACAGAAGGTTTCATTATTCAGTACAGCAAATGCTCGTGTCTCTATACCTAATAGGCTGATAGGCAGCGTCCCAGTGATTGACAAACTCAACACTTTATGTACTAAGGTCAGCCCTGCCCGAGGCGAGGCCTCAGACTAGGCTGAAACAGAACACTGTAAACAGTAATTAAAGGTGACATAACAGACTGGGGAGGGAGGAGGGGGAGGAGCGGGGGGGCGGTAGGATCCCGTACCATGTTGACCGAGATGGGAGAGGGGCTCGGCCCACCTCCTGCGCTGGGCTAAGGAATAAAAGAGGTGTTCTTCTACGAGACGAACCTCCGGTTTCAGGTCCTGATGCTGGGCCGGGGTTGGTAGTCTCATCTATGACCTAAAGAAGAAGACAGCCAGAAAGAAGGCAACCATGTCTCGCTCTTGTTTACTGATATGAGGAGTGGTGGAGAGGTCCCATGAATTAAATAATTTTGTCTCTGATTGACCTGCATGGAGACCATGTTTTTAGGAAGCAGTCATGGGTACCCCTCGCCCAGCTAGAAAGCTCCCTGAGACTCATAAGTAGGTCCGCCTTATCCCTCCACATAGTCGGCGAGGGCGGGTCTTGTTGACGCCACATAAGTGGAATAAGAGATTTCGCTACATCAAGGAGGAAGGCTATCAATTTGTGTTTCAGAGGGTGAAAAGTGGCAGAAGGCTTCCAGAGAAGAACCATCTCAGGAGAGAGGGTTAAATTAGGGGGTAACTTTTTGAGCACGCATCTGACATCGCTCCAATAAGAAGCTAGGTGCGGGCATTCCCACCATATATGGAGAAATGATCCTGAGTGGGATTCGCATCTCCAGCAAGTGTCCTGCGAGGCCAGTTTATGATCGAATAACCACTGAGGGGTTCTATACCATCTCACCAACAGTTTATAGTGAGATTCCTGAGAGGTCACGCAAGGTGAGAGGCCGAAAGACATTCTAAGGATGAGCTTTGTTTCACCAGGGGAGAGGGACGTCCCGAGCTACTTCTCCCAAGAAGTGATGAAGGTTGGTTTGGCATTAGTTGGGAGCGAAATAAAATGTTTGCCTATGAATGCCACCTTCCTTTTGTTTGGGTTGCTTTCACCCAGAACTGTCTCGAATGGAGTCAGAGGTCTAGGTGTTTTGTATACCCTCAGGAAGTCTTTAATCACTTTAGTCACATGTGCCAAAGCTAGAAAAGTGAGATTGTGGCAAGGGAGAAGCTCGGTTATTATAGCTGAGGGGGGTTCGTGTGCCAGAGATTGGATTTCCGAGATATATCTATCCTTACACAACAGCCATGTGCTTATCGAGCATGTGTCAAGACGGAGATCTAGTATTTTGTATATTGCACATACTGGGGTTAAAGGAGAACGGCATGGAGCCAGAGAACCTCACAACTTATTCCAAGTCTCTAATGTTCCTCTAAGGAGAGGATTGCGACCTCCGCCCTTTCGTGCTTTCACATTAGGAAACCAAAGATCTTGGATGAAGGTTGGACCGTATGAGCTTTTTACTAGTGTTTGAATCAACTGGTCTCTGGTTGGGTGGACTATTTCAAGCCAGTGGCCTAACTGAGTGGCGAGGTAGAGCTCTTTGAGGCATGGTAAGTCCACTCCTCCCTCACATCTCCTTTTTACTAGCAGACAGTGCGGTAATCTCAGTCTCCTCCCTTTCCATATGTATTTTGAGAACGCTATGCGGAGTTTTTAAAAAAATATGTTTGGTATAAAAATAGGCAAAAGACGAATTTTGTAGAGTATGATCGGGAGGACATACGACTTTATGATATTATTTCTTACTAACCAGGATATAAAGGGGAAATCGTATGATCGAAGTAGCTTTTTGACCTTGGTTAAAAGGGGTATAAAGTTCGCGGAGTACAGCTCTTCCGCTTTTTTAGTGAATTTTATGCCTAGGAAGTCTATGTCGGAGTTAGTCCATGAGAAGGGAGAGTTACTCTTCAGCTCATTGAAACGAGTCGAAGGCATGTCAACATTTAGAACCGTAGATTTGGAATAATTTATTTTGAAATTGGAGATGACTCCAAATTCTTCCATGAGAGTGGTGAGGCGAGGAAGTCCACTCCCCGGATTTGTGATCAAGAAGACAATGTCATCCGCATATGCTGCGGTCGAGAGGACCGCCTCGCCCACCTGCAGACCTTGAATAATAGAGTCAGTCCTGATCTTTTGTAGAAGAGGTTCGATGGAGAGGATAAAGAGAGCTGGTGAGAGGAGGCAACCCTGTCGGGTTCCATTACTTATATCAAAAGGGGGTGAGAGGATGTTGTTTATTTTGAGCCTGGCGTAGGGAGAGGCGTATAACGAAAAAATTGCGGTTATAAATGCGGGAGGAAAATTAAGATGCGAGAGGACAAGTTTCATATAGGACCAGTTGACTCGGTCGAAGGCTTTTTCAGCGTCTGAGCTTACTAAAGCTAAGGGGATGTTTTGGGTTTGAGCATATCTAGCCGCGTGCAACAATCTGATGCAATTATCTTTACCCTCCCTTCCCTTAACGAAGCCAGTCTGTTCGTGGTTTATTAAGGAGGGAATGAATTTTTCTAACCGCTTGGCTAGGAGTTTAGCCCATAGCTTCATATCGAAATTGATTAACGAGATGGGCCTATAACTACCACAGTCCTCTGGGTCCTTCTTGTCCTTATGTATCAGGGTTATATGGGCTTCTTGAGCCTGCTTGAGAAGGGGTGTCCCTAATAATAGGGAATTGAACAAATCAGCCAGCTGTGGGGCAAGAGAGGATTTGAAGGTTTTATAATATATTATTGGGAGACCATCCGAGCCTGGGCTCTTTCCCGGCGGGAACGAGGCTGATAGGTCCTCGATCTCCTGTGTAGTGATTGGTGCCGTTAAAGCTGATGTTTCTTTCTCATCTAGCTTTGGTAGGTCTAATTCCTTTAGGTAGGCCTCAATTCGTGATCGGGCGCCTGTCTCTTTGTTTGGAGAGAGGGGTTCCATGATGTTATAGAGGCGAGAGTAAAACGCCTGAAACTCCTTAGCTATCTCTTTTGAGGAGGTGACCGAGATATCGGTGCTTGCTGTGATGGAGTTAATATTGTTTCTAGAACAAGCTTTTTTAATAAGAGAGGAAGTGAACTTACTGCCCTTGTTTCCCTGGGCATAGACCGTATGTTTGAGGTATAGATGCTTTTTATTGTATCTATTCTCCAGGCATAGTTTTAGTTCTTTCCTTAGAGATATTAGTTTATCGAGTGAGGATTCACTCTGGGAGTGTTTTGTCACTTGTTCCAATTTAGCAATTTGGTTAAGCTTCTCGTCGATCTCTTTTTGTTGGATTTTTTAAACTCCGGAACCCAGAGCGATCAGTAGACCTCTCGAAAACGCCTTATGAGCTTCCCAGATCACAGGCATGGGTATATCGTTCATTTTATTGAGTTGAAAATACTCATCAATGGCTGTTTTTAATTGTTGCCTATCCTTTTCTGTGTCTAGAAGGGATGGGTTCAATTTCCAGCGCCATTCTCGTGGAGGGGTGTTGGAAAGGTTAATATTAATATGGAGTGGAGCGTGGTCGGAAATCACCATAGGCTCAATGGTGGTACTCACTAACGACTCCAAGAGAGAGGAGAAGATGAGTATATAGTCCAGGCGCTGGAAGGAGGAGTGGACTGTGGAATAGTATGTGTAGTCTTTTACGGAAGGATTCAAAGAGCGCCACACGTCTACCATGCCCATGCCAGCCAACTCATGGCTTAGTCTCCTCAGCCTGGTCTGTGAGATATGGGATTTTCCAGTCGAGGAATCCAGAAGAGGGCACATAGTTAAGTTTAGGTCTCCTCCCAAAAGGATTGGGCCGGAAGCGAATTGTTTTAGAACCTCAAGCTGCTTAATCAGCCAAGGCACCTGTCCGGTATTGGGAGAATATAAATTAGCAAGGGTTATTTTATAACCTTGTAATGTCCCTCTCAGGAATAAAACCCTACCCTCCTCATCTGAATACTGAGCCTCGCAGGAGAAAATGATGGACCTGTGTATTAGTATGGCAACTCCCTTAGAAGTACTGTAGATGTCGGATGCGAGCTGTAGAACCCTTGTGGGAATTGTTTACCCGGGAGGGATAAGCACCTGTTTCCCCTGAAATGGGTCTCCTGCAAAAAAGCTATTTTAGTGCCATACCTTTTCAGGAGCAGCGAGACGTGGTGCCTCTTCTCTGGGGAGCTGAGGCCTCTTACATTAAATGAAGTGATCCGTAGCGATTCATCCATGATGGTGAGGCTTAAGAGGTGAGCAGTTCTCTAAAGATATTTAGAAAAGAATTAAGTCGTTAGGTTTGGGAAGAAGGTTTGGTAATGATCAATGAGTCTGTTGGTCACCACAGGCAGGGCACTGGGAAGTAGGGGGGGGGGGGGGAAGCAAGGGAAGACGAGAAGGTATATACACGAAGGGGTGGGGAGGAGACGAACAGTTGAACTAAACTCCGGTTGGGAGTTTGGGAGGACCCGTCAATTCGGGTCTACTTGTAGAAATGGGGGGGGGGGGAGGCGGGTTGGCTGGACTATTATTCGAATAGACCAGTCAACTTCGTACAGCCTGTGCTGTCAGACGCCCTCTCTATGACCCATAGGCATAAGGGACAATGAAGAAGTTCAAAGAAGGTCGTTACCAGGGGGCCCCTCTTGGGCGAAGGGCCCTACAATGGGAGGTAAAACAGTATTGAGCTGTAGGCAAGCAGAGACATCAGAGAGGGAACAGTAAGCCAAAGATGTTAGCCTGAACAGTAAACAACAGAGAATCAGAAAGACAAAGATTAACCGATTACTCGGGATGAGTAGCCCCAAGAAACATTCGAGTGGAACAAATGGTCATCTTCCTCCTGTGGGAGGAGGTTTCTTTGAGGACACGAGAATGGTGCCACAATCAACTGAGAGTCCTGCATATCAGGTATCCGTGTTATTGTTGGTCTCCTTCATCTTCTTCTTTTTCCCTCTTGGGGATTTCGGATTGACCGGCTGTTGCCATGCTTCAGGCTGAGATAATTTTGGGAGTTTGGGGAACTTCGGCAAGGGGAGCCAACAGGGTAAGTCAATTGGGTCCATATCTAGAAGGGACCAGGCGTTATTCAAGTCCTCCGGAGCACGGATAATGAGCCTGCGGCCCTTCACCGCATTACCCAGGCCAAAGGGGAATAGCCATGAGTACTTTATGTCCCTGGCCCGCAGAGCCTCTAGAAGGGGGCGAAGGAGGCACCGTTTGTATAGTGTAGAAGGAGCCAAATCCTGAAAAATCTGTATGGGGTGGTCTCTGTATCTCAGGTCTCTTTGTGTTCTGGGTCTCTAGAGCAGTCCAGACATGGAGGGAATGTGCCAGAAAATGGCTACTGTGGGCTGAGCTGATGATGTCATGGAGGTCATGGGTAAAAGATACAGAATCCCTCAGAGGACAAAATAGACTGAGGCTCGGGGGGCGTGGCCTGACCGAGCGCCAAGATGGCTGCATAATCAAGGTGCTCTGAGCACAGAGGCTTTCAAAAGCAACTACACAGCAGAAAAAGGTCGCTTCCCACCCGGCATAACGAAAACCTGCACAGCTATTAATAGCAGTCTGCGGAGGAACAGCTGACGGCACTCTCATCCCCTGCACGGACTCCCGGAGAGCCCGCTCTCTCCACGTGGCGGATCCCCCATAACGGCCCCCGCACCCCCACCGCATTCAGCCTCACTGATAGAGAGAGACAGCCGGCGGAGCAATCAAAAATCAGCGATCCCCGGCAGCTACTACCCATAACGGAGGGAGACGAGGTGCTGAGTGATAACCCAGCTCTGAACTCACCGGAGAGCAGATGAGCCGTCGGAAGTCCTGTCAGCCCCTGCATAGACGGCTGGAGGATTTCTTCACCTCTCGTGACAGCCCACACACAGCGGATCCCGAGCCTCTGATACAGCCTGCAATCCTAACAGAGGAGCCCAGCTTGCAACCTCCTAGGACCAGAGAGAGCCTCCAGACGAGGACTGCAGCAGATCGGAGGGGAGCCATAGCGGTGAGTGACACTTCAGCCCCGCTTAGCAACCCCCTGCCCCACGCCATTAACCCTATGTCGGCCATTAAAGGGAAAGCTCCCCAGAAGAGCAAGTCACAGCCCAATAAAATGGCTGCAAGCACAGCCCAAAACAAGAAAACACATTCATCCCCGACCGCTAGCCCATTAAAACAACGGGCTAAAATAGCGGACGAGCAGATAGAAGACCCACAAAGCCCTCAGATGGAAGACCCTATCACTTCTATGCCCTCAACAGATAAACCAGCCACAGAGGCATTTATGAAAGAAATGTTACTGGCCCTAAAACAATCTTTACAAATGAACTTTGATTCATTAAGCTCTACTCTAAAATTTTCTATGGAAGAGATGGAGGAAAGAATATCCCATACTGAAAACAAAATGAGCGAAATTACTCAATCTCACAATAATCTAATTGATGAACACTACTCTCTGACAGAAGAGGTTGACGCTCTCAAAATAAAGCTTGCAGATATAGAAGATAGAAACCGACGTAATAACGTCAAGTTCAGAGGTATCCCAGAGGCGATCCAGACAGCTGAAATCACCAACTATATCCAGCAATTGATTAAAACAATCCTCCCAGACGCTACAGTCATGGACTTAACCATAGACAGGGCGCATAGACTGCCAAAACCAAAATTTGTCCCCGACTCTATGCCTAGAGACGTCATTGCTAGATTCCACTTCTTCCATATTAAAGAGGCCATGATGCAAGCCACGCGCAAACTAAACCAGCTACCGGCCCCATATAATGCAATCCGCCTCTACACAGACCTCTCGCAGATGACACTACAAGCAAGAAGAAAATTTTCCGTAATCACCAACGCTCTCCGCCAAGCTAAAATTCCCTATAAATGGGGCTTTCCTCCGAAACTCCTAATCCACAAAGACGGAGCGACCCACCTTTTCTCAAACCCAGAAGAAGCCACAGAAAAAATTAAATCCTGGGGCATATCCATCCCACCCCCGGACGAAAACCCCAGGGGCCCAACTAGAAGACCAAGACCGGAAAAAACCCTCACGACCTCTGAACACGGCCGTTGAAAATCACCTTACAGCACGACCTACGAGAATTTCCTCGACACAGCCTGCCTCTGGCTCCTACCTACTCAGGTGAACTTTACCCCCCACTTTACAAGTCCATATTTTAATTGGACTTGAAGCTCCACCTACTTTGTCAACTGTTTTGATGACATTACGCCCTTTGATACTATGTTCTGCAATGTTACCCCCTGTTATCTTTAGACATCGCTATTTTTCATACTGCTCCATGTCATATTCTAATTACAAAAATGTCGGTTAAACTCCTCTCCATAAACGCGAACGGGTTGAACTCACCATTTAAACGTTCATCACTATGGAGAGAAGCGTTGACCCAAAAAGCTGACATTCTTTGTGTGCAGGAGACACATTTCGATGCTTCCGCATGTCCAAAAATTCACCATACTAAATTTCCCAAGATCCTCCTGGCCTGCGCCCCAAACAAAAAGGCAGGAGTGATGATTGCTTTTAGAGACACGATTAATGTACAAACCAAATCAATAATACAAGACCCCAGAGGGAGATTCCTTTTGGTAACAGGAACTTTAAACTCTCTCCCTTTCTCCCTACTGAACATTTATGCACCAAATAAAGCCCAGTTAAGTTTTTTGAATAAAACTATCAAGAAATTGCGGAGGCATGGAAATGGAAAAGTGATGATTTGTGGGGATTTTAATCTCGTCCCGGATGATTCCATAGACACAACATCCCAAACTCGTAGAATTCACCCAAACTTAAAGTCATGGATACAGAAAGAAGCTCTCTATGACAGCTTCCGTTGTTTAAACGCATCAGCGAGAGAGTATACCTTTTACTCCCCCCCACACAGATCATTCTCGAGAATAGATTTGATATTGGTAGATAGATGGTCCCTCCCTTTAATCTCAAGCGCCTCGATTGAAAAGTCCACATGGTCAGACCATGCGCCTATCACAGCCACTTTTACATGGGGGGAAGGAGGGAATGAGACACGCACATGGAAATACAACACCTTCCTAATGGGGATCCCCAAACATATAAAAACAATAAAAGATGCCCTCACGGAATATTTCCAAATCAATGCTACCCCGGAGATATCTCCAACAACAGTCTGGAACGCCCACAAAGCGTTTATCAGGGGAATCCTCATAAAAATCAGCGCAAAACACAAAAGAGACAAGGAAAAACAACTCAATGAAATTCTAAACCAAATTACATCTACCGAAACCAGCTTGCAAAAGGCCCAGTCAGAGAAGTTACATAAGCAACTATTTGAATTTAGACACAAGCTACGCTCCCTTCTTATAGAGGACTTTGACAAAATGATCAAAAATTCAAAAATAGCTTACTACTCCTCAATGAACAAACCTTCCAAACTAATGGCAAACTTAGTCAAAAAAATTAGAACAAAAACTAAAATCCCGTACATAACAGACCCAGAAAACAAAAAGCTAAAAATCTCACATCCCAAACAGATCGCGGAATGCTTCCGTAAATTCTACGAAAAATTATATAACCTGAAGGAAGACCTCTCCACCCCCCAACCAAACAAAAAAGATATTTTGTCTTTTCTTCAAACTTTAAATCTCCCGAAAATTTCAGAAACGCAACTAAAAAACCTAAGCAAACCCATAACAACCCAAGAAATTATTGATACTATAAGAACACTAAAACTCCAAAAATCCCCGGGCCCAGACGGCTTCTCGAACGAATATTATAAATCCTTTAAAGATATCCTAGCTCCACACATGGCCCAAATGTTTAATTCGGCAATACAACAAAGTAGATTTCCGAGAGAAATGCTCGAAGCTACAATCGTCACAATAGCCAAGCCCGGTAAAGATCCCTCGTCCTTAACAAACTTTCGTCCTATTTCTTTGCTTAACTGCGACACCAAGCTATATTCTAAAATTATCGCTCAGAGACTACAGACAGTCCTACTGTCCATAGTACACTCGGACCAGGTTGGTTTTATTAAGGGACGACAAGCGCCCGATGCCACGAGAAGAGTCATCGATCTTCTCTCTATATTAGAAACCTCCCATACCCCAGCGATACTCCTTGCCTTAGATGCAGAAAAGGCTTTTGATCGCCTCCATTGGGAATATACTTTTGCTGTCCTAGAAAAATTCGGCCTCACAGGTAATATCATCAACGCTATAAAGGCACTTTACTGCAGCCCCTCAGCTAGAATCCTAGTGGACGGTACACTTTCTGATACTTTTGCTATCACCAATGGGACCCGTCAGGGATGCCCACTTTCCCCCCTAATATTTATTTTAGCTATGGAACCCTTAGCAGAATCCATAAGAATGAACTCTAACATACAGGGAATACCTACAAAAACTAGACAACACAAAATTAGCTTATTTGCAGACGACACGTTAATTATGATAACTAACCCTATATCGTCCCTGAGGCATGTATACTCTACGTTATCCCTATTCTCAAAAATTTCATATTATAAATTAAATGTGGCCAAATCACAAATTCTGGGAGTCCTCATACCAAATGACTTAAAAAGAGATATAAAACTCGAATTCCCGTTTCAGTGGCAGTCCCAAAATATTCCCTATCTTGGAATCCAAATCTGCTTCCCCTTATCCACCACCATATCGGCTAACTATTTCCCACTACTTAAATCTATACAGGCAGAATTGATCAACTTTAAAAAACATCACTCTACATGGCTGGGAAAGATCACGTTGTATAAAATGATAATTCTTCCAAAAATCCTTTACTTCTTTAGAACACTTCCTATCCCGGTTCACCAAAAAAATCCTACAAAAATTTCAGAGTCAGATGTCAGACTATGTGTGGAATGGTAAACCACCAAGAGTGGCACGTTCTATCTTGACATTACATAAAACCCAAGGGGGAGTGGATCTTCCCAACCTAGAGACCTATCACACAGCGATTCTAATTAACCAGTCAAGAGAGTGGCTAACCCACTCGACAACGACAGGATGGGCCAACTTGGAACGAGAACTGATCTGCTCTAAAGCCCTAAAATCGCTGATCTATGCAACGATTATGGCAACTCAACTTCCACCACTGAGGTCGAAAATTGTGATCCCAAACATCTCACCAACAATCACAGCGACTGCGGAGGCATGGACCAAACTCACTCAAAACTCAGAACATACAAAAACTCACAACCAAAATACAATCCCGCTAGACACCTTAGAACATTTCATTCCGGGAATGTGACTAAACATTTGGTTAGAGGTGGGGATAAAACAAATAGCAGACCTCTATGAGCAAAACTCGTTGAAACCTTTCTCACTACTAGTTTATCAATTCAACCTACCAACAACAGAAATGTATAGATATTTCCAATTGAGATCCTTACTGAAAACCATTCACCCTCAAAGTATACGGATCCCACACATAATGGCCACAAACATAACTAAACTACAAAAGGGGAACAAAAGTTCAACCAGACTCTTATATGACCAGATGACTGGTAACCTACGCCCGGGAAAGAGATGCCACCTTTTAAACTGGGAAAAAGACCTAAAAACAAACTTTTCTCTTGAAAGCTGGCTAGAGTCGTTTAAAAAAGCCAAACAAGCGACAAAAAGTGCCAACTTAATAGAAACCCACTTAAAAACGCTCACAAGGTGGTACCTCACACCGGACCAACTAAAGAGAAGACGGATAACCTCCAAGGCTGACTGTTGGAGAGGTTGCGGACAAGAGGGATCCCTGCTCCATATCCTTTGGGCATGCCCTCTAATTACCACATACTGGTCTAACGTATACTCATTAATTAACAAAATCACGAATACTAATGTCCCGAAACTCCCTGCTACAGCATTACTGCTTCTCGACCTCGGGGAAATCAAACATGAAAAAAGACAGATAATAAGCCACATTCTAATGGGAGCAAAAATCTTACTCACTAGGAAATGGCGTACTACGGAAATACCCCACATAAATGAGTTAACCCAACTTATAACGGAACATGGAACCTTCGAGAAAACTCTTGCGATCAGAAATAACTCGTACCTAAAATACACGGCAGTTTGGAAACAATGGTTTGACAAATTTCAGCTGGATGTCTAAAACTGTTATATTCTTTGTTTACCTATCCCCGCTTCCCCATAATCCCTTTGTTTCCTCTACCCCCCCTTCCCTATCAGCCCTCCCCATAACCTGCTTCACCTAACGAACTCTACAATTTGTACTTTAAATGTCTAAAGATGGTTTCACATTGAAAAATTGTTCGTTTCTGATTGTCTACTATATAAAGCCTGGAAAAAATTGATTTTCTTAATAATGCATATCTGTAAATCTGTTTGTGAAATTCAATAAAAAAACTCAATGACAAAAAAAAAAAAAAAAAAATAGACTGAGGCTCAGTATATAAATGCCCACTAGATGGAGCCCTAACAGAAAGTCTATCTAGTAATGCCAGAAATAAAGCAATACCATATACCTCATACACTACAGACAATCTTACTGAACAGAGACTGCCAAAGGCATGACACTCCTCGTCTGGTAACCCAAGGTTACCACAGTAAGACCTCTTCGTTGTGAGTAATAAAATTAGTTCAGTAACAGTTCTGAAGAAGAGTTTAGGCTCATCTTGTTTGCACAATTTGACTTCCACCTTTCTGACTTTCCTGTCTTCACTAGGAAAAACCTTGGTTATGAGTCCCATAGGCCATTTGTTTCTTTTTGACTGAGAGTCCTTGACAAGAACAACATTGCCAACTTCCATGTTGGGTTCACTGGAATGCCACTTATTCCTAGGCTGTAAAGTTGAGATGTATTGTTTCCTCCACTTTTCCCAAAACACATTTGCCAAGCTTTGTACCCGTCTCCATTGACACTTGTACAAGACTTTAGAATCAAACTCACCAACAGGAGCTGTAATTGCATCAAACTTTTGCGTGAGTAGAGAAGAAGGGGTAAGCAAAGGAGAGTCATCTGGATCTCTGGATATTGGCATTAATGGTCTTGCATTTATGATAGCTACTACTTCAGCCATAAGAGTTGTGAGGGTCTCATGGGTGAGTCTTGAAGTGCCCTCGTGGAGGAATATTTAATCAAGGATCCTACGTGCTATGCCGATCATACGCTCCAATGAGCCGCCCATGTGAGAAGAATGTGGAGGGTTAAATGACCATGTGCAACCTTGGTCCGCAAAATATCTTCCTACATGGTCGCTGTCAATGTTTGAGGGAATATTCAACTCTTTACACGCTCCAATGAAATTGGTACCTCTATCAGAATGGATTTGCTTGACTGGACCTCTAATAGAAATGAAGTGTCTTAATGCATTTATGAAGCTGGATGTGTCCAAAGACTCAATAACTTCTATATGCACTGCCCTGATACTCATACAAGTAAATAGGACATCCCAGCGTTTGCTGTTTGCTTCGCCTCCTCTAGTGCGCCGCGTGGTGACGGACCCTGGGCCAAACATGTCGAGCCCAACATTTGTGAAAGGTGGTTCAGTGCTGAGTCGCTCAGAAGGGAGATTAGCCATTTTCTGCGACTGAAACGTACCACGGAGTTTCCGACATGTAACACATTTGAAAATGACATTACTCACAAGCCTTTTGGCTCCAACTATTCAAAATCCTGCTGTACATAGAGCTCCCTCAGTGAACAAACATTACTGGTGTTTAGTCTGTTCATGGTAATGCTGCACAAGTAAAGATGCAACATGATCATTAGGGAGTATTATAGGATGGCACTCATTACTATCAAGCTGTGCATTTGAGACACATCCTCCAACTCTGAACAGTCCATTAGCATCTATATATGGGTCGTTTCCTGAGGGAACTATCTTTAGGCACATTCTTTTGATTTTGGAGTATTTCTAGTTCTCTTGCGTAAACCTCTTGTTGCACATAATGGATGATAACATCCTTGGCCTGTGTAAGTTCATCCACTGTATAGCCCTTTGGACAGCGGTGCCAACCTCTGCAATGACTTGATCTTGCTGGCATGGCTCTGAAGGATCTGGCTGTATGAATTAAGCAACTTACAGCGCGGTTTAGTGACTTCCAAGTCGAGAACCTGTTAAAACGTTTAGATCCCAGCTGTTTGCTAGAAAGTGTAGTAATGAGCGTGGAAACTTGAGGGCGAACCTCAGCATCGGAATCTGGGTCTAGCAGTTCATAGGTGCCTTTCTTGTGAGTGTTCAGTACTGGTTTATAAAAGAAAGTTGGCCCTGTGAGCCATTTGGTGTCTCTAAGGAGTGGTGCTGGTACAGCTCTTGTAGCATGATCTGCTGGGTTGTGATCAGTCGGCACATAGTGCCACTGAGTAGGTTTTGATGACTTTCTAATCCTGTGGACTCTGTTATGCACATACACATAGAATCTCCTAGACTCATTGTAAATGCAGCCCAGCACTACTTTGCTGTCTGTATAAAATTCTGTGTCATCAAGTGTCATATCTATTTCTGTCACAATGAGTTCAGCTAGTTCTACTGCCAGAACGGCAGCACAAAGCTCCAGCCTTGGTATGGTAGGCTCAGGAGATGGTGCCAGTTTTGCCTTTCCCATCACAAACCCAATATGTGTCTGGCCCTTAATGTCAATCGTTTTGACAATGTCTCCTTCTCTGGGGAAAGTGGGGAGTCCCAATCACATGTATCTGCAGTTAAGTCTCTGAGCAGCATCTTACCTTGAATGGTTACGGGAGCTGCAAACCCAAGCGGTTAGATGCTGCTGATCGTAGATAGGACATCGCGTTGTGTGAATAGTTTTGGCTTTTGATCCACCTGAAAGATAAAGGTATCATTGTTGAGGTCCCAGTTGAGTCCTAGGCTGCGCTGCAAGGGTATTGTGGCCATTGCCAAGTATAGATCCTTCATGTCATTGGCGTGATCTTGAGTGGGAAAGGCTTTCATGACAACCTTGCTGTTTGAAGCTATCTTATGAAGTTTGAGATTCAAACAAGCAAGCATACTTTGGGTTCTTTTGAGTAGGTTGATTGCTGGATCTGGTGATGGAAGTGATTTCAGGCCATCATCCACATAAAAGTCTCTTTCTACAAACTGCCTGACATCTTGTCCATATTCTTCTTCACCTTCTTGGGCAGACCTTTTGAGTCCATAGATGGCGACTGCAGGAGATGGGCTGTTGCCAAAAACATGTACTTTCATTCGGTATTCCATTATGTCTTTGGTTTGATCGTTGTCTTTAAACCAGAAGAATCTCAAGAAGTTCCTTTGTTGAACACTGTGCATCCTAAGTGGTCTCTGTCTTTGTCACAGAAATGGGTCCTGATTTCTGTAGAGTCAGAGTATGAAATACTGTTAGGTTTGTCTCTTATCAGGTTTGTCTCTTATCAGGAACCAGTTAGGACAAGGCTGGAAAAAGGATGGGCGTCCATTTTCCAGTGTATTAGTGCAATAGGAATTTACCGTGGATGGTTTGTGGACATTTCCTAGGCAGACGTCACCTACAATGATCCATCCTAGGTCTAGTTTCTGTGCAAATGGAGAATTGTGAGGGCCATTTACCTGTTTTCTGACCTGGTGGACTCTTATGATGTCCCTTACAAACAGAAGCACTATTTGAGCCTTAGGATCTAAAGCAGGGATGAGATGGGCCATGGTCTTCAAGTGCTTATGTGGTAATGCTGCTTCAGGCGTTGGAATCTCCTCTCTGTTGTTTGGAATTTGATTACATTCTATCAGTTTAGGTAGAGGCAGGGATGTTTCACCATCCATGGATTCTATTTGAAAACCAGTAGCTCTTCTTCCGTCTTCTTCAGTCACGCCTGTGCAAGTCTTAAGTGAATATGGAGAGCTAGGTCCTTCGATGTTGAAGATGTCGAAGCAAGTCGAGCAGGCAAGGGACCTGTTGCTTTGATCGTCAAGAATGGTATACAACCTTACAGCCATTTCTTTGTGTCCAATTGGATAAACTTTAACAAGACAAATCTTACAGCAGGATTTACCTCTGAGGCCCTCCCCACAGACTTGGGTACCCTGGGGTGACACTTCAGGAAGTACTGTGACTTTATCCTCACTGCCATGCTCTGTAGCCTGGTTTGAAGGCATGAGAGTCCACAGGGCGGGCTTGGGATATAAGGACGTCGTATGCTCCTTGCTATGACATTCTGAACACTCGATGTTTGCTGTACAGTCTTTCGCCCGATGAGATGTTGAGGCACAACACTTGTAGCAAATTTGGTTTTCCTTGAGAAAGACTTTCCGGTCCTTAAGAGGTTTTTCCCTGAATCCTCTACATTTCTGCAATGGGTGGGGCTTCTTATGTAGAGGGCACTCTTTGCAAGGGTCTCTTGTTGAGGGATGCACAGCAGATATGCTGATTTTGTGTACTGCAACAGGTGTAGCTTTCGGGTTACGAAGTGAAGCAGGTTTGTTAGTTCTGGTGTAAGCTGTTTCAAATGTTGAGAAGTCAAAACTCGGGTCGTTCCTAGTCTTTGATTGTTGGCGTATGAAATCCACAAAAAAGGAGAATGGAGGGAATGAGACGTTGTGCTGTTGTTTGTACTTGGAGCCTTGAATAATCCACTTTTCTTGTCGACTGTAAGGTAATTTCTGTACAATGGGGTTGACACCACGTGCTGTGTCTAAAAATGTGAGACCTTGCAAGTCTCCCTCACCTTTAGCAACTTTGAGTTCCATCAGCAGATCACTTAATTCTCTCAGCTTCTGAAATCCTTTATTGGGAATCTTAGGAAAATCCTCAATCCTTTTGAAGAGTGCGTTTTCTACCACTTCTGATGAGCCATCACACTTATCCAGTCTTTCCCATATCATTTTTAGTCCTCTGCTTGGATAGTTAATGTTTATGTCTCTAATTCGCTTTGCATGTACTGCTGACTCGTTGCCTAACCATTTGACTAGCAGGTTAATTTCTTCACTTACAGACAGGTCGAGATCTTTCGTCATATTTCTGAATGACGAACGCCATGCTCTATAGCCTTCAGGTCTGTCATTAAACTTTGTGAGTCCTTTACTTATTAGCTCATGTCGTGCAAAGAATTTGACGAGGTCTGTCATACCTTGATCTCTGCGTGGTAGATCTGAAGGTAAGTTGCTTTATGGAGGTCCTAGTGAGTTACCGTGATTCTTTGACATGCTGCTATGATAATAGTCACAGTCTACAGGTTCCTTCTTATTGGTGGCGACCGCAGTACTCCAAACATTTGTTGGTTCAAGCTCAGGTTGTACTGAGGGCCGACTCAATATCAAACTGCTATCTAATTTGATGTTGGGCATTTGGTCTGCTGAGGTCACTTGCTGTGTTACCGGTTGCTAGCGGAGCTCTTTTTGGAGGTTTGACTCTTCTCCTGGATCTAAGCATGAGTCGTCACCCGACTTAGCATGTAGCTGCACATAGTCTGAAGTTCGCTGAAAATTGTCTCGGTGAACTGCGCCTAGACATGTTGAATCTTTCACTTGCGTAGATCGCTGCTTCTTCCAAAGCCTCTGCTTCAGCCACAGCCGCTGCAGCTTCTTTCTCTACTGATAGTTTTTCCAGTACTGCTTCCATGCGTGCTTTCTCTACTTTTAATTGCCTTTCTTGCTCAGCATAATGCACTCGCATTTTGGCAGCTTCCGCTTTTGCACGAGCAATGGCGACTGTAGAGCTACTCACTGATGCTTTTGAGGTTCTGGAGCTAGCTGAGATGTGAGACCTTGTCTCATACAGTCCAGTCTCTAAGGTTGACATGGTGACGCTCCGGACGAGCTTACGCGCTTACCGCTGTACTGGGCGTCCTGTAGCAGTATCTCTGCGTATTGCGCAAAGCGTGGTTTGGTATCCTGCTGTCTAGACTGCTGGTGCCCTGTGTCCAGCCTGTGAGAAGTCCCTGTTTCACTGGTATCCAGTCTGTGAGGGGCCGTCGTTTTACTTGGTATCCAGTCTGTGAAGGGCCGTCGTTTTACTGGTATCTAGTCTGTGAGGGACCGTTGTTTTACTGTTCTGTCCTCCCTATTAGTGGAGCATAAGTAGACAGGCAGATAACCTTCCCTGCAACACAATGACGATGGTATGTGTTTCCTGTTTTAACATGTGGAGTGACTGCTGTGAGTGATTATTGTGAGTGACTACTGTGAGATTGCAAGGAAGATCTGGAGGCCCTTGGGAAATGTTGGGTGTTCAGAGACAGAGGCAGGGAGAAACACTATCAGATTTTGGTAGACTGCAGGCAGGACTGCACAGCTCTATTCACTGTACTGGGCGGCAGTAGCTTTGTGAGGGTTGAAGTGGTCAGCACAGCAAGGGGTGCTGGGAGATGACCTTCTAGCAGGAGGGGCTGCAGATGTAAACAGAGCATGGAGGTGAAAAATGGAGCCTAGGTAAGTACTACTTCTGAAAAAAAACATTTTGTATGTGTTATTTACAACAGCCTGGGCCGGCAGGGCAGATTTATGGGAGCAAAAAAAAATACAGATTTTAATGACAGAACCCCTTTAAAGATCACCTTCTCCAGAGAAGATATCATCAAAATACTAATTCTCATGGATTCAGTGGATGTGTTCATATCCAAGAAAACTCTTTAAAGCTATTAATGAGATGGTATAAGACACCTACTAGTCTAGCTACGTCAAAGCTCAATGTCTCAGATAGCTGCTGGCACTATGACATGGATGGGGGCTCTTTGCTCTGCATCTGGTGGGAATGCCCTAAGATTACACCCTGTTGGTCACAAATAATAGAACACATCAATAGAATATGCTCATCTCATACAAGTTATCCCCAGTAAATGTCCCTGGGATGAAACCCTCTACCTGTCTGTACTCCTCTAGCAAAAACCTTCCAACTTTCCTATTCTCTGCTGCAAAACTCCTAATCCCCTGGTTTGACAAAGATTTGTTTAGATTGAAACATCGCTGTGTCATTTCTGCTGTACTGCTGCACCTGTATATTGCTGCTTGTGGGACCAACATGGAATAAAGTTCCTTTTATCTGAAATGGACTGCCGTGGATGCTGCCTCTGATTATATGTTTGTTTTGCTATTCTTGGAGCGGGTATTTGATCCAACCCGAACGGAGGCGTGACATCATACTATTGGACCCATATAGGAGTTGGATAAGTGACTGCTGCTGTGTTTCTCTATATGGCTGTATTTATAGTGATAATGGAAAAATACGCATAATTCCATGTCTACAAGTAGTTAAAGTATCAACCTTGTTTAGGGCCTGTGTGTTCCCTTTTAATTTCACTTTCTTAATTCTTACAATATAAATACATGTAACCTGCATTTTTATTTTCTGACTCTCAATAAATAAGAGTATTAAAAAAAAAAAGATAGACAAATTGCTAGGTCCCAATGGCATACACCCCTAGGTTCTATGGGAATTAATAAATCAGATATACAAACCATTGTTATATTTAAGGACTCTAGAGTGACAGGGCCTGTGCCACTGGATTGGTCCATCGCAAAAGGGGGTGCCAATATTAAAAAAGGGAAGTCAGAAAGCAAACTTGGAAACTACAGGCTGCTAAGTCTAACTTCTATTGTGGGTAGAAATGCTACCCTGGAATACCTCTAGGAAAATAACTGTATAACTCCATATCAGGACGGGTTTATGAGGGATCATTCCTGTCACACCAAACTGATCAGCTTCTATGAGGAGGTAAGTTCTAGACGAGATTAGAAAAAGTCATTAAATCTTGTATACTGTGCCACATAAAATCCTTGGTTTGGGTCACCATTAATAGTGGGTTACCACAGGGGACGGCTTGGGGTCCTATTCTTTTTAACCCCTTAAGGACATGGCCTATTTTGGGCTTAAGGATTTTTGGCGAATTTTCTTCTCCATTTTTCAAAAGTCATAACTTTTTATTTTTCCGTCAATGCGGCCATATAAGGGCTTGTTTTTTGCGTGGCGAAATGTAGTTTTTATTGGTGCCATACTTGGGTGCATAAACTATATTGTAAAACTTTCATTATTTTTTTTATGAAAGCAGGGGGAGAAAACGCATCAATTCTGCCATAGATTTTTTTTTACAGCGTTAATCATGCATAAATGACACAATCCATTTTTTTCTGCGGGTTGGTACGGTTACAATGATACCAAAATTCTTACATTTTTTGGGTTTTTCCAGTTTTCTGCAATAAAAAACCCTTTTTTTAGAAATCTTTTTTTTTTCTAAATCGCTGCATTCAAAGTCCTGTAACTTTTTTATTTTTCTATGTCTGGAGCTCTATGAGGGCATATTTTTTGCAAGACGAGCTGTAGTTTTTATTGCTACTATTTTGGGGTACATTCGGCTTTTTTGATCACTTTTATTGCGTTTTTAGGGAGGCAAAATGCAAAAATTAGCATTTTGCCTCAGTTTTTTAGCGTTTTTTTAACGATTTATTCTGTGCACAGTTAAAAGCAGGTGCAACTTATTGTTCGCATTGTTGCAGACGTGGCAGTACCAAATATGTGGGGTTTTAGATTTTTTTACCTTTTTTATGCAAATATGAGAAAAAGCATAAAAACGTTTTTTTTGTACTTTTTTTTTACATATTTCTTTTTTATTCATTTTTATTTTATATATTCTTTTGCTATTGCGCATTGCTCTGCCAAGCCTTATCGCTTATACAGCGATCACAGTCTATGGCAATACAGGACGCCATGGCAACCAGCGGGGCTCTCTGCGATTATATCGCGAGAGCCCGGTGATGTCACAGAGGGAGCATGGTCCCTCTGTGAACCCCTCCCATACTGCGATCTACATAGATTGCGGCAGGGCAGGGGTTAACAGCGGGGGGGGGGGAGCGCATCCCCGATGCACCCCCGCTGTTGCAGCCGGAGGCCGGCTATGACTGACAGCCAGCTCCCGCTGCAAGATAGCACGAGATCATAAGTGATCTTGCGCTTTCCCCAGAAGGTAAGTTGACGCCCTGTTGCAGGAAGTACCCTGCTGCCAGGACCTAAACTTACGCCCTGGAGCGGGAAGGGGTTAATATATTTATTAATGACTTGATAGAAAAATTGAACAGTAAAATATTAATATTTGCAGATGATACAAAAGTCTGTAAAGTAATTAACACCAGAGAGGACACTGGTCAGACCGCACATGGAATAGTGTAGAATTCTAGACACCAATAATCAAAGGATATATCAGAGCTTGAGGGATTCAGAGGTGGGCAGCTGAATTTAATAAATGAAATGGGTGGACTACAATACCCAGAGATGTTATCAAAATTGGAGTTATTTAGTTTAAAAAAAGATGGCTGAGGGGCAACTTAATAACTATGTATAAATATATCAGGGGGCAATACAGAGATCTCTCCCAACTGCTTACACCCAGGACCGTGACCGTGACTGAGACTATGGAACGCTCTTCCTGAGGACATGGTGATAGAAAACTCAATAGAAGAGTTCAAGCGGCGCCTAGCCACCTTTCTTGGATGTACTATTACATGTTATAATTACTAATAACTTGAGTTGTTCCGATTGCCTGTCTTGGAGTTTGAGAAAAATTGAGAAAATTAGTTTTTACTTTTCTCTGGATCAACACTGGGGGTTAATAGGCTGAACTGGATGAACGCAAGTCATTTTTCATCCTAAAATCCTGTTACTATATGTTAAGATTTATTCTGTTATTTATTTAGACACACAATGTGATCTTTGGTGTTCAATACGGCAAAGAATTATTCCACATGCATCTAAAACTGCAAAGCCATCCATTAGGCGATGCTGAAGGATCAGTCTAATAATCACACAATGGTAGGCTTTCCCAAGTCTCTGGCTGCTATGGTTACCCATTGGCATCCTGCAATTGCATTTGGGAGAGGGGTACCAAGGCAGCTCTCTCTGCCTCTTTATCTAAACACCTAGATACCATGGTCGTTGTAGACCGTGGCATGTAAGGAGTTAAATAATAGGGATCAAAACACAGAAACGTCACTGCTGACACGCCGACTCTGCTCTGCGCATGAGTGGCTGCGCGCCTGCCGGCACATCACAGAGCGGAGAGAGAAGACGCTGACAGGTAAGCGGGAGGTCAATGCCGGGGCACGGCTCGCATTCCCCTTAGTGAATCTCGCTGTCAGAATCTGACCCAGCCATGGGCATGAGGCCTTCCTTTCACGTCTCCCTGCGCGGGCTCTGGTGCTACTTCCAATCAAACCCTGCTTCCCAACTGTCTCCACCATCAGATAGGCAATCAAATTGTTCAACTCTGCAGACAGACTGGCCAATTAGAGCTCAGACTGCCAGCAGCCAATGAGAAATAGCTGCTTGCCAGGCACATTACATTTAGCTCTGTTTCAGGGCAGATTAACCCGTACTTAAGCCTTGCATGCACTGCGTGAATTTCAAATCTACATAAATTTTGTGATAGCTCTTTTGTAGGACCCTTCTGGAACCTGCTAGCCCCGCCCCCTCACTTGGCTAGAGAATGATTACTATATTAACCCCTGTACCCACGCCCTTCTCAAGCCCCACCCATCGGGGAAAACCCACTAGCGATCTTCTATTGATTTCAGTGGGGCCAGCACTGCTGCTGCCGGCCCCCTTAAAAACAATGGGCGATATCCCATTGATGTCCCAGGTTTTATATTTTATAGGAAATACAAAATAGTTACTTAAAGAGACAGAGGGCTATTAGGCCTCGTTTACATAGGATAATTATAGTTGCACAATTGGGCACAGATTCCGCACCCAAATCTGCAGCTAAATCAGCATTACTTTAGGATTGTATTGAATGCTCTGCCAATCCGAGCTGCAGGTCATCTAGTGGGAATTCTCACTCATGCAGTTTCACATTGGAAGGATGACACGGATCTGTCAGTTCAAAGCCCATCTTAATAAGAAATTAGGGCTCATTCACACGACCGTATTTGAATCGCGTATTACGCAGCATAATATGCGGTGCATCGTAGCAATTCAAATACGTCGTATGTCCCACCCACACTGGTGTTTTTCATTGAGTATAAAAGACGCAGCATGATCTATTTTAGGGTGGATTCAGATGATCGCGGTTTTGTGCCCTTTTACTGCCATGATAATCACAGCCATATAATGGGACAAAACAAAACCACGAATCTCTATGGGATTTCAGTGGTTTCATTTTCACCAGCTCTTTTCCCGGCCGTTATTTGTACTTTTGCGAAAAGATGGGCCTGCCCCATCTTACTGGTATGTAGTGAATACCACATACACAGCGATACCCCGACTCACACATTTTATGCATACGCCCGTGAAAATGATCTCTTACACTGAGTGCATGGGGGAAAAACCGGTACAATAGCGGCTTACAGGTACTCACCGGGCCGTAACATCTCACACCTGGCGAGGATTTTAGGACACATTTCCCAGAGCCCAGGGAATCCCTGTGACAACACCGGCTCTCACAATCATCGCTATATATACATGGATCTCTTTCCTGCTAGATGTAAAAAAAATAAAATAAATGTTTAGTGAATTTGTTTATATCGTTTCACATTTATGTCACAGCAGGAAGTAAAGGCAATTCATACTTGTCACCCGAAATGTCCTTAAGGTTCCCAGAAGGAGGGGCGACCTCCCGGATTTCATGAAGAACTACTGCATGTCACTGAAGTCTCTTCAGGATCTCCCTGGATGTATGCAGCACCATGGACTTCCTACTGATCTTGTTGCTACATGTCTGCCCTCCCTAGGCGATCAGCAGTGCCCCCTGCAGGTAGACTCCATGAAAAAAACATTGTTCAGCACGATGAGTGGGGCAGAGCTGGACAGCAGAGTAGCTGGTGCTCATCCCAGAGGTGCAGTAGAAGTGTGCCTTTTTCATGCCATGCTTTGACATATATAAGTCAATAATTGAAGGCAGTAAATGACTTATCAGAAGGCTATGTGCCCGCACTCCCTAGCGAGCAGTCCTAGCTGCAGTAAAAAATTTTAAAAAATACATCACCTAAGAGGCGCTGTCCGGCTCTGCAGCACAACTCCTCTGAAGCTCGGGCAGACTTGCTTATAGTTTTCCCCAGTGCTTCCTAGTCAGGGGTTCAAAATTACAGCATTGAAAGGCTTTGATTGGTTCATCGAGCACTAACTCTGATTTACTGAGCCACGGCACTCGAGAACCAATCAGAGCCAGCACTTCCTGAAAGCAGGGATTTTGAACCCCTGACCAGGAAATGCTGGGGGAAAACCATAAGCAAGTCTGCTGGAACTTCTGAGGAGACGTGTGGCAAAGCCGAGTAGCGCCTCTTAGGTGATGTATTGTGTTTTTTTTACTGCAGCTGGGGCTTATGTTAGGGGACACAGTAGGATTTCCTGCTGTAAAAGTTGCATCACACCGCATGATAACCATGTTTCCGTACGATGCAACACATAGGAAGGCTCCATAGGGAAACATGGGCTACAAAATATCGCAAATTGCGGGAATATTCAGCAACCCATAATTTTTTTTCTTGCAATGTAGCAGCCTACAAAACATCGCTAATGTGAAGGAACCCATAGAACCCATGGGCTTCACATGCGGTACGATAGTGCTGCAAATCGCATGTAAGAAAAGCACGCAATTGTGTCGCCCATGCGAAACCAGCCCTATAGTCATTTATCGGTTCACTTAATACCAAGAGTTTTCTACACACTTTTCAAAATTATCTTGTGAAGTGTAAAAAGTTTCTAGATAACATAAAAAATGTGGCGCATGACATACACATCCATTGGGGGCACTTTTCAGTGCGTACATCTAATTTTTCCCTAATTGTCCCATTGTCTCCAGTAGTTCCTGACTTATATCTGTCCCTCACCTCTCCTCAGGACCGCTGCTGCGCTTACACTCCCTTCAATGTACCATTCCCCTCTACAGTAAGGCTGCCTGCACACGGGCGGAAATTCTGCTGCGGGATTTCCCGCAGAATTTCCGCCCTTGCCCGCCTGCATAAGATTGCATTACAATACGCAATTCTATGCAGATGGCCGTGATTTGTCCACGTGAAAATGCACGAGGAAAACAAATCGCTGCATGCTCTATTTCTGTGCGGCTCTTGCAGAGGCCCACACAGAAATGTCACTCCTGGGTCACCGGCTCTGCTCTGTGCATGCGACGGCTGGCCGGCAGCCGGCACATCACAGAGCCGGAGCCGTGGGAGAGGTGAGCGCTGCACTGGTCCATGCAGGGGCTCGGGTCGGGTCCTGCTGCGATTTGACCTGGCCATCTGCAGGTGGCCTAAAGCTATGTCCACATGGGATGGATTTGCTGGGGAACATCTGCAGCAGACATTCCACAGCAGAAAATCCATACCAAAAACTGCACCATTTGGTAAGAAATTTGATGCAGATTTTAATGTAGATTTGGGTGTGGAATTCATTATTAGAGGTGGATTCCGGAGCATATCCAGTGCTTTAATTGTCATTCCGTGGATTTAAATTCTGCACTGCATGGCAATCTCCACACGGGTTTTGTGCAATTTTTTTTCACAACATGCGGACGAGATTTTGAAAATCTCACCTACTTTTCTGCTACTGTAGATGTTGCTTATTTCCGGTGTGGAGCGTTTACATGGGAAATCTGTGACAAATCCACCCCATGTGGATTGCTTCCTGTGAGTTTCGGGGAAGAGCTCATTAGGCATGATACCACCAGCATGATTGGCCACATGGCCACGGAGTCCAAGAGACTGTACAAAGATATTTAAATGCAATATACAGAGCCTCCACCATTATTTTCCTCTCTGCTGTCATCTACCACTCATCCATCAAAACAGGTTTCCTAGTGGCAGCATATTACTAAATGAAATGCAACAGAGCTACAAGTATAGGAATCTGCTCCATTTAGGGTGATGAAATCATGCAAGATTTGTGCGTTGCGAGACATACAAATCTTGCACAAACATGAACCCCATTCTTTTGAATGTGCTCATTCATATCTGTAATGTTTACCTGCGTTGCGGTGCTATGCAAAAAGCAAATTGCAGCATGTTTTTTCTCTAGCGATATCGCACATTGCTTTCAATAGGGTCAGCAGCTAAAGCGCCGGCCCCATTAAAATCAATGGGAGAAGATCGTAAAACAGCCTTGTATTCCTGCGGGGCTGAATGAATCCCCCATAGAGAGAACAGAGAGGGGGCGGAGCTACAGGTTATCCCCTAGAGATCTCCCCATATTTGGAGAGATAGGGGGTGGGGCTAGAGGGCTCTCATAGGGCTTTCCCGAGAGCAGGGGTCAGATGGGGCTGGGCTGGATGGGGTTCTTTATAGTGATTCCTCTCTAGCCAAGAGAAGGTGTGGGGCTAAAGGGATTTATCCCCACCCCTCTCACCCCACTATCGGGGAAGCCCTCTAGCCCTAACCCCCTTTCTCTCCAAATATGAAATCTCTAGGAGATCCCCTGCAACTCCGCCTCACTCTCTTTCCTTGGTATGCGGGATTCCTTCAGGCCCACAGGGATGCAAGGCTGTTTCCATGTGAAAACACCTTGCATACACAGGTTTTGGAAGTTTTGTGAGAGTGATATCGGGGTGTGAATCACAGCCCAATATCGCTCTCACCAGTGTGCAAGAGCCCTTAGAAATCCTTCTCCAGCCTCTGTCAGGGTGTATATATAATATTTTTGCTCGGCGTTTTGTAATAAATGTTCCCTATTGTTAACACAGAGAGAATCTAAATATGGAAGCCTGAACTATCTATATAATTGCTAATATACAATGTATAAAATACAAAATCTGATATAAAGAATTTACTTTACCTTCAATTCAGACTGTGCGACCTCAAAGCAGAGCGATAGGCACACAAACAGCAAGATGGTCATAATCCGATGTTGTGCCATATCTGTAGTGATGAAAGCTATGGCCACGACTCGAACATTTACAGCAAGCCTTCAGGAAGAGACAGGGAGACTGAAGAATGCTGTGTGTAGATGGCAGGTAAATACTTCCCTCAGTCACATTTCAGAAAGACTTATAATTAAGGAAGAAGGTAAACCGCCCGGAGCTTACTGTCCCACGCTGCATCCAACCTGCTATTCCAGTTAATAAAGTTTAAATATTCTTGGCTATCTCTATGATGGGAAAACAGAAATATGTGATGCTTCATGACCAGCTGAACTCATATCACATGTAATGACAGTATACCAGAAATGTATTTCTATTAAAAGCTACGTGCACAGCTGATTTCAAGTGAAAATCCTCATTGAAGCCGATTTTGACTGTTTTGGATGCAGAAATGCTGCAAAATTTGTAGATAGATAGGTCGATATTCAGCAGCATTTTTCACCCCATGTAAAGACATCCGGGCAAACGGAGGTTTTAAAAATATTCAGTGACAATGCCTCCAGCACCAAATGACGCAGCAAGTTAACAACCGAGGGAGACGATGCTGACAGGTTGTTAATGACCTGCACCACCCCCATATTATCACAATGAAACCTCATCTTTCTATCTTGAAAGTGAGCCCCCCATAGTGCGATAGCCACTACTATCGGAAATAACTCCAATAGCACCAAATTTCGCACTAGGCCATCCTGCCTCCACTGTTCCAGCCACTCCCCCACGCACCATCTGCCCTGAAAGTACGTTTCAAACCCGGTACTCCCTGCTGCGGTCATGTAAAGCTCCCAGTCAGCATTGTCGCTGACCTCCGCCATGATCACTGACCTGTCATTGTACTATTCCAAGAAGGTGGCCCACACTGCCAGGTCATCCTTGTGACTTGCCCCCAGCTGTATAAAATGGTGGGGGTCACGCACCCCAGCTGTCGCTGACGCTAAACACCGTCAAAACGCCTGACATATCGGCATTATCCGGCAAGCAAAATTCAGCTTGCCCAATAATAACTGCAAACCCCTCAGTGTGATCTTTTTTGCAGCACGTGCAAAAACTAACTCCTGCAGATTCCGCAATTTTTCCTCTGGCAGACGGCACACCATTGCCTCAGTCTCAATGGTGATGCCCAAAAAAGTCAGGCAGGTTGCGGGCCCCTCAGGCTTTTTGGGAGCCCATGGCACACTGAAATGCCCAGCCACCCATTTTAACATCCCCAGTAAGGCCACACAAACCGGCGACCCCCAAGGTCCCACACACAAGAAATCGCTCACTACCCACTCTAAAAACGAACTGAATGATTCAAAGTAGGCACATGAGATGGAACATCCCATGGGTAAACAACGATCTGCAAAATAACTTCCTTACCAAAAAAAACACAACAACCTAATTCTCTTGGGTGCTACTGGCAGCAGGTGAAAGGCCAATTCAATATCGGCCTTTGCCAAGAATGCCCCCTTCCCATATTTCCTTACCGAGCGAACCGCGGCATCAAACGATATATACCCCACTGAGCAGAGATCAGGTTCTATCCTGTCATTCAACGACGCCCCCTTTGGGTAGGATAGATGGTGAATTAACCAAAACTTGTTCAGTTCCTTCTTCGGTACCACCCCAAGTGATGATACCACAAAATCCTGCACCGGAGGCTCTTTAAACATCTCAGCCATGTGGCCTAAACTGCCATCCATCCCAAGCTTCTCAGTCACGAGACCCGGAAAAACGAGCAGCGAATGCAGATTATTAGTCGAAAAGGGGACCACATGAACAGGGGGTGGGATGATAAAACCATCCCTAAAACCCTTAAACAACAACTCCGCCTTCTCCCTATCCGGATGCCTATTTAGATACAATACCATCTCTTCCAGTCTTACTGGGGTCATCCCTTTTTGGAAAACCTCCTGCCCCTCTTCCCTTTCACTTTTTAAAGCACTTGGCTGCTCCGTGAGACCCTGCGCTGCAATGGGGACAGGCATGCCTAAACTTGCATGTTGCCCCAAATTTGCATTGGCTCTTGTTGAACTGCCAACAAAAGCTGGGCCCATTCCCCCCACCTGTCCCCCTTGGCCCCCTGCTGAAGTGGAGGCTGAGCCAGAACATCCGGTACCTCCCTGAAAGGGATGCCCAAAACGCGCAGTGGCCATTACCCTCAACCACAGCCCACTATCTCTGTGATCCCATCTGATCGATGGGCGCACTGCTTTTCGCTGCCTGAACTGCTCATCATAGCGCAGCCAGGTCTGCCTCCGTATACCCAATAGGCCTCACCGATCGAGTCTAGATAACAGAAAAGCCCGGAACAATTGTCCGGTGCTTCCCCCCAATTAGGCTCGCCAATATGGCAAACGCTTGGAGCCAATTTGTGAATGTTTGGGGTATGAGACACCACCTCCGCTTCTCCTCCTCCTCCTTTTTGAACTCCGTTCTCTTCCCCTTGTCCAAATTAAATTTTTCCAAGGGGAGGAGGGAGAATATTTCCACATATTCATCTCTCCAAATTTTTTCCCTAACTTCCTTCTTCAAGTGGGCCCTCTAAGGGCCCCTTGCAGCAAACATAAACTTCACCTTTGGCTCTATCATCCAGGCGATTCCCCTCCCCATCTTTTGCTGTTTGCACCGCCACCGTCAACCCAACCGAACGGCTGACCTCTAAACCCCTAGTGACGCCTTCACCCTTGGCACTGTCCCTTGTGGATGGCGCTCTCGCCTGCGAACCTCATGTCGAAACCAGCCCCGGAGAGGGCCAAGCCTCCGTTACCTCTACCACTTGTCCTACCCCAGTCCCTCCAGCCAACGTTATGCTCGGAGCGCTGTCTCTGCTGGATGACGCACTACGTGGCATACTCCACGCTGCGACAGGCGGCGAGGCATGTGCTACCCCCTGCCTTAACAATTCCCACATAACACCCAGCAGTGCCCCCATCTCACCACCTACGCCTGGCACGCTTGCTAATGCAGTGCCACCCCGCTCTAACTGTCCTAAACTACTCCCGCAATCATGACCTGGCTAACAACATTTGACACACCTGACATAGAGAGAAACTCACCTGGCTGCACAGGGGCTGTGGACCCACCAGCCACCGGTCCATCATCCAGCCGATCTGCACTGTCTCTGCTCCAGGAAGACCTCACTCCTCCTGGCGGCGACCGCTCCGCCGAGACTGCAGCTGCTGCCGATCTTCTTGGTGCCGATCCACACTGGTCCACCTCTGTCGCAACTGCACTCTTTCTTGAATCCTCTTCCGCCAGACCACGGGCCTCTGTGGGCCGCCGGATCTCTTGCTGCTGCAGGGCTGCTCCCCGACCGCTACATCGCTGGGTGAGCAGCCCTTGCCAGCCTCTCCAATGCCTGTACAGAACTTGGCCCCGCCACCCTCTCAGCACAAGGCCTTGTGCTGGACGCCACGCTGCATCGCCTTGCAGGAGTCCTCCCGGCCCTGCTCCCCCTGCCTGGTGATGTTGCTGGAGGGAACCTACTCAGGGAGGGAACCTACTCAGGGAGGGAGGGGGGGGGGGGGGGGGGGGCTTGCAAGAGCTTCTTAGTCGTGGTTGGTGTGTGGGCGCATGCTCGGGGCTCAACCTTGCCGGTGCACGCGTCCTCCGTGGTCTCCGCTCCCCACTGGCCCTGCCGCTGCCGAGGCTGGCCCTGCCGCTGCTGATCCTGCCGCCGCTGCTGGCTATCCTCTTGCTGCCGCTGCCTCATATCCCGCTGCACCCAGGGCCTTACTGGACAGCTGCTCCAGTCAGTCCAGACCACTTTCCACTGCCGCTGCCCGGATCCTCGCAAGGAGCGCCTCCGTACTCACACTGGTAAGACTCTGACTTCGGGCTCTTCCTCTTCTGCTTCTTCCCCTGGGTTTTACCTTCTTCTATCCGCACGGGTTCCTTTTCCTCCGGTCTTCCTGGACTCTTTGGGTCTTGCTGTCGTCGGGTCTCGCTGCCTTCTCCTGCAGCTGGCTGCTATCTCTAGGTCTGGCTGGGAATCTTTTGTTCTCCTGCTTTTCTACTTCTTCCCCTTTGTTCTTCACTCTTCTTAGCTCCGCTGTCCTCATGCTTCTTCTTGTTCCACACTGCTGAAATGACCCCTCCTCCTACTTCTTTGGGCTGTTTTGCTTCACCTCTCTTCTCTCAGCATTGTTCCTCTGTTAACCCCCTCCTCCCTATTAACCCTGTCATTCTGCCTCTCTCCTATCAGCCCTGCAGGCTTTCAGCTCTGGCAGTCCTGTATTTAATGTATGCAGATTTAGCTGAGAATTTTCAGCCGCAGGTAATGTCCTGAGCAGATACTAGTGTAAGATTGTAGAAGAAATCTTTGTAATTAGTGTCTCTGGAAAACAATTATTATTTTTTTTTAATCTGTGTGTGGTCCGCTAAAACTGTGGACAGCATATGGATTCATGTTATTTTATGGTGCAACACGCTACCACATTTTTTAATGCAGACACGGACTGTGCGATTCTGAGTTGGTTTAAATAATTCCTCTTTTAGATAAATGGGGAGAGTAAAAAATACAGAGAGCATGCCATCTGTGTTTTCTTTTTTAAAGATATGGGGGGGGGGGGGGGGAATAGTGTTTGTGCTTTGTTTCCAGACGTGAAAAACCTATCAGTTAAACACATCAGGAGTACAGCTATTAGTTCTCATTCCCATCAGCGTATGTGTCTTTCAGTTCGTGGAGCACAAAATGTCACGGACTTAAAATAACCTAGTGCCTATTTTGGCTGCTCTGGTGGGGTTTTGCGAGCGTAATCGTTATCAAATGACCACTTGTCCGTTGGTAGGTAGGTATGTATGTGTGTGCTTATCATGCTCTGCCCCCCTGGTGACATCATTGCAGGTCCTACAACATACATAAAATACAGTGCCTGACAGAAGAACAACAAAGTTAGGGCTCTTGGAAGAGGAGGACAAAAATAACAAAATGACAATCCAATAATCCGTTATCTCAGACACAACTTAAAGGTCCTGTCAGAAGACACGGACCTACAGCCACCACAGATATCTGGTGAGCTGAAGGACCTGCAGTGATGTCACTGCTATGGGAGGAACCATTTTGCAGTTTGGTAAAAAGAGATCTGGTGGGCTGAATGAGCCACGGTGATATCATTGCTGTTGGAGAAGCCATTCTGCAGTTTGTTAGAAAGTACTGTATACTGGATAAGCTGATTTCAGCCACCAGAACCTGTGATGACAGGGATCACATGACCAAGGGCTGATCATAGTATTCAGGAGCTGCTGAGCTGGTGATGTCTGGAAATCAGCATGCATGTATCAAAGCTGTGTGTGTGTGTGATAATCAGGATGCATGTAGTAGAGCTGTGTGTATAATATGCTGCATGTGTCATGTGGGGTCAGGATGGATTTAGCAGAGCAGTGTGTGTTATGTGTTGTGTGTGTAATGTGTGGGAATCAGAATGTATGTAGTAGATTTGTTTGTGTAATGGTGTAATGTACTGTGTGTGTAATGTGGGGTCAGGGTTTGATGTAGTAGAGCTGTGTGCGTAATCAGATATGTGTGTCATGTGTAGAAATCAGGATGGATGTAGTAGAAGTGTGTGTGTGTAATGTGCTGTGGTTGTAATATATGAGGTCAGGATGGATGTAGTACAGCTGTGTGTGTAATGTGCTGTGTGTGTCATGTGTGGGAATCAGGAAGGATGTAGTAGAGGTGTATGTGTGTAATGTGCTGTGTGTGTAATGTGTTTGGTCAGGATAGATGTAGTAGAGCTGTGTGTGTCATGTGTAGGAATCAGGATAGATGTAGTAGAAGTGTGTGTGTAATGTGCTGTGGTTGTAATGTGTGGGGTCAGGATGGATGTAGCAGAGCTGTGTGTGTAATGTGTGGGAATCATAATGAATGTACAGTGTAATAGAGCTGTGTGTAATGTGCTGTGTGTCTAATGTGTGGGAATCAAGATGGATGTAGTAGAGTAGTATGTGTATAATGTGGGGATCATAATGCATGTAGCACAGCTGTGTGCCATGTGGGGTCAGGATGGATGTAGCAGAGCTGTGTGTGTGTAATGTACAGTGTATGTAATGTGTGGAATAAGCACTAGAGATGAGCGAACGTACTCGGATAAGCACTACTCGTCCGAGTAATGTGCTTTATCCGAGTATCTCGCCGCTCGTCCTGAAAGATTTGGGGCGCTCCGCTGCTGACAGGTGAGTCGCAGCGGGGAGCGGGGCAGAGCGGGCGGGAGAGAAGGAGAGAAAGATCTCCCCTCCGTTCCTCCCCGCTCTCCCCTGCAGCTCCCCGCTCCGCAGCGCGTCCCGAATCTTTCAGGACGAGCGGGGAGGTACTCGGATAAAGCACATTACTCGGACGAGTAGTGCTTATCCGAGTACGTTCGCTCATCTCTAATAAGCACACATGCTCCATTTCTCTGCATACTGTATTATACCCAATACATTGCATACGGGCAGTGTTTCAGTTCTGTTCAGAGCAGGGAATTAAAAAAAAAAGAAAAATCCCACTGCGCATGTGTTTCTCTGCGGGCATAGCATATGTGCTGTAATGTGTAAAACGGTTTGGGAGACCTGCAGCATTTTGCGCGCACAGCTGTGGGCATGAGCCCTTACTCCTGTTCTAGACTCCTAGCTGATACACTTTGACAAACTGCTGCTGCGTGAGCCAGACAAGGTGACGGCTTCTTAGCCTCTTTCACACGAGCATGTGTGTCTTCATGTTGGCCACACGCAGCTGGAAATCTAATCCCAAGATTAATTTGCGTTTTCTCATCCATCCACATGGGTGTATTGCGTAAAAAATATGCTGCCGTGCAGAATTCCGTTGATTCGCAAAATGGCTTCTACTAGCTGAAATAGCTTAGAGCCAGCTGTTTTCGTTTCCAAGCGGCAGATGCAGGTAAACTCCCCCCCCTCCCTTTTTCTTCAGCTCCCATAGGAATATATGGGAGCCTGCAGCGTTTTTTGTCAAAAGATAGGTCTTGACTAGAGATGAGCGAGCATACTCGCTAAAGACAACTACTCGAGTGAGCATTGTCCTTAGTGAGTACCTGCCCACTCGGAAGAAAAGGTTCGGGTGCCGGCAGGGGGCGGGGAGCGGCGGGGGAGAGCAGGGAGAACGGAGAGGAGATCTCTCTCTCCCTCTCTCACGCCCCCCCCCCCCCCCCGCTCACTCCTGCAACTCACCGCTCACCTGCGCCGGCACCCGAACCCTTTCTTCCGAGCGGGCAGGTACTCGCTAAGGACAATGCTCGCTCGAGCAATTGTCCTTAGCGAGTATGCTCACTCATCTCTAGTCAAGACCTATCTTTTAATGCAGCAAGAAAAATTGGCAACCGATTGGCGGTCGTCGATTTGACGATTTTATGGTGCAATATTTTTCATGTGCCTATAATTCACCCATGTGAATGACTGCATTGGAATCCAATGCTTCACATGGTAGCGATTTTCGGCTGACGTTTTATCGTGGCTAAATAGTTGCGATAAAATGCTGGTGTGAAAGAAGTCTCTGAATATCAATGTTTTCATTTACTTACAGCAAGTGGAGCTCTTGAAAGCAGAAAGGAAACACAAAACTTAGTAGGAAGTTGTACAAACTTTATTTCCTTAAGGGCTTATTCACATGAGCGTATATCGGCTGCCATTTTCACGGCCGGCCAATATATACTTCCATCTGATGCACAGGCTCGGTGTGTATGCCGTCGGTAGGGGAGACAGCTTAGCTCTGCTAAGCTGTCGACCCCTTCCCTCCCCCTTGCCGGCTCCTCTCCTCCCCTTTGGCTGTTTGCCATGGGAGTGGGTGAGACAGGGGCGGAGCTAAGCTTCCACTCCCCGCCTCTTGTCCGCAGCCAGCAATGGGAGGTCGCGGAGCTGGGTGGAGCTTAGCTCCACCCCTTTCCTGCCCCCTTCCATTGCAAACAGTGACAAGGGGCAGAGAGGAGAAGGGGGAGGGAGTTTAGCAGTCAAGCTGCTAAACTCCCTCCCACCTCCCTTCTCCGAGCTCTGTCATTGGCTCCCATAGGAGTTAATGGTAGTGATCGTAGTCCAGCCAGGAAGATAGCTTTTATGCCACGGGAATACGTCTGTGTGATCCAATGCATCAGATGGTAGCCTATATCAACTGGCCGATATACGCTCATGTAAATAAGCCCTAAGACTGACAACCTCTTGCAGATCCGTGTAGATACTGGCAGATACTTTCTCAGCTCTTAGATTCAGTTATTTGCTGTGATTGGCTTCTTGCAGATTCTTCTGTTTGGATCATTTATGATTTGGTTGGTCGTGTTTCTAGATGCGTCCTTTTCACATACAAGTCCACTCTTACACGGGCAGTATTCATAGAGCTCACCAACAAGCTGAAAGGAGAGATGATAGGGTTAATGAAGACACTCATGACTCCTAGCCATCTGTCACTAACATGTAAGATCAGCGGTGGGAGACGCAGCGTGAGGCCGGGGGTCCCATTACTGAGAACCTCATGTCTGATGCTACACATCCAGTGTGATGTTATTCTGTGAATACTGATGTCACTGTGGGGCGTTTACATCAGTTTTTGTGTATTTAGCGCACAAGTGTCATCTGATTGCAATCCGGTTTTCACATGGCTGATAAATAACCCGAGGTGAAACAACTGGTAGAATTTAAAACTCGCATTGAATTAAATGAGTGTTAAAGAACAAGCACAGAACTCGCTCCTGCGCCATGCAAGAGAACTGTAAGAGAATCCCACCAGAGCCGGACGTGACACAACTATTGTTTCATAAGCACCATTGGTCTGGGACAAAAACTGCACATGTAAGTGAACCCAGTGAGTGCAAGGGTCTGGGGAAAATGCCCCATCATCACTGTGTGTATGTGCGGGTTCCGAACGTTTTTGATACATGTGTATATTTTTTGCATCCATATTAACTGCATTTTCACGCATGTAAAACACTAAACGAAGAGCAATTGTTTTAGCGCCCCTACCCCTCCACACTGGCTCCTGGCAACATGTATAAAAAAGCAGTGAATGTGCGTTCCCATTGACTATAATTGATGATAAAAATAGGACATGCCTCGGGGGGTTTTCACACACATAAAATATACACTTCTGAATCCACCAATGCAAATCAGTGGGATTGTATGCCGTCAGTTGAAAATACAGCTGCAATACGGATAGATAATATGCCCCTTTGAATTGTTCTAATGGGTCCAGGTCTTGTCCAAATTCTATCAGTTTTTAAACTGGGATAGAACTTAAATGATAAAATCCTCTGTGTGAATAAGCCCTTATACCAGTTTTTCATTGCAGTTTTTGGGCACTCAGCTTGTAGAGATGGAACACAAGGTTTTAGGGTGCATCTAAAATTGAGGTAATTTGCAGTAAAAGCTCATGTCACATCACTGCTGAGTGTACAAGCACCCCACCGTGTATCTATTCATACACTTCCTGGAGGAATAAAGGAGGAACAGCTCCATGTAGAGTTCCAGTATAAGATACTTCTCGCCTTGCAGCACAAAAAACACATTGAGATATCGCTAAATGCTTTCAATGGTTTCAAATCATTGGTTTCAGAATCATCGCTGTCGCAGCGCAGGGAAAAATATCGCTAGTGGGTAAAAGCCCTTATTTTGTGGGCAGTGCACGTATTTAGTCAATCAGACATGTGAGGAGAGGTGACGGCTCCTCTGTAGGATGGTCATATGTATAAGGCCGTATTCACACCGCTGATACTTCTGTGCAGGTTCTTTCCGTTTCTGAGATGACTGAACATGCACAGAAAATTAACACATTTATTTAAATAGGCTCATTCACATGAGTGAGTTTTCTCACAGACTGATGATCCAAGCTGGAAAAATCGTTGCATATCCTACTTTTGTGCAAATCTGGCACAAGAATGAGCCCCGTAACCTGCAGTGCACTGCGAGGGGTGTTGCTCCCAAGAATCTCAAGCGTAACTCACTCTCACCCATTTAAATATGGCCTAACGGCGGCTTCACATGGCCATAAGCGGTTTTGCACATAACTCAGTGAAATATATTTGCGCTATGAAGGACTCCTTCTCTGCATATTGGCGCATTTTATTGTACTTTTTGCACATGCAGGGATGTTCATCTCCACATGGCAGGCAAACACCCCCCAATTTAAATGGCTATTTATCCTAATGAGTTCCAGAAGTGTTATTTTTTTCAGAGAATTATGCATCTGTGTGCACGTTGCACATCTTTGATAGACTTCTATGAGGACTTTCGGTGCGCAAATAAGCATGTCCTATATTTTTTGTGCGTATGAGATGATCTGGATTACGGTTTCTCCAGCAGGCTTCGGGGTATTTTGTAGCTTCCTAATTGTGTAGAAGCAGTATGCGCACACTGACCAGGTCAAACACGAGGTATCAGTCTCATGTTCAAAATGGCTCTCTGCCCAGAAACAGCCAGACAGGGCCTTTTATTGTAAAGACATAGAATGGGCGTGCAACAGGTTACATCAGTAACATATAAGATTCTCATTTGTCGGATCATATAGAATCTCCCGCCTCTCTGCCCACCCTTCCTCACGTCCGCCATAGTGTGGACTTTGTCTCCTTTAGCATGCAGACAACCTTAAGGAATTCTGTGTAGTTGACAAATCATTGTTTAAATAGATTGTGTGAGGAGTGGAAGGGGGCCTAGGTAAACACTCAGTATTGAACACAGATATACACATAACACTATGGCCCTTAACTCTTAGAGGCTTCTTGTGCAATTTCTATGTACTCAGAGCAAATACCATGATTAGATTGTGTGTGTGTCCATTAAACTCCTCAGAGCTAAAAGTCATTACAAAAGCAAAATACATTTGGTTTATACAAATCGATAGACATTTTCTAGTAATTAATTATCATGTCTATCACAATCCCCCCTTAAAATGTCTATCCTCTAACTCTCTATCTGATTTTCACAGTTCTCTGCGCATGAGCCTATAACTGGAGCGCGTTGAAGGTTCGTTTTAGGGTCTTCAAGGGGGTGTAGGACTTGTCCACTCCTTCTGGGGATGCATCCAGCAAACTCATGGTGGGAGCGGCTTTTCCAGCATCAGTTTCACAGGTCTCTCTGACACAGGGGATAACACAGCAGACTAGAACAGAGAAGGTAACCATCAGTTCACATACAACAGCGACGCCCGTCTGTGCCAGGATCCTTTACCACCCGCTCATCCATGGCGAGTACTGGTCCCAAAAGTTAGCTCTTTTTAGTTAGTGCGGTCAGCTTCTTAATGGCAACTGCGTCTTTACCCGCGGGTCACGTGTCGTCTAGGATGTAGGTACAAGTCTCCCCTATCATCTTACAGACACTCCCCCTTTTAGCTAAAGTCATATCTAAGGTCATTCTATTTTTAAAAAGTCATAGTCGAGGCAGGTCCTATTGGTCGACTATTCCCTATAAGTCGTCTCTAGTATAATTTATAAACCACTGCTAATTATAATAAACATAATTAATCCAGTCAACGTTTATTTACCATAATGACCAGGAAAATGGACTCAAATCTAGCTTTAACTTGGTCTCTAATTTTTAAAACGTGTCAGGTACCCCCCTTGGCTATCCTATGACGTCAATGTATACGTGTAGATCAAAACTACCACCAGGGGTCTCTCTTCTTGCTCTAGTATAATGTTACAATACTAGTAGCGTGCACAGGTACGCACGGCCTGGGACTCCCTAATCTTCACCCACACCAATGTCCCTCCTGGAGATAGTCCTAATGGTGAACACGTCCAGGTCGCCTCACCCTGACCCTACACTACCTAGTGACAAGACTGGAAGGAACCGCCGTACCTATGCGGAAAACAAGGATAGACCAACATGACAGGATAACCACAAAACACAGACTGAGTTGGATCGAGATAAATTAACTATTGGGGGTAACCTCATTATCCTCAATGCTGTCTGACAGGATGTGGAGGAGCATAAGGGCTTTACTAAGGCACACTCCCCTGTCCAATTACCCTCCAGGCGGGTCCTCTACCTCATGTCACTACAAAGCCAGTAAACGTCTCCTAAGGACTGAACCTGATTCTGCATCCATTCCTCTCCTATCGTACCGTAGGAGGAGCAATACCCGTTGGTGAGTTCCCCAAAAATCTCCCTCCACCCTGCCTATTTGCCCGGCAGGTGTAGTTTCCAGGGTAGTCAGTAATACTCTCTCCGGTGCAAACACTTAAGTAGTTATAGAGTATTCCTTCTTCCACTTCTCACAAGCAGTGTAATTAGCGGAAATGTTCGTGAAGAGACTGATAAACCACTCCAGCATCTACAGGGAGATTTAGGGGGACCATCCCCGAGTGTAGTCGGGCACTACCGCACACGCAACAGTTAGACTTGTTGCTCCTGTTAGCATTGTACCTCATCAACTCCAACCAGAGATTCTGGTCAGAGTAGCCAGTCGCTACTGTCAAGGTGTCCTCAAAGGTAGGGTCGGCTATGATCATCATGTTCGTCAAGGTCTTTATCTTACAGCAGAGGGGGTTAATTATGGGCACGGGACTAAGTGAAGGCTTCCATTCGGGTGCATCTACCATATCCCTTATTTTAAGCTTCCCTAAGGGATCTGTCCTCCCGTACCGGTATGTCCCCAGACTATAAGTCCCCCCGTCCCCCGGGCTTGGATCTCCCATGGTTAATGTAAAAACCGCATTAAAACCAAGCAACATACTAAGTTCAGCCTTCCAACACCTGCTGTCCTTATTATTCTCAAGGAGGGCTATACGACTAATTAGGGATTTCCCGCTCTTATCTTTCTTATTTTAAGGCACTTCGTGGTTTATAGGACCAGTCTATTCCTGTGTTACATCCCACTAATCCCCAATAACGGCAGTCTTCTCCCCAGACGTTATCAGTGGCGCGAACATATTGTATTCCCCGGGTATGTAAGTCATATAACCAGCTGGACTGAGCTAAATCTGGCCTGCGGTGGGATCTTGCGCCTAGACACGGGACCACAATACAATAGTCGAAGGAATATGCGGCTACTTAAGCATTGAACGAGTTATACTAGAAGGTAACCATACCCTCATATTCTTCCGACTAAGGATTCTAGTTGCCACCCTCCTCTCTCACTAGCCCTAACCAGAGTAATGTCTTTGGCACAACTTAAGACTGGTCTCCCGGATCTGAAGCTTTCTTACAGTATGAAGCATGGATCCATGTAAGTCTTTCGGCTAGTTTCACAGCTGTGGCAGTAGTCAGAAGCACCTGGTAGGGGCCATCAAATTGGGGCTCAAGAGGGTGCTTCCTGAGGAACTTCTTGACGCACACCCAATCCCCAGGCTGCAAGATATGTGTCCCAGTGTCTGCCTCTGAGTCTGGAAGAGAACACCTGTGCATAGGCTTTGGTTAGTTCTTTAACAACGGAAATCACATACTCAGTCAACACATCAGATTGTAATTGTAACTACTGAGGATAGTAACGAGCTAGCCTTGGGGCTAGCCCAAACAATCTCGTAGGGAGATAATGTATAATCCCCCCTGTGTTCATATCTAACACTGTATAAGGCTATTGGATGACAGTCTTCCCAAAGTGGCGTCATTTTTAAGTATCTTACTTTTTAGCGTGCCACTACGTCTCTCCACCTTTCCATTACTCTAAAGATGGTACAGTATGTAAAAGGCCTGGGATACACCAGAGCAGACATGACATGACATGTTACATTCACCTGCGAAGTTTATACCTCTGTCTGACTCTGAATCACTTCTGGCACCCCATATTCACAGTTTACCTCATTCATGAGCTTCTTTGCGGTTACCTACTTGTTTGCCTTGGTGACAGGGTCGGCCTCCAACCTGCAAAGACATCAACAACAACAAGCACGTAGTCATACTTCCCAACAAGTGGGAGCTGAACGTAGTCAATTTGCAATCCCTGAAATGGGTAGAGTGGTCCCGGCAAGTGTGATGTGGCAAATTTACTTCTGCCCTGACTCACCTATGGCATAGATCATGCTAAACTGGACAAATGATGCAGCAGCTACAGAGAACCCAGAAGTCGCCCATCGTCTTTCAAGCGTCGTCGGCATTGCTGGTTTACTAGGTGGGTCTTTCCGTCCATCAGCTGGGCCATCATGGGATACAGGAACTGTGGTGGGCAAGTGCTGTTGACCGTTCACCACACGCTGTCCTGTTTCTGCTGCTCCCATATTAGTCCATTTATTCTTTTCTTCCTTGCTGGCTTGTAACTGTAAAAGTCTTTAGCATATCAAAGTCCAAATTTTTATCAATGTCCAAAGTTTTTACCACTGACTCATGCCGTCAGTATCTTTTTCTTCTTTCTTCCACGGCTTGAGGGCCGCTGCCTTTGCTGCGCTGTCAGCGAGGGTGTCGTCTCTCGCCTCTCCAGTGTAGGAATCGGTGCAAACTCTCAACTTTGTCAGGTAGAAGTAGGGCCTCCATGCGACTCTGCACCGCTGCACCATTCTCAATTGGTTGTCCTGCTAAGGTAAAAACTGTCTGGCCTTCTATATTGGGCCGTAATCATGAGCTATGCCAAATGCATACCAGGAGTCAGTGTAAAGGATTGCCGTCTTACCTCTCGCCACTCTACTCGCCTCAGTGAGGGCCTTCAATTCCGCTTCTTGTACTGTGACATGCGGAGGCAGAGCTTCTGCTTCTAGGACATCTTGTTGTGTGACCACTGCATATCCGATGTGGAGTCATCAGTCCTCACCCTGGTACCATCTGCAAAAAGCTCAACATATGCATTATCAACAGGGGTTCTGGTAACTGTTTGCATACCTGCAGTTTCTTACTGTATTAGTACTAAATAATCATGTTGATGTTCTATTTCACATGGCTCGGAATCTTGTTATCTTATTTCATTTATTTATTTACTTTTTTTATTTTTTTTTAAAAGCCCAATAGCTGATCTACAACACCTAGATCGTCTATGACCCAGATCACCTATGCCTCCCCCCTTTTGAACCGGAATACTCAATGGAAAAAGAGTAATTGCGTTCAAACTAGTAAACCAAGAGGCACAAAAACAAGCACCTTGTAGGTCAAGGTGACATTATATGCAGCGAAGTCTGAGCGAAAATATCCTTTAGATTTTTTTTTCAGGTTGCAGTTAGCATTTTTTACCACAAGGGGGCGCCACACAATTCAAATTTTACGTCACCCAGTGTAATAGTATTTCAGGGAATGGCCAACATTTAGCTTTTACTCTCCTGTCAGAATATAATTATAGCTTCAGTGTAGACTGACACTAGAATATACAAAAGACTTAAGGAAAAACTAAAGAATACGGATGAATTAACATCCTACTCTGGGCAATTCAGTCCCTCTTTCTTCACATAAAAAGTAAAATTACTTCACCAAATTGCATGAAAAAGTTTGCTGGGTGACTATAGGGAAATTATTCCATCTGTAGGAGCCTTCCATAACATCATCGGTCTGAGTATCCATTGGAGAAGCGGGCAGTGGAAAACAGAGCCCCTGGGAACATGAGAGAGCGTCCCCTGTCATGTATTCCCGGCCTCTGTCCCCCATGCATCAACTCCAATCTTCCATGCACTATAAACCAGCTTAGTCATCTACTATGTCCCAAGCTGCATCTTCACAAAGGTTTGTTTCCCTGAACTTATCACACATCCAAAGTGGCCACATCTTGGAGTGTAACAAAGGCCGGTCAAACAAAACCTTACTTCAGACAATCATGAGGTTAGCACTGGATACAGTGGCATTGGGGAATATAGGCCTCCCAAGTGCAGCAAAATGGCCGCCAGAGGCAGAAAGGGGCGGGGCTACAGATCTCCCAGGTGAGGCAAAATGGCTGCCGGAAGAAGGGTCGGGGCTAGGGGCAGCAGCACTTCCAGGTGAGGCAAAATGGCCGCTGGAGGAGGAAGGGGCGGGGCCAGGTCCTGTCCCGGATGGGGAGGGACCAGAAGTAACATCACACACCCTGAAAGTGAGCACATGGGGGAAGTGCTGCAGAGTCACACTATGTGGGGTTGTAAACATTGCAAGCGCGGCCGCCATTACAGGGAGGGGCTGTAGTCAACACAAAGGCATTACATTGTTCATAAGCAATACACATACCCCCCTACATGCTTTCCCCTCTTGAATCTCTTAACTACGTTATACCTCCTCCTAGCAATCTAAAAACGCCTTTCTTTTTGCTGGGCTTCCTGCTCATCTTCTGAAAACTTTCTACAATCTATCTTACCATACTCATTTCTGCTTATCTGTCCATAACCTGACATTTCTTTCTGCAACTTTTCCTTTGTAAAACGTTTCTACATGTTTTGAATATTCCAAAACATGCTGTACTGATCCCTCATTCTATTCTACCTGCTTATTCTAGCCTATTCGAAGTTTTTGGACACAGTAGTGTTCCTCTTGTAAAATCTGCTTTCTTCAAATCCTTCCAATATAACCTCTCTTTCCCACTCAGATTACAATGCACATTAATTCTACAAAACACAAGACAAAGGGAACAGAAAGGGTTAATTGGCAAATGCTTTCAGTTCACTCTCTTATCAGCACCCCTCCCCCAATAATCAACACTGCACATTCTTTCTATAATACCAAACAGACTTTGGTATTACTGGAGAATACCCACAACGGCTCAAGGTATATATCTCATCTACCTTTATATCAACCCACCGTCTACTAGTAATCCCGAAGAGCACTTCTTGTACACGTTCTAGACAGGACATTTAGCTATATACATAGACTGACGATTATTTTCAATGACCAAGAGTTTTCTGGAAGCTTCAGCCGTCACACCACGGCTATACTTCACACGTATATACCTTTTCACATATGAGAACATAACACGCTCAATCATAAAAGGTAAATATGCATATCATAAATCTTCCTAACCTCACACTAGTTTACCTAGGAGCAAGTGTCTCTGGCGCGCTCCCTCAGACTTAAACAGCCAAGTCCGCCCTTCCGACACATTAACCCTCACAGAATTTGCCTCTTGGTCTTGTATACACAGTGCTTAACCGTCTCAGACAACAGCCACAGCATACAAAATACCCCTAGACAGGTAACATGGTGGTTTTTTGAGTGGACAGAACTAGAGTTATTACCTGTCTTTCAGTGAAGGTCCAGTCTGGATCAGATACAGGCAGATTTAGCAGTTAGAAGTCAGTTTGACACAGGTAGATAAAGCAATCTTACCGTGTTCTGTAGATTTTGGGCCCCTGAGTTCCATGTGCTATCTGCCGGTCTCTATACGTTCCAGGCTGTGACCTCACAGATCCACTCGCCCACCCAGGGACGCCACTGATCTGGATTATGGTTTCTCCAGCAGGCTTCGGGGTATTTTGTAGCTTCCTAATTGTGTAGAAGCAGTATGCGCACACTGACCAGGTCAAACACGAGGTATCAGTCTCATGCTCAAAATGGCTCTCTGCCCAGAAACAGCCAGACAGGGCCTTTTATTGTAAAGACATAGAATGGGCGTGCAACAGGTTACATCAGTAACATATAAGATTCTCATTTGTCGGATCATATAGAATCTCCCGCCTCTCTGCCCACCCTTCCTCACGTCCGCCATAGTGTGGACTTTGTCTCCTTTAGCATGCAGACAACCTTAAGGAATTCTGTGTAGTTGACAAATCATTGTTTAAATAGATTGTGTGAGGAGTGGAAGGGGGCCTAGGTAAACACTCAGTATTTAACACAGATATACACATAACACTATGGCCCTTAACTCTTAGAGGCTTCTTGTGCAATTTCTATGTACTCAGAGCAAATACCATGATTAGATTGTGTGTGTGTCCATTAAACTCCTCAGAGCTAAAAGTCATTACAATAGCAAAATACATTTGGTTTATACAAATCGATAGACATTTTATACTAATTAATTATCATGTCTATCACAGAGAAATGCGTTTAACCCCTTAGTGACGGCCACATTGCCTTTTTACGTCCTAGATAAGTGGGCTTTAATCCTAGAGGACGTAAAAACATGCATCCTCTTTGGATTAAAGCTCTCTTGGCTATGGACGTAACAGCTCCATGCTGTCGGTGTCCGCAGGTAGCCGACAGCATGGAACTGTCATCCTGGGCTGTGGGCAGTACCCCCCGGCAATGCGATATAGTGCCGATCGCAATAAAGTTAAAAAAAAGTTTTAGAAAGTTAAAGATTCAGCTGCCCTGATGGATCGGATCCATCAGGGCAGCTGAAATTACTCACACACCTTGTCTGTTTTGTCCCACGGTGAAGCGGTCCTCCAGGACCTGGCGCCGCTGTTCTGTGCATGCGCGCCAGACGAATGACGCCATGCACATGCACAGAAGGCCGGGAGCCCCGGTAAATTTAAAATCTCCTGGCTCTCAGCTCATGAAGATAGCCGGGAATGAGGAGATGTCACCGGGGACAGCGGTGAGTGGTCACCAGGTCCGTGATCACGCAATCCAATGGATAGCGGCGATTGCAAAAAAGTCTAAACAAAAGTCTAAACAAAGTTAGTTTCACCTACCCACATGGATTCGATCCATGAGGGGTAGTGAAAATACTCACCCTGGGTCTTCAGTGATGTTCTGGTTCCCTGGAAACTAAAGTCCCCTGCTGCACATGCGCGCCCGACGTCAATCATTGGGCGCGCACACAGAGGGGCTCAGGCCCCAGGAAATTCAAAATCCCTCTGCTCCTGGCTACCATGTGTAGCCAGTAGCAGAGAGATGTCACCGGGGATGTGAACACTGTTATCCAACGGATAACAGTGATCATTTAAAGTAAAAAAAAGTGTAAAAAAGAAAAAAAATTTTTTTGAAAAAGTAAAAACAAAAGGTTAAAAAGCCAACGTTTCATCTCCCCTCACGGATCAAGTCCATGAGGGAGGATGAAATTACATACATAAGGCCCCTGGATTTCTCCACGGACCTTACCACAGCTTCTGCGCATGAGCCTGTCGCCAAAAGGGCAGACGCATGCGCAAAAGCCGTGGATTGCCAGGGTAATTTAAAATCTCCCTACTCTTGGCTACAAAATTTAGCTGAGAGCCTGGAGCTTTCACAAGCAGCCGCGTTGAGCGGTTCCTGGTCACGTGTTCGTGACCAGGATAATGGCGATCACGTAAAAGTTAAAAAAAAAGTTGAAGTTTCATCTCCCCTCACCGAGGTGATCAGTGAGAGGAGATGAAACTTTTTACTAGAGGCCTCCGTGTTTGAACCTCGACGCATTCCTCCTCTGCGGACCTTCCGAAATTCTGCGCATGCAACCGCTGGCAAAATGACGGACACATGTACAGGAGGCAGGGAGCACAGGAAAATTAAAATCTACTTGCTCCCGTCGACCAACGGTCGACGAGAGCCTGGAGCAGTGAGCAGTCCCCGGTCACATGATAAAAAAAGCGATCTACCTCAGGCCGGTGTCCCATGACTGGATAGGAATTACAGATCCCGTATGCGTCTAATCCATGGTAATACGCAGATCAATCGCATTGGATAACACAATTCCGCTCACATTAGCGGGTTGGAATTACATAATCCACTCACAGAAAACAGAACACAGTAGGTTCTATTTTACCGTGTATATACCCGCAGACCATACACAACTACATTGTGTACCGCCTGCTGGTACCCATGTGATTGCTAAGCGACCGCGCAGGAAATACAAACAAAAAAGGTGTACTGCGCAGGAGTGCCAGGCTCACAGCTGGGATCCGCTGCGGCCCTCCACAAGCAGATTCCACATACGGCTGTGTGAGCACGGCGTTATTCAGACCGCTACCTGTAATACTTAATTTACAAGAAGCCCCGGGAACGCTCGCCTTCCTGCAGTTCCAGGAGCAGCTTGTTGAACGCCTTCTGTGTGAAACCACCGCACCTCGGCAAGCTTACGGAGATTCACAGAACGCCACTTTACACCACATCCCCGCCGCTGAGGTCATAAAATACCCTCCAAAAAGGATAAGATGAGGGGGGATACCAGATTTTATTGTGCCATGTATCCATCCCAACCAGACCCCTGTAATTACCCCGGTCTTCAAAAAAACCCACACAGTTTACATTATTACATTTATCTGAGATTTGGGGAAGTCCAAAAAGGGCGCGGAGTATTTTCAAGGAGTCAATTTTTTTTTCCGCACAAGTGAGCAATGGGGCCTGGAATTTATTCAGTTGTGCCCTGCAATCCAACGGGTGTTCCTTCCATTATAGGCCTAACCATGTGTCCTGTAAGTAGATTAGGGCAACAGTGGGTATGTTTCTGAACATGGAACAAACGGGGGATCCATTTTGGGGTGAAAGTCTTCATTTCTATGTACACTGTACAAAAAAACCTGTTTTTAAATTGACACAATTGCCAAAAAAATGAAAATCGTAATTTTTTCCTTCTACTTTGGTTAGATTCATTCAAAATATGCAGTACATCCCTAGAGGAATTCGTGAAGGGGTCTAGTTTTCAAAATGGGATCTTTTGTGTGGGTTCACTATGGTTTTGGCCGCTCAAGGGCTAGTGGGCAATAAGTGGGCAATATAAGTGGGCAATAAGTGGGCAATATTGGCACTTTTAATCAATATACACAAGTTCTAATGGTCTATTTTTACCACCTAAATGAAGTACAATATGTGGCGAAAAAACAATGTCAGAATCACGTGGATATTCAAAACCCTGGCTCCATCACTAAGGTGCAAACAGGCTTCATCACTAAGGGGTTAAATCCATTTACATCTATGGGTTCTGTTTTCCACATAGTGTGCACACAAATATACCTGTGAGAGGCCGCCTTGAGGGCTTATTCCAACATGTGTATATTGGAGGGGCAGGGCGGGGGCAGAGCTAGGTTCTGCCCCATTCTGCCCCCTCCCATTGCAAATAGTGGTAATGGGCGGAAAATGGGAGGGAGCTCAGTGCACTGCTCCCAGCCTGCCCACCTCCTCCCTCTGCAGAGAGAGATAGCATATATCGGCCGGGCGTGAAAACCCAGCCAATATACACACATCAGAATAAGCCCTAAGTGAGAAACCAGTACAGCAGTTGCTTACAGATACTCACCTCAAGGTTACATTCCTCATTTTCTGCTGCTTTTGGATTACATATACCACTCTTATAAGAGCGATCATACAAAGGGCCTTGGCAGCACCCACTCTTACATAGAGTATTTAGAGCACAGTAATCTCCATCGTCCTAAATGTAAAAGAGGGGAAATAAATATTGATATGTGAATTATAATTCTGTCTATAAGGCCTCCTTCACACCACCGTATACAGGTTTATGTTTGGCCGTATGCAGCGTTTATTTACATGAATGAATATTTGACCTGATCTTTATTCGTGTATTTCATGTCATTCATATGGGGTACTGCTGCGTGAATGTTAATAAATACACGGAGGAAGGAAAGACTATTAGGGACAGTTCAGACCGTCATTTTTCCCATCTGTGCTGTCCATGCAATTCACGGCACTCGGACACATACTTGCCAATAAGGCTATTCACATGAGCGCTATTTCACGTGGACTATGTCCTGTTCTGGTCCGTGTCATGAATGAGGGTATGATATGTAATGTCCGCTACACGCTGCTCAGACAGTACATGGACCTGCATCTGTGTGCTGTCCGCTGGGAGGCGAGTCCCAGATTGTCACGCACAACTTGCAAATGTCTGTCTGAACGCAGTCTTAGCCCTCATTCACACAGAATGTTTGCCGGTATTTCAAGTGTTCTTTTGCCCCTTTTTTTCTGTAGAAGTTCTGTTGAAAGACTGTAAGCGGTGAGAGCTTTATGAAAATACCAGACAGATGCTTTTTATTAAAGTTTAAAAATACTTTAACTCATTAGTGTCCACATATACCCTTTTTAATGGAGGCTACTAGCAGGTCTTAAGGTCCATTTAGATACAATGATTATCGCTCGAAAATCAGTTGAAAGCTGTCTTTTGAGCGATAATCATTGCTTCTAAATGCGCGGTCATCGGGCACTGTTCATTCATTGCTCATTTCTAGCCAGCTATAAATTAGGGATGAGCCTTATCAGCACCACATGCTGATATCTCAGCAGTAGGACTGATAGCATTCTTTCAGCCAGTATTCTACTGGCAGTTCTCAGCGGGACACCAGCTGAAAGCACTGAGAACAATGCAGCTGTTTGCATAATCAAAACAGCTGCATTATTCTCCGAGATATCGCTGCATTATCCCACTCTGCCTCCGACCTGAGCCACATCCACACAGGTGTTCCCTTATTAATCAGTAGACTTAACCCTATCCCTGCTCTCCAGCCCTGCTGGTTATTTGTGATACTGCCTTACCACAGGTGATATTTTTTATATATATTGAAAAGTATTATAATAGAGAGAGAAATATTTATGCTTTATAGATTACATAAAAGGATTAGTGAGGTTTATTATGGATTAATTATATGCTTATTATAGTTTATATTTTTTTATAAAAAGAAGGGGAAGGAAAAGGAAGGAGAAGGGGAAGAAGGTAAGAGAAAGAGAAGGGAAGAGGAATTGTTTTTCTTTTTTAATGAAAGCGTATGGTAATATTATTATTTGACATAATTTGCACTAATATGGTTTAAGATAAATTAGGGATAAATCATTCTGTGGTCAACAATAGCCACTAATAAAGTATATGAATATACTGTACGTGTTTCACTTACTATAAGTATCAATTTTTTAATGACGTAGGATAACAAATTTGTCTGTTAAACTTTAGATATAGTAAGAATAAATGTGCAATCTATCTATGATTCGTTGGGAGCGATGGATCTACGTTGTGCATATTTTCTTCAAGTAACGAAGGGGTTAATCATCAGGTGGATTTTAATGATAATTGGTTTTAAGGAAGCAGATTGGGTTGGGGAGATGAGGTGAACAAGATCTCTATGGAGATTGAAACGCGTTCTCCACGAACATGTAGCAACTCTGATGTATTGAGCACTATTCTTCAATAAAGCAAAGGAATGTTTTTTCACAAAAGTCCGAGCTCCTGCAACTCTTTTCTATATGTAAATAGAACCACCACTGGGATTGAGTGGTGGACGTGAATTCATTCCTGCAGGGCAAAAGAAAACAAGAAAAAAATATAGGAGCGAGCACAACTCAGCGTAAAGGTGGGAACTTTCTTATTTATTCACAGATATTATTTTTGGAAACTATATGGGATATGAGTTGTACTATAGTTCAGCATCACCCAGATGCTATATGACACAATGAGGGGTCACACAAGAGCAGCATGAGTTGGGCAAAGCTAAGGATGAGGAGCCATATGGGCATCCAGCGAGCACATGGAACGAGGAGACAGGGAGAAGCGTGTGGGATTGGTTATTGTGGTTAAGTTTGCTTTTAGAACGACGGGTAGGCAGTTTCTTTCCCCAGCAGATGAAAGAATAAGTACAGCTAGGAGGAGTTCAGTGAAGCTTGGACCACCGCTAGGAAACTCTTACCTAGTGAGCATTTAATGGAAACATTATGTGAAAATGAGTTGGAAGTCAGTAAGCGGTGGTGAAGTGCTGGCAGAGAGACCATGAAAAGCATGCATAGTCCCAAATCGTAACAGAAAACACGGAGAGCCAAGTAAAGAGACTCCAATGTACAGGGTTGCCAAGGCTGCCATTTAGAGGTGCAGGAAGGAGGACATGGGCACAGGGAATACAGTTTATTCCCACTCGCATTAGCAGAGCTTTCTGCCCTCTCACCTATTGTCAACCCTGTAATTGGTCCAAAGTAAGGGCACAGACATAGAGTTTGTGCAAGAAAGGCAGTGCCAGCAGCCAGGTATGGGGTTCCCACATGCACCATTGCAAGGAGCAACCAGGGGGAGGAGGACCAGCCCAGATCTGGAAGATGAGGATTACCCAAGCACTATCACAGCATCAGAACCGTGGCATGACTAGTAATTAACCAGATTTACAGCGGCAATAGGCGTGTTGGGACTATCATCACTGTCCGCGACTACGGAGAGAAGGACCAGACTGTTTCCAGCAGATGTGTACCCCACAAGTGCCATTGCAATGCTGGAAGTTGAATTAAAGTCATTGACTGTGCTTTCATGAACCCTTCGGCACCATGATGGGCCACATCAGAAATGACACCAATGGGTGGTGCCAGGTTGCTGGATAGCATAGCGAGATCCTGTATGGTGCTGGATGCAACTAGCAGGCCAAAACCCTTCTTCTTACTCCAGCAAAACCATGACCCAACTCAGACACATCAGACAGGGAAATGATGAGTGCAGCCAGGGGAGTTTCCGGCACAAACTAAGACTAAACTAACTAAAAACGCATCACAAAAAGGGGCAATAGCTCATTACATAGTGTTACCCCCAAGAGGGAGGGGGAACCATACTCCTGTTTTGGTGGCTATACAGAAATTACGCAATGGAGGAGGATGTATCAAATAGATTATTAGTTGGTCACCACAGAACTCCATCAGCACCAGTATCCTGTGGTGGCAATGAAGGTGCGGAACTAGCCAAAATTACCATTTACATGGGCAGGTGTACAATTTGCAAAGCCTCTTCCATATACAGTAATCCAATAAACAGGGAATCTGCACTATAAGTTCACAACTCGCACCCATCTGAATCACAAGGTCTCAATTTAGCACACTGGCTTGTCAACTGCTTATCACAATTCCCAGGGGGGTGCTACTGGTCGATTGCTACCCTGCTGTGTCGCTGCTCACTCGCTAGTAGACTGCAGGAAATATAAAACAGGAAGACCCATATGCATAACTAAGTGGTATATCACAATAATGTCACTTAGGCCTCTTTCACACAACTTAATGCATTTTCACGCTGGCTGCATCAGGGCCAAATATCACGTGAAAAGAAAAGAGCCGCCATCAAGTCCCAATCTAAATTAGCATTTTCTCGTCCATTCACACAGGCAGCTGCTACGTATTAGTGAAAATATACACTGCAGCGTGGAAATCCCGTGGTCGGCATAAATCCTCGGAATAACTTCTAATGCTTTACTAGACCCAGTTGTAAACTTTTCCCAGCTCTGGACGCTAATAAACTCTCTCACCCTTTTTTTTTAGTTCCGTTACCTTGCTACTTTTCAGCTGTTGAATTACCTTGATGGGTTAGGATCTCATCAAAATCCTTTTTTTTCTGGCTGCTTTGCAATGTGATGTATTGCTGAATCTTGGACCATGTGGTTGGGGCTAAAGAAGGTCTTATTGTCCAGACTGCTAATTTACAAAAAAAGCCTCATCAGTTAGGAGTGTTAAACCATCTGCACTGCAGAGGTGAGCATGCCTTACAAGCATGTGCAGTAGACTTTTTAGGTGGAGTACACAGTATGCAGTACTTACCCCATCCTTTACACTTGGGATTCATCTGAGATGGCCTAACAAGCTAGGACAGTGACAGTGAGGTCCACAAGTTATAGGTTTTTACATCAGAGTTGTCTTTCTCTTAGGCTTGGTGCCAGCTAAGATGAGAGTGCAGTCTTCCTATCATCTGGGTGGATATGCTTAACCTGGGTCCTTTGTTGAAACCTGTCTGGCATGGGTGGCGCTACCAGTAGAATACACTACCACTAGCATAGCTTATAGCCTTATCAGAGCATGTAGACTCCTCCACACAACAAGGGGGCATCCATGGAGGGAGTTTCTGCTTCTACTATTAAAGGAAATGCAGTCATTGCTAGACTTGTTGAACTTTGCTTGCAGAGTACTTCCAATGGGTAGAGGCTTCTGCAGGTGACTGGAGCAAAGCACCACAGGAGTCAGAAAACCATTCTCTGAAGCCAAAAGAACCAAAGCGTTGAAAGCGGACCTGTCAGTGCAGGAGGTCTCCCTCAGACATTTTAATGTGATAATAGTAGGATCAGAAGCCCTAGAATCAAACCACAATAAGACTTTTTCATGGATGCCTCTGGGGCAATTGTGTTTTGCCATGTATGTGTAGGGTTGTTGATGCATGAGACAGTGGCCAAAGCCCTGGGAATTCAATGACCTATGGCAAAACATGACACTATTAAAGCCATTTGCTATTATAGTAGCAGGAGAGTTATAGACAAGCCACCTAAAGAACCAGCACATAGTTTTATGGACCGATAACATGAATGCAGTTGATGTGGTAAATAACATCCTCAACCTCAGTCCCAGTTATCAATATTTTGAAGTATCTGGTAATTAGGTGCATATAGTTCAATATCCATTTTAAGACAAAGCATAATCTTGGGGTGAACAACATTGTAGCTGATGCACTATCCAGAGGAAAGCTAGAGGAATTCTTTTAGCTAGTACCAAATGCTAATCAGGTTGGTGAATATTGTTGTAAGCACTTTTGGCAGGTTGTTACCCCATTATAGGTGACCATGTCAAGAATTCCCTAGCGAGCAGCACATGGGTGGCATACAGAAGCATTGAGGAAGATGGATAAACTTACAGAAGCAAACAACGACATTCCCTAGGGTTTTATTACTACTAGGGCTAATGCTCAAGGCCGGATTTGCCCCGCAGCTATGAACCTAATAACTGAATATTCACGCTGCGGAATTCCACCATGGAATTCCGCAGCGTAAAATAATGTCCTATTTGCCGAGGGAATACGTGCAGCCGGCTTCCATTGTAGTCAATGGAAGCTGGCCGTCACGCTATACTTCCGCTGTAGCTCAGCAGAAGTATAGCGTGAATGCGCTTCCCCGCCCACCGCCGGCCGCATCATATGACACTGCTGGCGCGTCATGTGCTGTACTTTGCATGCGCACTGGCGTGTCATGCAGGACTCCCACAGTTGATCCGGAGGTGAGTATGCGGTCTTTGGGAGGAGGGGGGGGGGGGGCGCCATGGGCGCCATGACGGACTCCACTGGGGTATTCCGCTTGCAGAGCCCATCACAGCCATAGGCATCAGCCCTTAGATTGTAATCCCTAAAATAAAACCTTTATTATGTTTAAATAAAACTACCCAACAATAGAAAAATCTGAATTAAAATGAGGACCCACATGAAAAGCCTAGAGCAACAGACCTAAACCATCTCATACCATCCATGTACAATATATATATATGCTGATATCTAAATTATAGAATTAGATTTGATACATTACACAGGGGTGCAAATACTTTTGCACTTAGCATAGCATTTTCGAGTTGTGACCCCTTTACTTTTCCTATGTAGGACCTATAGAATACTCCTGCCAAATTTCATGCTTGTACGACATCGGGAAGTTAGAGAATTAGTGGCGAGTCAGTCAGTGAAAACTTTCACCTTTGTATACTGTATACATATATACCCACAGGCTTTTTTTGCACCACACTTTGCCTCACCTTAGGAGGGTGATTTTGCTGTTTTCGATTTGTTGGATTCTCACCACCTCTGTAAAATTCTAAAACTTGAGCAGGATACACTGAGTGACTCATCGGGCCCTGTTAAAGTTCCCCATGTTAAAGTACAGCAGCCCTTCAGGATTCAAGCGTTGCTAAGCAACGCTCAGTCTCACAATATACAGTGGCAGTTCAGGCAAATGAAGCTCTAGGAGGGAGACGGCCACAGCAGAGAGATTCAAGCGACGCACATTGGGGGGGGGGGGGGGTGGAGAGATTCAAGCAAGGCCATAGGAAGGAAATTCAAGCAACACCCACAGGAGGGAGAGTAAATAGTACTACAGGCTTTTTCTTGCACCACTCTTTGACCCTTTTATAAGACCTCTGGTGGCTGATTTTGGTGTCAGTGGTTTTGTACCATCCTCACCACCACCGTAAAATCCTAAAATTAGACTTTTATACAACAAGTCACCAGGTCAAAGTTCCCAATGCTAAGTCTATGGGCATGCGGCTAAGTGTGGCGACGTGTGGTTAGGGAGTAAGACGTTATGTGAGGAGAACTGCCGATTGCTCTGCTCTCCTCACCAACTAATTCATGAGGACCCGCGGATCACTCACCTCCCGGAGCACAGCTGATTCACTGGAGAGGTCAGCGTAATCAGAAGAGATCTGGGGAAAGCTCTCCCCAAGCGCTAACAGAGTCTTTCCCTGCACAGGGTTTTGGTGCTCCTCCCTCCTCCTCTGTCAAAGGCACACAGAGCAGACAGCCTGTCAGACCCTCATCAGGTATGAGCAAGGGGATTTGTATGGAGAAAGCTGGCAGGGCTTCCAAGATGGCATCCAGTCAGAGGAAAAATACAGGAAGTGAAGGGTCAGGTACACACACACACTCAGCACTATCATGCCCAGGTACACACACTCAGCACTGCTAAACGCAGGCAAACACACTCAGCACTACTACACACAGGTACACACACTCAGCACTACTACATGCAGGTACACAGCCACTCAGCACTGCTAAATGCAGGCACACACACTTAGCACTACTACATGCAGGTAACCACACTCAGCACTGCTAAACGCAGGCAAACACACTCAGCACTACTACACACAGGTACACACACTTAGCACTACTACATGCAGGTAACCACACTCAGCACTGCTACACGCAGGCACACACAGCCACTCAGCACTACTAAACACAAGTACGCACACTCAGCACTGCTAAACACAGGCACACACTCAGCACTACTACATGCAGGTACGCACACACACACTCAGCACTGCTACATGTAGGTACGCACACACACACTCAGCACTGCTACATGCAGGCACACACCCAGCACTACTACATGCAGGCACGCACACACACATTCAGCACTGCTATACGCAGGTACACAAATGCACCCAGCACTACTACATGCAGTTTTACACACACACACACACACTCAGCACTGCTAAAGGTAGGCACACACACTAAGCATTGCTAAACGCAGGCACACACTCAGCACTACTACATGCAGATACACACATACACACACACATACTCAGCACTGCTACATGCAGGTACACACATGCACTGAGCACTGCTACACACAGGCACACAAACACTCAGCAACGCTACATGCAGGCACACATGTAGTGGCCCAGTACATTATCCTGGTCCCCTCCATAAAGGTCATACATGTAATGTCTTATGTAGATGCACTGTGCAAAAATGTCTTGCCATTCTAGTATGTGTATTGCACAGCTGAAGCAAATGAATTAATGTCTGCAAATATGAGCTGACTGTCTGTAAATGTATCCATTATGTCTTGTCACATGGTATAAGAGAGAACTTATGTGAGTCCTTGAGAGTGGGAAAAGATAGTTGGTCCATCTTCTGGAGCTGAGAGAGAGAAAAGCACAGAGGCACATGGAGGCACCTTCAGCCCCCATGTGTTGAAGTATGGAAGAAGAGGAGAGGCTTTCCCAGAGTACGTGGTTAAGGAATGACGATGGAATGAGCCTCCAAAGAGAGAGAGAGTGAGCAGCAAGCGAGTGCAGAGGTACTCAATTATTTGTTTCATGTCTGCGTGTCCTGAAGCCTTGGACTGCCCAGTGGAGGTACTCTACAGTCATTGTTCCCACTCAAGCATTCGGAAGTCTTGGTCCCACTGAGTGGAGGTACACGTCTTTAGTTAGTCACGCACAGGCGGCCTGAAGTCTGGATCTGCCATGTGGAAGTACTCTAGCTTCTTTAATTCCTGCACTTGTCAAACCGGTCATTTATGCCTTATTAAAGTTTATTCTGCAAGTAAAAGTTATTCCAGGCCCTGACCGTTCCTGGGTACCTGAGGTACTATATCTCCTGTATGTGGCTCGTTTATTTCCCCGCCGATGTTCATGCCCGGGGGGAAGATGGCGGACCGGAACGGTGGCATCACCCATGACAACCACAACCCCTGGTCCCCAGTTTATTGGGCAGGCAATAGGAACAGTTACCACAGAGTTGGCTACCAGGAGAGTCCTCTATAAGGGTGGGATGTTATATCAATGTGGCTGTGGACAAGAATCTTCCTAAGCGTCAGACCCCTCCTGTAGGTAATACTGGGTTGTTTAGTTATGATTAAAGATGAGCGAACACCAAAATGTTCGGGTTCGCGTTATTCGAAACGAACTTCCCGCGATGTTCGGGTGTTCGTTTCGAATAACGAACCCCATTGAAGTCAATGGGCGACCGGAACATTTTTGTATTTCGCCGATGCTCGCTAAGGTTTTCATGTGTGAAAATCTTGGCAATTCAAGAAAATGATGGGAACGACACAGCAAGTTCTCCTCTGCCACAGCTGTAACAGCGGTGGCAGAGAAGAACGATGTTAGCCCATTGAATTCAATGGAGCCGTCAATACAGCCGACTCCACTGAATGCAATGGGCTGCCGGCGATCGCGGGATGAATTGTCGGAAAGGGGTTAAATATATAAGCCCTTTCCTGCAATTCATCCAGAAATGTGTAAAAATAAAAAATATATATATACTCACCTGGTGCCGACAGACGGAGTTCAGCGCGGCAGGCTGCAGTTCTCCTGAACTGCTCTGAACAGCTGTGAGTAGTATTCAGCAGCCGGGGATTTAAAATCCCCGCCTGCTGAATAAGATGCCTCTGAATGGTCACAGCCTGACCAATCAGAGGCCAGCCCTCACTCACACCCATTCATGAATTCATGAATGGGTGAGTGAGGGCTGCCTCTGATTGGCTCAGGGGCAGGAGAATGGTCTGAATGGTCACAGCCTGACCAATCAGAGGCCAGCCCTCACTCACACCCATTCATGAATTCATGAATGGGTGTGAGTGAGGGCTGGCCTCTGATTGGTCAGGCTGTGACCATTCAGAGGCATCTTATTCAGCAGGCGGGGATTTTAAATCCCCGGCTGCTGAATACTACTCACAGCTGTTCAGAGCAGTTCAGGAGAACTGCAGCCTGCCGCGCTGAACTCCGTCTGTCGGCACCAGGTGAGTATATATATATTTTTTATTTTTACACATTTCTGGATGAATTGCAGGAAAGGGCTTATATATTTAACCCCTTTCCGACAATTCATCCCGCGATCGCCGGCAGCCCATTGCATTCAGTGGAGTCGGCTGTATTGCCGGTTCCATTGAATTCAATGGGCAAACATCGTTCTTCTCTGTCACAGCTGTTACAGCTGTGGAAGAGAAGAAGGATTTGTCTTCTATATGTTCTCAATGGGGTTGGCGCTGCTGCCGCCGGCCCCATTGAGCGCATATAGAAATGATTTCTCAGGGAAGAAAGTTAAAGTAACCCGAACATTTGAACATCGTGTGGTGTTCGTTACGAATAATGAACATCCCGAACACCCTAATATTCGCCCGAGCATCAAGCTCGGACGAGTACGTTCGCTCATCTCTCGTTATGATACTTTCCAATTAAAGATCTGCTAGCAAAATTGGCCAGTATTTTTTCAGGATTCCCATAATTTTGTTGCTATGTCCATCAAGTGTACCAATGCTTCTAAGGATCTTCTTACCATCTGCCTCATTTTTGACATAGAATACAACTATAGTTTCGGAACCGTTCATGGATCGCTGAGCATTACAAAAACCATTAAAGCTTTAAAATCAAAATAATTTGTAGATAACATGGACAATGACAGTGTTAAATATCTTATTGTAAAGAGGAGTTACCAATGCACCTAGCAACAAAAGGCTGACCTCGGTATGACAATATGCAATAGTGCTGCCATCTGGAGGTACTGAAATCACTGTGCCGCACGGCTAAAAATTAGTGTAGCTCTGGACTCCAGCATACTATCACGTCATATGAACTGTTTGATTCATCTCAGTTAGTTCTACATATGGTGAAAAAAAGTAAATTGTGAACATTTGAGAAAATTCTGGTGCGGAGCAGTGCAAAAAATGTCTTCCTTTTGCAAAATGTGGCTAAGACATGGCTTCAAACTTAGATGCTAAGCCAGAGCTTTAGCCACAGCCAGAATATAGGTGTCAGGTTGTGCTTCTAGGATCTGTTGTACTACTGGGTTCCAGGAGCACACCTTCACAGGTAGGGGTTAATTGAGCTGGCAGGGTGTGGTATTCTCCAGCAGCCAATCCTTTTTAATCTGCAGCTGTCATCTGTCTTGAATCCACTCAGAGCTGTGTTTCCATGTAGGTCTGTTGTGTCTCTCTGCTTTCCAAAGACATTTTGGACACCTATAGTCCTTGTCTGTATCATATGCAGACCCCCTCTTCCCTTCCCCTGACAGGTGTGGCCTCCAAACGTCTTATGTCTTGTTGTGTGTCAGATGGGTGAGGTCTGACTCAATTCTCTGTGTCAGCATGGTGGCTGACTGTCTATCCCCCTGGTATGAGGACCCTTTAGACTTGCTGTGTAGTTTCATCTTTGTGCATGTGAGCTCTGGGTGGAGTCCGTGCTGTATGCACTACCTGTTGTAGTCTGGTGTGAACAGTGACTAGTGTTGTATGTCTGCACAAGTGGTCAGACATGTTGTGTGAGCAGTCCTGTTCTGTGTACAGTGTGTGTGTCTACAGTGTCATGTCAATGTGTGTTGTAGTGTCTTGTTAGAGTAGGGACTGCAAGACACGAGTAGCCTTGACGTGGCTTGCAGCTTAAGTTCATTGGCCAATGAACAAACAAATTCCTCGCTTTTTATATTCAGCTTTTCCATCTGCTGTAGAGTGCGAGGTTTGTGTGGTGAGTTTGTGCATTCTGTCAGTTCCACTTGGTTGTGAGTGTCCCCCCTGCAGGGAGAGCAGGACCAAGGTTCCAGCGTGGGGCTGCCTTTATTGAGGTGATCGTACTGCTTTTTTAGGTAGGGCCATGTCATCCTTGCCAGCAGTATAGGGCCAGTTGTTCCTAAGACCGTGCTGTCAGGTCACGTTCGTTTGGACCCGATGCTTAGTTGCCCACACGAACATAACAATTGGCCAGCAAGCATTCTGTTGGCATTGTTTTGGGGCATAGTGCCACCCTCTGCCTTTCTTTACATATAAAATTTTAAGAAAGAAGCTGGGGAGGTAAAGAGAATATCTACAAGGGGGACAGAAGAAGCACGAGGGACTCTGCCTAGTTAAGTCTGTGTTTTGATTTCTCTTCTTTGTCATCTTTGTCCGTTTTTCAAAGGGGAGAATCATTTTGTTGTTTGCATTAAGCTGTCAAACACATGTGGGAAAAAAAACAAACAATGTGGAATCTGACACTTTAAAGCCCGTGTGAATGAGGCCTTTTAATGTATGTATGGAGGAGAAACCAGTACGGCAGCTGGCAGCAGGTACTCACCGCACCGAAACATTGTTCACCTTCTGATTTTGTTAAACATACAGGAACGTTCCTGATAGTTAACATATTGAAGCAACACCCGCTATGACACTGGTCACTAGAATAACAGAAATCTTCAATGTTCTAAATGTAAATCAAAGGAAAGAAAAGTTTTATCAATTCATTTATAAGGTTTCACATTTATGTCACATTAAGAAGTGTGTTTTACAAACATTTTTTGACATGTCATAGGGAAGTGTGAAAAAATTTTATCACTTGGGCTGCAGATGATGAGACCCCACTGATTTGCAGAAAATAAAGCAGCCGAAGCACTGATACAAGCGCTGTCACTGCTTGTCCACTGAAGGTGAGCCCATAGACTTTGTATTGAACCTGTCTTCAGTTAAATAGCAAGGACAGCAATCTCATGAACTCTTTAGCTGACTTGTTCTAGCAATCTTTGGGAGTCTCAGCAGGGGCATATCTAAGGGCTCAGGGTCCTGGGTGCAAAAGTTCAGCTCAAGCCCCTCCCACCTGTACTTGTACCCGGACCTAAAGCATGCTGCATACAACTGCAAAACAAATTTGCATACATGATGTAGCCCCTTGCCATAAACTTTGCAAACATGACTCATTTCTTGGACTACTTGAAAATTTGTTTGCAGCATCTTAAACTTTGTTCATGTTCTTCGTTACATTTTAGAATCATAGTTAAAAAACACAAAAAAAACTTCATGCAGTATTCAAAAACAGAGTTACACCGGTATGCTCCATATTACTACATATAAGGAGCTGTACATACATAATTATTATAGCTTTTACCTGTGACTTCGTCCACATGAAATTTGTACATTTTCTAGATGATACAAATTGTAAATATCTTCAGAATTATTATGCTGCTAATCCATCACTAATTAACTGATGTTATAAACCTTTAGCTTTCATTATTAGAGATGAGCGAGCACCAAAATGCTCGAGTGCTCATTACTCGAGTCGAACCTCCTGCGATGCTCGAGAGTTCGTTTCGAGTAACGAACCCCATTAAAGTCTAAGGTTTTCATTTGTGAAAATCTGGGAAATTCACAAAACTGATGGGAACGACACAGAAACGAATAGGGCAGGCGAGGAGCTACATGTTGGGCTGCATCTCAAGTTCCCAGGTCCCACTATTAAGCCACAATAGCGGCAAGAGTGCCCCCCCCCCGCACTGTCAGCATAAAGATTGTTCTCCTCTGCCACAGCTGTAACAGTTGTGGCAGAGAAGAACGATGTTAGCCCATTGAATTCAATGGAGCCGGCAATACAGCCGGCTCCATTGAAAGCAATGGGCTACCGGCGAGCGCGGGATGAATTTTCGGGAAGGGCTTAAAAATATAAGCCCTTACCTGAAAATCATCCTAAAATGTGTAAAAAAAAAAAAAAAAAAAAAATGTATACTCACCTTTCCACTGAAGCCGGAGTTCAGCCGCGTCTGGCCGGCAGTTCTCCTGAACTGCTCTCTGTAGTATTCAGCAGCCGGGGATTTAAAAAACCCCGCCTGCTGAATGAGCTGCCTCTGATTGGTCACAGCCTCACCAATCAGAGGCAGCTCTAACTCACACTCATTCATGAATTAGGAGATATGTACCATAACACCAATGATCGCTATGGTAAGGCATTGCAGGACCTATGTCCTACAATGCCTTATCGCTGGTTACACCAGCAGCGAAGACACCGGGCTGCCGCTGCATTGAGCGTGCTGGACTGCCGGGGACACTGACAAGGATGAGCACCAGGAAAAGGTGAGGGAATACGCCAGGGACATGTCTCACCTGCCACTGCTATTGCCCCTTCCTGCTGTATCTTGTCTCCCAATCAGAAGCTAGGGGTGCGACAGGGGTGTTCACTCGTGCTGACAGCTGCCACACCCCTAGCTTCTGGTGGCATCAAGATCAAACCTCACATTGAAAACAATGGGCCATGCAGGAGCACTCCCAAAGATAGGACATGCCGTGATGCGGCAGAAAAAAAAAAAATCACTTATGTGTACGATCCCATTCAAAAGAATGGGGTTCATATTCGCGTGAGATTTGTGCGTCTTGCACAATTCTTATGCAACAATCTCGGCCATAAGAAACCGGCCTTAGTGTGCATTTACACACGACTGGTTTCGAATAGATTGTCGGAGCTAAACATTTACAATTTCTATGTCAAAATTTGCACCTTTGGTGCTGTTTTAACGTTGATTTTGATGCACACCCGCAGCAAGTTTCACACCTTCAAGTTTTAACCCCTTAGTGACCAAGCCTGTTTGCGCCTTAATGACGAGACCAAATTTTGGAAATCCGACATGCATCACTTTAACACAGAATATCTCCGTAAACGTTTTGCATATCCAAGTGATTCTGACAATGTTATTTCACAACATATTGTACTTTATTTAGGTGGTAAAAATAGACCAATAGAATTTATGTTTATTTATTAAAAGCACCAATATTGGGAACATTTTTTTAAAAATTGTCAGTTTTTCACATTTTCAATTGTAATATATCAAATATGTGCAAACATGCTGTACAAATTTTTGATAAGATATATATTTCTATCTGTTTACTTCATTTTGGATGCATATTTGAAAATACTTCATATTTTTTTAACCATTTAGGAGATGTACAAATTTAACATCGATTATCAACATTTTGAGGAACACTTTGTTTTCCTGCACCAAACCAAGATTGCAAAGGCTCATATGTGTCAGAATGATAAGTACTCCCATGCATGACCCCATTTTAAAAACTACACCCCTTAATGTATTCACTGAGGGGGGGGGGGGGGGGGGGTCATAAGTATTTTGACCCCACGGGTCTTTTTCAGGAGTTAATGCAATTTAGAGGAGAAAAATACCATTTCATATTTATGCAAATATGTGATTATAAAGGATTTTTTTTCTATAGTGAACATGAAAATGAGAATTTACACCCCAAAATGGATACCCCTGTTTGTCCAGTGTTCAGAAACATACCCATTGTGGCACTAATACTATGTCAATATGCACAATGGGGCCCAAACCGAAAGGAGCAGCCGGTGGCTTTCAGAACAGACCTTTTGCTTGAAGGTGATTTAGGCCCCATTGCTCACTTGTTGAGCCCTTGAGCGACCAAAATGATGGATAACTCCCACAAATAACACCATTTTGAAAATTAGACCCCTTAACAAATTCATGTAGGGGTGTACTGCACATTTTGACACCAAAGTGTTTGAATGAACCTAAGCAAAGCATAAAGGAAAGAAATGTGATTTTCATTTCTTTTGGCAATTATATCATTTTAAAAACATTGTTTTTGAGCAGCGTACATAGGAACTAAAACTTGCGCACACAACAATGGATCCCCCTGTTTGTCCTGTGTCCATAAACATACCCACTGTGGCCCTGGGGGGACGTACCTCTTGAGGAGAGATTTGTGGAAAACTCTGTGGATTCGCCACATGTCTGATAGTGCCAGCTTGTACACCATAGGACTAATCACTTTAGTGACAGGAAAAGGGCCCACAAATTGGGGAGCCAGCTTCAAAGAAGGCACTTTTAACTTCAGGTTTTTTGAAGACAAGTACACCAACTGGCCCACAAACAAAAGTCCAGAGATAGTGTGCGTACCTCTACTCCTCCTAAGCACGGCATCCCTGAACTGCTCCAAGTTGCCATGCACCTTCACCCACACATCCCGCAGGTCCTGAACCTGAGCGCCTGCAGACGGTTTGTTAGAGGAGGAGGGGAAGGACACTGCAAACCTGGGATTAAATCCAAAATTACAGAAGAACGGAGACACGCCGGACGCCGAATATGTATAATTATTGATAGCAAATTCAGCCAATGCTAGATATTTAACCCAGAGACTCTGACAATTACTCACATACATTCTGAGGTACTGAACCAGTTCCTGGTTCATACGTTCCATCTGCCCATTAGACTCCGGGTGGAAGGCAGAGGAAAACGACAACCCGATATTCTTACAAAAAGCCCTCCAAAACCGGGTAACAAATTGGACTCCCCAGTCGGAAACAATATCCTTAGGGACCCCATGCACGGGCACAATCTCCCTGATAAAGATGGTGGCTAACTCAGGAAGCTTCTTTAGAGCAGTAAAATGTGCCATCTTGGAAAATCTGTCGACGAGCACCCAGATGACCGAGCACCCCTGGCACTTGGGCGGGTCGGTAATAAAATCCATCGACAGATGGGTCTATGGCCTCTCCAGAATGGGGAGAGGACAAAGCAGACCCTCAGTTCGTCTCCATACACTCTTCCCTCGAGCACAAATGGGGCAGGACTTGACAAATTCCCTGACATCCCGAGACATTTGTGGCCACCAATACAAATGGCCAAACAGCTCCAAGGTGCCTCTGGGAGGCCTTGGGAAACAGACTGCTGAGCCGACCGGAGTATAACAGAGGTGTCAGACATAAGAGTGACTACAACCATGCCCGGGCCCAGGATACTTGCTCGCTGAGGCTCCTCTATCTCAGGAACCACGAAGCTGCGAGACAGCACATGAGCTTTGACATTCTTGGACCCAGGCACATATGTGACTACAAAATTGAAACACAAAAAAAAAAGCAATTCCCACCTTGCCTGACGAGCGTTCAAGCACTTTTCAGACTCCAGATAAACCAGATTCTTTTGGTGCGTGAGGACCGTAATAGTATGATGAGCGCCCTCTAAGAAATGTCTCCACTCATCAAATGCCCATTTTATGGCTAATAAATAGTTGCGTTCTGCCTGATTAAACTTCCTGGAAAAGAATGCCTGGAGATTCTTGAGAGAGGACTGCCCCCACCCCATGCTCAGAGGCATCCACTTCCATGACGAACGGGCAATCTAGCTCTGGCTGAGCCAACACCGGCGCTGTGGAGAGAGCCCCTGTGAGAAGTGCTAAGGCTTTCACTGCCTCTTGAGACCAGGAATCAACCCTAGGCCCCTTCCTGGTCAAGTCAGTCAAGGGTTTGGCCACTACCGAAAAGTTCTTAATGAATCTCTGATAGAAGTTTACAAACCCCAAAAAGCATTGTAACGCCTTTAAGTTGGTGGGTTGCACCCAATCGGTGATGGCCTTGACCTTTGCCTTCCTCTGGATCAACAACATAGCAGGATAAACAGGCTGAACTAGATGGACATTGTCTTCATTCGACCTTACATACTATGTTACTATGTTATTATGTTACTATGTTGTCCGAGTCCATCTGGATGGCCGATGGAGAAATGACATCCCAGAAAAGCAATTTCCTGTACACCAAAATGGCATTTCTCCAACTTAGCATACAATTGATGGGCTCGAAGGTGGGAAAGCACTGTCTGTAAATGCCTGACATGCCTCTCCCAATCAGGAGAGAATATCAGAATGTCATCCAAATATACAACCATGAACGTGCCCAGGATGTCATAAAAAATGGTGTTCATAAAACCTTGAAAAACAGCTGGCGCGTTACATAACCCGAATGGCATGACTAGACATTCAAAATGCCCCAATGGAGTATTAAACGCTGTTTTTCATTCGTCCCCCTCTCTGATACGGATGAGATTATAAACTCCCCCGAAGGTCTAGCTTAGAAAACCAACGGGCCCCAACAACCTGGTTGAGGAGGTCAGGAATCAGGGGTAAAGAGTACTGGTTCTTGATGGTTATCCTATTCAAGGCTCTATAATCAACACAGGGCTGGAGGCCACCATCCTTCTTCTCCACGAAAACTAACCCTGTCCCTGCGGGTGATTTGGAAGGACGTACATGTCCCTTGGCGAGACTCTCAGTAATATACTCCTTCATTGCCGTGCGTTCAGGAAAAGTTACATTATATATTCCTCCCTTAGAGATATTGCTCCCGGGAATAAGATCGATCTTGCAATCCCATTCCCGATGCGGAGGTAATGTCTCCGAAAGTTGTTTGGAAAACACGTCAGAAAAATCCTCAATATACGGAGGTAAGCCCTTTACCTTATACTCTGTGGAATGCACCTGGATGGAGACTAAATGCTCACCACAACCTTGCCCCCACTGTACTAGTTCAGAGGTGGACCAATCAAACTGGGAGTTGTGCTGCCGGAGCCTGGGTAACCCAAGGACTAAATCCAAGGAAAGGCTCTCCATCACAAAGAATGAACACACCTCAGAATGTAGTGCCCCCTACGGAAAAAAACTAGTTCATGGGTCCTCTTACTGATTAACCCCGTTGACAATGGAGTGGAATCGATACCCGAGACCCGGATGGAAGGATTCACTGGTAAAAGACATGCCGACATAGACTTGACGAACTCAAAATTAACAAAGTCTGCACCAGCCCCGAATCAAACAAGGCCTAACCATAAAGGAGATTAGCATTATACGCAATAGAGAATGACACTAACAATTTAGAACATTCCGGAAGTACCTGAGCTCCTAGGCGATCCCTCCGGACATCGCCTAGGAGCGGAAGTTTTCCCACGGCTGTTTCATGGGGCAGCTGGTGACCCAATGACCTGGACCTCCGCAATAAAGGCAGAATTGGTTCCTGAGACGAAATTCCTTGTGCTCCTTTAAGGACAAGGAGCCCACTTCCATTGACTTTACTCCGTTGGTAGCTGAGGTCAAGGGTGGATTCTCGGACCGGGTCACAGGTGGTTTGCTCTGAGTCTTGCCTCGGGCCCTAAGACGACGGTCGGCCTTTACCGCGATAGTCATAGCCTGTTCTAACGTCTCGGGTTCTGGGTGTGACAACAACAGATCTTTAACAGACTCAGACAACCCAGTCAGAAACAAATCTTTCAGAGCGTGGTCATTCCATCTAGACTCCACACAAAACTGCCGAAACTGGGAGCAGAACTCTTCTGCAGGACATCTTCCCTGACCACTCAATAACTTACTCATGGCGTATCTCGCCCTATCTGGCTCGTCATAAATCTGCCCAAGGGCCATAAAAAAGGAATCAACCAATTGGCGGGGCTGTGAGTCGGAGGGCAGCAAGAATGTCCAGTTTTGGGGGTTGCCTCTCAAGCATGAAATTACAATGCCTACCCTCTGGTATTCCGGACCCGACGAGTGGTGGTGTGATTCAAAATATAACCTGCACGCTTCCCGGAAAATGGAAGAATATTCTAAGGTCACCCGAAAAAACGTCAGGTAGCACAATCTTGGGTTCGACCCCCGAGCCCGGGTCTGCAGCAATAGTGACAGGAGTACCAGCACCGGTCTGCTCCTAATGCTTGAGCCGAGTGGACAGATCTTGCAGCAACCCTGTTAAGACTTGCACCTGATTAGCAAGGACTGCAACAGCCTCCATATCAGAGTTCAAACGGGAAGGTCGAAACAGGTTCCCAGCAACAATATGGCCAGTGTTTCTTTTAGGGCTGGCCAGGGCAGATGGACATGGAATTCCTACGTCAACCCTCTCCAGTGTCCCTACCTACCTGCCTCACTGGGATAGGCCCCTGGGTGACAAGTGGGCGACAGTCCCTGCACTGCACTAGTGTCAGGGACCCCAAGAAGAAGGACTGGGAGACTGACAGGTGGGAACCATGAGCTGACTAGGACAATAATGAGCTAACCAGAGAATAGTCGAGACAACAAGCTGGGTCAAACCAAGTCATGAGCGGAGTACAGGAGGATAAAAACAGAGTCAGTTGCAAGCCGAGGTCAAACCAAAAAAACGTTCGAGGTACAGGAGGGTAAGGCAGAAGCAGAGCCAAATGCAATCAGAGGTCATACACACTATGGTCAGGTCAAAGATTGCAGGTGTAGTCAGAAACAAGTCAAAACAAACACTGGCACTGGAGTCTGGTCCAACATGGTTTATATGCAGACCTCCCCGCCCCTCTGGAGGGAGTCATAAAGCCACCTCCCCCCAGCGGCACACACCCACCTGAGCACCGCGCGGCTGACCAGGACATGGGACGTGTCTCCGGCAGCCGTGACCAACCACCAGAGTGGGGAAACCCCGGACAGAGCCACCAGCCGGGCCCCAGGCACGCCAGGACGAGCAGCCCATACCAACCAGACCCCGGCGCCCCTAGTGTTAACCCCATCTCTAACAGCTAGGCCTATAATGGAGGGAACACCCGTTGGATTCCAGGGCACAACTGAATAAATTCCAGGCCCTATTGCCCATTTGTGCAGAAAAAAAATTGACTCCCTAAAAATAATCCCCCCCCCATCAGCACCCTTTTTGGTGTTCCCTAAATCTTAGATAAAAGTAATTATGTAAACTGTGTGTTATGTCTGAAGACAGGGGTAATTACGGGGGCTTGGTTGGGATGGGTAAATGGGGCAATAAAAACGGGTATCCCCCCTCCTTTCATGCTTTTTGGGGGTTATTTCTTAACCTTAGCGGCAGGGATGGGGTGTAAAAAGTAGCGCTCTGTGAGGCTTTGTAATCATGCTGAGGTGCGGCGTTCTCACACAGAAGGCGCTCAACAAGCTGCTCCTGGAACTGCAGGAAAGCGAGCGTTCCTGGGGCTTCTTGCAAATTCCATGTTACAGGTAGCGGTCTGAATAATGCTGTGTTCACACGGCCGTATGTGGAATCCACTTGCAGAGGCCCGCAGCGGATCCCAGCTGTGAGCCTGGCCGTGACCCTGCATACGGCCGCGTAATGTACTGCGCATCACTGCGTACTCACACAGGCGGTAATGTGTAGCACAACTTTTTTTATTTGTATTTACCGCACCATCGCTTAGCGTTGACACGGGTATCCGTGGCCCGTAAACAATCTTGGAGCACAATGGGCTCTATGTTGCGGATATCCGCGGTAACATAGAAAAAACCTGCTGTGTTCTCTTTTCTGCGAGTGGATCACGCAATTCCAACCTGATAATGTGAGCGGAGTTGTGTAATCCAATGTGATTGATCTGCGAATTACCGCGGATCAGACGCATGCATAATCCGTAATTCCGTCATGTGAGACTGGCCTCAGGTAGATATCTACCTTTTTGTCACGTGACCGGGGATTGCTCAACGAGGTCACTAATTCAGGCTCTCGGTGACCGTTGGTCACTGGAAGCAAGGAGATTTTAAATTTCCTGGGCTCTCTGGCTCCTGTGCAAATGTCCGGTATTTTGCCAGTGGTTGCATGTGCAGAATCCGAGAAGGTTCATGGAGGAGGATCATGTCAGGGTTCAAATACGGAGGACTCTAGTAAAAAGTTTCATCTCCTTTCACCGATCGCAATGGTGATGGAGATGAAACTTCAACCTTTTTTTACTTTTACGTGATTGCCATTATCCATTGGATAATGGCAAACACGTGATCAGGAATCGCTCACCTCGGCCCCCCGTGAAATCTCCAGGCTCTCGGCTAAGTTTTGTAGCCAAGAGCAGGGAGATTTTAAATGACCCTGGCAATCAATGGCTTTTGCGCATGCGTTTGCCATTCTGGCGACAGGCGCGTGCGCAGGAGCTGGGGTAAGGTCCGTGGATAAATCCGGGGGCCTTAGGTATGTAATTTCATCCTCCCTCATGGATACGATCCATGTTGGAAGATGAAACGTAAGCTTTTTAAACTTTTTTTTTACTTTTTCAAACTTATTCAACACTAAATTATCACTGTTATCCAAGGGAGAAAAAAAGGGCCACTTTTTTTTTTGCTAATAAGATATACATATAATCGAATATGCAGGCTAACTGCTCTGTAAAGGTCAGCCAACTGTAATGTTATTGGTTAATAATGGTAATTTTAAATGGTTTCTTGTATATTTATTCTTACCAATACAAATGTGAGGCTCAACCACAATAGATATAAATAAAGTGCAACTAGGGGTTAATCTTGTGTAGAGGTGCACTATAGAGAATGGCCTGTAGGGAGCAACAGACAGGTATTCTGGTGCCGGAGAAAAAGGAAAAACACCCACAGGTATGGTATGGAATGGAAGATATATGTCACAGAGGCTTCTGTGATGTAGATCGGTCCAATATTACTCCAGGCCAGATCTTCTACCTGGACCAGCAAGCCATGTAAAGAGACAGGTGGAAGTAAGGAGGAGGTGTGTGTGTCTGGGAGAACCAGACTAGTGTTGTGACCAGATTTCTGTTTAACCTGACTCCTGTTGTAAGCAGAGAGAGTCGTTGCCCCGGCAGGACACTTGGGGTACTCTGGCCCTAGGCTTGGGGTCTGGAGATACTACAACACAAAGACAAGCTGCGCTTCTGGACTACTATAGGTCTGTAAAAGTAAATGGACTTATTGCTGTTTAGCTGAGTTGTGGACTTAATTGCGCCTCTTGTGGGCTGTTGGAGGATGAAATTAAAGGACTTTGCAAACTTTATCGTTTTCTGTAGATCCAGTCGTTTCTGTTCTGCTAAAACTTATGTTGAATGAATTAACAGACAAGTAAAAGTGACCATTGGAGTACTTATTAACCCCCGTGTTCTTAGACTTGCGATAAAGAGAATTTATGGACTTTTGGTAGAGCGCCCGATGGTATCCATTTCGTGTTATGTTGATATTTGCAGTGTCACAAGCATTATCTTACCAGTTATAGTTTGATGTTTCTGTGTATCTTCCCTTTGCCCTATAGCCTGTACAGCTGACAGTCATTGTAATTATTTGTTATGTTACACCTATTTAAGCTGGTCCACACTCTATTCAGATTATATCACTGACGAAGTCTATGTGCAGCCGATACGCCTCTGGTTAGACGTGTATACCTGGCAATTTTAATATGACTTAATAAAGGAAGATTACAAATTTTACTCTTCAAGCAAGCATGGATTTCCAGTACACCATGGTTGGTTATTTAGAGGGGTCTGGGGATTTCCAGGACACCGTGGTTGGTTATTTAGAGGGGTCTGGGGATTTCCAGGGCACCGTGGCTGGTTATTTAGAGGGGTCTGGGGATTTCCAGGACACCGTGGCTGGTTATTTACAGGGGTCTGGGGATTTCCAGGACACCGTGGCTGGTTATTTACAGGGGTCTGGGGATTTCCAGGACACCGTGGCTGGTTATTTACAGGGGTCTGGGGATTTCCAGGACACCGTGGCTGGTTATTTACAGGGGTCTGGGGATTTCCAGGACACCGTGGCTGGTTATTTACAGGGGTCTGGGGATTTCCAGGACACCGTGGCTGGTTATTTACAGGGGTCTGGGGATTTCCAGGACACCGTGGCTGGTTATTTACAGGGGTCTGGGGATTTCCAGGACACCGTGGCTGGTTATTTACAGGGGTCTGGGGATTTCCAGGACACTCTGGCTGGTTATTTACAGGGGTCTGGGGATTTCCAGGACACTCTGGCTGGTTATATACAGGGGTCTGGGGATTTATAGCTCACTATGGCTGATTTTACACAGGTTCTGGGGGAACTGCCCTCTCTTCTTTCCAAATGCTCCCTACTTATACTATACGCACAAAGAAAAACACTTCACCCTTACTTGCGTTTTATATGGGGGTAGGCCACATCTTTATTTAAACTTATAAACTTTATCCAAATTTTTTTTAAAGCCTGAATCTAAAAGTTTCCCACGATTGACCGAAAAACACCTCCAATTTCTTGATTCCAAAAGGAGCTGTAAAGCCCTGCCGATCTTGGACTTGTAAACTGCCTTTTCAATTCCAACGCTGCATGGAAAGCGAAACATCTGCCATCAAGCATGCAGCACACTCCTATGCTTCACTCTGCCCCACCCCACCGCCAAACACCCATGCTGGTTAACAACCAATCTGGATACCCCATAGAAGATGCCAGAAAGATATCATTTAAATTAACCCTGTCTAAGCACAATACCATTTCCTAATCTAAGTACCAATGGCTCGCCACTATGCACCCCAGACGTCTTCACCAACTTGGCACTTACACCTGCCTACCTCTCTAACCTTTCTACCTTTCTGAATGTTTTTTGAAGCAGTCTCCTACCCTGTCCGAGCAGACCAGATTAATTTCCTTGAAACTCCTCCAGAACAACCGCCTGTCCTGCTTTATCATATCTGGCAACAGCCCGAACTTGCTTTTCCTATCCCTACCCTACCACATGTATTAGTAACAAGACCTACCGCTGAATGCACCAGCTGCTTTTGTAACCACCTGGAACACAGATAACCCGCATGTAACAGATCAACAAAGGCAAGAACCCAAATTTCCATGGTAAGGATGGCATTGTCGGCCGGTTTGTTCTTCATGAGCTATGCCCAGACTAATGCTCTAAATAAAAACCCTGACATATCCTCAAAACTGGCCATGCATACGGCCCCTACAGCATATTTGCCCAATCTCCTAACTCCAACCTACTCCTCAGCTGACATAGTTGGCCCGTCTGAAAATAATGAGTGGCAAAACCTTTAAGGTTAACACCTAGCACAACCAACTCGCACACCATACATGTCTGTCTTGGATCTTCAAAGACTCCGAAATCTCTCACCACCACATCAATAGATTAGCAGTCCATTGCCTTAACCCACATTTACATGCAATAACTTTAAATCATATGCTTAAAAAACCTAACTGGGCTATCTGCCCTGCATGCGGGCAGCCCGTGCAGGGGAGAGTGGGGCAGCATGCCGTATGCTATCAGAAGGCTGAGGCAGGGGCGTAACTATGGAGGATGCAGGGGATGCGGCTGCACCCGGGCCCTGGAGCCTCAGGCAGCCGAGGAGGTCTCTCTTTTCCATATAGGGAACCCGGTTTTATGAGTAAAGCATTATAGTTGGGGCCCTGTTATAGGTTTTGCATCGGGGCCCGGGAGCTTCAACTTACGCCTCTGGGCTGAGTATGCATGTCCCAGCACCACCTGCTGCATGCGCTGCAGCTGAACCTCTGCCTTTTTTACTGACTGCTGGAGCCTTATCCCCTGGACCTGCAATACCTCCCTCTGCTAAGATCCAACACTGGGCCCAGCATGACCTCATGCTCAAACCTGCCCTCCTTCTTGCTGCACAGTGTGTGTGGCTGGCTCCGCTCCCTGCCCACTGAGCTGCACACTCTCCCACCCCCTCATGCTGGCTTCACTCCCTACCTCCCCCAGCTGCAAACAGCGCTCCTGCGCTCTGTGGCTCGCTGCACCGTGCTGCCATCTTAGATAACCACGTGGTACTCGCTCTACTCGGTGCTCCTCTTTCACGCATTGTTCCTCGCTCCTGCCAGTTCCGGCTGTCCTGCGGGCGCTGCATCGCCCACACGGAGCTGTCCTGTCCTGTTCTGCCTCCTGTAACTTCATCTGTAAGTCCTACACTATGGCTGGTTATATACAAGGGTCTGGATTTACAGTACACTATGGCTGGTTATATACAGGGGACTGAGGATTTACAGTACACTATGGCTGGTTATATACAGGGGCTGGATTTACAGTACATTATGGCTGGTTATATACAGGGGTCTGGGGATTTATAGTACACTACGGCTGGTTATATACAGGGGTCTGGGGATTTACAGTATACTATGGCTGGTTATATACAGGGGTCTGGGGATTTACAGTACACTATGGCTGGTTATATACAGGGGTCTGGGGATTTACAGTACACTATGGTTGGTTATATACAGGGGTCTGGGGATTTATAGTACACTATGGCTGGTTATATACAGGGGTCTGGATTTACAGTACACTATGGTTGGTTATATACAGGGGTCTGGGGATTTACAGTAAACCATGGCTGGCTATATACAGGGGTCTGGGGATTTACAGTACACTATGGCTGGTTATATACAGGGGTCTGGGGATTTACAGTACACTATGGCTGGCTATATACAGGGGTCTGGGGATTTACAGTACACTATGGCTGGGGATTTACAGGGGTCTGGGGATTTATAGTACACTACGGCTGGTTATATACAGGGGTCTGGGGATTTACAGTACACTATGGCTGGTTATATACAGGGGTCTGGATTTACAGTACACTATGGTTGGTTATATACAGGGGTCTGGGGATTTACAGTAAACCATGGCTGGCTATATACAGGGGTCTGGGGATTTACAGTACACTATGGCTGGTTATATACAGGGGTCTGGGGATTTACAGTACACTATGGCTGGCTATATACAGGGGTCTGGGGATTTACAGTACACTATGGCTGGCTATATACAGGGGTCTGGGGATTTACAGTACACTATGGCTGGCTATATACAGGGGTCTGGGGATTTACAGTACACTATGGCTGGTTATATACAGGGGTCTGGGGATTTACAGTACACTATGGCTGGTTATATACAGGGGTCTGGGGATTTACAGTACACTATGGCTGGTTATATACAGAGGTCTGGGGATTTACAGTACACTATGACTGGTTATATACAGGGGTCTGGGGATTTACAGTACACTATGGCTGGCTATATACCGGGGTCTGAGGATTTACAGTACACTATGGCTGGTTATATACAGAGGTCTGGGGATTTACAGTACACTATGGCTGGCTATATACAGGGGTCTGGGGATTTACAGTACACTATGGCTGGTTATATACAGGGGTCTGGGGATTTACAGTACACTATGGCTGGTTATATACAGGGGTCTGGGGATTTACAGTACACTATGGCTGGTTATATACAGAGGTCTGGGGATTTACAGTACACTATGACTGGTTATATACAGGGGTCTGGGGATTTACAGTACACTATGGCTGGCTATATACCGTGGTCTGAGGATTTACAGTACACTATGGCTGGTTATATACAGAGGTCTGGGGATTTACAGTACACTATGGCTGGCTATATACAGGGGTCTGGGGATTTACAGTACACTATGGCTGGCTATATACCGTGGTCTGGGGATTTACAGTACACTATGGCTGGCTATATACAGGGGTCTGGGGATTTACAGAACACTATGGCTGCCTATATACATGGGTCTGGGGATTTACAGAACACTATGGCTGCCTATATACAGGGGTCTGGGGATTTACAGAACACTATGGCTGCCTATATACAGGGGTCTGGGGATTTACAGTGCACTATGGCTGGTTATATACAGGGGTCTGGGGATTTACAGAACACTATGGCTGCCTATATACCGTGGTCTGGGGATTTACAGTACACTATGGCTGCCTATATACAGGGGTCTTTGGATTTACAGAACACTATGGCTGCCTATATACAGGGGTCTGGGGATTTACAGAACACTATGGCTGCCTATATACAGGGGTCTGGGGATTTACAGAACACTATGGCTGCCTATATACAGGGGTCTGGGGATTTACAGAACACTATGGCTGCCTATATACAGGGGTCTGGGGATTTACAGAACACTATGGCTGCCTATATACAGGGGTCTGGGGATTTACAGAACACTATGGCTGCCTATATACAGGGGTCTGGGGATTTACAGAACACTATGGCTGCCTATATACAGGGGTCTGGGGATTTACAGTGCACTATGGCTGGTTATATACAGGGGTCTGGGGATTTACAGTACACTATGGCTGGTTATATACAGGGGTCTGGGGATTTACAGAACACTATGGCTGGTTATATACAGGGGTCTGGGGATTTACAGAACACTATGGCTGCCTATATACAGGGGTCTGGGGATTTACAGAACACTATGGCTGCCTATATACAGGGGTCTGGGGATTTACAGAACACTATGGCTGCCTATATACAGGGGTCTGGGGATTTACAGTACACTATGGCTGGTTATATACAGGGGTCTGGGGATTTACAGTGCACTATGGCTGGTTATACACAGGGGTCTGGGGATTTACAGTACACTATGGCTGGTTATATACAGGGGTCTGGGGATTTACAGTACATTATGGCTGGTTATATACAGGGGTCTGGGGATTTACAGTACACTATAGACGGTACAGTTTGCTTGTACATCTGTTGTTTTCATGGTTTTTGTAAGCATCTCCCCAGTTTACACAAGACAATGTGATGCCGGCAAACAAGGATCTTTATGTCCACATAGTAAATCAGGTCTGCTGACAAGGGAGCGTTTGCTTGTCTGTCAACTGATTGCGGGCAAAATTTCATAAGAGAACAATCAGCAACGAGCATTCATATTAACCCTTGTGCTGCTGATCATCGTCCCATGGTAAAGAGCTTTAGATAGAACATGAGTCCGTGTGGCAAATTCAGCCCCGTGTTAAGTTAGGGCTAATTCCCTCGGGCGGATTTCCGCCGCGTAGCCTCGCAGCTATTAGGTTCCATTGAAGCTAATACTGCAATGCTCACGGTGCGGAATTCCGCACCGTGAAATCACACGTACTCACCCGCGGCATGTTCTATTTTGCCGCAGGGCGGACAGCTTCCACTGCAGTCAATGGAAGCTGTCCGTCACGCTATCTTCGCTGTAGAACAGTGGAAGATAGCATGAAAACGCTTCCCTGCCTACCGCAAGCCGCGTCATGTGACGCTATGGGCGTGTCACATGACGTGGCTGGCGTGTCACATGACACTGTCACGCGTCATGCTCTCTACTGCGCATGCACTCGGGAGCGTCATGCAGGACATCGGGTGGCGGATCCGGAGGTAAGTATGGGGTCTCTGGGGGGGCGCGGTGATGGACTCCGCTGCAGAATTCCGCTTGCGGAGCCCGTCACGGCCGTGTGCATAAGGCCTTACCTTTACATAAGACAGCTATTGTCTGAATAATCTCTGGAAGCAGCAATTTCTGTGATAACGGTTCATTATCAATATGGCCACTGACAGAGCAATGAGTGATAATTTGCTCACTACTTGCTGGTCGACTCATTGCAGCTCACTGAAATAATAGTCGCTGGTTTATCAAAAGTCCTCTTGTGTAAAGTAACAGTCGTTTGTGCATTTATTTAAATGGATGTCTCCTATGATGATAAGTCAGCAAAGAACGATTGAACAATAAGTTATCTGCGTAAATACAAATAACTCCCACTCGTACACTTCAGTGACACTTTCTGAGCTGTAGACTGACAGACAGTTCCTTCATGCAAGGGTGCATTCACACGAGTGTGTGCATACATATGTGTGCACAAAAACGGTGCACCCACATACGTGCACAAACATGCATGAATATATGTCCCTGCAGCATTGCTTTCAATGGGGCCACGGCTGCTGCCGGTGGCCCTATTGAAAGCAATGGTCTGCCGGCAACCGCTGCAGTGATTTTCAGGGAAGGGCTTTAAATATAAGCCCTTCCCTGAAAATCATTCCTATCTGGTGTAAAAACAAAACACAAAAAAAAAACAGTCACCCCTCCGCCGCTGGCAGGGGCTCAGGCGCAACTAGTCACTTGGGTCCCATTACTGTACTGAAGTTCTTCCAGCAGGCGGGGATTTAAAATCCTTGCCTGCTGAAAGGGCTCTGTCTGATTGGCTGAGCGCTTAGCCATTGATTGAATGACAGCTAAGCGCTGCCTGTGATTGGCTAAGTGCTGTGACCAATCACAGGCAGCGCCCAGCTGCCATTCAATGAATGGCTAAGCGCTCAGCCAATCAGACGCAGCCCTTTCAACAGGCAGGAATTTTAAATCTCTGCCTGCTGAAAGAAGTTCATTACAGTGACGGGACCCAAGGGACTAGACACGCCTGAGACCCAGCAGCGGCGGAGAGGTGATTATATATTGTGTTTTTTTTTTTTTTTTTTGTTTTTTTTTTACTACAACTAGGATTGATTTTCAGCGAAGGGCTCATATTTAACCCTTTCCAATCCACTGTCTGATGTCTGAAGACATTTTGATTGAAGGCTGTACAGCTCTGATGTCGGAAGACATCCGGCAGGGTATTCTTACAGTTGATTACTGGCCACTGTGTTGTTGGAGGCCTCTCCAGCATGTCACATACCGCAGTACTGGCTCAAGCCAGCAGATGGCACCATTGTATAATGGCAGAAAGAGAGAGCCCCCAAGGAAATCCTGAATCCAAAATTGGATTGCAAAGGGTTAAAGCCCTTTCTCGAAAATCACTGCATGGGTGCTGGCATCCTATTGCTGTCAATTGAAATCAATCGGAGAGATTTGCTATCCTCTGTCACAGGATTCTTTGCTCCCCGTGGGGAGTCCCCTTGTCACTGAACACTGTGACAGTGCTGTCAGTGTTCAGTCATGAGGGGACTCCCCGCGGGGAATATTGACACGCACCACTGACCTATGGTGCACGCATGTCCTATCTTTTACAGGTACACGCGTTTTCATGCCTGTAAAACACGGACATGTGAACACGGCATAGAGAAGCAATGATTCTAATAGACGACTGGTTATGTGTGCACATATGTACGCACATAAACACGCTCGTCTGAATGCACCCTAAAGGTACCTTTCAGCATTACAGATTGAATTCCCGACCACTTTGTCTGGAATATGAAATTGTCTTTTTATATAACTCCATTTTCATAAACAATGCAAAATTTATACTGAAAATCTACCTTAAATTTCTGTATTAAGATCTGCAATCAAATCAGCCCATTATTAGCAGACCCCTGGGAACTGCACCTATCTCTAGTTGTGGACCCCACTGCCCCGGTCTGACTGTATGTAGTGGCCAGGTGTGGTCAGCAGTTACGGAAACAGCCGAGTAGTCCTATAATATGGCTTTTGCCTCAGCCATAAATAGTGACGTACATACAGCAGTCTCACTGTACTACTGGTGGGCTTCTTAACATTACTTCTACATAACTTGTTATATGGGCATCTTCTTCTGGAACCTTGTACGCCATACTACACAGGCCAGTCAGCAACCGCCATATTGTGACATAACTATAGGGGTGGACAAAAATACGGAAGCACCATACAAAATGCATTCCATAAATTACATGGGATTATAAATCATATTTTAATAAGACATGTAAAGACCAATTTTAAGTGGAGATAATATGACACAGATGCTGCTGGGCAGAAATGAACATCTACCTGAGCAACAAGGTTCCATTAGTCAGGCCTTTGAGTCAAACAGCTTCTGTTACCAGTTGGTTCCCAAAACCCTTCAGAGCACAACGAAAGCTGAAGTAAACACAAATTTATTGGGGAATCTCTCAGCCAAGCAAGGGTCAAAAGAGCAGCTCAGTACAAATAATTAAAACTAGAGATGAGCGAACGTACTTGTCCGAGCTTGATACTCGTTCGAGTATTAGCGTGTTTGAGATGCTCGTTACTCGTAACGAGTACCACGCGATGTTCAAGCTACTTTCAGTTTCATCTCTGAGACGTTAGCGCGCTTTTCTGGCCAATTGAAAGACAGGGAAGGCATTACAACTTCCCCCTGCGTCGTTCAAGCCCTATACCACCCCCCTGCAGTGAGTGGCTGGCGAGATTAGGTGTCACCCGAGTATAAAAATCGGCCCCTCCCGCGGCTCGTCTCAGATGCGTTGTGAGATAGCTGAGGGACAGTGCTATCGTGTTGGAGCTGCTATAGGGAGAGTGTTAGGAGTTAGTGTAGGCTTCAAGAACCCCAACGGTCCTTCTTAGGGCCACATCTAACAGTGTGCAGTATATATCCAAAAGAAAGCAGCAGGAGCATCCAGGTGCAGTAAAATAGGTATTAACAGTGTGCAGTAGTGTGGAGGCTGCTTTTAGCAGTGTTGCACTTTTTTTTTTTGCTATATCGGCCGTGCAGAGCATTGCGCCCTGCAGTAATACTACAGGGACAGAATTGTGTAGGCAGGGCCAGAAGACATCTTATAGATTGAATAAACGCAGTGGTCCTTGTGCAAAAAAAGATTAGAAAAAAATCTATTTGGCCTGCCTGTCACTCTGCTCAGTGTTGTGGGTCCGTGTGTGCTGGGGGTAAAATTTCTCCAAATAAATACGCAGCCAGCTAAGTGTTACAGCAGGCTTGCGCAAAATTATTTCCTGCCGTTCCCTAAGCAAACTCAGCCTCAAACCACAGGCCAATAAGCGGCACATTTAATTACAGTGTTGTGTTTCTGCATTCCTGGTAATACAGCATGCTGAGGGGTAGGGGTAGGCCTAGAGGACGTGGGTGCGGCCAAGGACGCGGAGGCCCTAGTCCGGGTGTGGGGACAGGCCGAGCTCCTGATCCTGGTGTAGCGCAGCCGACTGTTGCGGGATTAGGAGAGAGGCACGTTTCTGGCGTCCCCACATTCATAGCACATTTAATGGGTCCACGCGGTAGACGCTTATTAGAAAATGAGCAGTGTGAGCAGGTCCTGTCGTGGATGGCAGAAAGTGCTTCTAGCAACCTATCGTCCTCCCAGAGTTCTGCGCCATCCACTGCTGCAACTCAGAATACTCTGGCTGCTGCTCCTCCATCCTCCCAGCCTCCTCACTCCATAAAAATGAGACATTCTGAGGAGCCGGCAGACTCCCAGGAACTGTTCTCAGGCCCCTGCTCAGATTGGGCAGCAGTGGTTCCTCTCGCACCAGAGGAGTTTATCGTGACTGATGCCCAACCTTTGGAAAGTTCCCAGGGTGCGGGGGATGAGGATGGGGACTTCCGGCAACTGTCTCAAGACCTTTCAGTGGGTGAGGAGGCCGATGACGATGAGACACAGTTGTCTATCAGTGAGGTAGTAGTAAGGGCATTAAGTCCGAGGGAGGAGCGCACCGAGGATTCTGAGGAAGAGCAGCAGGACAATGAGGTGACTGACCCCCACCTGGTTTGCTACGCCTACTGAGGACAGGTCTTCAGAGGGGGAGACAAGGGCAGCAGCAGGGCAGGTTGCAAGAGGCAGTGCGGTGGCCAGGGGTAGAGGCAGGACCAGACCGAATAATCCACCAACTGTTTCCCAAAGCGCCCCCTCGCGCCATGCCACCCTGCAGAGGCCGAGGTGCTCAAAGGTCTGGCAGTTTTTCACTGAGAGTGCAGACGACCGACGAACAGTGGTGTGCAACCTGTGTCATGCCAAGATTAGCCGGGGAGCCACCACCACCAGCCTCACCACCACCAGCATGCGCATACATATGATGGCCAAGCACCCCACAAGGTGGGACGAAGGCCGTTCACCGCCTCCGGTTTGAACCGCTGCCTCTCCCCCTGTGCCCCAACCTGCCACTGAGATCCAACCCCCCTCTGAGGACACAGGCACGAGTGCCTACCGGCCTGCACCCACACCCTCACCTCCGCTGTCCTCGGCCCCATCCAGCAATGTCTCTCAGCGCACCGTCCAGCCGTCGCTAGCGCAAGTGTTTGAGCGCAAGCGCAAGTACGCCGCCACGCACCCGCACGCTCAAGCGTTAAACGTGCACATAGCAAAATTTATCAGCCTGGAGATGCTGCCGTATAGGGTTGTGGAAACGGAGTCCTTCAAAAGTATGATGGCGGCGGCGGCGGCCCGGCGCTACTCAGTTCCCACTCGCCACTACTTTTCCCGATGTGCCGTTCCATCCCTGCACGACCACGTCTCCAGCAACATTGTGCGCGCCCTCACCAACGCGGTTACTGCCAAGGTCCACTTAACAACGGACACGTGGACAAGCGCAGGCGGGCAGGGCCACTATATCTCCCTGATGGCACATTGGGTGAATTTAGTGGAGGCTGGGACCGAGTCAGAGCCTGGGACCGCTCACGTCCTACCCACCCCCAGAATTGCGGGCCCCAGCTCGGTGCTGGTATCTGCGGCGGTGTATGCTTCCTCCACTAAACCACCCTCCTCCTCCGCAACCTCTGTCTCGCAATCAAGATGTGTCAGCAGCACGTCGCCAGCAGTCGGTGTCGCGCGGCGTGGCAGCACAGCGGTAGGCAAGCGTCAGCAGGCCGTGCTGAAACTACTCAGCTTAGGAGAGAAGAGGCACACGGCCCACGAACTGCTGCAGGGTCTGACAGAGCAGACCGACCGCTGGCTTGCGCCGCTGAGCCTCCAACCGGGCATGGTCGTGTGTGACAACGGCCGTAACCTGGTGGCGGCTCTGCAGCTCGGCAGCCTCACGCACGTGCCATGCCTGGCCCACGTCTTTAATTTGGTGGTTCAGCGCTTTCTGAAAAGCTACCCACGCTTGTCAGACCTGCTCGGAAAGGTGCGCCGGCTCTGCGCACATTTCCGCAAGTCCCACACGGACGCGGCCACCCTGCGCACCCTGCAACATCGGTTTAATCTGCCAGTGCACCGACTGCTGTGCGACGTGCCCACACGGTGGAACTCTATGCTTCACATGTTGGCCAGGCTCTATGAGCAGCGTAGAGCTATAGTGGAATACCAACTCCAACATGGGCGGCGCAGTGGGAGTCGGCCTCCTCAATTATTTTCAGAAGAGGGCCTGGTTGGCAGACAGATCTGCCAGGTCCTTGGAAACTTTGAGGAGTCTACCCAGGTGGTGAGTGGTGATGCTGCAATCATTAGCGTCACCATTCCTCTGCTATGCCTCTTGAGAAGTTCCCTGCAAAGCATAAAGGCAGACGCTTTGCACTCGGAAACAGAGTCGGGGGAAGACAGTATGTCGTTGGATAGTCAGAGCACCCTCCTGTCTATATCTCAGCGCGGGGAGGAGGAGGAGGAAGATGAGGAGGAGGGGGAAGAGACAGCTTGGCCCACTGGTGAGGGTAGACATGCTGGTGGCCTGTCATCCTTTCAGCGTGTATGGCCTGAGGAGGAGGAGGAGGATCCTGAAAGTGATCTTCCTAGTGAGGACAGCCATGTGTTGCGTACAGGTACCCTGGCACACATGGCTGACTTCATGTTAGGATGCCTTTCTCGTGACCCTCGCGTTACACGCATTCTGGCCACTACGGATTACTGGGTGTACACGCTGTTCGACCCACGGTATAAGGAGAACCTTTCCACTCTCATTCCCGAAGAGGAAAGGGGTTCGAGAATGTTGCTATACCACAGGATCCTGGCGGACAAACTGATGGTAAAATTCCCATACGACAGCGCTAGTGGCCGAAGGCGCAGTTCCGAGGGCCAGGTAGCAGGGGAGGCGCGGAGATCAGGCAGGATGTACAGCACACGCAGGCCAACACTCTTTAAGGCCCTTGACAGCTTTATGGCTCCCCAGCAAGACTGTGTCACTGCTCCCCAGTCACGGCTGAGTCGGCGGGAGCACTGTAAAAGGATGGTGAGGGAGTATGTAGCCGATCGCACGACCGTCCTCCTTGACGCCTCTGCCCCCTACAACTACTGGGTGTCGAAGCTGGACACGTGGCCTGAACTCGCGCTGTATGCCCTGGAGGTGCTTGCTTGTCCTGCGGCTAGCGTCTTGTCAGAGAGGGTGTTTAGTGCGGCTGGGGGAATCATCACAGATAAGCGTACCCGCCTGTCAACCGACAGTGCCGACAGGCTAACACTCATCAAGATGAACAAAGCCTGGATTTCGCCAGACTTCTCTTCTCCACCAGCGGACAGCAGCGATACCTAAGCAATACATAGGCTGCACCCGCGGATGGAAGCATCGTTCTCTATCACCATAAAAAACGGGGACCTTTTCGCTTCATCAATCTGTGTATAATATTCCTCCTCCTCCTCCTGCTCCTCCTCCTGAAACCTCACATAATCACGCCGAACGGGCAATTTTTCTTAGGCCCACAAGGCTGTCATATAATTTTTCTAAACAATTTTTATACGTTTCAATGCTCATTAAAGCAATGAAACTTTCACCTCCACCAATTTTTATTTTAACTGGGCTGCCTCCTGGCCTAGCTACCAATTAAGCCACATTAACCAAAGCGATTAATGGGTTTCAACTGCCCTCTTGGTTGGCCATAGCCAATTTTTCTGATGTACATTAATACTGTTGATACAGCAATTTTTGTGGGCCCTCGCCTACAGTGTAATCAAATGAATTTTTAGCCCACCTGCATTACAGCTGACGTTACATCCGCTGTGTTGGGCAATGCAATGGGATATTTTTATGTACCGCCGGTGGCTTCCTGGCACCCACCCATGCTGTGGGTCCACAGGGAGTTGTAAATGCATCTGTGTCCACTTGTAAAGAACCCCAGTCTGACTGGGGCATGCAGTGTGGGCCGAAGCCCACCTGCATTAAACATGACATTACTACCTCAGCTGTGATGGGTAATGCAATGTGATATTTTTATGTACCGCCGGTGGGTTCCAGGGAGCCACCCATGCTGTCGGTGCACACGGAATTCCCATTGTGGAGTTGTACCTGCCTGTGACTATTTATAAAAAAACCGCGGTCTGACTGGGGCGTGCAGACACCTTGACAGAATGAATAGTGTGTGACACATAGGTTCCCCATTGCTATGCCCACGTGTGCAGCTCCAGATGGAGGTGGCACAGGGTTGGATTTCTCATTGCTTCTTGAATTGCCCAGATTTTCACAAATGAAAACCTTAGCGAGCATCGGCGATATACAAAAATGCTCGCGTCGCCCATTGACTTCAATGGGGTTCGTTACTCGAAACGAACCCTCGAGCATCGTGAAAAGTTCGTCTTGAGTAACGAGCACCCGAGCATTTTGGTGCTCGCTCATCTCTTGTTGGGACCCATTAGCTTTTCCTATTTATGACATAATCAATGCTTGTGCCAAATTTCACGTTTCTATGACACCGGAAAGTGAGAGAAATACATTCCGCACATATAATTTGGACACTAATTCTTTTGCGCATAGAATTGAATAATCAAGTTGGGATCCATTAGCTTTTCCTTTTTATGACATAATCAAGTGAGAGATTTAGATTATGTACGTTAAATTTTGACGCTAATTCTTTTGCGCTAGAATTAAATAATCGAGTTGGGACCCAATTACTTTTCCTATTTTGGAGATAATCTATGCTTCTGCCAAAATTCATCTTTCTACGACATCGGGAAGTTGGAGAACTTTTGGCGAGTCAGTGAGGGCTTTCGTCATATATATATATATATATATATATATATATATATATATATCTATATATATATATCTATCTATCCGGGATCTGCCTGCCAATCCATGGAATGCTAAAATAGTGTGAATTGGGCACAAAATTGGGTGCAGAATCTGTATCTAATTCTGAGGCAAAATACCCCATGAGAGACCTATGTCTGTCTAAATAACTATTTGCATTGCCCATAAAAAAAAAATCCTGAGCAATTTATTTTCTAACCCTAGATGGAGCTGATCCTCTTTTATCCCTCCTGGAAATGTATAGCTGAATCCACTCTCGGAGTGCTTGTACATGTAGCATTAGTGCGCCGCGCACTTTTACTGCATATCACATTTTCAATGCAGTGTTTGGATGCATGGGTTTTACAAATACAAGATATTAAAACCTCGTTTCATCCATACGAGCCGCGCAGCTAAAGACGACATAAAATACTGTTGTCATTCCAGGAAAAAACAATACAATTGCTGATGCCCCACGCTGCATTTCCAAACACTGAGTTTAAATTTTTCAAACGATTCACTGAAAATGATCAAATCCGACTAAAAAACAAAACAAAACAGCCTACTGATACAAAGATGCAAGAGCAGAAACACAGCAGCTCCCTGCAGCAGGCAGAAAGACACTGCTATATGGAGGGGCACGGGTGCAGAATACTGATGTCTGACCCCTCTCACGCCAATCATACATTGGGGGGCTGCTAGTATTATACCTGCACATGGATGAGGCCTGTATAGGGTGCCAGTCACACAGATACATGTAGTGCCTCATGCAGGCTTACAGCAATTAGTGACGCCCCTACTATTACATCAAGAGGGCTGTCCTGTATATTTTAAGGGCTCGTATAGTGTTAACTTATTCCGCAGCGCTTTCAGGCATGGGATAAATGCAAAACGATACAACAATTACAATGTGAGGTACATTCAGTTTGAAGCAAATGGGGTGGGGGTGTCACAGGAGGTGCAAGAGAGGAGGGGCATTTTTAAGGCACGTCTGAAATTTCGTGCATCGGCAGTTGTCCGGATGCCTTGGGCTAGAGCGTTCCAGAGGATGGGTGCTGCTCTGCTGGGCAGTGTACGGACAGGAGGGAGGCGATGAATGGTGGTACAGCGCCATGCAGTGCTTTGTGGGTGAGGTTGAGGAGTTTAAATTTAGTTCTGCAGTGGATTGGCAATCAATGCAGCGACTGGTACAGTGCAGAGGCATCTGAGTAATGACTGGATAAAATAAAGAGCCTAGCTGCCGCATTTAGTATGATTTGCAGTGGAGCGAGTCTGGTGCAGGGGAGGCCGATGAGTAGCAAGCTGCAGTAGTCGAGTCAGGAGTGGATGAGGGCGACCACGAGTGTCTTTAGCGTGTCCGTGGTGAGGAACGTCCGTATTTTAGCAATATTTCTGAGGTGCATGTGGCCTGTTTGGGCCAGAGATTGGATATGGGGGAGAAAGAGAGGTCAGAGTCCAGCGTGACCCCCTAGGCAGCGGGCATGCTGTCTGGGGTTTATGATGGTGCCAGACACTGGAATGGAGATGTTGAGGGGAGGTCGGTTGGAAGGTGGAAAAATGAGGTCAGTTTTAGAGAGGTTTAGTTTGAGAAAAAAGGAGGACATAGTATTAGAGATAGTGGACAGACAGTCGGTGATATTTTGGAGGAATGGTTCAGAGATCTCACAAGAGGAGGTGCATAGTTGGGTGTCGTCAGCATAGAGATGGTATTGGAGGCCGAATTTGTGGATGGTTTGTCCAATTGGGGCAGTATAGATAGAGAAGAGAAGGGGAGCAAAGACTGAGCCCTGGGGTACCCCAACAGTGAGAGGAAGTGGAGAGGAGATAGAGCCAGCAAGGGAGACACTGAAAGAGCGGTCAGAGAGAGATAGGTGGAGAACCAGGAGAGAGCAGTGGATGGAAATGGACGTGGTCATGCAGATTTTTTTCCTGCACAGGCATTGTGTTTTTTTTCGTGCAGAAAAGCACGCGAATCTCCGATCGTCTGACCGAGCCCTACCAGTGTACGGTAGGTGTGAGAGCGGTCCTACATCAGTATTCTGCACCGACGCTTCCCCGCCCCCCCCCCCCCATATAGCATTCTGCCTGCTGCAGGGAGCTAGGGTGTTCCTGTGCTTGTATCTCTATCAGTAAATATGGCCGCCTTCCGTGATTTTTTGAATTTTACTGGCAAGTGGAGTTGGAAGTCATAAGTGTCTTCATTAGGCTTCATTTAGGCTTTTAGAGGCTTTCACAATCCCTACTGCCAGTGGGAACATGGACATATATGTGAAGTAAACAGATTTATAGTCAGGACTGTCACATACAGCAATAGTGCCCCCATACACACTAGTAGAGCCCCATTGTGCCCACACACAGTAATAGTACCCTCTCTATGTCACCACACATAGTAATATAAATAGTAAAAGGGTAAATACAGCTCACCAAAAATCTCTTGATCCACAGCATTATGCCAAAGAGCCAACCTCCGCTAAGGGGAGGGCACGGAGGACAACGCCGACCCGGTGTCTCAGGAATGCAATGTGCAAAAAACAATGTATATTATATAGCTGCAGCACTTATCAAAAATTGATCTTTATTAGAATAAAGCGGTTTAGGTTGCTTTCTTCTTGTATGGGCTATATGCTGTGACTGAGGCTTAGTTTTTTGCTGAAGTGCGCACATGTGAGCCGTTTTTCTCTTTCTGTGAAAATATTCTAACAAAGTTTTTTATTTTTTATGAGACGTGCTGGAGCTATATATTCACTGGTTTTCCACATGGTAATAGTGCCCACTTTGGGCCCCCCACACACTAGTAGTCCCCCTACACACAATTATACTGCCCCCTTTTTGCCCCCCCCCCCTCACACACAGTGATAGTGCCTCATTTGTGCTGCCGGCTGTGACTGTACCTTAACGAGCTCATTTCTCACACAGCGTGCCATGCGATGGTGTGTGTATCATGAATCCTCCTCCTGTCTCCTCCAGTCTGGTGCTTTGTCACTTGTTCTTATGTTATATGTATGACGGACAGGGTGTCTGGCCAAAGTATTACAGAGCTTTTCCTCAATGTCATTTATATTGATCTTTTTGCTAGATGCAAATACAGTACATACAGGGGGTAGACAAAAATATGGAAACACCGTATGAAATGCATGGGGTTTTAATTAGAGGTGAGCGAGCACCAAAATGCTCGGGTGCTCGTTACTCGAGACGAATTTCTCGCGATGCTCGAGGGTTCGTTTCGAGTAACGAACCCCATTGAAGTCAATGGGCGACTCGAGCATTTTTGTATATCGCCGATGCTCGCTAAGGTTTTCATTTGTGAAAATCTGGGCAATTCTACAAAGTGATGGGAACGACACAGCGACGGATAGGGCAGGCGAGGGGCTACATGTTGGGCTGCATCTCAAGTTCCCAGGTCCCACTATTAAGCCACAATAGCGGCAAGAGTGCCCCCCCCTCTCCCTCCCAACAACTTTTACTTCTGAAAAGCCCTCATTAGCAATGGATACCTTAGCTAAGCACCACACTACCTCCAACAAAGCACAATCACTGCCTGCATGACACTCCGCTGCCACTTCTCCTGGGTAACATGCTGACCAACCCCCCCCCCCCACACACACACACACACACGACCCAGTGTCCACAGCGCACACCAAACTGTCACTGCCCAGCCTTCAGCTGCCCTCATGCCACGCCACCCTCATGTCTCTTTATAAGTGCGTCTGCCAGAGGAACCGCAGGCACACACTGCAGAGGGTTGGCACGGCTAGGCAGCGACCCTCTTTAAAAGGGGCGGGGCGATAGCCCACAATGCTGTACAGAAGCAATGAGAAATCCAATCCTGTGCCACCTCCATCAGGAGCTGCACACGTGGGCATAGCAATGGGGAACCTATGTGCCACACACTATTCATTCTGTCAAGGTGTCTGCATGCCCCAGTCAGACCGCGTTTTTTATAAATAGTCACAGGCAGGTACAACTCCACAATAGGAATTCCGTGTGCACCCACAGCATGGGTGGCTCCCTGGAACCCACCGGCTGTAGATAAATGTATCCCATTGGAGTGCCCTGGACAGCAGAGCTAACGTCAGATTAAATGCAGGTGGGCTTCGGCCCACACTGCATGCCCCAGTCAGACTGGGGTTCTTTAGAAGTGGACACATGCAGTTACAACTCCCTGTGGACCCACAGCATGGGTAGCTCCCTGGAACCCACCGGCGGTACATAAATATATCCCATAGCATTGCCCAGCACAGCTGAGGTAACATCAGCTTTAATGCAGGTGGGCAAAAAATTAATTGGATTACACTGTAGGCGAGGGCCCCCAAAAATTGGTGTACCAACAGTACTAATGTACCTGAGAAAAATTGCCCATGCCCAACCAAGAGGGCAGCTGAAACCCATTAATCGCTTTGGTTAATGTGGCTTAATTGGTAACTAGGCCTGGAGGCAGCCCAGTAAAAATTAAAATGGGTTGAGGTGAAAGTTTCAATGCTTTAATGAGCATTGAAACATCTAAAAATTGTTTAGAAAAATTATGACCGAGTCTTGTGGGCCTAAGAAAAATTGCCCGTTCGGCGTGATTACGTGAGGTTTTAGGAGGAGGAGGTCCACGTTTTGGATGGGACTAGAGAACGATGCTTCCATCCGCGGGTGCAGCCTACGTATTGTTTAGGTATCGCTGCTGTCCGCTGGTGGAGAAGATAAGTCTGGGGAAATCCAGGCTTTGTTCATCTTGATGAGTGCAAGCCTGTCGGCACTGTCGGTTGACAGGTGGGTACGCTTATCAGTGATGATTCCCCCAGCCACACTAAACACACTCTCTGACAAGACGCTAGCCGCAGGACAAGCCAGCACCTCCAGGGCATACAGCGCGAGTTCAGGCCACGTGTCCAGCTTCGACACCCAGTAGTTGTAGGGGGCAGAGGCGTCACGGAGGACGGTCGTGCGATCGGCTACATACTCCCTCATCATCCTTTTACAGTGCTCCCGCCAACTCAGCCTTGACTGGGGACTGGTGACACAGTCTTGCTGGGGAGCCATAAAGCTGGCAAAGGCCTTGGATAATGTTCCGCTGCCTGCGCTGTACATGCTGCCTGATCTCTGCGCCTCCCCTGCTACCTGGGCCACGGAAATGCGCCTTCGGCCACTAGCGCTGTCAGATGGGAAGTTTACCATCAGTTTGTCCACCAGCGCCCGGTGGTATAGCATCATTCTCGAACCCCTTTCCTCTTCGGGAATGAGATTGGAAAGGCTCTCCTTATACTGTGGGTCGAGCAGTGTGTACACCCAGTAATCCGTAGTAGCCAGAATGCGTGTAACGCGAGGGTCACGAGAAAGGCATCCTAACATGAAGTCAGCCATGTGTGCCAGGGTACCTGTACGCAACACATGGCTGTCCTCATTTGGAAGATCACTTTCAGGATCCTCCTCCTCCTCCTCCTCCTCCTCCGGCCATACACGCTGAAAGGATGACAGGCAAGCAGCATCTGTCCCCTCAGCAGTGGGCCAAGCTGTCTCTTCCCCCTTCTCCTCATGCTCCTCCCCCTCCTCCTCAACGCGCTGAGATATAGACATGAGGGTGCTCTGACTATCCAGCGACATACTGTCTTCCCCCGCCTCCGTTTCCGATTGCAAAGTGTCTGCCTTTATGCTTTGCAGGGAACTTCTCAAGAGGCATAGCAGAGGAATGGTGACGCTAATGATTGCAGCATCCCCGCTCAGCATCTGGGTAGACTCCTCAAAGTTTCCAAGGAGCTGGCAGATGGCTGCCAACCAGGCCCACTCTTCTGTAAATAATTGAAGAGGCTGACTCCCACTACGTCGCCCATGTTGGAGTTGGTATTCCGCAATAGCTCTACGCTGCTCATAAAGTCTGGCCAACATGTGGAGCGTAGAGTTCCACTGTGTGGGCACGTCGCACAGCAGTCGGTGCACTGGCAGATTAAACCGATGTTGCAGGGTCCGCAGGGTGGCAGCGTGCGTGTGGGACTTGCGGAAATGTGCGCAGAGCTGGCGCACCTTTCCGAGCAGGTATGACAAGTGTGGGTAGATTTTCAGAAAGCGCTGAACCACCAAATTAAACACATGGGCCAGGCATGGCACTTGCGTGAGGCTGCCGAGCTGCAGAGCCGCCACCAGGTTACAGCCATTGTCACACACGACCATGGCTGGTTGGAGGCTCAGCGGCGCAAGCCAGCGGTCGGTCTGCTGTGTCAGACCCTGCAGCAGTTCGTGTGCCTCTTATCTTCTAAGCTGAGTAGCTTTAGCACGGCCTGCTAACTCTTGCCCACCGCTGAGCTGCCATGCCGCGCCACCGACTGCTGGCGACGTGTTGCTGCTGACACATCTTGATTGTGAGACAGAGGTGGAGGAGGAGGAGGGTGGTTTAGTGGAGGAAGCATACACCGCCGCAGATACCACCACCGAGCTGGGGCACGCAATTCGGGGGGTGGGTAGGACGTGAGCGGTCCCACGCTCTGACTCTGTCCCAGCCTCCACTAAATTCACCCAATGTGCCGTCAGGGAGATATAGTGGGCCTGCCTGCCTGTGCTTGTCCACGTGTCTGTTGTTAAGTGGACCTTGGCAGTAACCGCGTTGGTGAGGGCGCGTACAATGTTGCTGGAGACGTGGTCGTGCAGGCCTGGGACGGCACATCGGGAAAAGTAGTGGCGACTGGGAACCGAGTAGCGCGGGGCCGCCGCTGCCATCATGCTTTTGAAAGCCTCCATTTCCACAAGCCTATAAGGCAGCATCTCCAGGCTGATCAATTTGTCAATGTGCACGTTTAACGCTTGAGTGTGCGGGTGCGTGGCGGCGTACTTGCGCTCGCGCTCAAACAGTGGCGCTAGCGACGTCTGGACGCTGCGCTGAGACATTGCTGGATGGGGCCGAGGACAGCGGAGGTGAGGGTGTGGGTGCAGGCCAGGAGACGGTAGTGCCTGTGCCCTGAGAGGGCGGTTGGCTCTGAGTGGCAGGTTGGGGCACAGGGGGAGAAGCAGTGGTGCAAACCGGAGGCTGTCAACGGCCTTCGTCCCACCTTGTGGGGTGCTTGGCCATCATATGCCTGTGCATGCTGGTGGTGGTGCCTCCCCAGCTCATCTTGGCGCGACAAAGGTTGCACACCACTGTTCGTCGGTCGTCAGGCGTCTCTGTGAAAAACTGCCACACCGTAGAGCACCTTGACCTCTGCAGGGTGGCATGGCGCGAGGGGGTGCTTTGGGAAACAGTTGGTGGATTATTCGGTCTGGCCCTGCCTCTACCCCTGGCCACCGCACTGGCTCGGCCTGTGCCCACACCCTGACTTGGGCCGCCGCGTCCACGTCCTCTAGGCCTACCCCTACCCCTCAGCATGCTGTATTACCAGTAATGCAGAAACAGAACGCTGTAATTAAATGTGCCGCTTATTGGCCTGTGGTTGGAGGCTGACTTTGCTTACGGAATGCCAGGAAATAATTTGGCGCAAGCCTGCTGTAACACTTAGCTGGCTGCGTATGATTTTGTAGAACTACTACACCCAGCACAGACAGACCCAGAACACTGAGCACAGTGACAGGCAGGCCAAATAGATTTTTTGCCCAATATTTTTTAGAAAAGGCCCACTGCCTATATTCAATGAATATGTCTTCTGCCCCTTCCTCCGCACTTCTGTCCCTGGAGTATTACTGCAGGGCGCAATGCTCTGCACGGCCGATATACCAAAAAAAAAAAAAAGTGCAACACTGCACAAAGCAGCCTCCACAGCACTGCACACGGTTAGATGTGGCCCTAAGAAGGACTGTTGGGGTTCTTGAAGCCTAAAATACTCCTAACACTCTCTCTATAGCAGCAGCACCAGCAGCAGCACTTTCCCTGAACTATGTCAGAGCGCATCTGTGGCGAGCCGCGGGAGGGGCCGATTTTTATACTCGGGTGACACCTGATCTCGCCAGCCACTCACTGCAGGGGGGTGGTATACGTCGCAGAGGGAAGTTGTAATGCCTTCCCTGTCTTTCAATTGGCCAGAAAAGCGCGCTAACGTCTCAGAGATGAAAGTGAAAGTAACCCGAACATCGCGTGGTGCTCGCCTCGAGTAACGAGCATCTCGAACACGCTAATACTCGAACGAGTATCAAGCTCGGATGAGTACGTTCGCTCATCTCTAGTCCCAACTCGATTGTTCAATTCTATGCGCAAAATTATTAGCGTCCAAATTTTACGTACGGAATGTAATTTTCTCACTTTCCGGTGTCATAGAAACGTGAAATTTGGCACGAACATTGATTATGTCATAAATAGGAAAAGCTAATGGGTCCCAACTCGATTATTCAATTCTATGCGCAAAAAAATTAGCGTCCAAATTTTACGTACGGAATGTTATTTTCTCACTTTCCGGTGTCATAAAGATAGCCCATACCTACCATCAAGGCCAGAGGCGCTGCTCTATTCACTTCAGATCTGATATCACTATACCTCGGATAGAGGCAGCTTTAGAAACAGGAAGACTCGGTGATAGTGACCCCACTGTGTAGATCAAGTTACTGGGTCAGACTCAGGCGTTGCTTACATTGCTTATACTAGCAACCCTGGGCTTGGCACTATTTGACAGGGGTCACTTTGACTGATTGATTATCGGCACAAAGGGCTTGATGTTGACTCCTGCAATATTCTCCAGAGAGTCCTTCTCTATTTAAGCACGAGAAACTGCCTCTATATCGCAGTGTGTGCCCTATATTGCCCGATATCAAGTCTAAGTAAGGAGTCTCTACTGTGCACACTGAGATACTGAGTCAGACTTGGTTGTTACATATATTATCTTGGATAACAACCCTGGTCTGACCAGTAGGTACTCCCTGACAAGGGTCAATCAAGACCCATCTACAGTCTACACATGATGCTACTCTCGCAACATATACAGACTTGATGCTACTCTCGCAACAACTTTCGAGAGTCGTCCTCTATCTGAATACGGGACACTGCCGCTACATGGTAGTGTATGCCCGATACCAATATCAACTATGCTCTAGTTGACACCGAATAGGATACCGCCTATATTTGGCCGGCTTCTCCTCATCCTATGCATATCAATCTATCGCTGTGAATTAGTAGATATAGCACAAATATCTGGAGTGATTGGCCTATTATCGTATTTTTCTGGTTCTGAGTGAACTCGGAAATAAACAATAAACAAGCACACTGACTTCTTTTGTACTAATAAACAAACAAAACTGATTCTTTAGTACTAAACTCAATAATCTCCTGATGACCCGCCACTATTAGCGAAGAAACGCGTTGAGAATAAAATTACAAGAGATTATACAGTACTGAGAGAGTAACTACAAGAGACTATACAATATTTATAAAAAAGAGCAACTGTGCCTATATCAAAAACCTTAATGAATTAAATGTTCAAGGACTGTTTAAACAGTCCCTTGAAGGAGAAGTGTGTCCATTGACATCTATACTGGACCCACAACTTTCCTTTTCCCTTTCTGTTTGTAGAAATCTAAACAATAGAGGGATCCTAGAGGGATCTATATGTCCATGGACAATGATGTAAAGACTTGTATCACCACAGGATATACATAATTTACCTTTCCCTACATTATAACCCTCTAGAAACCTATCCTCCCTCTGCCTAAGACTGGATTATGTTTATCATCAATTCCAGTCTCACTGCTAGGATTACTCAGTGATATAGGCTAAGCTGTTCATCTTCTTGACAGTGAACCTCTTTCCTAGAACCAAGAGCACGGGAAAGGGATATTAGTAAAGAATCTGGTCCGAGTTCTTTAATTTTTTGTTAATCAAAGCCACTGTATTCGCTAACTATCTATAATACGCTGTTCCCTTCTGCTATAATCGTTACAAAGAGGGAAGTAGCATAGTATGTGGCGTTAAAGTCTCCAAAGAGACTTCTATACCTCTGCTAACCCAGTGGTTCTTGTGTTGTGCCCTGTGTTTGTCAGGTTTTAAATATAATTAATAAAAGTTATTACTTTTAAATTTGTCTAAACTGTGAAAGGGCTTTCCGGTGTCATAGAAACGTGAAATTTGGCACGAGCATTAATTATGTCATAAACAGGAAAAGCTTATGGGTCCCAACTCGATTATTCAATTCTATGTGCAAAAGAAGTAGCGTCGAAATTTTACGTACATAATCTAAATCTCTCACTTCCCAAAGTCATAAAAAATTGAAATTTGCCATAAGCATTGATTATGTCATAAATAGGAAAAGCTAATGGGTCCCAACTCGATTATTCAATTCTATGCGCAAAAGAATTAGCGTCCAAATTTTATGTACGGAATGTAATTTTCTCACTTTCCGGTGTCATAGAAACGTGAAATTTGGCATGAGCATTGATTATGTCATAAACAGGAAAAGCTTATGGGTCCCAACTCGATTATTCAATTCTATGCGCAAAAGAATTAGCGTCGAAATTTTACATACATAATCTAAATCTCTCACTTCCCAAAGTCATAGAAACTTGAAATTTGCCATAAGCATTGGATATGTCATAAATAGGAAAAGCTAATGGGTCCCAACTCCATTATTTAATTCTAGTGCAAAAAAACTAGCATCCAAATTTTACGTACGGAATCTAATTCTCTCACTTCTTGGTGTCATAGAAACATGAAATTTGCAACGGACATTGATTGTCATAAATAGGAAAAGTTAATGGGTCCCACCTCGATTGTTCAATTCTAAGCGCAAAAGAATTAGCGTCCACATTTTATGTACGAAATCTAATTCTCTCACTTCCCGATGTCATAGAAACTTGAAATTTGGCACAAGCATTGATTATGTCATAAGTAGGAAAAGTTAATGGGTCCCAACTCGATTATTCAATTCTAAGTGCAAAAGAATTAGCGTCCAAATTTTACGTACGTAATCTAATTCTCTCACTTCCTGATGTCATTTTATATAAAGGAAATGTCGCATGTTTACCTCCACATGGTGTTTCCTGGGTAACGCAGAGAACTATGCAAAATGGTGAACGTATGTTTTTCCAGTATCTCTGCAGTAACCACGACTTCATAAGATTTTCCGTGTGAACACCAGATAAACACCAGTATCAAATTAACTCGGGCGAAGCCGGGTATATCAGCTAGTAGATCATATAGGATACATTTTTCTACATGCAGATTTTCAAATCCACATTACAGCAATAATATTGGCTTCATAAAGGTGTTATTACACCGAAACGCGTTGGCTATGCCTCCTAGAAATAAAGTGAAGACTTGACCCGCTTGCCGTGTAGTAATATTTGCGGCCTGAGGGATTTAGAAGAGTCAGCACTTCAAGGAGGGGGCTTCTTGTTCTATACATCCCCCCCCCCCCCCTCCTCCGGAGTAAGTGCCATTCTTATTTCTTGCTTGTCTCGGATTGAAGACCTATTTGGGTTATCTTCTTGCATATTCTACGAGCGCAAACCTTTTTTATTTAAAACTTGTTGTTTGCTTCTTTTCTGGAGGCCATTCTCCTTGAGAGAAACCCCCATACTGTCGTTGCAGCTCTCCTCGACTATGAAGGATATGAAAATGCTAAAATGGATAACCCATCATTAATCCTTTGGCGCTATCTGAACTGTTGTGTTTTTTGAACATTACAGCAATGAGAATTGACATGACAATCACACGGAAACCAGATCCGGCGGGCGAATGCGTATTTACCCCATTGACAAGAGCTACAGCAGAATTCCAAACTATAACTTCAATATTCTACCATGGATTAAATGGACAGACCCATGGAAAAAAAATCTAGCATGGATATGTCCGTTTGAAACCCGTGTAAACGATACCTTAGGGCTCAGTCACACGGGCGTTCTGCCGCACAAATTTTTGAATGCATCAGTTATGCGTTCAAAAATTTGCATGCCCGAAGCAGGCGACATGGCGGAAAAATTCTGCTAGCAGCGTTTATCAGCTCAAAAAGTGCGCTGCCCGCTATCCCCTGCTGCCACATTTCACCTGTGGTCAATGGGGCTGGCGGCAGCTGCGACAGCCCCATTGACATACAGAGAACATTGCGATCCTCTGCTACAGCTGTGGCAGAGGATTTCTTCATCTCCGCGGGGAGTCCCATTGTCACTGGACACTGACAGCATTGTCACAGTGTCCAGTTAAAATGGGACTCACCGTGGAGATAAAAAAATCTGCCACAGCTGTCATAGCTCTAGCAGAGGAGAGCAATGTTCTCGCATTGAATTCAATGGATCTGGCAATATTGAATTTAATGGGAGAACATTGCTCTCCTCTGCAGCTGTGGCAGAGGATCGCGATCTTCACTATATGTTCTCAATGGTGGTCAGTGCTGCTGCCGCCGGCCCCATTAAGCGCAAGGTGTTTCACATCCACGAGTTTCACTTACACAGAACACTGGTTTGCCGCAGTTACATGCATTCTGCGAACCGGTGTCCTCTAATTTTTGCCGCGTGCATTTATGCACATGTAAAATTCGCACATGTGCACACTCCTATTGAAAAGCATTGGCTCTATTTAAATGCAGCCGGCAAACACAACTGACAGACGCGCGTACAAATGCCCGTGTGACTGAGCCCTTAAACTGTGTGTGGATGAGAAGCCAGGACAACAGCTGGTTACAGGTACTCACCGGGCCGAGACATTTCCGAGTTTTGTCATGTTTTGGTACACAAAATGCTTTGTACACAGAGTTCCCAGGATGGCAACACCCGCTGTTACATTGGTGACTGCGAAAACATGGATCTCCATAGTTCTAAATGTAAAACAGACAAAATAGAAGTTAGTGAAGATTATTACATGCTTGTCAACTCTTCCATAATGTCCATGAGCGTCCCAGACAAAGGGGAGAACGGCCAGATTTATGACAGGGTTGTCAAATCTGCCATATGTCACCAAAGCCTCTTGAAAGATGTCAAGAAAAAAATATCCTATGGCCCTGGCGGCAGATGTATGGCAGGCAGTCAGGGACATGCAGACTTCCTGCTTATCTCTCCTCAGGGTTCCCAATCTGAATTTTAAAAATAATAATTAGAGATAAGCGAGCACCAAAATGCTCGGGTGCTCGTTGCTCGAGTCAAACTTTCCGCGATGCTCGAGAGTTCGTTTCGAGTAACGAACCCCATTGAAGTCAATGGGTGACTCGAGCATTTTTGTATATGACCCATGCTCCGCTTGGGTTTTCACTTGTGAAAATCTGGAAAACCTACGAAAGTGATGGAAACAGATATGGAAGGGGAGGGCCAGCATGCAGGGCTGCATCTCAGGCTCCCAGGTCTCCCTATTAAGCCACAATAGCGGCAAGAGTGTGCCCCCCCCCCCCTCCTCCCTAACAATTTTTACTTCGGACGAACCCTCATTAGCAAGGCACACCTTAGCTAAGCACCACACTACCTCCAACCAAGCACAAGCACTACCTGCAGGACACACCCTTGCCTCTCCTCCTGGGTTACATGCTGCCCAACCCCGCCCCCCCCCCCCCCCCCCGCACGACCCAGCATTCACAGTGCACACAAAAGTGTCCCTGCGCAGCCTTCAGTTGCCCTCATGCCACATGCTTGCTTCATAGTCACACCACCCTCGCATCATAGCCACACCACCCTCATGTCTATTTCCAAGCGCGTCTGCCATGAGGAGGAACCAGAGACATACACTGCAGAGGGTTGGCAGGCGATAGCCCATAATGCTGTTGACAATCAATGAGAAATTGACGTTCGATCTTCATTCCAATAAAGTGCCAACCTCCGTCAGGAGCTGCAAACGTGGGCATGAGTTAAAAAGCTATGGGGAATCCATGTGTCCACACAGTATTCATTCTGTCTAGGTGTCGGATAGCTCAATAAACACCACAAGGGGAAAGTCATCTGCACTCTGCCCCCTACCCAAGTCAGTCAGTGTCTTTGTACCAGACAGGTAAATCACTGCAATGGGAAGTCTGTGTGCACCCACATCATAGGTGGGCCCCAGGCGACCCAAGACATGAACCATGAAGAAATCAGAGTGCCCAAACATGGCAGACTTTCACTGTGCCGAGGACATAGACCTCTGCACAGAGCCTCAGCAATCAAGGGCATGAAGCGGACTTCGATGCTAGTTCAGCTGCGAACGTAAATCACTTACGTTTTCTTTCACCGCTCCAATGACTGGATTAGCAGGAAAAAGTTCCACAGGCCCAACCTTGTGGAGTTGCAGTTCCCCCGGGACCTGGGAATCGGCCAACAGCTTCAGCAATCGTAGGCATGAAGCGGACTTCATTGCTAGTTCATCTGCGACGTGCTCATTAAATCAGTTATGCTTGCTTTCACAGCTCCAATGACTGGATTAGCCAGGAAAAAGTTCCAGAGGCCGAACCTGGCGTACGTGCAGTTCCCCCGGGACCTATGCCTTGGCCAACAGCTTCAGCAATCTTAGGCATGAAGCGGACTTCGATGCTAGTTCACCTGCGATGGGCTCATTAAATCAGTTGTGTTTGCTTTCACCACTCCAATGACTAGATTAGCCAGGAAAAAGTTCCACAGGTCCAACCTGGCATACTTGCAATTCCCCTGGGATATAGGCCTCGGCCAACAGCTTCAGAAATCGTAGGCATGAAGCGGACCTCGATGCTAGTACAGCATTGAATGTCTCATTAATGCATTTACGCTCCTCTTCTTTTGCCCAAACCAGTGTATCAGACAACTGTCGTAACACGACAGCAAATACATGATGCCCAGTGCTGATCCCCTGACCCCAAGCAGGCGGAGGAGGTGGCCTTACAAGGCAAAGAAACCATGATCAGGACCTGCTGTAGCCTGTGTGGGAAGTATGTGAGCGGGCTCTTGCTCAGGCTCGGTCCCAGCAAACAAACTGTGTGACCCAAGGTGCCGCGAGTTACATAGCAATGGGCAATCCGGGTCCCCTCACACTATTCATTCTGTGTTGGTGTCGGATAGCTCAATCGACACTGCAAGGGGAAAGCCATCTGCACACAGCACCCTACCCAAGTCAGTCAGTGACTTTGTGCCCGACAGGTAAAACAGTGCAATGGGAAGTTTTTGTGCACTCACAGCATAGGCGAGCAGAAGGAACCCCAAAAAAGTAATAAACATGAAAAAATTACAGTGCCCAAACATGGCAGACTTTCACTCCACTGAGGACATAGGCCACTGCACACACCCTCAGCAAACGCGAGCATAGAGCGGACTCCGATGCTAGTAGAGCTGTGAATATCTCATTGGGCCACTGAAGAGGAGCGTTACTGGCTTAAACGAGTTTCACAGATAACTCTGGTAACACGAGAGAAAATACATATTGACCTCGCCCCACAATTCATGCCCTAGTCAGTGAGTGTTTTTGGGCCTGATAGGTAAAACACTGCGATGGGAAGTCTGTGTGCACCCATAGTATAAACAGACCCCTGTAACATTCCAGTAGAAAAGGTATAAGTAGACCCCAGTAACATTTTGGTAGCAGTAGTATAAGCAGACCCCGGTACCATTTCTTTAGTAGAAGTATAGGCAGACCCCTGTAACATTTACGTGGCAGAAGTATAGGCAGACCCCTGTAACATTTACGTGGCAGAAGTATAGGCAGACCCCAGTAACATTTACGTGGCAGAAGTATAGGCAGACCCCAGTAACATTTTTGTAGCAGCAGTATAGGCAGACCCCTGTAACATTTAGGTGGCAGCAGTATAGGCAGACCCCTGTAACATTTAGGTGGCAGCAGTATAGGCAGACCCCTGTAACATTTAGGTGGCAGCAGTATAGGCAGACCCCTGTAACATTTAGGTGGCAGCAGTATAGGCAGACCCCTGTAACATTTAGGTGGCAGCAGTATAGGCAGACCCCTGTAACATTTAGGTGGCAGCAGTATAGGCAGACCCCTGTAACATTTTTGTAGCAGCAGTAGAGGCAGACCCCTCTAACATTTCTGTGGCAGAAGTGTAGGCAGACCCTTGTAACATTCTTGTAGCAGCAGTATTGGCAGGCCCCAGTAGCAATTACATGGCAGAAGTATAGGCAGACCCCTGTAACATTTTTGTAGCAGCAGTATAGGCAGACCCCTGTTACATTTAGGTGGCAGCAGTATAGGCAGACCCCTGTAACATTCTTGTAGCAGCAGTATAGGCAGACCCCTGTAACATTCTTGTAGCAGCAGTATAGGCAGACCCCTGGAACATTTCTGTGGCAGCAGTATAGGCAGACCCCTGTAACATTCTTGTAGCAGCAGTATAGGCAGACCCCTGTAACATTCTTGTAGCAGCAGTATAGGCAGACCCCTGTAACATTCTTGTAGCAGCAGTATAGGCAGACCCCTGTAACATTCTTGTAGCAGCAGTATAGGCAGACCCCTGTAACATTCTTGTAGCAGCAGTATAGGCAGACCCCTGTAACATTCTTGTAGCAGCAGTATAGGCAGACCCCTGTAACATTCTTGTAGCAGCAGTATAGGCAGACCCCTGTAACATTCTTGTAGCAGCAGTATAGGCAGACCCCTGTAACATTCTTGTAGCAGCAGTATTGGCAGACCCGTGTAGCAATTACGTGGCAGAAGTATAGGCAGACCCCTGTAACGTTTTTGTAGCAGCAGTATAGGCAGACCCCTGTAACATTCTTGTAGCAGCAGTATTGGCAGACTTGTGTAGCAATTACATGGCAGAAGTATAGGCAGACCCTAGTGACATTCTTGTAGCAGCAGTATAGGCAGACCCCTGTAACATTTACGTGGCAGCAGTATAGGCAGACCCCTGTAACATTTACGTGGCAGCAGTATTGGTAGACCCCTGTAGCAATTATGTGGCAGAAGTATAGGCAGACCCCTGTAACATTTAAGTGAGAGCAGTATAGGCAGACCCCAGTAACATTCTTGTAGCAGCAGTATAGGCAGCCCCTTTAACATTTATGTGGCAGCAGTATAGCAGGACCCCTTTAACATTCTTGTAGCAGTAGTATAGGCAGACCCATGTAACATTCTTGTAGCAGCAGTACAGTCAGACCCCTGTAACATTTACGTGGCAGTAGTATAGGCAGACTTCTGTAACATTTACGTGGCAGAAGTATAGGCAGACCCCTGTAACATTTACGTGGCAGCAGTATAATGAATGAGAGTGCAAAGGTTCTGCTTTTACCGTGGATCAAGAAGGGTGTACACCCAGTAATCCGTGTTGGCTAGAATGCGTCTAACGCGAGGGTCACGGGAAAGGCAGCCTAACATGAAGTCAGCCATGTGTGCCAGGGTCAAAGTACGTAACACATCGCTGTCCTCACTAGGAAGATGCCTTTCCAGATCCTCCTCTACAGCCCATACATGCTGAACAGATGAGAGGCAAGCAGCGTGGGTACCCTCTGCAGTGTGCCCAGCTGTCTCTTCCCCCTCCTCTGGCTATCTAGCGACATACTGTCATCCCCAATCTCCTATTCCAACCACAAAGCGTCGGCCTTTATGCTTTGCAGTGAACTTCTCAGCAGGCAAAGCAGCGGGATGGTAACGCTAATGATTGCCGCATCGCCGCTCAACATCTGGGTAGACTCCTCAAAGTTTCCGAGGACCTGGCAGATATCTGCCATCCATGCTCACTCCTCAGTAAAGAATTATGGAAGCTGACTACCACTCCGCCGCCCATGTTGCAGCTGGTATTCTGCTATTGCTCTACGCTGCTCGTACAGCCTGGCCAACATGTGCAGCATAGAATTCCAGCATGTGGCCACGTCGCACAGCAGTCGGTGCTCTGGCAGCTGAAACCAACTTTGCAGGGTCAGCAGGGTGGCAGCGTCCATGGCGGACTTGCGGAAATGTGCGCAGACACGGCGCACCTTGCTGAGCAGGTCAGACAAGTGGGGGTAGTTTTTCAGAAACCGCTGAACCACCAGATGAAAAGACGTGGGCCAGGCATGGCACGTGTGTGGGGCTGCCAAGCTGCAGAGCCGCCACCTGGTTATGGCCGTTGTCACACACGACCATGCCCGGTTGGAGACTCAGCGACGAAAGCCAGAGGTCGGTATGCTCTGTCAGACCCTGCAGCAGCTCGGGGGCCGTGTGCCTCTTGTCACCTACGCTGATTAGTTTCAGCACGGCTTGCTGACTCTTGCCCACTCCTGTGCTTCCGCGACGCGTGCTACCAACTGCTGGCGACGTGCTCACACTTCTTAATTAAGATATATAGGTGGCAGAGGAGGGGGAGGGTTTGGAGGAGGTGGCATAAAACACCGCAGATACCAGCACCGAGGTAGGACCCGCTATTCTGCGTGTGGGTAGGACGTGAGCGGTCCCAGGCTCTGACTTGGTCCCAGCCTCCACCAAGTTCACCCAATGTGCCATCGGAGATATAGTGGCCCTGCCTGCAAGTACTTGTCCACGTGTCCGTCGTTAAGTGGACCTTCCCAGTAACCACGTTGGTGAGGGCACGATTTATGTTGCGGGAGACGTGCTGGTGTAGGGCTGGGACGGTATGCCGGGAAAAATAGTGGCGACTGGGGACCGAGTAGCGCGCCGCCATCATGCTTTTGAAAGCCTCCGTTTCCACAAGCCTGTACGGCAGCATCTCCAGGCTGATTAATTTGGCAATGTGCACGTTTAAAGCTTGTGCGTGCGGGGGTTGGTGGCGGCGTATTTGCGCTTTTGCTCAGACTCTTGTGTTAGCGACAGCTGAACGCTGCGCTGAGAGACATTGCTGGATGGAGTGCAGGACCGTGGAGGTGAGGGTGTGAGTGCAGGCTGGGAGGTGCTCGTGCCTGGGTCCTGGGAGGGGGATTGGATCTGTGTTGCAGGCTGGGGCACAAGGGAAGGGGCAGTGGTGTGACCGGGAGGCAGTGAATGTCCTTCGTCCCAACTTGTGGGGTGCTTGGCCATCATATGCCTGCGCATGCTGGTGGTGGTGAGGCTGGTAGTGGTGGCTCCCCGGCTGATCTTGGTGCGACACAGGTTGCACACCACTGTTCGTAGGTCGTCTGCGCTCTCACTAAAAAACATTCACACCTTTGAACACCTAGCCCTCTGCACAGAGACTTGCCGTGAGGGGGTGCTTTGGGGAACAGTCGGGGATTCTTTGCTCTAGCAAACCAGGTGGGGTCAGTCACCTTAACATCCAGCTGCTCTTCCTTCGAATCCTCTGTGTGCTCGTCCCTCGGACTTACTGACCTTACTACTACCTCACTGACAGACAACTGTGTCTCATCATCATCGTCCTCCTCGTCCACAAGAAGCTCTTGAGACAGTTGCCGGAAGTCCCTAGCCTCATCATCCGGACCCCGGGAACTTTCCAAAGGTTGGGCATCGGTCACGACAAACTCCTCAGGTGAGAGAGGAACCATTTTTTCCCACTCATGGCAGGGACCCGAGAACAGTTCCTGGGAGTCTGCCTGCTCAGAATATGTCATTTTCATAGAGTAAGGGGGCTGGAAGGAGGAGCAGCAGCCAAAGGATTTGTCTGGGGAGTAGTGGACTGCGTAGAAGACTGAGTGATCGATACGTTGCTGGATGCATTTTCTGCCATCCATAGCAGGACCTGCTCACACTGCTCTGATTGTAATAAAGGTCTACCACGTTGACCCGTAAATTGTGATATGAAGCTGGGGAGCCCAGAAACTTGCCTTTCTCCTAATCCTGCAGCGGCCAGCTGTGATTCACCACGCCCAGGAACTCGGCCTGTGCCCACACCTTCACTTGGACGTCCTCGTTCTCGACCCTTACCCCTACTCCACATCATAGCGGATTAATAATAGAGCAGGGCCCAAATTACCCCACTCTACAGCACTGACAACTGTGGCTTAATTCTCCGCACACAGAGACTTGTAGATAGCGGAGACTCTATGCTGTGTCTTGAAAAAATTCGCTGATATCTAGGGGTAATTTACCGCTTGCAGAGACTTGTAGATAATAGAGGCTGTGTGGAGTGGGAGAAGACTCTAAAGCCAGTGGATAGTGCTGGTAACTGTGGCTATCTCAACCCCACCAAGGAAAGAGTATTGTTGAGATGCTCTGCACAGCGGCAGAGCTGAAACACTTTGCAGTGGCCCAGGAAATATTACAGTACTGTTTAGCGGTAAGACCTCTGTCTAATGCACTGCAGACACAGAAAGGTATAACTGAAGTCGTTTGCAGTAGGCTAGGAAATATAAGAGAGCAATTTCACGGTGAGAGCTGTTTGTTCAGCAACGCAGGCTGAGTACGCAATTACTGAAAGGCTGGGAACAGGCCTAGATGTGTAATTCAAAAATTGATGCACTACTACTCCCAGCCAGCCACAACTATAATGCACATGGTCAGATATAGCCCTAAGGAGGAGCGTTAAGGTTTTTACACGGAGGATCAGGACAGCATGGTGTATATAACTTTCCCTATGGAAGTGGCTGTGCCACTACACTCTGTTTAATGCATTGCAGACACAGAACGGTATAACTGAAGTCGTTTGCAGTAGACTAGGAAATATTAGAGAGCAATTTCACGGTGACAAAGAGATGGTTGTACAGCACTGCAGGCTGAGAACTCAATTACTGAAAGGCTGGGAACAGGTCTAGATGCGTAATACAAAAATTGATGCACTACTACTCCCAGCCAGCCATAACTATAATGCACACGGTCAGATGTAGCTCTAAGAAGGACCGTTGGGGTTTTTGAAGACAGGATCCTACTCTAACACTTTCCCTATATAAGCAGCTCTTCCCTTAAACTCTGCATAATACACTGCAGACTGAGAACGCTATAGATAAAATGGCCTGCACAGCCCGAGATGCTTAAAAAAAAGAAAATGGTGCACTACTGCTCCCAGCCATCCACAACAGTAATGCACACTGAGGAGTAGCCTAAGAAGGACCATTGGGGTTCTTGAAGACAGGATCCTACTCTAATACTTTCCCTATATCAGAAGCACTTTCCCTAACCTCTGCTAGCATGCGTCTGAGGCGAGCCGCGGGCGGGACCAGTTTAAGTACTCGGCGGTTACCTGATCTCGCCAGCCACTCACTACTGTGGGGTGGGATAGGGCTGCCACGTCACAGCAGGAAGTCGTAATGCCTTCCCCACGTCTATTGGCTAGAAAATGGCGCTAAACATGCGGGAAACAAAATGCAATTGACTCGAGTACTGCGTGGTGTTCGTCTCGAGTAACGAGCATCTCAAGTACCCTACTGCTCGAACAAGCATTAAGCTCGGACGAGTACGCTCGCTCATCTCTATTGACTATCTGTTCATCTGTGAAACATTTATACAAACGATCACTGGACTGGAGGTGGGATCAATTAGAATTTTAGATCACGCTCCAATTTCTTTAAAAATTTTAGTGCAAGACCTACCAGCCAAAGAATAGACCTGGCAGCTCAATCCTACACTCACTGCAGATGAGAAACACAATAGCCTACTCTCAGAGAAATTGGAGAGGTTATTTAAGCTAAATGACAGGCCGGAAAGCTCCACTCCAGTAGTCTGGGAAATGCAAAAAGGCGAGTTGATTGCTATGGGATCCAAAATTTAAAAACAAAGAGAACTTGAAATTAACTCCATTCTATCCCAAATTTCTAGGGCAGAAAATCTATACAAAAGTCCATAAACTCTGATTTGCTACCTGACCTTAATAGTCTTACAAACAAATCAAGAGATTAACTAAATGTTAAAGCAGCTAAAACATTTCAACTCTCTAAATTCTAAATATATGCACATGGAGCCAAAGGCTCTAAAGCCATGATCATCTACAAAATACAATCCCCCACAAGCAATACAGTTACAGCTACCACAGAGATCGCCAAAGAATTCTGAACTTACTTTGAAGCTTTTTGTATAATTAACCAATATTTCCCTCCCTAACTCCTCGTCTGCAATCTCATCTGCCAACATCCCTTTTCCAGATTCAATAACTCTTCCTGAGTTTACGGAAGAGGTCAAAGCACAATTACTCAACCCATTAACAGCTCCAAAGTTACGATTATTAAAAAAAAATAAACAAATTGCTAGGTCCCAATAGCATACACCCCCATGTTCTATGGGAATTAATTAGTGAGATATACAAACCATTGTTATATTTAAGGACTCTATAGTGACAGGGTCTGTGCCACTGGATTGGCCCATCGCAAAAGTGGTACCAATATTAAAGTGAAGTCAGAAAGCAAACTTGGAAACTACAGGCTGGTAAGTCTAACTTCTATTGTGGGTAAAATGTTTGAAGGGTTTTCTAAGAGATGCTATCCTGGAGTACCTCTAGGAAAATTACTGTATAACTCTATATCAGCACGGGTTTATGAGGGATCATCCCTGTCACACCAAACTATGAGGAGGTAAGTTCTAGATTAGATTAGGGAGAGTCATTGGATCTTGTATACTGTGCCACAATAAGGGTGGCTTCACACGAGCGTGTTTTTCTGCGTACATAAGTGCGCACCCATGTACGTGCAAAAACACAGGAATTCAGGTCCGTGCATTGTTTTCAATGGAGCCGCGGCTGCTGCCGGTGGCTCCATTGAAAACAATGATCTGCCAGCACCCCTGCATTGCTTTTCATGGAATGGCTTTACATATAAACACTTCTCTGAAAAACAAAAATTTTAGTGTAAAAAAAATAAATAAATAAACTTACCTCTCCACCCCTGCCCTGTCCCCCGCGGGGATGAAGAACATATCTGCCGCATTCTGCAGATGTTTCCTTCATCCCTGCTAGTAAAAAGAATTCCCTGCTGCTACATCTGCCACATCTGTGACAGATACAGCAGAGGAATTCTTCAATCCTCTACCGCAGCTGTCACACATGATAGCTGTGGTAGCGGATTCTGCTGCCGGCACCCTGTCAATTGATTTCAGGGAAGGGCTTTAAATGTAAGCCCTTCCCTGAAAATCCAGTAAAAGTGGTGTAAAAAAACAAATACATGCTCACCTCCCTTCAGCTGCCGGGGCTCAGCCGCGTCTTCTCCTGCTGTCCCCTGCTCTGAAGTGCTCATCTATCAGCAGGAGGGTATTTAAAATCCCCGCCTGCTGAAAGAGCTGATTGTGATTGACTGAGCACCTCAGCCAATCACAATCAGCTCTTTAAGCAAGCGGGGATTTGAAATCCCCGTTATGCTGATAGATCAGCACTACAGAGCAGGGGACAGCAGGAGCCCCGGCAGCTAAAGGGAGGTGGGTATGTATTTTTTTTTTTGTATTTTACACCACTTGTACCGAATTTTCAGGGAAGGGCTTATATGTAAAGCCCTTACCTGAAATCAACTGACAGGGGGCCAGCAGCAGAATCCTCTACCGCAGATGTCATGTGTGAGAGATGCGGTAGAGGATTGAAGAATTCCTCTGCTGTATCTGTCACAGAGGTGGCAGATGTAGCAGTAGGGAATTCTCTTTACTAGCGGGGATGAAGGAAACATCTGCCACTTGCGGCAGAGGAGTTCTTCATTAGAGATGAGCGAGTATACTCGCTAAGGGCAATGCTCGATCGAGCAATTGCCCTTAGCGAGTACCTGCCCGCTTGGGAGCAAAGATTCGGCTGCCAACAGCGGGCGGGGAGCTGCAGGGGAGAGTGGGGAGGAACGGAGGGAAGATCTCTCTCTCCCCCACGCTCACCCCTGCTGACTGCCGCAACTCACGTGTCACCCGCGCCGGCAGCCGAACCTTTTTTCCCGAGCGGGGAGATACTCGCTAAGGTCAATGCTCGATCGAGCAATTGTCCTTAGCGAGTATGCTCGCTCATCTCTATTCTTCATCCCTGCGGGGGACATGTCAGCGGCGAAGAGGTATGTTTATTTATTTTTTACACTAAAATTTTTCTTTTTCAGGGAAGGGCTTATATGTAAAGCCCTTCCCTGAAAAACAGTGCAGGGGTGACGGCTGCAGCCGCAACGCCATTGAAAACAATGCGTACATGCACTATGGTGTACGCATGTCCTATCTTTGCAGGCACATACCTGTAAAGCATGGACCAGTGCACACACCATAGGGAATGCATTGGAGCGAATAGACGCGTGTTTTTTGTGTGCGCGTATGCACACACAAAATACTCGCTCTTCTGAAGCCACTCTAAGGTTGGTATAGAAAATGAGAATGCTTGGTTTTGGTCAGAATGTGAGTAAGTCGGTAAGTAACTGGCTCAGTGATAGAAGGCAGAGGGGAATTATAAATGGTACATATTCTGATTGGGTCACCATTAATAGTGGGTTACCCATTGGTTGGTTTTGGGTCCCATTCTTTTTAATATATTTATTAATGACTTGATAGAAAAAATGAACAGTAAAATATTAAAATTCGCAGATGATACAAAAGTCTGTAAAGTAATTAACACCAGAGAGGTCATTGGTCAGACCGCACATGGAATAGTGTACAGTTCTAGACACCGATAATCAAAGGACATTTCAGAGCTTGAGGGCTTCAGAGGTGGGCAGCCGAATTTAATAAATGAAATGGGCGGACTACAATACCCAGAGATGTTATCAAAATTGGAGTTATTTAGTTTAAAAAAAGACGGCTAAGGGGCAACCTAATAACTATGTATAAATATACCAGGGGACAATGCAGCAATCTCTCCCATCATCCGCTTACACCCAGGACTGTGACTGTAACAAGAGGACATCCACTGTGTCTTAGAGGAAAGGAAGTTTCTACACAGATATAGAAGGGGGTTCTTTACCGTAAGAGCGGTGAGACTATGGAACGCTCTTCCTGAGGACATGGTGATAGAAAAAAGAAGAGTTCAAGAGGCGCCGCGCCATCTTTCTTGGATGTACTATTACATGATATAATTACTAATAACTTCAGAAGGATCGGTAATTTGGGAGTTGTTCTGATTGCCTGTCTTGGAGTTTGGGAAAATTGAGAAAATAGTTTTTTTGCTTTTATCTGGATCAACACTGGGAGTTAATAGGCTGAACTGGATGAACGCATGTCATTTTTCATCCTAAAATACTGTTATTATATTTTAAGATTTATTCTGTGTGAGACAGTGACTGGCAAAGTGGCTTGGGCAGATACGTGGCACCGAGCGGCCTTGGCTTGGTGGAGGAAGCCAGCATTTGGGTGTCAGTAACACTAGGTTACTGACACATTGTAGTGTAATGCAGTGGCTCCAAGCCACATAGTCTGGGCCGGCTTTTCCCTGGAGTGGTCAAAGCGAAGGGTGGGATGGCCACTCCCACATACCAGGTGAGGCTGGTACCAGGCCTTATAAAGCCTGGGCCAGCAGGTCTGAGAGAGCCAGAGAGCCTGGCTGGCTGTGCGCAGGAACCGTTTGGTTTTTCAAGTGTGTAGCCAGGGACGATCCATGTCTAGTAAGTGCTCAGATGAGCAGGATTTATTTTATGTTGGCCTAAAGTCAAGGCCTATTTTGTTTGTTTTATGCTGCAATAAACCCAGGCAAAGCCTGGCCTAAAGAACTTTGTTGCCCAGTGTCACTGTCTCTGGCCGTGGTGCCCATGCTGCTACCTATCCGAAATGCTAATCCCTCACATATGGTGTTTGAATGCGGGCAGCGGTCTTAAAGAGACATACACAAATTAATGAACATTTTGCTGCAGCAGCTGGAGAACAACCACCCAAGAGGGATTGACGGGAGAGTGCTGTAACTCCAATGTCCTGGGTGAAAGCTGCAACGGCACAGCAACCAGACACGGCCAAGATGGAAGAACTGATAAAGCAGCTGGTGCAAGTGAACGTGCAGCAACAACAAGCGTCTGCTCAGCAACAACAAGTGATGGCGACCCAGCAAAAGGTCCATGAGGAGGCCATGAGAGCTCAGGCCGAGACTAATGCTCTCCTGGCCGAAGCCAATCGGTTAACCTTGCAGGAGCAACAGCGGGTTAACCAGCAGCTGCAAGAACAAGTCCTGGCGGAGGCACAAGCTGTGCAGTATTAACAGGACTGTAAGAAACTACAAATGAAAACCCAGGAGTTGGAGATGACGTGTTGCAAGTTAGAAAGAGCGTCTACAGATGCACGTAATCAAGCTACAGGTTTGCAGAATCAAGTTGCAGACCTGAAAATGCAGCTAGCAAAGAAAAGTGGTGACTTGGAGTGCCAAGTAAGTCATCTCAAGGAAGAGCTGGAAATTCAGAAAGCTGCGTGCAGTCAGGCAGAAAAGCAAGCAGAGTTCTTGAAAGACTTACTAGGTCACAAGGAAAACCAGGAAGTGCTGCTTGAGAGACTGGTGTCCCAGCTACAGATGAGCTTGGATGAGGAAGCTGAAGTACATGGAACCCAAATCCAGGAGCTGGAACGGAGTCATGCTGTAGTTGTGGGGAAACTGTCCAAGCACTTGAAGCAACTTGAAAAAGTGAAAGTAACAGGGAAAAGTGAGTGTCTTGAGCTGACCCAAAAGGTGAAGGGGTTGTTGGAAGACAAGTGTGCATCTGAATGCAAGAAAAATACCGTAGAGATGCAGCTTCAAGAGCTACAAATAAAGGCGACAGTGTGCAGACAGCGTTGTCTGAACAGGTGAGCAGGCTGCAGGAGAAGCTGGAAGCTCAGAGTGAAGGATTCCAGAAGTTACTGCAACAAGAGGAGAATGCAGAAACTAAGAGAAACCTATCAGAGCAGATTGCAACACTTCACGCTGAGGTAGTGGATCTGGAAGATAGACTGGAGAAGAGTGTTTTGTGTTTGGATTCTGTGGAAGAGCAGAAAAGAGAAATACAAGGAGAATTAGAAACTACAAGGCAGCAGTGTGAAGAGAAAACAACTGCCTGTGATAACCTTGAGAAGGTTAAAGTACATCTTCAGCAAGAGATAGAAGGTGCTTCTGTGAAGCTTGGTCTCCAAAAGGAGCTTGTGTCCAAGCTAAGAAAGACGCAGCAAATATGTGAACAGCTTACAGAGGAGAAAATCAGGTCGGCAAGATATGTCACTGAATGTGAGCGTGCTGAAGAAAGGGTCTGTATGAAAACACTTCGGTCTCTAACTTTAACACACAGCCTGAAAATGATGTCAGAGAGGGAAAAGAAACTGTATGAGAACCCTGCATGCTGGGTCACGGTTGAAGAGCAAGACAGTGAAATCCTAGAAGTGGAAGCGCTAAATCAGCTGTTTTGTCTTCAAACTGATGTCTGTGATGAACTTGAGAAGTTTACAGTGAGTCTTCAGCAGGAAGTAGAAGACATTAGTGTGGAGCTTGATCACCAATGTCAGATGACGTCCAATTGGGAGAAGAAACAACAGATGGGTGAACCGTGCCTTACTGAGGGGAAGTTGGGGTTCCCTCAAGATGCAAAAGAAAGGCGTAACAAGCGGGTGCACACTAAAATGCAAGGCTGGATTAGCGCTAAGACAGATGCTGAGAAGAGAACCCGGATACGGGAAAAGCCCAAAGGTGTGTTCCAACGACCTGTAGCAGAAATGGAGATCCTGCTGGATAATATTAAAAAAAAAAAAAAAAAGACTGAAGCGCCCCCTGAAAGTAGTGTCAGACAGAGCAGAGCTTCAGCAGTTCTCAGAGAAGTTGTGCACGAAGATAAAATGCTGTAAATCAGATAGCCAAGCGGCTGAAAGAAGGGTTGAGACCTGAGATGTCTAAAACTCCGTTCAGACAGAAACGGAAAAAGGTGATCTTGTTAAAGAATCTGAAAGAGTTACAAGTAGTAAAGAATGCCAAATTATGTTTACTAAAGGCGACTCCTGAAGCTCAGAAGGTCTCACAAGTGGCCGCAGAAGACTAGGAAAAACTGCAGCAAAAGAATGACGAAAAAAAGCAAACCCCGAAAGTGAAGAAACAGTTTGTCCAAGTGGTAGAAGCCTATCACAGGGATGCTGGCTCCAAGGACCAGCTCATCAGTGAACTGAATACTACCAAGCAAAAGTCAGAGTCGGAGGTAAAGGAACTTTGAAGAATGCTAATGGTTCAAACCGATTGATAACATTGTACTAAGAAAAGAAACAGAATTGTTACAAAGTGAGGAAAAGATGATGATTATAAACCTGAGTAAACTGAAAAATAAAGTAGAGACTGTAAGCCATAGCAAGGCCATGCTGGAGCATGAGCTACAAGAGGAACTGGAAGAATACAGAGACAAGGTTCTTGCACTAGAAGAGACCTTCAAATTGGAGGCTCAGTTAGAAAGTCTCCAAGCTGTCCTGCACTGAAATGGAGGACTGTGTTTAGCTCCAAGGAGGATGGTAAAAAGACTGTACCTAAACTAGAAAGAGACACCCGAGCCTGGCGCTTTAACCCTGGAGGGCCAAGAAGAAAAGGCAAACGTGTGTATGGGAGAAGGCCTGGCTCGCATGGAGCTCTTCCTCTTTCTGACTTTGCAAAAGTTTACCGTGGAGCCCACTGTAGACAGAGAGACTTTGAGCGTGGGACCGAAGCCCAACACCCAGGCCTCGTCAAGAACGCATTGCAAGACAGCTAAGTGTCCGATCCCACGGGCTCGAACAGAGGGGGAGGGTATGTGAGACAGTGACCTGCAAAGTGGCTTGGGCGGATACGTGCCACTGAGTGGCCTGGGCTCGGTGGAGGAAGCCAGCATTTGGGTGTCAGTAACATTAGGTTACTGACACATTGTAGTGTAATGCAGTGGCTCCAAGCCACATAGTCCGGGCCGTCTTTTCCTGGAGTGGTCAAAGCGAAGGGTGGGATGGCCACTCCCATGTACCAGGTGAGGCTGGTACCAGACCTTGTAAAGCCTGGGCCTGCAGGTCTGAGAGACACACATGGGCTGAGAGAGCCAGAAAGTGTCTGGCTGAGGGCCAGAGAGAGGGCTCAGTGGAGCCTGGAGCCCGGCTAGCCCAGTGTGGGGCTGAGAGGCCCGAGGTTTACAGGGAGACGCTCCTAACCTCATCCACACCTAGGAGAGGTGAGCTGAGACCTTTGCAGGTCTGAGAGCCTGGCTGGCTGTGCGCAGGAACAGTTTGTTTTTTCAAGTGTGTAGACAGGGACGATCCATGTCTAGTAAGTACTCAGACGAGCAGGCTTTACTTTATGTTGGCCTGAAGTCAAGGCCTCTTTTGTTTGTTTTATGCTGCAATAAACCCAGGCCACGCCTGGACTAAAGAACTTTGTTGCCCGGTGTCACTGTCTTTGGCCGCGGATGCCCACGCTGCTACCTATCTAAAAAGCTAATCCCTCATATCTGTTATTTATTTAGACACACAATGTGATCTTTGGTGTTCAATACGGCAAATAATTATTCCACATGCATCTAAAACTGCAAAGCCATCTATTAGGCAATGCTGAAGGATCAGTCTAGTAATCACACAATGGTAGGCTGCTTGCAGGCCTTTCCTAAGTTTCTGTCTTTCTATCTAATCACCTAGATACTATGGTTGTTGTAGATCGGAGGATGTAAGGAGTTAAATAACTGGGCTCAAAGCACAGAAACGTCACTGCTGAATTGCCAGCTCTGCTCTGTGCAAGCGTGGCTGTGTGCTAGCCGGCACATCACAGAGTGGAGCGAAGACCCTGACAGGTAAGCGGGAGGTCAATGCCGGGGCATGGCTCGCATTCCCCTGAGTGAATCTCGCTGTCAGAATCTGACCCAGCCGTGGGCATCAGGCCTTCCTTTCACGTCTCCCTGCGCGGGCTCTGGTGCTACTTCCAATCAAGCCCTGCTTCTCAACTGTCACCCCACCATCAGATAGGCAATCAAATTGTTCAACTCTCCAGACAGACTGGCCAATTAGAGCTCAGACTGCCAGCAGCCAATGAGAAATAGCTGCTTGCCAGGCAGATAACATTTAGCTCTGTTTCAGGGGAGATTAACCCGTACTTAAGGCTTGCATGCATTGCGTGAATTTGAAATCTACAAAAATTTAGTAATAGCGCTTTTGTAGGATCCTTCTGGAACCTGCTAGCCCCACCCCCTCACTTGGATAGCAAGAGATTACTATATCCCATCTAGCCCCGCACCCTATCTCTCCAACTATGGGGAGATATGTCACAGATCCCCCTGTAGCTCCACCCCCCCCCCCCTCTCTCTTCTCTCTCTGGGTGGGAATTCCTAGCCAGCTTTGTGATCTTCTGTTGATTTCAATGGGGCCAGCACTGCTGCTGCCGGCCCCATTGAAAACAATGGGCGTTATCGCACATTCTTCTTTGTGATGCGAGGCTAGTGTGAAAACATCGCTAATGAGAATGAAACCATTGAAAATCATTGGTTTCATTATGTGTTTTCACTCACACTCGCATCGCTGGAAAGTTGGATCGCCAGTGGGTGTGAGCCCTTAGAGGAATAAAATACCAACCTCTCCATGTATAGTTCTCATATAAGATGTCCCGGGTTTTACATTGCATAAGAAACGGCCTCGTTCACATGGTAAAATATACTTGCACAATTGGGCACAGATTCCACACCCAAATCTGCAGCTAAATCAGCATTACTTTAGGATTGTATTGAATGCTCTGCCAATCAGAGCTGCAGGTCATCCAGTGGGAATTCTCACTCATGCAGTTTCACATGGGAAGGATGACACGGATCTGTCAGTTCAAAGCCTCTCTGAACCAGAAATTAGGGCTCATTCACACGGCCGTATTGGAATTGCGTATTACGCATCATTATACACGGTGCATCGTAGCAATTCAAATATGTTGATTTTCGCATGTCCCACTCACACTGGTGTTTTTCATTGTGTATAAGACCAAGCATGATCTATTTTAGGGCGGATTCAGATGATTGCGGTTTTGTCCCCTTTGACTGCCATGATAATCACAGCCATATAATCGGACAAAACCAAACCACGGATCTCTATGGGATTTCAGTGGTTTCATTTTCAATACATCTTTTTCCCGCCTGTAGTTTGTACTTGGGAAAAGATGGGCCTGCCCTATCTTACTGGCACGTAATGAATACCATATACACAGCGATACCCCGGCTCACACATTTTATGCATACGTCCGTGAAAATGAGCCCTTCTACTGAGTGCATGGGGGAAAAACCAGTACAACAGCGGCTTACAGGTACTCACCGGGCCGTAGCATCTCACACCTGGCGATGATTTTAGGACACATTTCCCAGAGCCGTTAGGGGAATCCCTGTGACAACACCGGCTCTCACAATCATCACTATATATACACGGATCTCCATCCTTCTAGATGTAAAACACAAGAAATAAATGTTTAGTGAATTTGCTTATAAGGTTTCACATTTATGTCACAGGAGGAAGTAAAGGCGATTCATACTTGTCACCCGGAATGTCCTTAAGACTCCCAGAAGGAGGAGCGACCTCCCGGATTCCATGAAGAATCTACTGCATGTCACTGGAGTCTCTTTGAAGGGAGCTTTTATAAAAGATTTCCCTGGATGTATGCAGCACCCTGGACTTCCTGCTGATCTTGTTGCCACATGCCTGCCCTCCCTAGGAGATCAGCAGTGCCCCCTGCAGGTGGCCCCAATGAAAAATACATTGTTCAGCACTATGAGTGAGGCAGAGCCCGACAGTGGAGTAGCTGGTGCTCATCACAGAGGTGCAGTAGAAGTGTGCCTTTTTCATGCCATGCTTGGACATATATAAGTGAATAATTAAAGGCAACAAATGACTTTTTTCAGAAGGCTCTGTGCCTGCACTCCCTAGCCAGCAGCCCCAGCTGCAGTAAAAAAAAAACAAAAACAAAACAATAGATCACCCAAGAGGCCCTGCCCAGCTCTGAAGCTCCGGCAGACTTGCTTATAGTTTCTCCCTCTCCTCAGGACTGCTGCTGTGTTTACACTCCCCTCAATATGCCATTCCCCTCTACAGTAAGGCTATGTCCACATGGGATTGATTTGCTGGGGAACATCCGCAGCGGACATTCCACAGCAGAAAATCCATACCAAAAACTGCACCATTTGGTAAGAAATTTGATGCAGATTTGAATGTGGATTTTGGTGTGGAATTGATTATTAGAGGTGAATTCCGCAGCGTATCCAGTGCTTTAATTGTCATTCCATGGATTTAAAATTCTGCCCTGCATGACAATCTCAACACGGGTTTTGTGCGTTTTTTTTTTTTTGTCGTCGTCCCCCCCCCCCCCCCTCCACCGCATGCGGATGAGATTGTGAAAATCTCACATACTTTGCTGCTTCTGTAAATGTTGCTTATTTTCTGTGTGGTGCGTTTACATTGCAAATCTGTGGCAAATCAACCCAAGTGCATCTTTTTTCATTAGTGATTGCTTCCTGTGCGTGTCCGGGAAGAGCTCATTAGACAGGATACCACCAGCATCATTAGCCACATGGCCACGGAGTCCAAGAGACTGTACAAAGATATATAAATGTAATATACTGAGCATTATTTGCCCTCTGTGCTGCCATCTACCACTCATCCATCAAAACAGGTTTCCTAGTGGCACCATATTAGTAAATTAAATGCAACAGAGCTACAAGTATAGGAATCTGCCCCATTTAGGGAGCCTCACACTGGTGATGAAATCGTGCGAGATTTGTGCGTTGTGAGACATAAAAATCTTGCACAAATACAAAACCCATTCTTTTGAATGTGTTCATTCACGTCTGTAATGTTTACCTGCGTTGCGGTGCTATGCAGAAAACAAATCGCAGCATGTTCTTTCCCTTAGCGATATTGCCCATTGTTTTCAATGGCTCTGGCAGCTGTAGCGCCGGCCCCTTTGAAATCAATGGGAGAAGATCGTGGAAGAGCCTTGTATTCCAGCGGGGCTGAATGAATCCCCCATAGAGAGAACAGAGTATAAAAGTAAAAATAAAAACTACTTTTTTACTTTTATACTCAGTTATCCAGCCAGACCGTGCTTACAAACACAGTGAAAGGATATCCCTGGACGCCGCGCCAAAAAGATACATGGGGAAGCAAGAAACCTGCTGAAGGCTAACGTGGACAACAGGTGCAGAGGGGTTAATTCCTTTACCACCGGATTAACCCTTCTGGCACCGGGTAAGTCCATCTCTCATTTAGCTATAAAAGCATTTTTAAACTGCTAGTGAGGCGCATTTTAAAGTACATTTCCCATAGAGAGAACAGAGAGGGGGTGGAGCTACAAGGGATTTCCTAGAGATCATCCCACATTTGGAGAGACAGGGGTGGGGCTAGACCGCTCCCCCAGGGCATTCCTGAGAGCAGGGTTGAGAGAGGGCTGGGCTAGATGTGTTTTTTATAGTGATTCCTCTCATCCCCACCATCGGGGAAGCCCTCTAGCCCTACTACCCTATATCTCCAAATATGAGATCTGTAGAAGATCCTCTGCAGGTCTGCCTCCCTCTCTATTCTTGCTTTGGGGGATTCCTTCAGCCCCGCAGGGATGCAATGCTGTTTCCATTCATCCATGAGTTTTGGAAGGTTTGTGAGAGTGATATCGGTATGTGAATCACAGCCAGATATTGCTCACGCCAGTGTGCAGGAGGCTATAGAAATGCTCCTCCAGTCTCTGTCGGGGTGTATATATAATATTTTTTCTCAGCTTTCTGTAATAAATGTTCCCTATTGTTAACACAGAGAGAATCTAAATATAAAAGCCTGAACTATCTATATAATTGCAAATATACAATGCGTAAAATACAAAATCTGATATAAAGAATTTACTTTACCTTCAATTTAGGCTGGCTTCACACGAGCATGTTTGAACGTCCGTGCATTACCTTCAAGGGAGCCACAACTGCTGCCAGCGGATCCATTGAAGGCAAGGGTCTTCCGGTACCCCTGAATTGTTTTTCAGGCACCCCTGAATTGTTTTTTTTTTTGGATAAGGGCTTTACATATAAGCCCTTCCCTGAGAAAAAAGCATTTTAGTGTAAAAAAAAATTTTTTTAATACTTACTAGTCCGCCGCTGCTGTGTCACCCGCGGGGATGAAGAACACATCTGCTGCATGTGGCAGATGTGTTCTTCATCCCCGCGAGGAAAAATAATTCCCTGCTGTGACAGATGCAGCAAAAGAATTCTAAATCTCCGTGGGGAATGAAGAATTCCCTACCGCAGCTGTCACAGCTGACAGCTGCGGTAGCGGATCCAGCTGCCGGCACTCAGTAATTGTTTTTCAGGGCAGAGCTTTAGGTATAAGCCCTTCCCTGAAAAACAAGGAAAAATGGTGTAAAAAATAATAAACACCACATACTCATTTTCCATCAACTACCGAGGCTTAGCTGCATCCTTCCAGTGCTGTCTCCACCTCTGTAATGCATTTCTTTCAGCAGGTGGGAATTTAAAATCCTCACCTGCTGAAAGAGCTGCTTGTGATTGGCTGAGGTGCTCAGCCAATCACAGACAGCTGCTTCTGAGTGGTTGAGCACCTCAGCCAATCACATGCAGCTCTCACTGAATGAATGACAGGCGAGAGCTGCCTGTGATTGGCTGAGCACCTCAGCTATTTGCAAGCAGCTCTTTCAGCAGACGGGGATTTTAAATCTCTGCCTGCTGAAGGAACTGCATTACAGCATCAGGGACAACGCTGGAAGGATGCAGCTAAGCCCCGGCATAGGGAATGCATGTGTTGTAATAGACAAGGAAGAAGGTAAACCGGCCGGAGCTTACTGTCACACGCTGCATCCAACCTGCTCTTCCAGTTGATAAAGTTTAAATATTCTTGGCTATCTCTGTGATGGGAAAACAGAAATATGTGATGCTTCATGACCACGTGAACTCATATCATATGTAATGACAGTATACCAGAAATGTATTTCTATTGAAAGCTACGTGTGCAGCTGATTTCAAGTCAAAATCCTTATTGAAGCCGATTTTGACTTTGGATGCAGAATTTGTTGCAGATATTCAGCAGCATTTTGCGCCCCATGTAAGGACACCCGGGCAAATGGTGGTTTTCAGTGCAGATTTTAGTGTAGGTCTGTACCAGAACATGCTATGCCGCCGGGCCCAGTGAGAACAATTGGAGAAGATCCAATTTGAAACAGCCTTGCATTCTCCAGCCTCTGTCGGGGTATATATATATTATTTTTTCTCAGCTTTTTGTAATAAATGTTCCCTATTGTTAAAACAGAGAGAATCTAAATATAAAAGCCTGAACTATCTATATAACTGCAAATATACAATGTGTAAAATACAAAATCTGATATAAAGAATTTACTTTACCTTCAATTTAGACTGTGCGACCTCAAAGCAGAGCGATAGGCACACAAACAGCAGGATGGTCATAATCTGATGTTTTGCCATTTCTGCGGCGATGAAAGCTATGACCCGCGACTAGAACGTTTACAGCAAGCCTGCGTGGAGACAGGGAGATTGAAGAATGCTGGGTGCAGATGGCAGGTATATACTTCCCTCAGCCACATGTCAGAAAGTCTTATGATCAGGAAGAAGGTAAACCACCCGGAGCTTTCTGTCCCACGCTGCATCCAACCTGCTCTTCCAGTTAGCCAAGAATATTTAAACTTTATTATCTCTATGATGGGAAAACAGAAATATGTGATGCTTCATGACCACCTGAACTCATATCACATGTAATGACAGTATACCAGAAATGTATTTCTATTAAAAGCTACGTGCGCAGCTGATTTTAGGTCAAAATCCTCATTGAACCCGATTTTGAATCTGCTTTGGATGCAGAATTTGTTGCAGATATTCAGCAGCATTTTGCTCCCCATGTAAAGACACACGGGCAAACAGAGGTTTTTTTATGCCGATTTTGGTGTAGGTCTATATCAAAACATGATATGTGTGAATGTACCCTAACAATAGTGTCCCTGGCCTGATTCCCTCTCCAAGTAATAATGGCCCCTGGTTTATGTTTTAATTTTTTGACAAATACACCAGCGAAGTGAAGGGAAGGGGGGCATGACTGCACTGACAGCACGCAATCCCATACTTTAAAATTGTAAATGCAGCGTCCGAGGAGCAGGCCATCAGCCTAGGAAACGGCTTAGTAGAGTTTGGGCCTTGTCACGGGGCTCTACCATCTCCCACCCTGAGGGTAGCAAGGGAACCCGACCAAGGAACCGAGGGCCGGCTATTGAATGGGTGGTACCCCCACTGAGGTTTACCCCAAGTCCAATGTCATATGTGATGCCACCATTCCATCCACTTCAGGGAATACAGACAATGTTGCAAATAAAACAGTTCACACACAGGGATAACTTTTACGAAGCAGAGCCAGGAACGGACAGAGCGCTCGTTTACTGAACAAACAGTCCAAGACACTTTACATCCAGCAACAATTCAATAAGCAAATTGGTATGTGGTGTAACAGGGAGGATTCACAGGTAGGCAGGAGAAACCACAGTCCTGTAATCTGTGGGTCCTGGTCCTGGCAGCACTCTTCCTTTTCTTCAGCTCTCTAACGCTACACACTCACAAGTCGCGTTGCACTTTGTGTTGGCTGACAACTCCTATCAGTTCTTTCTCTCTCTGTCTCCAGGCTCCAAACTCCTGAGGGTAGTAGTCCCCAAGCAGCCATTAGACCTCTTGGCCTCCTCCATTCTGGGCCTCAGTGAGGCTTATTATGCCACCTCCTCCTTCTTAGGGTCTGGGGATCAGTGTTGGTCGACATATATTTGCTCTCGTGTTACCACAGTTATCTGAGACACTGGATTCGACCAATCAAAAGAAGCATAACTGAATTAATGAGATGTTCATAGCTGTACTAGCATCCAAGTCCGCTTTATGCCCATGATTGCTGAGGGTATGGGCAGAGGCTGAAGTCCGGGGGGGATGCAACTGCGCCAGATTTGGCTTGTGGAACCTCTTTGTGGTTCATCCAGTCTTTGGAGTGATGAAAGCAACTGTAACTGATTCAATGAGACATTACCAGCTGTAGTATTATCCGAGTCCGCTTTATGCCCACGATTACTGAGGGTGTGGGCAGGGGCCGAAGTCCTGGGGGGGTGAAATTGTGCCAGGTTTGGCCTGTGAAACTTCTTTGTGGTTCATCTAGTCTTTGGAGCGATGAAAGCAACCGTAACTGATTTAATGAGACGTTCACAGCTGTACTAACATCTGAGTCTGCTTTATGCCAACGATTGCTGATGGTGTGTACAGAGGCAGAGGTCCTAGGTGGAGTGAAAGTCTGCCCTGTTTCGGCACTGTAATTGCTTCATGTTTAATACTTTCCTTGGGTTTCATGGGCTCGCCTATGCTGTGGGTGCACAAAGGTTTCCCATTGCGGTGTTTTAGCTATCTGGCACAAATACACAGAATGACTTGGGTAGGGCACAGACGGCTTTCCTAGCATGGTGTTCAGCTATCTGACACCTACACAGAATGAGTTGCGTGGGGACACATGGATTTCCCATTGCTATGTAACTCACGGCACCTTGGGTCACACAGGGTGAAGGCTGTTACCGAGCCTGACCCAAGGCTCACGTGCTTCCCACTCAGAGTATTGCGGGTCCTACCTCGGCCGTAGTTTCTCGGGCTTATTATGATACCTCCTCCTCCTGCTTGGGGTCTGGGGATCTGCGTTAGTTGGCATGTATTATCTCTTGTGCTAAAAATTACCACAGTTATCCGAGATACAAGATTGGAGCATTCACAGGAAGCGTTAGTGATTTCATGAGACTTTCACAGGGTCACTGTATACCTGTGGTGGTTACTTTTGCGACACCTCCTGCTTCAAACCAATCTTAGGTGTTAGTATGTGCTGCTGCATTGTGGAGGTGTGTAGAAGTGCTGGCACCTGAGTCCCCTTTATGCACACATTTGCGGCTCCTGACAATTTTGTGACGGAGGTGGCATGGGATTGGAATGATAATCGTATGTCAATTTATTATCAATTCTCAACAGCATCGTGGGCTATCTCCCACATTTTCAAAGAGGGTCGCTGCCTGGCCCTGCCAACCCACTGCAATGTGTGTCTCCGGTCCCTCCTCATCCAGTACGCACTTATAAATAGACATGAGGGTGGTGTGGCTATGAAGCGAGTGTGTGTCATGAGGCAAGCTGAAAGCTGCGCAGGGAAAATTTTGTGTGCGCTGTTGATGCAGGGTCGTGTGCAGGCAGGGAAGGGGGGGGGGGGACAGCAATGCCAGCATGTAACCCAGGAGAAGAGGCAGCGGTGTCACCCGCAGGCAGTGATTGTCCTTGGTTGCAGCTAGTGTGGTGCTTGCTAATGAGGGTCTGTCCCAAGTAAATTGTTAGGGGGGTGACCGCCATGGGGGCAAGAGCTGAGAGCTGCCCCTGATTGGTCCCTGCGCTGAGCCAATCAGAGGCAGCACTCACTCACCCATTCATGAATTCATGAATGGGTGAGTGAGAGCTGCCTCTGATTGGTGAGGCTGTGACCAATCAGAGGCAGCTCATTCAGCAGGCGGGGATTTTAAATCCCCACCGGCTGAATACTACAGAAAGCAGTTCAGGAGAACTGCCAGCCAGACGCTGCTGAACTCCGGCTGCAGCGGAAAGGTGAGTATACATTTTTTTTTATTTTTACACATTTTAGGATGATTTTCAGATAAGGGCTTATATTTTTAAGCCCTTCCCGAAAATTCATCCCGCGCTCGCCGGCAGCCCATTGCCTTCAATGGAGCCGGCTGTATTGCCGGCTCCATTGAATTCAATGGGCTAACATCGTTCTTCTCTGCCACAGCTGTTACAGCTGTGGCAGAGGAGAACGATGTTTATGCTGACAGTGCGGGGGGGGGGGGGGGGGGTCTCACTCTTGCCACTATTGTGGCTTAATAGTGAGACCTCGGAGCCCGAAATGCAGCCCTGCATGTTGCTCCTCGCCTGCCCTATCCATTTCTGTGTTTTTTACATGACTTTGGTGATTTGCTAAGATTTTCACAAATGAAAACCTTAGCGGAGCACCAGTCATATACAAAAATGCTCAAGTCGCCCATTGACTTCAATGGGGTTCGTTACTCGAAACGAACTCTCGAGCATCACTGAAAGTTCGACTCGAGTAACGAGCACTCGAGCATTTTGGTGCTCGCTCATCTCTAGAGGTGATCGATCAAAAAGTACTATCAAGTCACCAAATATGGAAAGGCAATCACTTTACAACAGAATGAAGAGAGAGCATATTAGATAAAAGGTGCAAAATTATAATCCATGTTTAAACCAAACGGATGCATGGTATTTAAAGTGTGTATCCACTAAATGTCCTTCTTTTTTAGCAGGGACTCCCTATCACCTCCTCGTATCAATGGCGGAAGATCTATAATCCTAAACCTGAATTGGCTGATGCTACGCTTCATGTCATGAAAATGTGTAGGAATAGGAAGATTAAGACACTTAGTACAGATGGTGCTCTTGTGTTTGATCATGGGGGTTCTTGCCTCCAGTGTTGTCTTAGCTACATAACCTAGCCTACAGGGGTAGTTACCAGGTAGACAATGTACGAAGAGGTACAGGTATATAGTTTGCAAATTTTGTACTTTTTGCCTGTATAAGGATGATGGAAGGACCATTGTCCTACTAGTTGGCATGAAGTAAATACCTCGGCACGATATGGCTTACTTTGGAGTGCTGCGGGACTTCCTCTTTGAGACATTTTAACCCAACACAATGTGTCATTTAGTGTGTGTTCGGTTGTGAGATATGTGTGTCTTTAGCACCATTATAGCATTAACCCCTTTTGTTGAAGTCAATAATGCATCCCCATCCACACATTTTCTGCCATTCTTGGCTTTTTTTTTTTTTTTTTTAATTTCTTCACAATGCAACATTGGCCATCCTGCTACTTGTGTAAAGCAGATTAGGATGGGACTATGTCATTTTTTGGCCTTTCATTGTCTGCATTGAACACCACACAAAACACATTCTGACCAACAACTGTTCTATTTGTACCTTTATACAATAATTTTATGTGTAACTAAAGGCTTGCCTCAACCAGTTGTTACTGCATCGCTACTACAGCTGTGTGTCTAAACCTGCTTGCAGTGCAGAGCACCAGTTTGCTTGGCAATCGCACACAGAGCCATCTTTCTGATAAATGATAAGCCTGCACTTGCACAACTAAAAGGCCAACCATTAGACACTCACCTGACAGCTCTGCGGTGTTGTGCTGTCCTTGGTGCTTAACACAGGCTACTCTAGTTGCCGTGTAAGCACTCAACCAGCACCATCGAGCTGCTCAAGGGAGGTCAAAGCAGCTATTTGTTCCCATTTTTGCAAGAGTGTCCAAGCATGTTTTAACACGTTGAGTTGCAATTAGAGATGAGCGAGCACCAAAATGCTCGGGTGCTCGTTGCTCGAGTCGAACTTTCCGTGATACTCGAGAGTTCGTTTCGAGTAATGAACCCCATTGAAGTCAATGGGCGACTTGAGCATTTTTGTATATGACCAATGCTCCGCTTAGGTTTTCACTTGTGGAAATCTGGAAAACCTACGAAAGAGATGGAAACGCCACAGAAACGGATAGGGAAGGGGAGGGGCAGCATGCAGGGCTTCATCTCGGGCTCCCAGGTCTCACTATTAAGCCACAATAGCGGCAAGAGTGTCCCCCCTCTCAACAATTTTTACTTCGGACAAACCCTCATTAGCAAGGCACACCTTAGCTAAGCACCACACTACCTCCAACCAAGCACAATCACTGCCTAGGGGTCACACTGCTGCCTCTTCTCCTGAGTTACATGCTGCCCAACCCCCCGCATGACCCAGCGTCCACAGCGCACACAAAAGTGTCCCTGCGCAGCCTTCAGCTGCCCTCATGACACACGCTTGCTTCATAGCCACACCACCCTCATGTCTATTTCCAAGTGCGTCTGCCATGAGGAGGAACTGGAGGCATACACTGCAGATGGTTGGCAGGGCCAGGTCGCGACCTTCTGTAAAAGGAGAGGGGGGGGGGGGGCGACAGCCCACAATGCAGTTGAAAATCAATGAGAAATTGACGTTCGATCTTCATTCCAACAAAGTGCTAATCTCCGTCAGGAGCTGCAAACGTGGGCATGAGTTACATAGCTATGGGGAATCCATGTGCCCACACAGTATTCATTCTGTCTAGGTGGCGGATAGCTCAATCAACACTGCAAGGAGAAAGCCATCTGCACTCTGCCCCCTACCCAAGTCAGTCAGTGTCTTTGTGCCAGACAGGTAAATCACTGCAATGGGAAGTCTGTGTGCACCCACAGCATAGGTGGGTCCTAGGCGACCCAAGACATGAACCATGAAGAAATCAGAGTGCCCAAACATGGCAGACTTTCACTGCGCTGAGGACATAGGCCTCTGAGCAAACCCTCAGCAATCAAGGGCATGAAGCGGACTTCAATGCTAGTTCAGCTGCGAAGGTCTCAGTAAATCACTTACGTTTTCTTTCACCACTCCAATGACTGGATTAGCAGGAAAAAGTTCCACAGGCCCAACCTGGCGCAGTTGCAGTTCCCCCGGGACCTAGACCTCGGCCAACAGCTTCAGCAATCGTAGGCATGAAGCGGACTTCAATGCTAGTTCATCTGCGACGGGCTCATTAAATCAGTTACGTTTGCTTTCACCGCTCCAATGACTGGATTAGCAGGAAAAAGTTCCACAGGCCCAACCTAGAGCAGTTGCAGTTCCCCCGGGACCCAGGCCTCGGCCAACAGCTTCAGCAATCGTAGGCATGAAGCGGACTTCGATGCTAGTTCATCTGCGATGGGCTCATTAAATCAGTTACGTTTTCTTTCACCGCTCCAATGACTGGATTAGCCAGGAAAAAGTTCCACAGGCCTAACCTGGCACAGTTGCAGTTCCCCCTGGGACCTAGGCCTCGGTCAACAGCTTCAGCAATCAAAGGCCTAAAGCGGACTTTGATGCTAGCACAGCATTAAAAGTCTCATTACTGCAGTAACGCTCCTCTTCTTTTGCCCAAACCAGTGTTTTTTTAGACAACTGTCGTAACACGACAGCAAATACATGATGCCCAGTGCTGATCCCCTGACCCCAAGCAGGAGGAGGAGGAGGTGGCCTTACAAGGCCAAGAAACCATGACCAGGACCCGCTGTAGCCTGTGTGGGAAGTATGTGAGCGGGCCCTTGGTCGGGCTCGGTCCCAGCAAACACACTGTGTGACCCAAGGTGCAGCGAGTTACATAGCAATGGGCAATCCGGGTCCCCTCACACTATTCATTCGGTGTTGGTGTCGGATAGCTCAATCGACACCGCAAGGAGAAAACCATTTGCACTCTGCACCCTACCCAAGTCAGTCAGTGACTTTGTGCCTGACAGGTAAACTCCACAATGGGAAATCTTTGTGCACCCACAGCATAGGCAAGCAGAAGGAACCAAAAGAAAGTAATAAACATGAAAAAATTACAGTGCGCAAACATGGCAGACTTTCGCTCTGCCGAGGACATAGGCCACTGCACACACCCTCAGCAAACGCGACCATAGAGCGGACTCCGATGCTAGTACAGCAGTGAACGTCTCATTAAGCCAGTAATGCTCCTCTTCAGTGGCCCAAACGAGTTTCACAGATAACTGTGGTAACACGAGAGAAAATACATATTGGCCTCGGCCCACAATTCATGCCCTAGTCAGTGAGTGTTTTTGGACCTGATAGGTAAAACACCGTGATGGGAAGTCTGTGTGCACCCATAATATAAACAGACCATTGTAACTTTTCAGTAGAATAGGTATAAGCAGACCCCAGTAACATTTTGGTTACAGTAGTATAAACAGACCCCTGTACCATTTCTTTAGTAGAAGTATAGGCAGACCCCTGGAACATTTACGTGGCAACTGTATAGGCAGACCCCCGTAAAATTCTTGTAGCAGCAGTATAGGCAGACCCCTGTAACATTTAAGTGGCAGCAGTATAGGCAGACCCCAGTAACACTTTTTGTAGCAGCAGTATAGACAGACCCAAGTGACATTTACGTTGCAGCAGTATAGGCAGACCCCAGTAACATCCTTGTGGCAGCAATATAGGCAGACTCCAGTAACATTTACGTGGCAGAAGTATAGACAGACCCCTGTAACATTTACATGGCAGCAGTAGAGGCAGACCCCAGTAACATTCTTGTAGCAGCAGTATAGGCAGACCCCTGTATCATTCTTGTAGCAGAAGTATAGGCAGCCCCCTGTAACATTTTTGTAGCAGCAGAATAGGCAGACCCCTGTGACATTTAAGTGGCAGCAGTATTGGCAGACCCCAGTAACATCCTTGTGGCAGCAGTATAGACAGACCCCAGTAACATTTACGTGGCAGAAGTAAAGGCAGACCCCTGTAACATTTAAGCTGCAGCAGTATAGGCAGACCCCTGTAACATTCTTGTAGCAGAAGTACAGGCAGACAGACCCCAGTAAAATTTCTGCTGTAATAGTATAGGCCAACGTCTGAAACATTGGGGTACCATGAGTGTAGGCGAAGGCCGAAAAAATTAGTTGGATAAGAGTGTAGGCGTGGGCCCCAAAAATAAGTGTACCAAGAGTACAAGTGTACCTCTGAAAAATTTATCAACCGAGAGGGCAGGTGAAACCCATAAATATTTTTTTAAAGATACAGCTCACTGTTGCTTAATTTGTAACTGAGCCTGTAGGCAGCCCTATTGAAAAAATTGGTTCATGTTAAAGTATCCATACTTTTGAAACTTTGAAAAATTGTAAAAAAAAGATTGTTAGATGAGCCTTTTGGGCCACAGAAAAATTGTCCGTTCAGCGCAATGACATATTGTTTCAGAAGGAGGAGTAGCAAGAGGAGGACTAATGTCAGAGACAGATTGACAAAGCTAAATGCCCCGTTTTTCCGGTGATAGAGAAGAGTGCTTTTATCTGCGGTTGCAGCAAAAAGAATCTTTAGGTTCCGCTGCTCTCCTTCAGTGGAGAAGAGAAGTCTGGGGAAATCCAGGCTTTGTTCATCTTTATGAGTGTAAGCATGTCGGCACTGGCGGTTGACAGGCGGGTTCGCTTGTCCGTGATGATTTCCCCAGCTGCACTAAACACCCTCTCTGACAAGACGCTAGCGGCAGGGCAAGCCAGGGCACTTCCAGGGCATACAGCGCAAGTTCGTGCCACATGTCCAGGTTTGACACCCAATAGTTGTATGGAGCTGAGGCATCACGGAGGACGGTGGTATGATTGGCTACGTACTCCATCACATTCTTTTTACAGTGCTCCCTCCGACTCAGCCTTGACTGGGGAGTGGTGACGCAGTCTTGCTGGGGAGCCATAACGCTGGCAAAGGCCTTGGAGAGTGTTCCCCTGCCTGCGCTGGACATGCTGCCTGATCTCCACGCCTCCCCTGCTACTTGGCCTTCGGAACTGTGCCTTCTGCCACTAGCGCTGTCAGATGGGAAGTTTACCATCAGTTTGTCCACCAGGGCCCTGTGGTATTGCATCACTCTCAAACCCCTTTCCTGTTCGGGAATGAGAGTGGAAAGGTTCTCCTTATACCGTGGGTCGAGAAGGGTGTACACCCAGCAAACGGTAGTGGCAAGAATGCGTCTAACGCGAGGGTCACGAGAAAGGCAGCCTAACATGAAGTTAGCCATGTGTACCAGGGTAACAGTACGCAACACATCGCTGTCCTCACTAGGAAGATCACTTTCAGGATCCTCCTTCTCTTCCTCCACAGGCCATACATGCTGAACAGATGAGAAGCAAGCAGCATGGGTACCCTCTGCAGTGGGCCCACCTGTCTCTTCTCTCTCCTCCTCCTGCTCCTCCCCCTCCTCCTCCTCTAAAATGCTCTGAGATATAGACATGAGGGTGCTCTGACTATCAAGCGACACACTCTCTTCCCCGTCTCCTGTTCCAAGCGCAAAGCGTCGGCCTTTATGCTTTACAGCTAACTTCTCAGCAGGCATAGCAGGGGAATGGTGACGCTAATGATTGCAGCATCGCCGCTCACCATCTGGGTAGACTCCTCAAAGTTTCCAAGGACCTGGCAGATGTCTGCCATCCAGGCCCACTCCCCGGTAAAGAATTGAGGAGGCTGACTACCACTACGCCGCCCATGTTGGAGTTGGTATTCCACTATTGCTCTATGCTGCTCATAGAGCCTGGCCAACATGTGGAGCGTAGAATTCCACAGTGTGGGCACGCCGCACACCAGACGGTGCTCTGGCAGATTAAACTGATGTTGCAGGGTCCTCAGGGTGGCAGCGCGGCGCACCTTGCCGAGCAGGTCAAATAAGTGCGGGTAGTTTTTGAGAAACCGCTGAACCACCAGATTAAAGACGTGGGCCAGGCATGGCACGTGTGTGAGGCTGCCAAGCTGCAAAGCCGCCACCAGGTTACGGCCGTTGTCACACACAACCATGCCCGATTGGAGGCTCAGCGGTGAAAGCCAGAGGTCGGTCTGCTCTGTCATACCCTGCAACAGTTCGGGGGCCATGTACCTCGTCGCCTAGGCTGAGGAGTTTCAGCACAGCCTGCTGACACTTGCCCACCGCTGTGCTGCCGCACCACACCGACTGCTGGCGACGTGCTGCTCACATTTCTTAATTGAGAGGTAGAGGTTGCATAGGAGGAGGAGGGGGAGGGTTTAGAGCAGGTGGCATAGACCGCCGCAGATACCAGAACTGAGGAAGGACCCACAATTCTGGGTGTGGGTAGGACATGTTCGGTCCCAGGCTCTGACTCGGTCCCAGCCTCCACCAAATTCACCCAATGTGCTGTCAGGGAGATATAGTGGCGCTGCCCGCCAGTACTTGTCCACGTGTCCGTAGTTAAGTGGACCTTCCCAGTAACCGCGTTGGTGAGGGCACGATTGATGTTGCGGGAGATGTGCTGGTGTAGAGCAGGGACGGCACACCGGGAAAAATAGTGGCGACTGGGGAACGAGTAGCGTGGGACTGCCGCCGCCATCATGTTTTTGAAAGCCTCCGTTTCCACAAGCCTGTACGGCAGCATCTCCAGGCTGATCAACTTGGCAATGTGCACGTTTAAAGCTTGAGTGTGCTGGTGGGTGGCGACGTATTTGCGTTTTCGCTGCAATGATTGCGATAGCTGGACGCTGCGCTGAGAGACATTGCTGGATGGGGTCGAAGACAGCGGAGGTGAGGGTGTGGGTGCAGGCCGGGTGGCAGGTTGGGGCACAAGGGGAGAGGCAGTGGTGCGACCCAGAGGCGGTGAACAGACTTCGTCCCACCTTGTGGGGTGCTTGGCCATCATATGCCTGCACATGCTGGTGGTGGTGAGGCTGGTAGTGGTGGCTCCCTGGCTGATCTTGGCACGACACAGGTTGCACACCACTGTTCGTTGGGCGTCCGCGCTCTCACTGAAAAACATTCACACCTTTGAACACCTAGGCCCCTGCACGTTGGCTTGGCGCGAGGGGGTGCTTTCGGAAAAAGTTGGGGCATTCTTCTCTCTGGCCCTGCCTCTACCTCTGGCCACCCCACTGCCTCTTCCAACCTGTCCTGCTGCTACACTTGCCTCCCCCTCTGAAGACCTCTCTTCAGTTGGCTTAGCGAACCAGGTGGGGTCAGTCACCTCATCGTCCAGCGGCTCTTCCTCCGAATCCTTTGTGTCCTCCTCCCTCGGACTTACTGCCCTTACTACTACCTCACTGATAGACAACTGTGTCTCATTATCATCGTCCTCCTCACCCACTGAAAGCTCTTGAGACAGTTGCCGGAAGTCCCCAGCCTCATCCCCCGGACCCCGGGAACTTTCCAAAGGTTGGCCATCGGTCACGACAAACTCCTCAGGTGAGAGAGGAACCATTTTTTCCCAATCAAGGCAAGGACCCGAGAACAGTTCCTGGGAGTCTGCCTGCTCATCATAATGTGTCATTTTCATGGAGTGAGGAGGCTGGGAGGAAGGAGGAGCAGCAGAGAGAGGTTTCAGAGTTGCAGCAGTGGACGGCATAGAAGACTGGGTGGTCGATACATTGCTGGACGCATTTTCTGCCATCCACTACAGGACCTGCTCAAACTGCTCTGTTTGTAATAAAGGTGTACCACGTGGACCCATAAATTGTGATATGAAGCTGGGGACCCCAGAAACTTGCCTCTCTCCTAATCCCGCAGAAGCACGCTGCGATACCCCTGGACCAGGAACTCGGCCTGTGCCCACACCCTCACTTGGACCTCCGCGTCCTCGTCCACGTCCACGTCCTCTAGCCCTACCCCTCAGCATGGTGGATTACGAATAGAGCAGACACAGAGCGGTGTGAATAATTATTGAATTATTTCCGTACAGTTGGAGGCTGACAGCGGTATTGTAACGCTAACTCCAGCAGAAACAAAGAATACGGAAGGCTGCAAACAGGCCTAGCTGTGCAATACTGATGCACTGCAACTCCCACCAGACACCCAGTAAATTTCACATGGTCAGAGGTAGCCGTAAAAAGGAGCTTTGTTTTAAATTTTCTTGAAAAAGAATACAGGCTATATAGCGTGCATATGACTATCCCTCTATCAGTGACTGTGGCCGTACGCTGTGCGTGAACTTCACGGCAGACATAGACCGGTGTAAGAAATTATGGAATTATTGGCATACAGTTGGAGGCTGACAACAGTATTGTAACACTAACTCTAGGCAGAAACAAAGAATATGGAAGGCTGCAGAGAGGCCTAGCTGTGCAATACTAATGCACTGCAACTCCCACCAGACACCCAGTAAATTTCAGACAGTCAGAGGTAGCTGTAAGAAGGAGCTTTGTTTTAAATTTTTTGGAAAAAGAATACAGGCTATATAGCGTGTATATGACTTTCCCTCTATCAGTGACTGTGGCTGTACGCTGTGCGTGAACTTCACGGCAGACACAGACCGGTGTAAGAAATTATGGAATTATTGGCATACAGTTGGAGGCTGACAGCGGTATTGTAACGCTAACTCTAGGCAGAAACAAAGAATATGGAAGGCTGCAGACAGGCCTAGCTGTGCAATACTGATGCACTGCAACTCTCACAAGACACCCAGTAAATTTCAGACAGTCAGAGGTAGCCATAAGAAGGAGCTTGTATTTTATTTTCTTGAAAAAGAATATAGGCTATATAGTGTGTATATGACTTTCCCTCTATCAGTGGCTGTGGCCGTACGCTGTGCGTGAAGTTCACGGCAGACTCAGACCGGTGTAAAAAAGGCTGACAGCGGTAATGTAATGCAAACTGCAGCCAGAAAGAATATTATTTGGAAGGCTGCAAAAAGGTCTGGCTCTGCAATAGTGATGCACTACAACTCCCACCAGACAACCTGTAAAATGTACACAGTCAGAGGTAGCCCTAAGAAGGACCGTTGGGGTTCTTGTAGAGAGGATTCTACACTACCACTGTCCCTCTCTCAGCAGCACTGCCCCTTTACTCTGTATAATTGACTGAAGACTGAGAACGCTATAGCTGTAATAGCCTGCACAGCCTGAGATGAAAAAACAAAATTTGGTGCAAAACTGCTCCCAGCAGCCACAAAAGTAATGCACACGGTCAGATGTGGCCCTAAGAAGGACCGTTGGGGTTCTTGAAGACAGGAACCTACACTAACACTTTTCCTATTGCAGCAGAGGCACTCTCCCTGATCTCCCCCAGTGTGTGTCTGAGGAGAGCCACAGGCGGGACCACTTTAAGTACTCAGCGGTCACTTGATCTCACCAGCCACTCACTGCAGGGGGGTGAGATAGGGCTGGAACGTGACAGGAGGAAGTTGTAATGCCTTCCCTGCATTTCTATTGGCCAGAAAATGGTGCTAAACATGCAGGGAAGGAAATGGAATTGACTCAAGTACCGTGTGGTGCTCGTCTCGAGTAACGAGCATCTCAAGTACCCTAATACTCGAACGAGCTTCAAGCTCGGACAAGTATGCTCGCTCATCTCTAGTAGCAATGTGTTAAAACACACTTTTTAAAAAGACTCATCATTTCAAACATGCCCTTTCTTTATTCAATTACATGGCAAATTGAATTAGGATCATGGCACAATATAATTTTTTTTTTTTTTTTCTTTCAATAAATTTTTATTGTAACTTACTTTGCAAGATTATACAGATATTGCTTGAACTTTAGTGGCTAAATAGATTCAGCAGGTGGTTACATCCTTGTTCTCTGTAGATAGTCAATTCTCAGTACGATACATTTTGTAAATAAGAAAGAGGAGAAAGAGTTACAGTTAAATTCAGTGAGAGCAAAAGGGAGATACAAAAGAAAAGGGGAGGAGGAAGAAAGAAAATTAAAATCAGGCAAGGCATAAGGTTAGTATCACATTTCAGACAGGTCAACCTTACTTGTCAAACGTAACTTTTAGACATCAAGACGGAAACATTTTGCTCCAAGGATTCCACATATTTTCATAATTAACCAGATTATTGTTTTTAACCCCTTAGTGACGAAGCCTGTTTGCGCCTTAGTGACGGAGCCAAATTTTGGAAGTCTGACATGCGTCGTTCAACATAGCATAACTCCGTAAAGGCTTTACATATCCAAGTGATTCTGACATTGTTTTTTTGCCACATGTTGTACTTCATTTTGGTTGTAAAAAGAGACCGATATAATTTATGTATATTCATTAAAAGCGCCAAAATTGGGAACATTTTGAAAAAATTGTCATTTTTTTCACATTTTCAACTGTAATATCTCAAATATGTCCAAACATACTGTACAAATTTTTGATAAGATATATATTTCCATCTGTTTACTTTATTCTGAATGCACATTTGAAAAACTTTTTTTTTTTTTTAACCATTTAGATGATGTACAAATTTAACATTACTTTTCAGCATTTTGAGGAACACTTTGTTTTCCTGCATCAAGCCAAGTTTGCAAAGGCTCATGAGTGTCAGAATAATAGATGCCCCTCAAATGACCCCATCTTTAAAACTACACCCCTTAATGTATCCACTGAGGGGTGTCATGAGTATTTTGACCCCACCGTTTTTTTTCAGGAATTAATTAAATTTAGAGGAGAAAAAATAAAATTTCATATTTTTGCAAATATGTCATTTTAAAGACATATTTTTTTCCTATAGTGCCCATGAAAATGTGGATTTACACCCCAAAATGGATACCCCCGTTTCTCCCATGTTTAGAAACATACCTATTGTGGCCCTAATCTTATGACTGGATGCACAACGGGGCCTAAAATGAAAGGAGTAGTCGGTGTCTTTCAGAACATAAATTTTGCTTGAAGGCGTTTTAGGCTCCATAGCACTTTTGTAGAGCTCTTGAGTGGCCAAAACCATAGAGAACCCCCACAAATGACCCCATTTTGAAAACTAGACCCCTTAACGAATTTATCTAGGGGTGTAATGCATATTTTGACCCCACAGTTTTTGAATGAATTCTAGCAAAGCAAAAGGAAAAAATTGTGATTTTTGTTTTTTTGTCACTTCTGTCATTTTAAAAACAGCTTTTTTTGTACAGCACACACATGAATGAGAACTTGCACTCCAAAATGGATACCCCTGTTTCTCTCGTGTTCAGAGACATACCCATTGTGGCCCTAATCTTATGTCTGGATGCACAAGGGGGCCCAAAATGAAAGGAGTAGTTGGTGGTTTTCAGAACATACATTTTCCTTGAAGGCGTTTTAGGCTCCATAGCACTTTTGTAGAGCTCTTGAGCGGCAAAACCCAAAGAGAAACCCCACAAGTGACCCCATTTTGAAAACTAGACCCCTTAACAAATTTATCTAGGGGTGTACTGACCATTTTGACCCCACAGTTTTTGAATGAATTCAAGCAAAGCAAAGGGAAAAAAATGTGATTTTCGTTTTTTTTGGCAATTCAATCATTTTAAAAACTGCTTTTTTGTACAGCACACACATGAATGAAGACTTGCACCCCAAAATGGATACCTCTGTATCTCCCGTGTTCAGAGACATACCCATTGTGGCCCTAATCTTTTGTCTGGATGCACAACGGAGCCCAAAATGTAAGGAGTAGTCGGTGGCTTTCAGAACTGAAATTTAGCATGAAGGTGATTTAGGCCCCATTGCCCACTTGTAGAGCCCTTGAGCGGCCAAAACGACAGAGAACCCCCACAAATGACCCCATTTTAAAAACTAGACCCCTTAACGAATTTATCTAGAGGTGTACTGTGTATTTTTACCCTACAATTTTTGAATAAATCTAAGCAAAGCAGTAGGAAAAAATTACAATTTTCATTTTTTTGGTAGTTGTATCAATTTAAAAACTGTTTTTTTGTACAGCACACATAGGAATGAAGACTTCACCCCAAAATGGATACCCCTGTTTTTCCCGTGTTCAAAACCACACCCCTTGTGGCCCTAATCTACTTAAAGGACACATAGCTAGGCCTATAATGGAAGGAGCACCCGTTGGATTTCAGGGTACAACAGAATAAATTCCAGGCCCCATTGCCCACTAATAGAGCCATTGAGCATCTAAAACGATTAAGAACCCCCTCAAATGACCCCATTTTAAAAACTAGACCCCTTAACGAATTCATCTAGGGGTTTACTGTGTATTTTGACTCCACGGTATTTGAATGAATCTAAGCAAAGCAGACAGAAAAAATTACAATTTTCATTTTTTTGGCAATTTTTTCAATTTAAAAACTGGTTTATTTGTACAGTGTACATAGGAATGAAGACTTTCACCCCAAAATGGATACCCCTGTTTGTCCCGTGTTCAAAAACATACCCATTGTGGCCCTAATCTACTTATAGGACACATGGTTACGCCTATAATGGAGGGAACACCCGTTGGATTTCTGGGCACAACTGAATAAATTCCAGGACCCATTGCCCACTTGTACGGAATAAAAATTGACGCCTTAAAAAAATCCTCCCCCCCCCCCCCCCCCCCTTCCCACACACCCACTCTGCGCCCTTTTCGGCGTTCCCCAAATCTTAGATAAAAGTAATGATGTGAACTGTGCAGTATTTCCGAAGACAGGGGTAATTACGGAGGCTGGTTGGGATGGGCACATGGGGCAATAAAACCATGTATCTCCCCCATCTCATGCTTTTTAGGGGTCATTTCTTGACCTCAGCGGCAGGGATGGAGTGTAAAAAGTGGCGCTCTGTGAGTCTCCGTAAGCTTGCGGAGGTTCAGCGGTCTCGCACAGAAGACGCTCAACAAGCTGCTCCTGGAACTGCAGAAATGCGAGCGTTCCCGGGGCTTCTTGTAAATTGCGTATTACAGGTAGCGGTCTGAATAACGCCGGGCTCACGCAGCCATAGGTGGAATCTGCTTGCGGAGGCCTGCAGTGGATCCCAGCTGTAAGCTCGGCTGTGACCCTGTGTACGGCCGCGTAATGTACTGCGCATAACTGCCTACTCACACAGGCGGTCATTCGCAGTACTTTTTTTTTTTGCTTGCATTTCCCGCACCGTCGCTTAGCGATGACGCGGGTACCCACAGCCCGTATGCAATGTAGTTGCATATGGGCTGCGGGTATATCCGCAACCACGTGGGCTCTATGTTGCGGATATCTGTGGAAAAATAGAACCTGTTGCGTTCTCTTTTCTGCAAGGGGATTACGAAATTCCGACCCACTAATGTGAGCGGAATTGTGTAATCCAATGCGATTGATCTGCGTAATACCGCGGATCAGACGAATGCGGAATCCGTAATTCCTATCCGGTCATGTGAGACCGGCCAAAGGTAGATCGCTACCTTTTTATTACGTGACTGCGGACCGCTCAACGAGGCCACCCGTCACTGCTCCAGGCTCTCGGCGACCGTTGATCGCTGGGAGCAAGGAGATTTTACATTTCCTGTGCTCCCCGACTCCTGCGCATGTGTCCGGTGTTTTGCCGGCGGTCGCATGCGCAGAATCCGGGAAAGTTCGCGGAAGAAGATCGCGTCGGGGTGCAAATACGGAGGCCTCCGTTAAAAGGTTTCATCTCCTCTCACCGATCGCATCGGTGAGGGGAGATGAACCTCCACCTTTTTTTTACTTTTACGTGATCGCGAACACGTGACCAGGAACCGATCATGGCGGATCTCCGTGAAATCTCCAGGCTCTCGGCTAAGTTATGTAGCCAGGAGCAGGGAGATTTTAAATTACGCTGGCAATCCACAGCTTTTGCACATGCGTCCGCCACTTTGGAGACGGGCGTGTGTGCAGAAGCTGGGGTAAGGTCCGCGGATAAATCCACGGGCCTTAGGTACGTAATTTCATCCTCCCTCATGGATATGAACCGTGGGGGGGTGATGAGACGTAAGATTTTTTAACTTTTTTTAAAAACTTTTTTACACTTTTTTTTTACTTGGATTGGATGACAGTGATCATGTCCCCAGAGACATCCCTCTGCTCCTGGATACACATGGCAGCCAGGAGCAGAGGGATTCTAAATTTCCCGGGGTCAAGCCCCTCTGTGTCAATCATCGGGCGCGCATGTGCAGACGGGGACCTCGGGGAGGACCGAGGTGAGTATTTTCACCTCCCCTCATGGATCCGATCCATGAGGGGAGGTGAAACTGACACTTTTTAAAAACTTTTTTTTCCTTTTTCGCGATCGCCGCTATCCCGGGCTTCTGTGCATGCGCGTGACGTCATCGTCTGGCGCGCATGCACAGAAGACCACTGGCGCGTCCCCCACACGACCCTGCTTCCACAGCGCACACAAAAGTTTCCCTGCGCAGGCTTCAGCTGCGCTCATGCCACACGCTTGCTTCATAGCTACACCACCCTCATGTCTATTTCTAAGTCCGTCTGCGATTAGGAAGAACCGGAGGCACACACTGCAGAGGGTTGGCAGGGCCAGGCAGCAACCCTCTTTGAAAGGGGGAGGGGGGGGGATAGCCCACAATGCTGTTGAGAATCGATGATAAATTGACGTATGATCATCATTCCAATCCCGTGCCACCTCACTCACAAAATTGTCACGAGCGGCAAACATGGGCATAAAGGGGACTCAGGTGCCAGCCCAGCACTTCTACACATCTCCACAATGCCACTATAGTTTGTGTGGGATGTGTGGGAAGTATGTGAGTGGGCCCTGGGTCACGCTCGGTCCCAGCAAACACCTTGTGTTGCCCAAGGTGCCGCGAGTGACATAGCAATGGGGAATCCATGTATCCACACACTACTCATTCTGTTTGGGTGCCGGATACCTCATCGACTACGCAAGGGGAAAGCCATCTGCACTCTGCACCCTACCAAAGCCAGTCATTGACTTTGTGCCAGACAGCTAAAACACCGCGATGGGAAGTCTGTGTGCACCCACAGCATAGGTGAGTCCAAGGAACCCAAAGACAGTATTAAATATGAAAAAAATCACAGTGCCCAAACATTGCAGACTTTCACTGTGCCGAGGATATAGGCCTCTGCACAAAGCCTCAGCAGTCGCGAGCATAGAGTGGACTCCGATGCTAGTGCAGCAGTGAACAGCTCATTTCTGCAGTATCGCTTCTCTTTTTTGGCCCAAAGCAGTGCCCCGGATTACTGTGGTAACACAAGAGAAAATACATATTGGCCTCGGTCCACAATTCATGCCCTAGTCAGTCAGTGTTTTTGGGCCAGATAGGTAAAACACCATGATGAGAAGTCTGTGTGCACTTATAGTAACATTCCAGTAGCAAATGTATAAGCAGACACCTGTAACATTTCTGTAGCAGCAGTATAGGCAGACCCGAGTACCATTTCTGTAGTAGAAGTAAAGGCAGACACCTGTAACATTTCTGTAACAGAAGTATAGGCAGACCCCTGTAAAATTTCTGTAGCAGCAGTATAGGCAGATCCCTGTAACATTTCTGTAGCAGCAGTATAGGCAGACCCCAGTACCATTTTTGTAGTAGAAGTATAGGCAGACCCCAGTAACATTTCTGTAGCAACAGTATAGGCAGAGCCCAGTACCATTTCTGTAGCAGAAGTATAGACAGACCCCTGTAACATTTCTGTAGCAAAAGGTATAGGCAGACTCCTGTAACATTTCTGTAGCAACAGTATAGGCAGATCCCTGTAACATTTCTGTAGGAACAGTGTAGGCAGACCCCATTAACATTTCTGTAGCAGCAGTATAGGCAGATCCCTGTAACATTTCTGTAGCAGAAGTATAGGCAGACCGCTTTAACATTTTTGTAGCAGCAGTATAGGCAGACCCCTGTAACAATTCTGTAGCAGAAACACGTTGAGATATGGACATGAGGGTGCTCTGACTATTAAGCGACATACTGTCTTCCCCGTCTCCTGTTCCGACCGCAAAGCGTCAACCTTTATGCTTTGCAGCGAACTTCTCAGCAGGCATAGTAGAGGAATGGTGACGCTAATGATTGCAGCATCGCCGCTCACCATCTCGTAGACTCCTCAAAGTTTCCGAGGACCTGGCAGATGTCTGCCATCCAGGCCCACTCCTCGGTAAAGAATTGGGGAGGCAGACTACCACTACGCCGCCCATGTTGGAGTTGGTATTCCACTATTGCTCTATGCTGCTCATAGAGCCTGGCCAACATGTGTAGCGTAGAATTCCACCGTGTGGGAACGTCGCACAGCAGATGGTGCTCTAGCAGATTAAACCGATGTTGCAGGCTCCTCAGGGTGGCAGCATCCGTGGTGGACTTGCGGAAATGTGCGCAGATGTGGCGCACCTTGCCGAGCAGGTCTGACAAGTAGGGGTAGTTTTTCAGAAACCGCTGAACCACAAGATTGAAGATGTGGGCCAGGCATGGCACGTGTGTGAGGCTGCTGAGCTGCAGAGCCGTCACCAGGTTACGGCCGTTGTCACACACGACCATGCCCAGTTGGAGGCACAGCGGCGAAAGCCAGAGGTCGGTCTGCTAAGTCAGACCCTGCAACTGCTCGGGGGCCATGTGCCTCTTGTCACCTAGGCTGAGTAGTTTCAGCACAGCCTGCTGACACTTGCCCACCGCTGTGCTGCCGCACCACACCGACTGCTGGCGTCGTGTTGCTCAAATTTCTTAATTGAGAGGTAGAGGTTGCGTAGGAGGAGGAGAAGGGAGAGGGTTTAGAGGAGGTGGCATAGACCGCCGCAGATACCAGAACCGAGGAAGGACCCACAATTCAGGGTGTGGGTAGGACATGTTCGGTTCCAGGCTCTGACTTGGTCCCAGCCTCCACGAAATTCACCCAATGTGCTGTCAGGGAGATATAGTGGCCCTGCCCGCCAGAACTTCTCCACGTGTCTGTGGTTAAGTGGACCTTCCCTGTAACCGCGTTGGTGAGGGCACGATTGATGTTGCAGGAGACGTGATGATGTAGGGCTGGGACGGCACACCCGGAAAATAGTGGCGACTGGGGACCGAATAGCGTGGGACCGCCGCCATCATGTTTTTGAAAGCCTCAGTTTCCACAAGCCTGTACGGCAGTATCTCCAGGCTGATCAATTTGGCAATGTGCACGTTTAAAGCTTGAGCATGCGGGTGCGTGGCGGCATATTTGCGCTTGCGCTCCAACGCTTGCGCTAGCGACAGCTGGAAGCTGCACTGTGAGACATTGCTGGATGGGGCTGAGGACAACGGAGGTGAGGGTGTGGGTGCAGGCCAGGAAGCGCTCGTGCCTGTGTCCTAAGAGGGGGGTTGGATCTGAGTGGCAGGTTGGGGCACAGGGGAGAGGCAGTATTGCAACCCGGAGGCGGTGAACGGCCTTCGTCTCACCTTGTGGGGTGCTTGGCCATCATATGCCTTCGCATGCTGGTGGTGGTGGCTCCCCAGCTGATCTTGGCGCGATACAGGTTGCACACCACTGTTCGTCGGTCGTCCGCGCTGTCACTGAAAAACATCCACGCCTTTGAAGACCTAGGCCTCTGCAGGGTGGCTTGGCGCGAGGAGGTGCTTTGGGAAACAGTTGGGGCATTCTTCGCTCTGGCCCTGCCTCTACCCCTGGCCACCCCACTGCCTCTTCCGACTTGTCCTGCTGCTGCACTTGCCTCCCCCTCTGAAGGCCTCTCTTCAGTTGGCTTAGCGAACCAGGTGGGGTCAGTCACCTCATCGTCCAGCGGCTCTTCCTCCGAATCTTCTGTGCGCTCCTCCTTCGGACTGACTGCCCTTACTACTACCTCACTGATAGACAACTGTGTCTCATCATCATCGACCTCCTCACCCACTGAAAGCTCTTGAGACAGTTGCCGGAAGTCCCCAGCCTCATCACCCAGACCCCGGGAACTTTCAAAAGGTTGGGCATCGGTCACGACAAACTCCTCAGGTGAGAGAGGAACCATTTTTTCCCAACCAAGGCAGGGACCCGAAAACAGTTCCTGGGAGTCTGTCTGCTCATCAGAATGCGTCATTTTCATGGAGTGAGGAGGCTGGGAGGAAGGAGGAGCAGCAGCGAGAGGTTTCAGAGTTGCAGCAGTGGACGGCGTAGAAGACTGGGTGGTCGATGCGTTGCTGGATGCATTTTCTGCCAATCTACGACAGGACCTGCTCACACTTCTCATTTTTTAATAAAGGTCTACCACCAAAAATTGTGAAATGAAGCTGGGGACCCCAAAAAAATTGCCTCTTTCCTAATCCCGCAGCAGTCGGCTGCGATTCACCTGGACCAGGAACTCGGCCTGTGCTCACACCCTCACTTGGACCTCCGTGTCCTCGCCCGCGTCCACGTCCTCTAGCCCTACCCCTACCCCTACCCCTCAGCATTGTGTATTATGAATAGAGCAGACACAGAGCGGTGTGAATAATTCTGGAAGTATTGGCGTACACTTTCACGCTGACAGCGGTTATGTAACGCTAACAGAGAAAAGAATAAGGAAGGCTGCAAACAGGCCTAGCCGTGCAATAGTGATTCACTACAACTCCCAGCAGCCAGGCAGTAAAATGTACATAGTCACAGGTAGCCCAACATAGGAGCTTTTATTTAATTTTTTTTGAAAAACAATACAGCCTATATAGCGTGTATATGACTTTCCCTCTATCAGGGGCTGCGGCCGTACGCTGTGCTTGAAGTTGACGGCAGACACAGAGCGGTGTAATTATGGAATTATTGGCGTCCTGTTGGAGGCTGACAGCGGTTATGTAACACAAACTGCAGTCAGAAAAAAATTATACGCAAGGCTGCAGAAAGGCCCAGCTGGGTAATAGTGAGGCACTACAACTCCCAGCAACCAGGCAGTAAAATGCACACGGTCACAGGTAGCCCTAAGAAGGACCGTTGGGGTTCTTGTAGACAGGATTCTACACTGTCACTGTCCCTGCCTCACCATTACTGCCCCTATACTCTGTATAATTGACTGCAGACTGAGAACGCTATAGCCTGCACAGCCCGAGATGAAAAAAATAATTGTGCAAAACTGCTCCCAGCAGCCACAACAGTAATGCACACGGTCAGATGCGGCCCTAAGAAGGACCGTTGGGGTTCTTGAAGATGCTAACACTATGCCTGAATGAGCAACAGCACCTTCCCTAATCTCTGCCAGCGTTTGCCTTAGGCGAGCCGCGGGCGGGACCGCTTTAAGTACTTGGCGGTCACTTGATCTCACCAGCCACTCACTGCAGGGAGGTGAGATAGGGCTGGAACGTGACAGGAGGAAGTTGTAATGCCTTTCCTGCATTTCTATTGGCCAGAAAATGGCGCTAAACATGCAGGGAAGGAAATGGAATTGACTCAAGTACCGTGTGGTGCTCGTCTCGAGTAACGAGCATCTCAAGTACCCTAATACTCGAACGAGCTTCAAGCTCGGACAAGTATGCTCGCTCATCTCTAGTAGCAATGTGTTAAAACACACTTTTTAAAAAGACTCATCATTTCAAACATGCCCTTTCTTTATTCAATTACATGGCAAATTGAATTAGGATCATGGCACAATATAATTTTTTTTTTCTTTCAATAAATTTGTATTGTAACTTACTTTGCAAGATTATACAGATATTGCTTGAACTTTAGTTGTAATGCCTTCCCTGCATATCTATTGGCCAGAAAATGGCACTAAACATGCAGGGAAGGAAATGGAATGGACTCAAGTAACGCGTGGTGCTCGTCTCGAGTAACGAGCATCTCGGGCACCCTAATACTCGAGCGAGCATCATGCTCGGACAAGTACGTTCGCTCATCTCTAGACATGAGGTTCTCAGTAATGCGACCCCGGGCTGCGTCTCCCACTGCTGATCTTACATGTTAGTGACAGATGGCTAGGAGTCGTGAGTGTCTTTAACCCTATCATCTCTCCTTTTAGCCTGTTGGTGGGCTCTATAATTACTGCCCGTGTGAGAGTGGACTTGTATGTGAAAAGGATACATCTAGAAACGAGACCTACAAAATCAAAATGCTCCTCAAGGAACAAAGAAAAATGTTGTCCAAGGCATGATCAAATTGCTCTTAAATGACCCAAACAGAAGAATCTGTAAGAAGCCAAACACAGCAAATAATTGAATCTAAGAGCTGAGAAAGTATCTGCCAGTATCTACACGGATCTACAAGAGGTTGTCAGTCTTAGGGCTTATTCACACGAGTGTATATCAGCCAGCGTTATCACGGCCAAGAGATATATGTTACCATCTGATGCATTGTGTTCCAATGCATCAGATCACACAGACGTATTCCCGCGGTTTAAAAAATATCTTCCTGGTCAGACAACGCCCGCTGCCATTAACTCCTATGGGTACCAATGACAGCGGTAGGAGAAGGGCGGTGGGAGGGAGTTTAGCAGCTTGACTGCTAAACTCCCTCCCCCTTCTCCTCTCTGCCCCTTGTCACTGTTTGCAATGGGAGGGAGTGGGGCTGGGGTAAAGCTGAGATCCGCTCCCTCCCATTGCTGGCTGCGGAGAAAGGGCGGGTCAGCTTAGCTCCGCCCATCCCGGCCACCCCCCATTGCAAACAGCCGGAGTGGAGGAGAGAGGAGGTGAGTCGGCAAAGGGGAGGGAAGGTGGCGACAGCTTAGCAGAGCATATACACTGAGCCTGTGCATCAGATGGAAGCGTGTATCAGCCGGCTGTGAAAATGGCAGCCGATATACACTCATGTGAATAAGCCCTCACGGAAATAAAGTTTGTACAACTTTCTAATACGTTTTGTGTTTCCTCCTTGCTTTCAAGAGCTCTGCTTGCTGTAAGTAAATGAAAACATTGATATTCAGAGTCTACTTTCACACTATTTAGCCACGATAAAACGTCAGCCAAAAATCTCTACCGTGTGGATCATTGGATTCCAATGCATTCATTCACATGGGTAAATTATAAGCACGTGAAAAATATCGCGCCACAGAATCGTCAAATCGACGACCGCTTATGGTCGTCAATTTTTTTTTGCTGCATTAAAAGATAGGTCTTGACCTGGGGGCATGGCTTGCAGGATATCCAAGATGGCAGCTCTAGCTTAAGCTCCGCTGGGCACCGTCACTTACAGCAACATTCCACATCTCCCACGGGGGAAATCTTCTCAACACTCACTACAACTGCCTGGGAGTGCAGAGACGACAAGGAGGAGGATGAGCCGTTCAGCTCCCCGGCGGCTGGAGGAATTTTTCATAGCGTGGGAATCCCCGCTGGCCATGACTGCACAGGGGTCCCTCTCTTCCGTCTACTGAGGAGCTCGTGCTGGATATAGAGACTGCTCCCAGACCGGACTACAGCAGAGGTGAGCAGCTCAGATAGGGGAGTGGGAGCCCTAGCCAGCAACACACAGAGGGGACATCAGGGGACGTGTCACTGATTCCCCTTCTGTGAGCCCAGAAAAACAGCAGCCGCATATCGAAATCAGTGAAATACCACACAAACCTGCAAATCTGGACAAAAGTGTGGCAGATGGCATTACAAACCTTGCATCCTCTGACAGACCTGCTAAAAGAGGCCATTATTGCTTTCAGGGAATCAATACAAGCAGACTTTAAAAGGCTATCTTGCAATGTTAACACATCTATTCAAGAGTTTAATAATAGAATTGAGAGGGTCGTGGCCTGACTGCAGTCCGGGACGGAGGCTTCCTTCTGAACTCCACTCAGTATCAGCCTTACAACGACTAATCTAAACGAATCAGCGGCTAAAACAAGGAGATCTACCCAGCGGAAAACCTCAAGAGGAGAAGGATGTCTAAAAGGAGACCTTCTAAGCCTCAACCACAGCGTGTAGAGGACTTTTTCACAGCCTGGGGACCCGGCCGCGGCCATGTTGTAAGGAGCCGCAAGCTCCCGTCTTCCACAGCAGCAGAGGCAAGCGGGACAACAACGATCTCCATCATTGAGCCAGCGCATAGAAGAGAAAAGCCAGGTGCGAGTGGAGAATCATCGCAGGAACACCGCTCAAAAGAACCTCTGCAGAAAAGGGTGAGCTCTCCCACTGTTACACCGCAGCACATCTCTTCCACATCTAGTAATATGGTGCTGCCACACAGCTCCCTGCATTCCCCTCCACCTCTCCCTCTGCAAGTCTGGAAAAACAGAGACACAGGCTATCTCCCCAGTTTGTATTGCAGAATTGCTCTCACTCTTCAAATAATAGCCCTGATTCAGAAGAAGACCTAATATTAAACGTCCCAACATCAGATCAACCAGCTTCAGAAGAGTTCATAAAAAATATGATCCTAGCATTAAGGTGATCACTACAATCTGATATCAACAACATGTCCTCCACATTCCATTTCTCCTTACAAGAGCTATGCGAACGTACTGACCACATCGAAAACAAAAGGGAGGAGCTGACCACCTCTCACGATAGTGTAATTGATGTACATTACGCTTTAGAAGAAGAAGAAGTAATGGCTATCAAACGCAAAATGACGGACTTAGAAGATAGAAGCAGGCATAATAACATAAAGTTGATAGGAGTCCCAGAAAGTGTAAACCAAGCTGACCTAAAGGAATTTTTAATAAAATTTATGTCTATACTTCTTCCAAATGCCCCTACAACAAGAGCTGGTGATACACAGAATACACAGATTACCTAAGCCCAGCTTTCTTCCAGAAAAGACCCCACGGGACGTTAGTGCAAGAATCCATTTTTTCCACATAAAGGAAGCACTGGTGCATGCCTCCAGCAAAATAGAGTCCCTCCCTGACCCTTATTCTTTAATCCACGTTTACGTGGATCTAACTCCAGCTACAATGCAATCCAGAAGGGCCTTTTCACCAATCACTGCAGCATTAAGAGCCGCTAAAATGCCCTATAAATGGGGATTCCCCACAAAGCTGCTCATTCACCGTGACCGGACAACGCATGTAATAATGTCCCCTGAAGACGGAGCTAAATTGATGTCTTCATGGGAAATCCTAATCGATAATACCAAGCAGCCCACTCGCCAGACGAGATCTGAAAAGATTCCAAGCGAATGGACTCTAGTTCCTTCTACATAGAAGAATACACTAACCTGCCCCATTATGTTCTTTATCACGGTATAGCATGTACCGCTGGATCTGGTAAATAGCTCACTATGAGGAAGGCTGACACTGTCAGGTGAACTATTATTGCTGTCCCCAAGATATGCAGGCAACAATTCCTGCTCTAACTTCTGTTGTGTATATTTGTTGTGTTCTTCAGGATTTCGCTATAGCTAGCCAAAAGAGCCAATATTTAGCCCTGAGATGCGATTACCCTCATGTTCTTATCGATGTTTCTGTTATAAAGTTAATTGTCTACAATTGCAGCAAGATATAGGGTATCCACACTAATGCATTACACTTTCAGGTGCGATGTTGCTTAATATTTTATCACAAAATGCTAGAGGTCTGAACTCTCCTTTTAAGAGGTTGCAGATATGGAGAGATGCTAACCAATACAAAGCAGATATCTTATGCATTCAAGAAACGCATTTCCTCCACAATGCATGTCCTAAATTTTCCAACAAACAATATTCCCAGATGTATATGGCAAACGCCCAAAAGAAAAAACATGCTGGAGTTTGCATAGCATTTAGAGCATCCATCAACTTCACATTGACTGAGCAAATTATAGATACTAAAGGCAGGTATTTGGTGTTGGTAGGCAACCTAGATGGCAACCCAATCACCATAGCAAATATCTATGCCCGTAACAAAGGACAGATCTCATTTCTAAACAAAATCATAAAGAAAATAAAAAATAAACAAATAGGCAGCCTTGCCATTTGTGGAGACGTTAATGTAATATCAGACGGTGCCATCGATTCCAAAACAAAACACAGAACTTCCCCTATCCTTCTTCCATGGCTCCACAAGGAATCTGTTTTTGACTCCTTCAGATGCCTAAACTCATCTTCCAGGGAGTTTACGTTTTACTCTCCCTATCACAATTCCTTTTCACGTATAGATATGTTTTTGGTGGACAGACGGACACTTCCCAAAGTTATTATTTTAAACATAGGTCCAACTACCTGGTCAGATCATTCTCTGATATGCCTGAAGTTGGACTTGGGGGAGAGACGTGGTAGCACACGATTATGGCGTAATAATGCAAATTTACTTAAGTCCCCAGTGTACAACTCCTTAATTAATAAATCTTTGACAGAATACTTTGAAATAAATTTAATTCCAGAAACTAATATTGTTTCAGTCTGGAACGCCCACAAAGCGTATATCAGAGGAGTCCTGCTCAAAATCAGTGCCCAACACAAGAAAACAAAAAATACCCAAATAAACAATATTCTAACCCAAATAAAATCTCAAGAAATAATCTTTCAGAACCACCCTACAGAAAAAGACCAAGCAACATTAATGTCTTTGAGAAGGGAGCTAAAATCAATTTTATTAGAAGAATACAATAAAAACACAAAATGTATGCGAGCAAACTACTATTCTTCCTATGACAAACCTTCAAAACTGATGGCAAATATTGCAAGGAAAAGACAAAACCAAACCAAAATTCCGCACATCTTAACGTCAGACAATCATAAGATAAAACTATCTCACCCACAAGACATAGCAGAGGAATTTGACAGATTTTACGCTAAACTATAAAATCTAAAAAATGACCCTTTGACGACCCAACCAAACTCGACTATAAATAGTAAATTCCTACAAAAAATGAACTTTCCCACAATCTCAGACAAGACACAAGAACTAAATAAACCTATCTCTGAGATCGAAGTGACCCACACTATCAAAAACCTGAAAAATTTTAAATCACCGGGACCAGACGTTTTTTCAAATGAATATTATAAAACTTTCACAAAGATATTGTCTCCACACCTTACTAAAACATTCAATGAAGCTATGTCCACGGGCAACTTACCACAAGAAATGCTACAAGCTATTATAGTAGCCATTCCCAAACCAGGTAAAACAACAGATTCCCCAGCTAACTTCAGGCCAATCTCACTACTAAATACGACACAAAAATGTATTCAAAAATTTTAGCCACAAGGCTCTTAGAGATATTACCTAATATCATACTCAGTGACCAGGTGGGATTTGTCAAAGGTAGACAGGCTGCAGACGGCACCAGAAGAGCACTAAATTTGATTGCAAAGATGGGGACGAGTCGTGCACATTCTCTCCTCCTTGCCCTGGATGCAGAGAAGGCGTTTGATAGACTCCATTGGGAGTTTGCCTTCGCCACTCTCCAGAAGTTTGGTATAAGGGAGAACTTCTTTAAAGTAATCCAGTCTCTCTACACAAATCCACCTGCTAGAGTTTTGATCGATGGAGCTCTGTCATCACCATTCCAAATAACCAATGGAACCCGCCAAGGTTGCCCTCTTTCTACATTAATATTCATAATAATCATGGAACCCCTGGCGGAATTGATAAGAACCTCCCCAGAAATTCAGGGCTACTCAATGGGAAACAGACAAGACAAAATTGGATTATTTGCTGATGATGTGCTTCTGACCCAGACGAGTCCCCTGAGCTCCTTGAGAGCAGTGGAAAATATTGTGAGATCATTTGGAATAGCCTCCTACTACAACTTAAACATAAGCAAATCCCAAATCCTAGGCATAAATATTAATACATCCTTACAAACAGCCATACAGAAAGAATTGGCATTACAATGGTCCTCTACAATTCCCTTCTTAGGTATTAAATTATGTCATGCACTAAATGATATCATTCCCATAAATTTCAATCTTTTACGTCATTCGCTACAATTAGATTTAAATTGCCTTGAAAAGCAGGAGCCATCATGGTTTGGAAGAATAGTCTGGTATAAAATGCTGATATTGCCAAAAATCCTATAGACCTCAATAGCTGAGAGCTGCCCCTGATTGGTCCTTGCGCTGAGCCAATCAGAGGCAGCACTCACCCATTCATGAATTCATGAATGGGTGAGTGAGAGCTGCCTCGATTGGTGAGGGCTGTGACCAATCAGAGGCAGCTCATTCAGCAGGCGGGGATTTTAAATCCCCGGCTGCTGAATACTACTCACAGCAGTTCAGGAGAACTCCGTCTGCCGGGACAAGGTGAGTATATATATTTTTTTACTTTTTACACAGTTTTGGATGATTTTCAGGGAAGGGCTTATATTTTTCAGCCCTGCCCGAAAATTCATCCTGAGATCACCCGCAGCCCATTACTTTCAATGGAGCTGGCTGTATTGCTGGCTCCATTGAATTCAATGTGCTGGACAGCGCTGTACTGCTCCTGCCCGTTTCTAATGAAACGCGACTAGGAGCAGATTTTTCGGGCGATTTTTCGGCCCCGGTCACGCGATTTGTGGATGCACATCCGTCATGCGATCCGCAAATCGCGGCAAAAAATGCCTGTGTTACCGAGGCCTTAAACCAATAAAAAAACATTTGAAATAAATAATAATAGAAACGAACATGCAGAAAGCAAGATGGAGGAAATTGTTAAATCCCATAATGATCTGATAGATGCTCATTATGAGCTAGAGGAAACTGTTGACAAGCTAAAAAACAAACTCACTGACTTAGAGGACAGAAACAGATGAAATAACGTCAAGTTCCGTGGAGTGCCAGAAAAGTCTCATCATCAGACATCTCAGCATATATAACGCATGCTACCAGAAATACCTGACCGTGATCTGAAAATAGACAGGGCCCACAGATTACCTAGGCCCAAATTCTTACAAGAAACAAGTCCAAGAGACATTATAGCATGAATACATTATTAGCAGACAAAGGAAGGCTAAATGTATGCTGCAAAGAAGCTTCAAGCGCTCCCTGGACCCTACTCTGATGTGCATCTCTATATTGATTTGTCCCAAGCCACCTTAGAAGCAAGAAGGAGTTTTGCCAATATTACAGCTGCTATGAGAAAGCCAGGAAAGTGCAGTTTTCCAACAAAAGTAATTGCAACGAACAACAATACAACCCATATCTTTTATGAACCACACAAAGCAGAGGAGATGATGAAAACTTGGGGCATCTCTGTCCCTGCCCTGGCCCCGAGACAAACACCTACAGACAGAAGCCCAAAGCGCCCTGGGCCTTCCAGATCCCACAACTCCAAGTCTCCAGGCTAAAATAGAAACATAGTACATTAACCTACAATTCACCGTCAGTGGAACCCTATAGCTTCACATTAGGAGTGACTGCCTGACCAGCCGAACTTTGCCCCCCTCCCCCCAGGAATTTTGCAAACGAAAAGTGCTTGCTTACACCGTCATGTAAACTGTTTTGCATCTCTTTGTGTTCTTTTTAATTTCAACTTTTTTTCTACATGGATCCTTTACTCAGTATTTCAATGTTGGTACTAAACATACTGGATCTTATTTTTCTATTTTCTCTAATTCATCTAGAAAAATCCTAGACCTTTACTGTACGCCTTCAGGCGATTGTTGCGTTTGGTTTGGTTATTGTGTTTTTTAAGGCATCCCCGAGGATCTTTACCACATCCACCGTCCGAGTGATATCTGACTAATGAAGCCATGGCTCTGAAAATTATGTCACTGAATGTCAACATTCTGAATTCCCCATACAAAAGGAATGCGGTCTGGAGGGACACCTTTGCTGATGTGGGAGATGGCTGAGAGGTTCGCCATTTTGTCTGTATTTTCTGTATTTTTATCAACTGTGAAGATGCTATATTGTGTCTCTAATCTAATCATCTGGGGGAAGGGAACATTGCCCCCCCACCTCCACAAGAATTGAAGGAGCAGTGCTTTGTGTCCATAAACTGGTAAAACTGATTATAACCAGTAGAGAACTTATCCAGGAATGTCTTTGTGTAAAGGGACAGGAAATGGCTGGAGAGAAACACAGGAAGTATTCCCTTCGGACAACGCTTCAAGAATGAATAGAGCATGCTCAAGGACAGCTCCTCCCTGGTGAATGATCTCACAGCTACCTCACAAATACCTCCCTCTGAGAATGACCTATCAGCGCACGAAATAATGTAACTGTATCCTAAATTACCTAACTTCCTGTGTTGAAACTTTATTTAAACTTTTACCTGTCTAAATAAAGACGGACTCTTTTGGGACAAATGATGTAGACGTGTAGTCTTTGAAAGGCTCTCCAGGCCTGTACATTATTTCTATCTAATATGGCACCCACAGTATATCGAATAGCGAAAATTGCGCTAACACTGATAACGTCGACATTGTATGTATGCAGGGGACATATTTAATTGAGTCAGACCACAACGGAATGTCACATTAAAAATTCCCACAGATAGCCTGTGCCTGCGCACCAAAAAAACAAGCAGGGGTGATGATTGCCTTTAAAGAAACGCTGCATTTGTTATAGATTCCCAAATTTTGGACCCTAAGGGGAGATTCATAACCTTGATAGGTTCCCTTAAGAACACAAAAATGACACTAGTTAACATTTATGCCCCAAAGTAAGACGCAGTGGTGGTTATCTGCGGTGACTTCAATGTAGTCCCTAACAGGTCTTTAGATACCTCAGGAGCAAGAGTGAGGGGTGGTGCTACATTGGGAACTTGGTTACAAGGGGAAGGGTTGTATGACACATTTTGGTGTCTTAATGCATCAGCGAGGCACTTCTCTTTCTACTCTCCGAGGCACAGGACATTTTCCTGAATAGACCTTTGTCTAATTGATAGGGAGACACTGCCGTATGTGTCGGAGTCATCAGTTGGCACTGCGACATGGTCGGATTATGCTCCGCTGAAGATAGTTCTGTCCTTGGGGAATTTTTGTTTTGTTTGCCCTATGGGTTGTATTTTAATGAATTACAATAAAATGTAGTTTTAATTATTTAATCTATACTGTGAAGGGCCTTACTACTTGAATAGATTTTTGCCTCTGTAATTAATGTCCTTGGGGAATACTCTAAAGCCGCATAGACAATGGAGAAATAACACATATTTGATGAGCATACCTAAATTTTAAAAATGAGTTAAATTCACCACTAAACAAATATTTTAAACTAAACAACACCCCAGAAATTGACCCATTAATATCTTGGAGAGCATACAAAGCATTCGTGCAAGTTATCTTCATAAAACTAGGCACCATATACAAAAAAGAGGAATCCGCTAAGGTAGATACTCTACTATCTCATATCCAATCCATAGAAAGGGAATTACAAAGTTCCCCCTCTGAGAAAGCTCATAACACTATCTTCAAACTGAGAAACAAATTACGTGAGATCACAATAGGAGACTTTGATATAGCAGTTAGGACACAACGTGCATCACAATATTCCTCTCTACACAAGCCTTCTTGGTGGATAGCCAATCTAGTTAAGAAAAAAGTTACCTAACTTGGGGTCCCATATGTATGGTCTCCAAAGGAGAAAGATGCTAAATTGTCACACCCGAATCTAATAGCGGACATCTTCTGCTACTTCTATAAACTCTTATATAATCTAAAAGAAGATGCTTATACGATCCAGCTGTTAATAGTACAAACAGCCAACTTTTTACAAAAAGAAAAACCTTCCAAAAATCTCAACCTTTCAAGCTGAAACTATGGATAAACGAATAACATATTCTGAAGTTGTGGAGGTGATCTCTACCATCAAAAACCAAAAGGCACCTTGCCCAGATGGCTTCTCAGCCAAATATTAAAAACAATTGTGACAACTGTCTCTCCTTACATTGTTAAATCTTTTAATATGGTATTAAACCAAAGGCATTTCCCTGAGGAAATGCTTCAAGCCACGATAGTGGCGCTCCCTAAACCCAGGAAGGAACCCAACGTACCTGCAAAATGTAGACTAATTTCATTACTTAGCACAGATTTTAAAATCTACGCCAAGGTGCTGGCCAGCAGACTTTTGAAAATAATCCTGACGAATCCTGAATCTCATGCACTCAGTGGAGTCCATCAAATTATCTTCAACATTGCTGGCCATTGACGCTGAAAAAGCCTTTGATAGAATCCACTGGGGCTATGCCTTTGAAACTTTGAAGGGTTTCGGATTTGGAGAAACAGCAATACATGCCACCCAGGCCCTGTACTCAAATCCTTCTGCGAGGGTGTTGGTGGACCTTTTGCCATAACTAATGGTACACAACAAGGGTGTCCGCTTTCTCCGCTGGTGTTTGTCCTAAATATGAGCCGTTCGCTGAAACAATAAGATCTGACAGGGGAATTAGAGGTATCCCCTTAAGCTCAAGACAACACAAGATAGGCTTATTTGCTGATGACATTGTATTAATGCTTTCTAACCCCCTAGAATCATTGAGAGATTCCCAGCAGATACTCGATCAATTTAGCAAAGTGTCTGACTATAAACTTAATGTGGAGAAAACTCAAATTCTGGGCTTAAATTTATCTAAAGATCTTACAACAGCTATCTTATCGGAATTTCCATTCAGTTACCAGGAGAAAGGTATTCCATATTTGGGAGTGACCTTAACCACTCCACTTGATGATTTAGAGAGGGAAAATTTCCCTCCACTGATATCATCCCTACAGAAGGAATTAGACTTATAGAATAATGACATATAAGATGACAATACTATATATATTTAGAGCTCTACCGATACATATCTCTAAATCTACCCTGGCCAAATTGCAAAGACAGGCGTCCGGATTTATCTGGGGGGGGGGGGGGGGAGGAAACCCTGTCTAACCCTTTCTATCCTAGCCTTACATAGGGAACATGGAGGAGCAGATGTCCCCAATATAGAACCGTATTATAAAGCTAACATATTAAACCAAGAAAAATATTGGATAGATAGCAATCTTAGCTGGAAGGGTTTGGAAGAAGGTTTCCAATTGGAAAGTCACTCATTTCATTGTTATACGCATCCTCTCTGACAGCTATGCCAGATTATGCACGGTTGGAATTGGTGACCTAGAATTTATCTCCTCCAATGATGGCTACTATTGAGGCATGGCAATTCCTTACCTGCATGCTTGTGCCTAGCAATGACTATTGCAAGCCTATATTACCTATAGGAATCCTGGGATAATGAGAGTAGATGATCTTTTTTCTACACACCAACTAAGATCTTTTGAACAGCTACAAATAGAATATCATGTGCCAGATAATGATAGATTTCAACATTTTAGAATCAGCTCCTTTCTTAAGAAATCTCCCATATACAGCGGAAATTCCTAATGAATTCATAAAAACGTTAAACATAATACTAAGAGCGGCTAAATCTGAGACGAGGAGGTTTTATAACACCTTGACAGGTAACTACGAACCTACAAAAATAACTTAAATGTTATATTGGGAAAGGGAGTTAGGCGAAAAATTCCCAATGGCAACATGGAAAAAGGCCTTTCCAACAGCTCTAAAAGCCACAAAAGGGGGTAGCTATACTGGTGTTAGTGCAAATTTTCGCTATTCGATATACTTTGGGTGCCATTTTAGATAGGAATTATGTACAGACCTGGAGACCTTTTCAAAAGATCACACGTCTTACATCATGTGTCCCAAAAGCTTCTACTTTTATTTAGGTGGGTAAAAGTTTATGTAAGGTTTCAAATCAGGAAGTTAGGTAATTTAGCATACAGTTACATAATTTTGTGTGCTGATAGGTCATTCTCATAGGGAGGTATTTGTGAGGTAGCTGTGAGATCATTCAGTTGGGAGGAGCTGTCCTTGAGCATGCTCTATTCATTCTTGACTTGTTGTCTGAAGGAAATACTTCCTGTGTTTCTCTCCAGCCAGCCATTTCCTGTCCCTTTACACAAAGACATTCCTAGATAAGTTTTAAACAGGGGAAAAAAACGGTTTGACCATGCTTTTGGACACAAAGCACTGCTCCTTCAATTCTTGTGGAGGTGGTGGGGGGGGGGGCGATGTTCCCTTCCCCCAGAGGAATAGATTAGAGACACAATATAGCATCTTCACAGCTGATAAGAATACAGAAAATATAGACAAGATGGTGAACCTCTCAGCAATCTACCACACTGGAAACTTTTAGCAAAGCGGCTTGAAAAATTCATTCCCCTCTTGATAAATCCCGAACAAACAGGATTCATCAGAGGAAGAGAGGGAAACGACAACTGCATTAGACTGCTGCATGCCGCAAGATATGCTCAAACACAGAATATTCCTTTCGCTTTCGTAAGCTCGGACGCAGAAAAAGCTTTCGACTGGGTCAACTGGTCCTACATGAAGCACGTCCTTTCACACTTTAGTTTCCCTCCTGACTTTATATCAGCCATATTTTCGTTATATGCTGCACCCCATGCCAGGCTAAAAATAAATAATATTTTGTCTCCCCCCCCCCCTTTGATTTAAATAATGGAACACGGCAGGGCTGTCCGCTGTCGCCGGTTCTATTCATTCTCTCCATTGAACCCCTTCTGTAAAAGATCAGGAAAGACTCAGCGATCCAGGGGTTATGGGCCGGCGAGGTAGTCCTCTCTACCGCAGCATACGCAGATGATATTATCTTTTTGATCTCGAACCCGGAGAGGGGGCTCCCTCGGCTCACCACCCTTCTGGAAGAGTTTGGAGTCATCTCTAACTTTAAAATAAACTACTCCAAGTCCACGGTTCTTAATATCTCCATTCCGTTAGCCCACCTCAAAGATCTGAAGAGTAAATCACCGTTCTCTTGGTCTAATTCCGACATAGATTTTTTAGGCATAAAATTTACTAAGAAGGCAGAGGCTCTATACTCAGCAAACTTTATTCCCCTTCTAACCAAGATTAGAAATCTACTTCGTTCATATGATCTCCCCTTCATATCCTGGCTGGGGAGGAAGAACATTCTGAAGTCGTATGTTCTCCCGATAATTCTATACAATATTCGACTACTCCCTATTTATATTCCAAACACTTTCTTTAAAACAATACGAGTAGCCTTCTCAAAGTTTGTTTGGAGAGGGAGAAGACCAAGACTGCCTCACTGTCTATTGACAAGGAGGTAATGTGAAGGAGGAGTGGACTTACCCTGCCCCAGGGAGTACTACTTGGCCACCCAACTTAGTCTTTGATGAAAATGGCGCACCCGGCTAAAGACCCTCTGATTCTTATGCTAGCCAAGTGCTCGTATGGCCCCACCATTTTACACGATCTGTGGTTCCCCAACGTTAAGGCCCGTAGTGTAGGAGGGCGTAATCCGCTGCTTAGAGGGACATTCGAGACCTGGAATAAATTTAGAGACTCACTAGCTCCCTGCCCTTCCCCTCTCACTCCATTGAGCGCTTTGCATAGAATTCTAGGACTTAGGTTGGACGCTTGCTCAGTTAGTTCTTGGCTATTATTTAAAAATAAGACTCGGAAGTCCACTCATTGGCCCACGAACCTACCTCTGCAATAATAGCGGAGCTGCTCACCAACCACAATCTCACATTCCTAGCTCTAGCACATGTGAACAAAACGATTACGGACTTCTTGAAGGTTCACAAAATATCTAGACCAACAACCCTATTTGAGACTGCACTAGCAGAAAGAAACCCAAACAAAAGGAAGGTGGCGTATATTCGCAAACAATTTGTTGCTCCCCCAACTCATACAAAACCCACCTTTGTTACTTCCTGGGAAAAAGAGCTAGGGATCTCCCTCACCCCCAGCGAAACGCAGCTCATTCTGAGAACAGCATATGGGTTATCCCCTTGTGTCACCTCACAGGAGTCGCACTACAAGTTATTGGTGAGGTGGTATAGAACCCCTCAATGGTTTTATGATCACAAACTGGCTTCGCAGGACAGGTGTTGTAGATGCGACTCGCAAACTGGGTCATTCCTTCATATCTGGTGGGACTGCCCCTCCCTGCGATCTTTCTGGAACAATGTCAGATGTGTGCTGAAAAAGCTATCTCCAGGTTTAGCCCTCTCCCCCAAAATGGTTCTCCTGTGGAAGCCTACAGCGGCGTTTCATCCCCTAAAACATGACCGACATTTTTAGAGGCAAAAAAAAGCTGCACCCTGGAAATCCCTCGCTCTGCAAAAATCCTCAGGATGCCTTCCAGTGCCTACATAGAGACACCTGTAAGCTTTTTTTTTTATTAAATCAAGTTCTATTAAAGTTTTTGAATAATTTCACATATAGTACAACAGTAAAATATATGGAGGCAAAGATACAAGATATCATAAATAAAGGTTGAAATAGGTTCTATAACATATTATGGAATAAACATTGGAGGGTCTTTCTTTGAGAAGCATCTGAAACGGTTCAGGTAGCTTTATATAACAAGGTCCTCAAAGAAGGGACCCTCTTGAGAGATCTGCACTCCGATGAAAATTAAAATCCAATGGTAACAGACACGAGACACAAGACACATGAGGGAGGGGTAACACAGCTTGAGAAATATTGTAGCTAAGAAAGATGGAAGCAAGGTGTGCGGGTATGAGGGGGAGGGTACGGAGGGAGGGGGAGGGGGGGATGCTCGTCCAGTCTATGTAAAGTGGGGTCATCCTCTAAGTGATAACGGATCCCGGAGAGTGCTTGTCGCCACACCTCTGTAAGCAAGGGTTGAACAGGGGCTCCTACTCACTGTAATGACCTGAGTGAACGCCTCGCCGGGAAAGACAGAGTCGGCGTGGAGTCCCTCTCGAGGAAGGGGGGGGGGAATGACTCTTTATAGCAGGCGGGAGGGTATTCTCTACTGGGATGACTAACAACTTAGATCGACTTAGATCAAGAGGTTCGCCTCAGTTCTCTCCAAGGACCCCATGTGTGTAAGAACTTATCGTGAGCTCCTCTGGGCCAGCTAGAGAATTCTTCTAAAATGCAAATAACGTCCACCCTCGCCATCCATTGAGTTACTGAAGGAAGGTTTTTTTGGAGCCACAGAGTAGGTATCAAGACTTTAACGTCCACCCTCGCCATCCATTGAGTTACTGAAGGAAGGTTTTTTTGGAGCCACAGAGTAGGTATCAAGACTTTAGCGGCATCTATCAAGAAGGCAATGAGTCTATTCTTCTTTGGGTGAAACGCAGGAGACGGTCTCCATAAGAATATAATCTTGGGTCAGAGGTGAAGAGCCGGGGCCATTTTCTTCATGACCTCTTCCACCTCCCTCCAAAAGGGTGCCAGCACTGAGCAACTCCACCATATATGGAGGTATGATCCTGGTTCTCTGTCACATCTCCAACATCTCCCATGTGGTGCTAATTTGTAAGCGTGGAGCCATTGTGGCGTTTTATACCACCTGACGAGTAGTTTGTAGTGGCTTTCTTGAGCCAATACGCACGGAGATAGGCCGAATCATGTGTTCAGAATTGACTGTGTGTTGCTTGAGGAGAGAGTGATGTCTAACTCATTTTCCCATGAAAGTAGGAAAGAGGGTTTGGTTGAGGGTGTTCTTATAATAAATTGTTTCCGAACCGACGCTAATTTCCTACGTTTTGGCTTGTGTCCCTTCAATGCTTTCTCAAAGTGCGTCAGAGGTCTGGTGGAGAAAAATCTTTTGAATAATTCAGCGAATATCTTCTCTACAGACGCCTGTTGCAGAAAGGAAAAGCTGTGTTGCGGTAGTAAGATTTTAAGGACGTCGGAGGGGTTTTTATGCGCTAGTGCTTGGAGGTCTCCTACATTAAACGAGCTGAGGCTTTTCCACACTGACCTGGAAGCAAGGTCGAAGGGAATGCTTAGAAGTTTCGGTATGGAGTGGAGCAAGCGGGGATGGGTCTGGGGCCAAATCCCCTCTCAGATCGGCCCATGTTTCTTTGGATCTAGATTTGATTTTTGAGGGGAACCATAGATCTTCTATGAATGAGTCATCTCCCGCGTTCTCTGCCAAAGAGGCAAAGAGCTGATCCTTTATTGGAAGAACCAAGTCCATCCAATAGCCTATGTGTGAGGCCCGGTATAAGTCCTGGATGTTTGGAAGGTCAATGCCGCCCTCCACCCCTCTTTTAGTCATCAAGCTGTAGGCCAGCCTCGGTCTCCTCTGCCTCCAGACGTACCCGGTAAATGCCTTGTGCAATGCTCCAAAGAAGCTCATTGGAAGATGGATGGGGAGCATCCTTATTTTATAGAGTACTATGGGTAGAATGTAGGTTTTTAAAATATTCTTCCTCCCAAACCATGAGATACGAGGGATATCGTATAAACTCAGTAGATTTTTAATCTGACCTAATAGGGGCGGGAAGTTAGATGCATACAGGTTATGTAGCTCCTTAGTTATTTTGACTCCCAGGAAGTCTAGCAAAGAGTCCGCCCAGGTGAAAGGAGAGTTCTCTTTTAATTGTCTACTCCGGTTCGCTGGGATAGACACGTTGAGAACCGTTGACTTCCCATAATTAATTTTGAAGTTAGATATTAAACCAAAGCTATTGAGAAGCTCTATTAATTTGGGTAGGCCCTTCTCAGGATTTGACACCAGAAAGACTATGTTGTCTGCAAAGGCGGTTGTGTTGAGGATATGATGTCCCCATGAAAGTCCTGTGATCTCTGGGTCATGCCTTACTAGTTGAAGGAGGGGTTCCAGAGCCAAAACAAATAACGTGGGGGATAGTGGGCAGCCCTGGCGGGTTCCATTCTTAGTATTAAAGGGGGCTGAGAGAATTTCATTTATTTTGAGCCTGGCATATGGGGCCACGTACAGGGAGAAGATGGCAGAGACAAAGGCCGGGGGAAAGTTGAAGTGGTCCAGAACCTCCTTCATATAGGCCCAGTCGACTCGGTCAAACGCCTTTTCCGCGTCTGTGCCTTCAAGAACTAATGGAATGTGGCGATTTTGGGCTAGGCGTATTGCGTGAAGTAATCTACGGCAATTGTCTCTGCCCTCCCCCGCACGAAACCCGCCTGCTCCTCATTGACTAGAAGGGGAATAAAACTCTCCATTCTTTTAGCCAGGAGTTTGGCCCATAATTTAATGTCAAAATTGATAAGGGAGATCGGGCCGTAGTTGCCACATATCTCCGGATCCTTATCCTGCTTATGAATCAAAGTTATGTGCGCTTCAACTGCTTGTTTGGGCAGGGTGGCTCCTTTTATCAATGCATTGAAAAGTTCAGTGAGTCTGGGAACCAGAATTGAGCTAAAGGCTTTATAATATGGGAGATTTAGGCCGTCCGGACCCGGGCTCTTGTTATGGGGGCATGAGGCTAGGAGCTGTTCTACTTCTGATTGTGTTATTGGGTCCAATAGTGAGATAGCTTGACTGTCGCTCAGTTTCGGGAGCTGCGCATTGCGCAAGGAGGTCTCGTTCAGCCTTTTTATGTCCAAGCCCTCAGGAAGGGGGGTATCCTGTCTAATGTCATACAGACGAGAGTAAAAATTCTGGAAGGCGTTAGCTATTCCAGCTGAAGAAGTCGCCAACGAACCTGTAGGAGTCTTTATAGACTTAATGAAACTTTTTGTGCGTGCTTTCTTTATTAATGCGGCCATGAGTTTGCTCCCTTTATTGCCTTGAGCATACACTGCATGTTTAAAGTATAAGTGTTTTCTATTAAATCTTGACTCCAGGACTCAGTTCGGTCAGGTTGTCCATGATGGTCTTAGTTTGGGACAATTTCGCCTGTAGCTCTAATTTAGAAATTTTGTTAAGTTTGTCGTCTATGGCTTTTTGTTGGGGTTTTTTAGTTTTGGAACCTAAAGCTATTAATAGACCTCTTGTAAAGGCCTTGTGGGCCTCCCAGATCACCGGGATCTCCGGACCCCCCTCAGCGTTCAGAAGGAAATATTCTTCGATGAGTTTGGTGAGGCGCTCTCTTTCCTCAATTGGATCTAATAGGGAGGCATTGAGACGCCATCTCCACTCTTTAGGTTTGGGATGTAATGAACGCAGATCAAGGTGGATCGGGGCGGGGTCGGAGATAGTTATTATGTCAATTTTAGCTCCACCTAAGTACGTCAGGAGGTCAGAGGAGACGAAGAGGTAGTCCAACCTTTGGTATGACTTATGTACTTGGGAATAGAAGGTATAATTCTTCGTAGAGGGGTTCAGGAGACGCCACACGTCCACCAAATTAAGATCCTGGAGTACTCGTGAGAGCCTCCTGAGTTTTGGCTGAGAGATGTGTGATCACCCCGTTGAGGAATCGATCAGGGGGGAAGAACTACATTGATATCTCCACCTAAGATCAGGTGGCCCTCCATGAAATGACTCAGAGTTGTCAGTTGCTTGATTAACCAAGGAATTTGGTCTACGTTCGGGGCATAAAGATTTGCTATGGTCATTTTCGTATTATTAACTAGCCCCTTTAGAAAGAGGGCTCTGCCCTCTCCGTCCCTGTATTGGGAGATGCAGGAGAAGCTGAGGGATTTGTGGAAGTAGGTTGACACCCCCTTGGAGGACGAGGAGGGATGGGCGCAGTGGAAGCCCTGCTCAAAATGTCTGCCCAGAAGGGAGAGACATCTAGCTTTTTTAAAATGCGTTTCCTGCAAAAGAAGAATTTTCGTACCATACCTTTTGGCCATCAAGGAGACGTTATGCCTCTTCATCGGGGAATTGAGACCTTTCACATTAAAGGACGTGATCCGTAGGTCGTCCATCATACGGAAGGCGGTTCTACTTCAACAGGGTAAGTCTATCAGTCAGGTCACTCTGCTAGGATATAAGAGTAGAATTACGATGTATCGAGACTGGTATTCAGGCTCGCGGAGGCGTTTTGCACCTTGGTTTAATTGTTGGGAGGAAGGCAGGAGTGTGGACGGGTAGGGATTGGGAAACACACAAGGTAGGGAGGGTGAGGGCACTCGAGTCCGGACGCAAGGGTAAAGGGTAAACAAATAAGTACTCTAAAAGAGGTAAGAAAGCTTGTATAGAGAAAATTGGAGTGAGTCTCCTAAGATCGGAGAAGGATCCGGAGAGCTCTCTCCAAAGGCGTTTGTGAGCGAGGAAGAGTGAACGCCGCACTGATACAGTTAGACAGTAAGGCTTGTACATGGTCCAACTCAGCGGCACAACCTCGGGACCAATGAGGTGGGGGATATAAATGATATAAACATAGAAGTATAAGCATACTTAAAGAGAAGGCAAATTAGAAGCCTATTAACAGACAGCAGATAATGTTAAACGTATAACGAACGTAATAGTAGTCAGTAAGATTTTATAACTTAAGAGGCACAAATATTAGCTCTGTGGTGGACCATATAGGAGTGACAGCAACTCTTTTTGTCAACTCCTTTCAGCAGTGTAAATGCTGAATCACTATGATGGTGAGATATGGTCGAGCCACAGAGCTCCTTAAACTTTATGTGGACAGATGTCCATCAAAACATGTGGGAGCATAGGAGGCAGCGCCTCGATTCAGGTGTCATCTCCCGTGAGCTCCTCTCGAGCCTTCTTCTTTTTTCCCCTAGGGGATTTCGTGTTCGCTACCGGTTGCCACCTTTCTGGGGGATCTAGACGAGGCAGACTTGGGAAGTCGGGGATCGGCAGCCAACATGGAAGATCTATGGGTTCCATTTCTAAGATCTGCCAACAGTTCCACAATTCCTCTGGAGAGCGAATGTTCAGCTTACGCCCTTTGTGTGAGATGCTAATGCCGAAAGGAAAGAGCCACGCATATTTAATGTTTTTTGCCCTTAAAGTGTCCAGAAGGGGGCGTAATAAGCGGCGTTTTGCGAGCGTGGATGGTGCAAGATCCTAAAATAATTGTAGTGGGGAGTCCGCATAAAGAAGGTCTTTGTGGTTTCTTGCTGCTCTCAGAATCGCTACAGCGTCTGGGAAGTTTAGCAGTTTACACACAATGTCTCTTGGTGGTTCAGATGTTGAGGGAAGGGGCCTCAGGGCCCTATGGATGCGTTCTATAGAAATACTGTCTGCTCTTTCTGCGCCCAGAAGGAGAGAGAAGATCTCTTTGGCGATCTTAGGAAGCGCCTCAGTGGCCTAGGTCTCTGGGAGGCCCTTTATGCGTATGTTATTGCACCTGTTCCTATTTTCGATATCCTCCTGAATAATAAGGACTTTATTGAGGTAGGCGTGATGTTCGACCAGCACTTTCTCCATGTCGAGTGCATGAGCGGAGATGGAAGCAGAGGAGGATTCCAAGTCCTCCACTCTTCTGCCTAGGTGATTCATTTCTTCCTTGATTTCCCCTAGCTCCACAAGCACTGGTTTTATAGTGGAGGTCATGAGGTCCCTCATAAAGGTTTTAGAAATGCTCTCGCCCTCCTCTCCTTCTGAATCCGCATCTTCCTCTCTGTCTGTACTGGCTGCTCTGCTGGGCTCTTGGGTGGGCGTCATCCTGGCAGAGTCATGCAGGGACCGAGCGCTGCGCTCTTTCGGGTAACGCTGCATATCTACTTGTCCCTTATTTGAACGGGGGGTGCCCTGGGGATCGCTGCTTCTCTCCTTGCTTATTTTTCCCATTTTTAAACTTCAGAATTGTTGCTAGAGGTCCCGATAAGTGCCGCCGAGGCAGGCTTCGCTTTCAACACATCATCTCTCTGGCGGTTAGGCTCTGCCCCTTATAAAAAGAAGTAGTTTCTTGGTGGGAGAATGTGCATGAGAACTGTATCGAGAGGAGATAGAGTTAGGGCGCCACGTAATGCACCTGTAAGTGTGTGTGCTGACTCTGTAAGGTTTTGGTTCTTTATAAGTGGCCCTTGTGTTGTGAGTCACTATCGGTCCTCTCTTCTTGCGTGCGCCCCTGGTACTGCAGCTTTCACTCTGGGGGGGGGGGGGGGGTCCGCGGTACGGGACGTTACGTTGCAGCTACTGGTCCGTTATCTCCGGATGGTGTACAACCTTCCCCTCACCACCGATCCGATCTCTGCAAGCCTGATAGTTGGAGGTTCTGGGGGGGGGGAATCTTCTTCACTGAGGGCGCCGGGACGCCGCACTTCCTGTCCGCTCCTGAGTATCAGGCAGGTACTGTCACCAAGCACAGGGTGCTTCAATGCTGGAGGGGAGAGGGGGGCGTCCGCGGTGCGGGACGTTACAGCTGCTGGTCCGATCCCTTCGGGTGGTATACTACCCTCCCCTCACCGTCGGTCTAACCTCTAAGAGCCTTGGCAGTTGGAGGCTCTGGGGAGATCTTTTTCATAGGGAGCGCCGGGGCGCCGTACTTCCGGTCCGCTCCTGACTATAGGGCGGGCGCTGTCCCAAAGCCCAGAGTGCTCCAATGCTGGGCTGTTTAACGTAATTTCAGCTCGGGCTTCTCCTCCCCGACTGACCTTATACGAGCACTTCGGTGGCTGGTGGATCCGGAGTGAGTTTCTGGACGGAGATGATGGGGGCACCACACTTCCGGTTCGCGTTGGTAAGTAAATCTAGGGCCCGGCTTCACTGCTGGAGGTAGGCCCCGTTCTGTACCTCGGCCGAATCGGTCCCAAGACCTCTCTCTGTGAGCCTCAGCTTGCGAGGCAGCTAAAGCTGGTGTTGAGCGGTTGAAAGGTGACCCAGAGGAGCCCGCAGGGGAGATAATCTGTCTCTCACTGCAGGAGCACTGATGCCATGCGACCGCTCTCTCGGCAAGCTAGGCTCCACCCCACTTGTAAGCTTTTTGAAGCGTTGGACGCTGCAAAAATGCCTCCCCCTCCCTTCTCTTTTCCTGCTTCTATTGTAGTCTATGGGACCCGCCGGCAAAAATTGGCCAAAACATAGTTCCAGAACTATGTTTTGGCTGAGCATATATGCACCGGCCGCGTACATTTTCTATTTTTCACGCTCCCAACATATTTACTCGCGGAATATTCGCCCGTGTGAAGGGCTGCATTGGGAACCGATGCTTTACATGGGTACCGTATATGCGCCTGGGCATGAAAACGTGACGTATATGCGCTCGTGGGAATAAAACCTAAGGGCTCATTCACACAGGCATAAATACACTCTATATTATCTGCATATTATGAAGTGTAAAATAATAATAATAATCTTTATTTGTATAGCGCCAACATATTCCGCAGCACTTACACATCTGAGTATGTTTCACATGATTTACAGTTCCTTACAAAAACGCAGCGCTTCCTGTTTTGATACATATTACACAGAGAAGTAAGCCATAGAAATTATTGTGACGGCAAACCTATGCAGTGAATATTTATGACCCATGTATATTTGCACATCAAAACAATGGGCCTGGCTTGTGTTTCCTTTGCTCCCATATATACACTAGTAATTATTAAGAAATTATAGTACCAGTGTTTCTGGTAGTGCAATGTGCCACACTGCTGTGCTACATGGTACATCTTTTATGATTCCTACACATCACACACAAGCAGCTCTACTACATCTATCCTGATTCCCACACATTACATGCATAGCACATTACAAACAAAGCTCTACTGCATTCATACTCACCCCGTACATTACATACACAGCTGTGCTACACCCATCCTGACCCCACACATCACACACACAGCTCTACTACAACCATCCTGACCCCACATATTACACACACAACACATTACAGACAGCACTACTACATCCATCCTGACCCCACACATGACACACACACTGCACATTACACACACAGCTGTGCTACATGGTACATGCATTATGATCCCCATACATTACACACACAGCTCTGCTACATCCATCTTGACCCAACACATTACACACACAGCTCTACTACATCCATCCTGATCCCTCAAGTCATGTAACCACTGCAGCTAATCACTGACAGAAGTGAAAGAGCGTGGAAAAATAATGGTGTGAAGACGCAACACTCTAAGCTAGTAGAAGATTATGGTCCAATATGCAACAGTGGAAGCACTTCTTTTTTATTATTTAACAAAATAAAAAAACAGCAAGTGAAAATGTGTCTCGGGGACGAGCCCCTTTGTGAGTTTGGCTGGATTAAACACGACAGAATGCCAAGGGGTTACACAATTCGAAAGTTTTTTGCATGTGCCAGATGTAATGTTTGAGGCAGAGAGACAGGGAGGAAAGAAGTGTTTCAGCAAGTGCTACAGTAATTAGCTGCAGTGGTAACATGACCTGAGGGTCAACAGTTTGTGGGAGTGGAAGGGATGCTGAAAAGGTACGTATGTCTTATTTTATGCTAGTTCTGCATCCTGAGGACCCATAGCAGGGCTATGCTGCACCCCCAGCAGCAGCAGAGCTAAGTGGAAACAATTATGCCCTTTGCTGTTGCCCCTCAGCAGCAACGCTGTGCTCTGCACCTCCACCTGTCCTCTGTCCTGCTGAATGGAGGGCTATGGCACCCTCTGTCTTTGGCCACAAGGACCCAGGTCCTCTTGGCCATGCCTAAGCCAAGACCAAACTGGCCATAGGTTGCAAGTATCCCCAGGGCAGGCTCATGGCTAGTTTCCTACTCAGGAAATGTTTTATTCTCCCCCTTCTCTGACTCAGCCAGTTGATCTTGGCTTGGAAAAAGAGGCTGTCCCTAGTTAGCTGAGCCAAGGTCAACTGGCTGAATCGTTGAGCTCCCCCTCCCCAGCAAGATGTTCCCAAAATTTTCAATGTGTTTATTATTAATTTGGCCTTTATTTTATTTTGGAAAATACAGCTTGTATATGACATGCACATAAGATTTTGTCATTATGCCATGCTTTTTTTCTGTTCTATTTTTTCTTATTTTTGGTTCCGGGGTTTAAATTTTATTTGTTAAAGAGGTCCCTTAATTCAAGCATGAAAATGTTGTGCCCATAACCTTGTTTGGTGGGTGGCTTAGGACCAATCATAGTCAAATGAGTTCGGGTTAATGTTGTATTGGAAACTGCAATAGGAAACTAAGCACCCTGTTACAGGAATTCTGGGATCTGTTCCTTTCTTCTAGTCTGGTTCGGGTCTTGCATTTGTTTATATTCATTATCTGGCTCTGGTGAGAGTGGTATTGGGTGAAACTTGCTTGTTTCACATGTGGGTAATTTGGGAGGACTATTTGGCCTGTCCTTATCCTTAGCTCTTTATTGTTTAACTTCAATAAGCCGCTGACTGTGGTGGAAGTTAGAGTTGGATCACCTGTTTGCCTGATTCTCTACAAAGCTAAGTAATGTCATTACAATCATTTGCATATTAATAATAAACTTTATTTGTATAGCGCCAACATATTCCGCAGCGCTTACATAGACGGGGATACAGAAAGACAAAAGTACAAACATTACAGAACCACGGTTACATAGTAATCAATTGATGGAAACAATAGGGGTGCGGGTCCTGCTCCAACGAGCTTACATACTACAAGTAATGGGGTGATACAGAAGGTAAGGCGGCTGGAGATGTGCACTGTATGGCAAGGTGGAGAGTGAGGGGTGATATACACATAGACAATGGTCAGACATTTAGCCGTGTGATGGCAGAAACAGTATGACTGCAGGAGCGGTTTATGATGGCTAGCAGGGATTGCAGTCAGTAGGTCAGGGAGCATGTTATCAGGCGGAGTACAGAGGGGTTTGTTTAGGGAATTTGGTATGCCTCCCTGAAAAGGTGCGTTTTTAGAGCACGCCTGAAGTTCTGCGAGTCCTGGATTGCTCGGGTAGCCTTTGGTAGTGCGTTCCAGAGGACCGGTGCTGCTCTGGAGAAGTCTTGGAGGCGGGAATGAGAAGTTCGAATTAAAGGGGCGCTCAGTCTGGTTTCGTTAGCAGAGCGGAGAGCCCGGGCTGGTTGATGGATTGAGATGAGGGAGGCGATATAGGGGGGTGCTGCACTGTGGAGGGCTTTGTGGATGAAGGTAGCGAGTTTAAATTGAATTCTGTATTTAACCGGCAGCCAGTGCAGTGACCGGCACAGGGCAAAGGCGTCCGAGTATCGGCTGGACAGGAAGATGAGCCTGGCTGCCGCATTCAGGATGGATTAGAGAGGGTAGAGTCTGGTGCAGGGGAGGCCGATCTGCAACGAGTTGCAATAATCGAGCCGGGAGTGGATGAGGGCAACAGTAAGCGTTTTTAGCGTGTCCACAGTGAGAAAAGAGCAGATTCTTGCGATGTTCTTGAGGTGCAGCTGACATGTTCGGGCCAGAGATTGGATGTAGGGGGTAAAAGAGAGATCAGAATCAAATATGACTCCAAGGCAGCGGGCATGTTGTCTAGGAGTTATGGTGGCGCCACACACTGAGATGGAGATATCAGGAGGAAGTCGGTTAGTGGAGGGTGCAAATACCAGCAGGTCAGTTTTAGAGAGGTTTAGTTTTAGGTAGAGAGAGGACATGGTGTTAGAGACAGCGGACAGAAAGTTAGTGATGTTTTGGAGTAAAGGTGCAGAGATGTCACGGGAAGAGGTGTATAGCTGGGTGTCATCAGCATACAGGTGGTATTGTAGGCCAAATCTCCTGATGGTTTGTCCAATAGGGGCTGTGTAGATAGAGAAAAGAAGGGGGCCGAGGACAGAGCCAGCAAAGGAGACACTGAAAGAGCGGTCAGATAGGTAGGAAGAGAACCAGGAGAGGGCAGTATCCTTTAGGCCAATGGAGCGTAGCATACTGAGGAGTTTGTGGTCAACAGTGTCAAATGCTGCGGAGAGGTCGAGGAGGATCAGTAGGGAGTAATCACCCCTCGATTTGGCTGTCAGTAGGTCATTGGATACCCTTGTAAGGGCAGTTTCTGTCGAGTGTTGAGATCGAAAGCCAGACTGTAGGGGGTCTAGGAGAGAGTGCTCTGATAGGTAGCTTACAAGGTGGGAGTAAACCAGCCATTCTAGTAGTTTGGAGATGAAGGGGAGGTTTGAGATGGGTCGATAGTTGGCAGCATCAGTCGCGTCCAGAGTCGGCTTCTTTAGCAGTGGGGATATGATGGCGTGTTTGAAAGAAGAGGGAAAGATGCCAGAGGTCAGAGAGAGGTTGAATATAGTGGTGAGATGGGAGATGACCACTGGGGAGAAGGAACGGAGGAGGTGTGAGGGGAGGGGGTCGCTAGCGCAGGTGGTGGGGCGAGCAGAGAAGAGCAATTTGGAGACTTCTTCCTCTGTCGCTGGTCTGAGTACAGACAGTGAGCAGGAGCTAGATGCAGTGCTGACAAGACTAGGGTCAGGGCTAGTCTGGGGTTGGGAAGTTATTTCCTGACGGATGTCATCAATTTTCTTTTTGAAGTAAGCAGCCAGCTCTTCGGTACTGAGATCCGTCACCGGGGGCTGTGGTTTAGGGCTGAGAAGGGAGTGAAAAGTATCAAAGAGCCGTTTAGGGTTGTGGGATAGTGAGGAGACTAGAGAGGTGAAATAGACTTGTTTGGCATGGTGGAGGGCAAGGTTGTAGGTTCTCAGCATGAATTTGTAGTGGAGGAAGTCTGCGGACGTTTGCGATTTCCTCCACAGCCGTTCAGCACTTCTAGAGCACCGCCGGATAAAGCGCGTTTGAGGCGTGAGCCAGGGTTGCCGTGGTCTACATCGGATGGCTCGGGTCCTGGGGGGCACCGCTTCATCCAGGGCATGTTTGAGAGCGGTGTTGTAGTGAGCGGCAGCCAGGTTGGGGCAGGTGAGGATAGAGATGGGGGACAGAGAGGACTGTAGGGATTCAGCAAAGTTCTGGGTGTGAATGGCCTTAAGGAGAAAGAGAGGAGGTTATGATCCGAGAGCGGGAGAGGGGAGTTAGTGAAGTTGGCAGCAGAGCAGAGCCGGAGGAAGACCAGATCCAGAGTATTACCATCCCTGTGAGTGAGAGAGACTGTGAGTTAAGAGAGACCAAGGGAGGAGGTGAGTGAAAGAAGCTGAGAGGCAGATGGGGAGTTGGGGTCGTTAGTGGGGATGTTAAAATCACCTAAGATGAGGGTTGGAATTTCACAGGATAGGAAGTGGGGGAGCCAGGCAGCAAAGTGGTCCAAAAACAGGTGAGCAGCACCTGGGGGGCGATAGATAACTGCTACTCGCATGGACATATTGTATTTTATGGTATACTTCTTTCCCTCGTAGGGTCTGCAAGGTACATGGTCAGGTTTGCCCTTGTTAGGGTGGGTTATCTGCATATAGGCAGGTCCCTTTCTGGGTAAGGCCGCCTGCAGACCGCCGGGTCGGATCCGGCTACAAGAATTCTCGCAGTGGGATCCGACCCGAGCACCTGCAGAGAGCAGCGCGGTACTCACCTGCTCCCGCCGCTCCGTCTCTTTCATGTGCCGGCTGCCAGGCAGCAGGCACATGCGCAGACCGAAACCGGCAGCCGGAGAGCGACATTTCTATGCGGGGCCCACACAGAAATAAAGGATGCCATGGTCTGTTTTCTGCGCAGGATTTCGCGCAGACAAACCGCGCCCGTCGGCCTAGGATTGTGTTTCCTAACACAATCCTATGGCAGCTTCCACGGGCGGAAATTCTGCGGGAAATCCCACCACGGAATTTCCGCCCATGTGCAGGGAGCCTAAGAGTGTAAAGGGACAGTGTTTTAGGGTGGCTGGTTTCTTTATTGTTTACCACCATTTTGTGTGCACTTGTGCTCTGTATGTTCACAGTCCATGAAAATTTCAGGGTTATGGATTCAGCATATCCAGTGTGGATGGGACACACACCTGTCTTAACACACCTGTCTTAGCACACCAAGCGTTTTGACAATAGAGTGTGGGGGGAAATTAAGTCAGACTTCCATAATTAAATAATGTGCCCATCCACATCTAGTGGTACAGCCACAGCTGGGTCATACAATATTCAAGAGTCCCTGCACATGGTTCACTGTATTTCTAAACCCTGACCAGTCATCGGTTTGTTTGCCCTGGCAGTCCTTAAATATGTGAATGGTTGTGGATTTTGAAGCAGCCAAAAAATTGTCTCTTGTAAGACAATGAGGATAAATTACTTTAAGGTCCGTGAGTTTGTTGTGAAGAGAAACTGTACTTTTCTCATCCAGACCTCATGAGGCAGACCGGTTTTGGGGCAAAGGTTAAGAATACATTTAATTATTTAAAACTCCTGTGTTTTTGACCTTTGTTTATTGCTGACACCAAAGTGGTCGCTTTAGCGCACGAAAAAGCAAACACATCTGGCTCGCCCGATTTTATAAATTTCAAGCTGGAAAAACTGCAAGAGTAGGAGGAGGCTGTAATGCGTCTGATGTCACGTCTCCAAGCCCGTCCCTGAATAATAGCATGCGTCCCCTGCTTGCAGTTACGCAGCCTGGTATTAGGCAACTGCCATTCTGTGCCAAAGCAAACACACAACATGAGCCGCAGAGCATCCCCCTTGGGATGTCGGGAAACTGAATTCTGGTCCAGCATGATTACAATGGGGAGCATGAGCCCTATTTGCACCCGCACATCCACAAAAAAAAAATTTTTTGGAATGTTACAAGGGCGATTGAGAGGAAATATTGAACTGTGCAGACAGGGGAGCAGCTTCAAAAGAGGTGGAGTGACCTCAAGATAAAGGAGTCAGGCCAGTTGCGGGCCATCCGTAAGTACATCCAGCATTGGGAAAAAGGTAAGCTGCATGTGTGTGTGTGGCTGTAGCAATTTATGGAAAAAGTGATCGCTGTGCGAGTGTTTGGACAACCATTTTTTTTTACAAGAAATTTGTCGCAGTAGCGATCCTTTTGTCTGCGAATGCTTATTTTGTGCATAGATCTTTCTTACTGTGAGCATTTGAGATGTCATGGCCCACAGGGATTGGTTGTAGAGGGACATATAATGTCCTCATTGTTTTCCAATTATAGTTTAGATTAATGTCTGGGAGACATGCATGGAACAAAGCCACTGCGCAGCTCTCCTGAATTTCAGACCTGTAGCTAGGCCTGGTATGACTTTCACCAAACACAATATAATTTTGGCCTAGCCTAGTTTACTTTTTGCACCAAGTTTATAATTAGTGGATTTCAACTTTCCACAGATTCTTTGCTAATATAAATCCTTTGAAAAACAATGTTAGGGGCAGCGCTCAGGGTAAAATACTAAAGGACACAGTAGAAAGCAAAAAGGGGAACTCATCAAAGGCTTGTGGTTTTGCCTAAAGGAAACCAAACCGCAAGTCAAGGAAGCATCCCAAGGGCCCAATCAATATGTTGGATTCCTGTGTACTACATACATCCACGATGAGTGGTGAGTCGCCAGGGAAGAAGCTCTAGACCACATCCGCAATCCAGGGAAAGGCAGTGTATACAGAGAAAAAAACAATAAATCCTGCGCTCATAGGAACCAATGTGAAAGGTACATGTGCAAATAAACATACTTCTATGGGAGGTCCCTGTCCCTGAGACCTCCCTGAAGCGTCATGGGGCAGAACCAAGTGAAGACTTTCCCAGCAAGGAATGGAGGATCTCCTCAGTACTACGAATTACAGGTTTTATTTCCAAAAGACATACATTATAGGCTCTGACAATTAACGTTGACAGAGGAATACAGGGTGCTGTGCAGAAGAGCCCCGAAACGTGTTGCACAGCCCCCAGTATTGCTTTCTCTCTGTATACAATATCAATCTATTGTTGCACTGTGTCTGCGGCAGTGGTGTTTAATATGTGGGGAGTCTACAAGCTCGACGGTCAGCTCTTAGACAACCGTGCTTCTATTCATGTATTCCTTGGTTACACTTTAACTTTGTTCAAACAGAGTTACAATGCAGGCACAGGTTGGGAAGTGGACAGACAGCACCTGCCATGGATAGACCAACTCAACCTCAGACTCCTTCACCACAAGCATCTGGGGATGACAACCCTGGTAGGTTTTCAATATACAAGACATGTTGCGTGGTATGGCTGCATTTAGTTTGACCCTTTATCTCCATGCAGCAGAAGAGCCACTGGCTCAGTTTTACTCAGAGCCGGAGACTTTCTCTGTACCTGTTGCTCCTCCTCACTCCCCACAGGCCCTGGTGGAGGCACTTGAGGACCAGGTCATAGAGTTCTGCCCTGTTTCTGGTAAGTCCCAAGTGCATGTTGGTCACTATTCCCCAAAATATGGCCCGTGTAAATATGCTGAAGATTGTATCAGAATTGTTGTCTGCCAAACTGAAAGAGCTGGTAAAATATTCACCAGCTCATTCAGAGTCGGGGAGTGCATTATGATTGCACGAGTGTCATTGACAGTCATATAATACTTATGCGCTTAAGGGATCTTCTATCACCTTTTAGGCGTTAATCAATGAACGTGTACCTCTAGAAGCTTGCAGATAGTGGTCCAAACACCTTAATTTTTCTAAATGCCTGCCTAATTAGCCCTGGCGATCTGTCCTGATACTTTCCTGCGTTGAGCATTTTAACATGTTTTTAAAGGCAAATAAAAAAGCCCACAGAGTCATCCACTAGATTTACAAAGCCCTTTTGTACACAAAATGGACCGTAACTGGCCAGTACCACAGCTTGCAGGGATTAGGAAACTGAAGGACAGATTTTGTGTCTTTACTAGTCCAAGAAAGCAAATCGGAAGGAGCTTGGAGGGTAGGGGATGTGAAGCAGTGTTTAAGAATCATATCAGACACCCTGCATAGTATAATACTACTTTCCATTTGTTTTATGATTAGAGATGAGCAAATGTACTCGTTTCGAGTAATTACTCGATCGAGCACCGCCATTTTCGAGTACTTCAGTACTCGGGTGAAAAGATTCGGGGGGCGCCGGTAGGCAGGGGGAGGCGTGGCGGCGTGGGGGGTAGCAGCGGGGAACAGGGGGGAGCCCTCTCTCTCTCCCTCTCCCCCCCACTCCCCGCTGCAACCCCCCACTCACCCACGGCGGCCCCCGAATCTTTTCGCCCGAGTACGAAAATACTCGAAAATCGCGGTACTCGGGCGAAAAAGGGGCGTGGCCGAGTTCGTTCGCTTATCTCTATTTATGATGTTTATAAAGGTCAATGTAACTTACACTTATTCTTTTTCCCACAGTATGGCAACACGTTCCCCCCGAAGAGTGATGGATTCTGGGTAGATTGTCCTACCTCCATTACTGCAGCACTTCCGATGGAGAGCTTGGGGTCGCTCCACTTCTTTGCTGATCCCTCAAGTTCCTCTCCATCACCTACAGATTCCTCAGGATCCTTATCCTTGGCTTCTGTGAAGTCGGGTGCAGATGGGGCCACACGCCCTTTTATTTGTCCTGGACTCAGCACTTGGGTTTCCTGGCATCCCAGTTGACAATTTTATATTTGTGATATATTTCTCGTTTTGTTTTAAAAAATAAAAAAAAAAAACCCACAAAAAAAATTGGTTTTCTTCATTGGTTATCTTATAAAGATTTAAAATCTATCACATACAACTGATACGACTGTCCTCAAAACAGTCTGTAGGGATCTGCTCACCCATTCACAATACATCACAAAAGTGTAAATGAAGGCTGGTTGTTCGATCAAGATGTCTAAAATACAGACATCCTGTAGTCAAGCTGGGGGAGATGAGTGGTATACAAAAGGAATTAATTTCAATACAGTTTAAATTGTTGTGGCCCCACATTCTTGCCCTGTTGCCTTTGTGTGGCTACCCCAAAGAAATTTTGAAAGCTTAGCTTGCGCTACACAAATATAGCAATGTCGAGCATTGAGCCTTCCTTACATCTGCCAGCTAGGGGGCATTGAATAGAGCAATTTGAGCCGTCATTTAATGGCTTACACTTCATACTATAAGGGTGGCTTCACATGAGTGTGTTTTTGTGCGTGTATACACGCGCACAAAAACACGCTTCTATTAGAATCTATGGTGTGTTCACGTGTCCGTGTTTTACAGGTTCATGCCTGTAAAGATAGGACATGCGTGCACCATAGGGAATCCACGCATTGTCTACAATGGAGCCGCGTCTGTTGCCCGCGGCTTCATTGAAGACAATGATCTGCCGGCACCCCTGAATTGTTTTTCAGAAAAGGACTTTACATATAAGCTCTTCCCTGAAAAAACTGAATTTTAGGGTAAAAAAATAAATAAATAAAAAAATACTTACCTGTCCATCGCTGCCGTGTCCCAGCGGGGATGAAGAACACATCTGCTGGGATCCAGCTGCTGGCAACCTGAAATTGTTTTCAGGGAAGGGCTCTAAATATAAGCCCTTCCCTGAAAAATAAAACAAAAAGGGGGTTTTAAAAAGAAAAAAGAAAAAAAATCACCATTCTTCAGCTGCCAGGGCTCAGCCGCATCCAGCCGGCTCTTCTGCTGCACTGCTATGAGGAGTATTTAAATTCCTTTCTGCTGAATGGGCTGCCTCTTATTTGCTGAGCACTGTGACCAATTAGAGGTAGCTCTCAGTTATTGAATGACAGCTGAGAGCAACCTCTGATTGGTCCCTGCGCTCAGCCAATCAGCGGTAGCACTCACCCATTCATGAATTAAGGGAAGGGCAGGGATGAAGAATTCCTTTGCTGCATCAGTCATAGATGTGGCAGGTGCATCAGGGAATTCTTTTTCCTCTAGGGGATGAAGGAAATATCTGCCACTACCCCTTTACCCCACTGGACGGATAGTCCAGCAGCTCCCTCACAGCCTCCTGATGGCAGCAGCGGCAGATGTTTTTACACTAAAATTCTTGTTTTTCAGGGAAGGGCTCATATATCTACTGATAGGGATAGTAAACCTAATAACCCTTTTCAATTCACTGTCTGACGTCTGAAGACATTCTGATTGAAGGTTGTACAACTCTGATGTCGGAAGACGTCGGGCAGGGTATTCTTACTGTATATTGCTGGCCACTTTGTTGTCGGGGGCCTCTCCATGATGTCCCTTACCGCAGTACTGGCTCTAGCCAACAGACAGTGCCATTGTATAATGTCTGAAAGAGAAAGCCCCCCTAGGAAACCCTGGATCCAAAATTGCATTGCAAAGGGTTATATTACATCATATAATGTCAAAGGTATGAATGAACCTACAAAGAAGTCAGCTCTTCACTCTACTCAGAAAAAGTGAGAGTGATATTATTTTATTCCAGGAAATTCATTTTAAAGCTAACAAGAGTGGAAGTGACGACAGACGCTAGCAGGAAGCAGAGCAGAAGTGGAGGCTGTGAGGGAGCCACTGGAGTATCAGTCCAGCGGGGTAGCGAATCCCAGAGTGACAGGAGGCCAGAGGTTGAGATCGCCGAGGGAGAGGCCCTGACGCTAAGCTGCTGACGTCATCAGCTACTGGAGTGGAGACTGTAGCGGCTGCTGACAAGTCTGACAAGGGCTGTTAAGTATATTCTTTGTAAGTGTCAGTAAGTGCCTGTGGGTAAGTGTCTGCGTGTGAGTGTCAGTAAGTGTCTGTGGGTAAGTGCCTGTATGCAAGTGTCAGTAAGTCTCTATGGGTAAGTAACTGCATGTAAGTGTCCGTAAGTGTCTGGGGGTAAGTACCTGCATGTAAGTGTCTGCGGGTAAGTGCCTCCGTGTAATTCACTGTGTCAGTAAGTGCCTGCGTGTAAGTGTGAGTGAGGTGCAAGTGAAGTAGATTGAGTCACTGAGTGTGAGCAAGCAATAAGTGTGAGAGGAGAAAAAAAAAGTGAGAGGCTGCAAACGGGTGTGTGAGATGCGAACGGACGCATGAAAGGCTGCGAATGGGCACGGGAGAGGTTGCATATGGGCGGTAGCTTGTTTGGAGTGTGATCTAATCAATAGTCACTACTTCTGTAAGTAAATTGCAGATCCCTATTAGTATTGACAGAATAGGACTAAAACTTAACTTTTAATATATATGATAAAATAAAATAAGTGCAACTAATTACATAAATAGATCGGCGCAATGACACCAACCATATATATACAATTCAAAGACCCATAACAATTATCAATGGTTCAAAGAGTATACAAAAAGTATACAAAGAATACAACCCATTGATATAATAAGTATTTCTTCTCAGGATATAAGTCAAAATAGGCACCCTGCTAATCAGGCAATAAAGTCCACTGACGTATTGTATAAGGCCTCCTTCCCACGGACAGATTTCCGCCGTGTTGCCCGCAGCTATTAGGTTCTATTGAACCTAATAGCTCATGGCTCACAGTGTGGAACTCCGCACCGTGAATTCACCCGTCCTCACCCGCGGCATGCTCTAGTTGCCGCGGGTGTACGCGCGGACGGCTTCCATTGCAGTCATTGTAGCACAGCGGAAGATAGCGTGAAACCGCTTCCCCACCTACCGCCGGCGCGTCATATGACGCGGCCGGCGTGTCATATGACACGGCCGGCCGCGTCATGTGATGCGGTGGGCGTGTCATGTGACGTGGCCGGCGTGTCACATGACGCGGCGGCGGTAGGCGGGGACGCGGTTTCACGGTATCTTCCGCTGTGCTACAGGGAATAAATCAAAAAAGTATATCCCTGTTAATCCTAAGAGAATTAATAATACAGGAAAATACTAATGACATGGGTCTGAATAGCATATATTCAAGCACCAATGTCAGGGATTAAGTAGTCTCTCCCTATCGTTATTCAACTTATAATGGTATAATCATTATCAGCATGGTATATCTATATTAACAAGAATATGATAATGGTAGCGAATATCATATTTTATGCAGAGATGTCCTAATCTGCATGTCAATGTATCATTTAAATCATATTCATTAATATAAAGACCCACATAGTGTACTTACCCACCACATGGTTATTGGCTAGATAGCACTATATATACTAATCAAATGACCACTTCTCATAAACTCTTTAGTTTCACAGAGTAATAAGTTTCAGGGTGCATTCACACGAACGTATATCGGCTCGGTTTTCACGCCGGGCCGATATACATTGTCCTCATCTGCAGGGGGGGTGGGGGATGGAAGAGCCAGGAGCAGGAACTGAGCTCCCGCCCCCTCTCCACCCCTCTGCACTATTTGCAATGAAAGTAGGTGGGACAGGGGCGGGGCTAAGTTCCATGAATTAGCCCCACCCCAGTCCCGCCTCTCCCCATTGCAAATAGTGCAGAGGGGCGGAGAGGAGGCAGAGAGGGAGCCGGAGCTCAGTTCCTGCTCCTGGCTCTTCCATCCCCCCCCCCTGCACATGAGGACAACGTATATCGGCTCGGCATGAAAACCGAGCCGATATACGTTCGTGTGAATGCACCCCCAGGGTCACAAGGAGTATTTAGGCTGAAGTCATGCCCTGATGCTATTATAAATGTAATAGAAACTCTACATATTCATTGTTAGGATAGCATATAGGTTGTTAGACCTTTATATTATTTCTGATTCTTTGTTAAGATAGCATGTTGGTTATTAATAGAGATGAGCGAGCATACTCGATAAGGCAAACTACTCGAGCGAGTAGTGCCTTATTTGAGTACCTGCCCGCTCGTCTCTAAATATTCGGGTGCAAGAGTGGCAAGAGTGGCCTGTAGAGGGCCTATGGGCACATTCACTGAGCACAGTCACCTGCAAGGGTGCGGCTACACAGGTTAAATTTCCCCTCCCTCAAAAACTCAGTGTCCTTGAAGCCTGTGGAGCTTAGGTCCATTGAGGCCTGAGGTCTATGTAGACCCGGTGCTGGTCTGTGAGGGACCTGGAAGCACGGAGTGGACAGGGGGTAGTCAAGCCCCGGCTCATCGCCTGTCGGGGTAAAGTTACCTTCTTGGTAGGTCTACTGGAAGTTTGCGTTGCTGTGTGCACGGTGACGGACAACAGTGTGAAGTTGCATATGATATGCTGGACTGTATGTGACTGAATACCTATGCTGTGTTTAAATAAATGCTGGAGGAACCGGCATTAGGACTTTACCTTTTATTTCTGGACATCATTGCAGTGCTGGCACCCCTGGGCAGGGGAAAGTAAGCAGGAGATCCTGGGCAAGTAACCCCGACTTGCCACAGGTACCTGTCTCAGTTTTAGTGATTTGCAGATCCAGGAATGTCAGAGCTTCTGTACTAATTTCCGCAGTGAAAAAGAGATCTCATTCGTTAACATTAAGATGTTCCACGGATTTGTAAAACTCATCTATTTGACATGACCACAAAATGAATAGGTCGTTGATGTAGCAGATCCCTATTAGGAAGAGCTCCATGCCTGACAATGCCATCCAGTGTGCTACTTGTAATAGTAATAATAATAATCTTTATTTATATAGGGCTAACATATTCCGCAGCGATCGAGAGTGCATACTGTTGTGCAAGATGCATGCTTATCGCACATTTGGAAACCCAAATTCTGGATCTAAATGAGCGACTGGCAACACTGACATGACAACATTGACAACATGGAAAGAAGTTTGCTGCTCACTGAGGAGGCACTCGCTGGGGTAGAGAGGCAGATTGTAGTACCGAAGAGCAGGGGCTGGGTAACAGAAGGAGGGGTAGAACGAAGAGAACCAGAGAGGCTAGTCCTGAACTGACACAACCTAACAAGTTTGCAAAGTTGGCAGATGAGGGGGATGCCATTACAGAGCCAGCACCGCTGCAGCACGACGTGCCCTCTGAACGCTAGGGAGATGACTGCTCTAGTGAGAAGAGGACGGAGAGCGCAGATGATATGCTGTGCACACTCGTTTGCTGTGGTCTGGAATAAAACTAGCAGGTGCCAAATTTAAAGGAATACGAGTTTCTGGATTTCTGGTGTGTGTTTCTACATGTGGTAGCTATTCAGGTCTGAGAGGTGGACGATCCACAAGCAAGTGAAACCAACTATCTATCTATGTATCGGGGGGGGGGGGGGGCTTGGCCAGTCGCAGTAAGAAAAGGTCTCTCAGGAGCTCCAGACCGGTGTGGTCTTTGCAGCGGTGTCCCGGGGCCCCACGGACTCTCAGCGACAGCAAAATACCATCGCTGGCACTGCGGCACTGGGAGGATCAGTTTGAGGCCTTCCGCATGCCTCTAGGAGGAGGTGAAGAGGTGCGGCCTACCCGGGGAAGCGCATCCCCGGGGCTAAAGTTACAGGCGCGGACGGCCGCTGGAAGAAACGGACGAGCGGCAGCGGCTCCCCCCCATAGAACACAAGTGCAGCTGCTGCTGCCCGGGGCTGCATGGCACCCAGGACCCCCGTGAGAACGCCGAGGTGAGCAGGAGGAGAAGCTTTAAGGCCCGATCAGAGGCTGCGGGACCCCAGACCCGGTGAGTCCCACAAGACTGTAGCTCACTGAAAGGGTGAAGGGGAGCACCAGAGGGCCAGGGACTCCACAATACGGCCGTGGGTGCCTACAAGGGCGCATATAGGGCAAAATCCTCCATAGAGTGGGGCAATCACTGCTCCCCTAAACACCGGGTGCATACATCCACCCCCCCAGAAATACCCCATTTACCACCAAAAGAAGCAGATAAGGTGGGGGTGAGACCCCAGGGGGCCTGCGTGTAGCAGTAAGGGGAATCTGTGGGGCTACTCCTCCCCCCCCCCTGCAGAAAAATACCAATTACATCTGAGGGAAAGCTGAGTGCTGGCCTGCAGAAATACAACAAGCTGAATACTAAAAGCATTAGTGAAGATCTGCTGCCACCTAGTGGTTTCCCAACAGAACAGCACACCACAAAAACATAAACCTCCTCCCTGGAAGTGAATCAGCCCTCTAGAGCATCATACAAACACGATCTGCAAAGACCCTAAGCCGCATGAAAATGACATGCCATACTAACAACCAAAAACCATAAACAATGCCCGCCCTCCAATCCACAAGTGTAGCACATTGGTGGTTTACGAATGACTTTCTAATGTATGACTAGACCATGGCCAGGCCGGACCTTTGTACTCTCTGAAAACAACTTATTACATGTTACATATAAAGAGCTAATGCGAATATGACCAGAACCAACAGAAAGAACTCACGAGACTCTCAATCTACTGTACAAAATACACTTCCAGAAATGTTTGCAATGCAGTCTCAAGCAGAACTACAAATCCCATCCGGACCGGCAAGCCCGGCCGCTTCAGACTCCCTATGCGACGCGCCTCCTTCACAACAAATTCCGGATTCAATGTCCGCTGCCCTGACGGGCCCTCATCTCACCCTATTAATCCATATGAAATCCACATTTAAGGAAGAATTGGCTACGGCAGTTAAAAATTTCATGGAACAGATAAAATATTTAGGCCAAAGAACAGATGACCTGGAGCGCAAAACGGATGACATTGTCGGAGCAATGGAAGAAGATAAACAACGTATCGACTATTTAGAGTCCAAAATTTAGGCCCTAGAAACTAAATGTGAAGACCTCGAAAATAGATCTCTGTGAGCAAACATCCGAATCCGAGGTCTCCCCGAGATGGTGACGACCTTAAAGGAGATGAGGACCAATCTGTTCACAGCATTACTGCCAACAGTCGACCAGAATCTACTAAGGATTGACAGGATCCATAGAGCTCTTGCCCGACCCCCTAACCCAGATTTTCCCCGAGAAGTTATTCTAAAGCTACACTACAGCGAACTCCGGGATCAACTTCTGTCAGCAGCTAGACAGCTGGCCCACCTTCCGGGGCTCCTAACGTCAGTCCAACTATACACGGACATTGCCCCTTCCACACCGGCGAAACGCAGAATGCTACGTCCAGTTACCCAAGCCCTCCAATCGGCTAATATAAAATACAGATGGGGTTTCCCTTTCGCCCTCATCTTCCACCATCAGGGCAGATCTTACTCGGTGAAAACACTGGAAGAAGCATATCAAGCTGCGGAAACTGTGCAAATTTTAATACTGGCAACCCCCACCCGAGAGCTTTACCTCCACGTCCAAGGCGTACCTGGACTGCGGCCGGAGCAACCAAAAGAAGGAGTGGAATAGCGCCAGCTCATACGCGGGTCCAAATGGACACAGGTACCTGATCTGAATTAAGTAGGGAGTAACCCCATTTAGATCACAGGTCCCGGGTAACTTTGAATCTATCCCACTCTAAATCTAACCAAGTTATTAGAATTAATGTTGCAAAAGCCATTGCTTATGTTATGCTAAATATTACTCTATTGTTCGGATCTTAGGGGGCGCTGCTCCCAGGGCCTCCCCCACACCCAATGCTCACAGCTGATATAAGACTCGGCAACTTTGTACAAAGTATATGACCGAGAGCTGCTGGGGTGGGGGCCTGGGACCAGTTCGCTCCCCTACTTTGCCAGAAATGCATCTCAATGTAAATGTTAAACAGAGATGGACGAGGCTTTGTACGGGTCATACGACTCGGATAACGCTAAGCCCAGTTATGCTCTTAGATTTAAGGTTATACGAACTAAGTTTATGTTAAACAACACTTAACTGACCAGATTCCTATAGAAGCTGCTCCCGAGTTTTCGCCCACACATCTACTGTCCAAAGCCAATATACGGCCCTACATATCTGCACAACTTAGGTAATCAGAGGATGATGTGGACGAATACCGGAACCAGTATATCCCACCATCCGATTGGATAGGACCTGTTGAAACAATGCTGGTATAAGGTTGTTATCTACTAGGGAAGGACATTCAATCCCTTCCCCAGATTTAAGTAACTAAATCTCAAAGTCTATACGTACAGGAGGCCAGTACAGGTCCGGCCTGGCTGTATAGGTTGTTACACTTGATATGACTGCCGAACACCCCTCACAGGGGAACGTCTTCAATCACCAACAGTGGGACCTTAAAACCCACACAATTGTTTTCACTTTTTTGTTCAAAATGTACCTATAATTCAGGTTTTTGTTTTTTCCCCCTTAGTTAGGTCGCCAACAGAGTCCACTTTACTATATTGCTACAATAGCAAACTACTATTCTACAAGTCACCAGAAATTCTTCTGCTTCTCCCACCTCTTAACCATGGTCCACATTTTCTCACATAATGTATGGGGATTCAATTCCCCTCGGAAAAAAAAAAACAGGCCTTCCTATCATATAAGACACACCGTCCAGATGTTATTTGCATACAAGTAACCCACTTTTCCCAAGATTCCTCACCTAAATACTTCCACCCTCAATACACAAGATTTTACTCCGCCTCTGCCCCCACAAAACACAGAGGGGTTCTGACCTTATTCCATAGCTCCTTTCCTTTTCATGTAAGCCAAACTGACTTAGATAAAGAGGGTCTTTTCTGCCTGATCACGGGCACATTATATGATCAACAAGTAGTCTTTATTAATGTCTATGCCCCTTCGGAAAACCCACTACCCACGCTGTTCCTCCTGAGTCAAAAATTAGCAAAATACACATCGGCAAAATTGGTGTGGGTGGGAGATTTTAATCTCCCATTCTCTCAAAGCTGGACAGAACGGCTCCGGGACCCGACAGGTTCACCAAATCACAGAGACAAAGATAGTCAGAAACCCTAACATCTTTATCACTGGCAGATTGTTGGAGAGAACTCCAAGGCAACAAACGAGGATACACATATTATTCCCCAACGGCCCGCTTATACTCTAGATTAGACTATATACCAATTTCAGCCTCTCTCTTACCAAAATTAGCCCAAATCAGGCACATACCTTGTGCATGGTCTAACCATGTCCTAGTGGTGGCCTCAATACTTTGATCCTCTGCATTGTTTCTAAAGACCCAATGGTGCCTAAACAAATCGCTGCTGAGAGACCCAAAACTGTTGGCACCAATCACACAACAACTAACAGAGTATTTCAAAATTAATACCAACTTAGAGTCCTCCCCAATGTAGACATGGCTAGCCCATAAAGCATATATAAGGGGATACCTGATCAAAATAGCGTCCAGGAAAAAAAGAGAAAAAGGCCAGGCATTACTGGCATTGGAGAGGAAACTATTCTTACTAGAAACCCTAAATCAACACAATTCAACTTTAGCTACGACCAAAGATACTAAAGACACCAAATTGCAAATTAATGCCCTATTAGCACAACAGGTTGAAAAAGCCTTTCAATGGATAGGAGCAAGTTACTACAAATATGCAAACAAACCAGACTGTCTATTAGCAGCAAGCTTACGGAATAAGACAAAAATTAACACAGTCTTCAAGATAAGCACCCCCAAGGAACCACTACGTCCAACCCTGACAGGATCCATGCCATTTTCCATGAATATTATAATACCTTATATACAGCCCAGGACGTCAACCTCACACCCCCGAAAGCCACGTTTTTAGAGACCATAAATCTCCCCTGCCTCTCACACTCCCAAAGAGAAGCCCTGAATGCTGACATTTCGGAAGAAGAAATCTTAGATACCATTAAAAATCTTAAACTGGGAAAAGCCCCGGGCCCAGACTGCTTCACCGCACTATACTACAAAAAATTTAAACGCATATTAATCCAGCCCTTAAAGTAGCTGTTCCAGAAACTTCTGGATGGAGATATACCCCCAAAGGAATTTCTGGACTCACAGCTTACAGTGATCCCTAAAGAAGGCAAAGATAGCTTGTCCACAAAAAACTATAGGCCCATCTCGCTACTGAATCAGGACTATAAGATATTCACCTCAATACTAGCAACCAGATTAAATCATTTTCTCCCCTCCCTGATCCACAGAGATCAAGTGGGCTTCATACCGGGAAGACAAGCTCCAGACAATATAAGAAAGGTCCTTAACATTATAGATTGAGTCCATTCCTCAAAATTCCAAATGACCCTATTAGCTCTAGATTTAGAGAAGGTTTTTGACACATTGTCCTGGAGCTACTTATTCTCGGTCCTACGCCTCATTGGAATTAGGGGACCCTTCCTTTCAGCCCTTTTAGCCCTCTATTCAACACCCTCCGCAAACCTGAAACTTCCATCTACCAGGACGGCCCCTATACAAATTAGGAGGGGTACCAAACAGGGTTGCCCCCTCTCCCCGGCAATATTCGCTCTAGCGATCGAACGTTTGGCAGAAGCAATCCGCTCTAATCCCAACATAAAAGGCATTAAGATAGGTAGCACTGATTATAAAATGAGCCTATTTGCGGATGACCTCTTGCTGACCGTTTCCCAACTCCTAACATCATTGCCAAACCTAATGTCCACACTAGACACCTGGTCCCAGCTCTCGGGCCTTCGCGTGAACATCAATAAATCTGAGATATCCTTTATCAACACCCCGGAACCCTTAATAAAACTTATAAATATTAATTTTCAGTTTCAGTACAAAATACACTACATCTCATATTTAGCCATTAAACTGACTACTTCAATACAATCCCTTTATTAGTGGAACTACCCAGACTTAAAAAATAGACTATCATCTGACTTGTGGAAATGGGATAAACCCCAACTCTCCTGGATAGGTAGAATAAACGCAATAAAAATGACTACCTTGCCGCGTATATTGTACCTCTTCAGATGGCTTCCAATACCCATCCCCGTAGCCACCTTACACAATTTCCAACGCAACATATTTAGATTCATATGGGTCAATAAAAGAGCAAGAATTAAATACACAACAATGCATTATCATGAAAGACTGGGGGGTCTTTCAGTGCCCAAGATAATTAAATATTAGAAGGCGGCCCAAATAGCCCAATGGGTAGTAGGGTCAAATGACCCAAAAAGCAACCTTTGGCTAGATATAGAGAAAAAACGTATTCACCCACACAATGTGGCATATCTGACCTGGTCCTCGGGGCCACTCCCTCAGGGGTTACAGAAAATGAACCCATTATCATATCACTGCCTCTTGTTGTGGAGAAGCACTCGGTTTAATTACAATCTGTTGTCCAAGACCTCCCCCATGTTACTAGTACTTCATAACCCGCAATTTCCACCAAGCCAAGACCTAGCTCACTTTCAATGGTGGCTAATCAATCAGAAAACCACCCTACGACACTTTTATGCCCAATCGAAACTCTACACCATACAACAATTTGTTGCCACATTTAAACCGCTCCCTCAAGAATACATGAGAATTAACCAAATATTCCACTTTATGCACTCTATTGTGCCCTCCTCTACCTCACTCTCACCCACACCACTTGAAGCCGCCTGTGCCAAAAACCCCTCTCAGAAGGGAATGCTCTCATTCATATATAATATACTAAACCAACCCCTGACAGAAGAGAAACTTATGTTTATGAGGAAATGTGAAGCGGACCTTCAGCTTGAAATTACCTCTGATAGGTGGCAGCATTGCTGCACCACGATATCCAAGGGAAGCCATCAAGTCTCCCTTATGGAAACCTCAATTAAGATTCTACATAGGACATATTTAGTCCCACAAAGATTACATCATCTCTACCCAACTTCTTCCCCGCTGTGTTTTAGGGGATGCCAAGAAAGAGGAGACATGCTCCATACATGGTGGATGTGTCCGGAGGTTGACAGACTGTGGTCGAAATGTTTGTGGGTCTGATTCCCAAATCCCCTACGATCTTCCTACTTGGAGATTGCCCTATACATGCTAGGTACCAAGCCCATAAATTGATACAATATATATGTATGGCTACAAGAATCCACATTGCTTCCGCTTGGAAATCACCTACTCTCTCCTTCTCTACCGTGCTCAATAGAGTATCCTCAATTATGCTATATGAAAGGATCCATGCTATTAGAACAGATACGATGTTAAATTTCCAGAAAATTTGGCAGCCTTGGATTGAAGGAATATAAATCCCGGGACTACACCATATCATATCATCTACCTAGCCTTATTCTGGTGACCAAATAGAAACATACGCGCTACTCAAATACTTCTGATTGACAATGTGGATTCTTGGCGACCAACTGGTTTAAAATGTTATGCTGACCCTTGTTTTGTATTAACCCTATGACTTTGTAATCTATCAGCCGCTGTAGGCAAACACTATTTTTGATAGCAAGATTTGGCCCCCTGTGCGGGGACTTCAGAATGTTACAAGCCTATTAGTTGTATGATTGTAAAATTCAATAAAAACTTTTGAAACTATCTATCTATCTTGACACACATACATACACAAAGGCCTTATATCGATGGGGAAATTATATTTAGCAAATCCGCATGCAAAAAAGACTGCAAATCCGCGTCCCATAAAAATGCATTGACTACCAGCAGTTAATTAAAAAGCCGCGGAGGGTATTTTTAGTGATTTGCAGATTTCACACACGGGGGGAAAAAAAGCGGCACACTTTATTTTAATGCGTATCATGTGGGAGCTCATACAGATCAGTAGTAATACGCCCATACCTCATGTCAAGCTGCCCCCTTTTGGAAAGTGACACGCCCCCTTCCCATGACCTTTGACCCTCCCCTCTTTGGTGCGGCATCTAGCAGCCACCTGGAGGTTGGGGGGCCCCTAGCAGCAGGAACTGTCTGTCACTGATAGCCGGCCTCCCACTGCAATAGCGGAGGTGCATGGGAAATGTGCCCCCCGATGTTAACCCCTTCCCTGCCAAGATCTCTGTAGATCGCAGTATAGGAATGGTTCACAGAGGGAGCGCGCTCCTTCTGTGACATTGCCGGGCTTTCGCGATATAATCACAGAGAGCACTGCAGGTTGCCATGGTAACAGGACACCAGATACCGACCTCCTGTATTGCCACTGCCTCTGATCACTGTAATAAGCAATAAGGCATTGCAGAACAGAAGTCCTGCAATGCCTTGTCTTAGCGATTAGAGCTGGTATGGTGCAAGTCCCTCAGAGGGACACAAATGGTGTAAAAAGAGAAAATAAAAATGTACAAATGTTAAAAAAACCCTTTTTGGGGCTTTTTCTCATATTAGCATAAAAAAATTAACCCCCCCCCCCCCAAATATACGGTATTGTCATGTCCGTAAAGACACGTACGATGAGTTGAACATGCTTTTTGTCCTGCATGGCAAAAAGCATAAAAATGCTAAATAAAACTAAGGCAAAATGCTAATTTTGCCTCCCAATAAAAACTACAGCTCGTCTCGCAAAAAAAGCCCTGTTAGCGCAATTTTCGCTATTTCGATATACTGTGCGTTTCCAAATTAAGATAATATGTGCAGGCCTGGAGAGCCTTTCAAAGACCACACGGCTACATCATGTGCCCCCGAAGAAAACTATTTCTTTATTAAGTGCGCGTAAAACTTCAATAAGTTTAACACAGGAAATGAAGTAATTTAGGAATACAGTTACAGTATTTAGCGACCCGATTGGTCGTTCTCAGAGGGAGGTATTTGTGAGGTAGCTTGTGATCTCATCCATCTGGGAGGAACTTCAGTGAGCACGCTCAGTTCATTCTTGAATTTGGTCTCATGAGGAGAACATCCTGTTTCTCCTCTCTGCTGTCCAAGACAAAGCACTCCTACTTAGGTTTGGCCAGTTAGAACTGGTTTTACCAGTTCTTGAGCTCCTCCAATTCTTATGGAGGTGGGGGGGAGGTGATGTTCCCTTCCTCCAGAGGTTCAGACCATTATAGACAAAATAAAGTATATACACAGTTGACAACAGGAAATACATACAAAATGGTGAACATATAGGATATCTCCCACAATTCCCTCCTTTGTTGTGCGTATTTTCATTCTCCTGGATAGTTTTTCCTTCCTATTTGTGTTCTCGGGCCTTTCCCTATCACCTACAGGGGACCCTAGCTGTCACCTCTGCCATGGGAAATGCCTTCTGCCTTATCCCTTCCTACTGCTGGGTGATATCCAGGATAAGGAAAATACCTCACAACACGTTACAGTTTCCCAACGGTATTCTAGGTAGATGGCTCCTGAAAGATTGATCTTTATTTCACGTTTTCTGCATAAGCCATCTTGTTCATAGTTTAGATGATATAATATGTCTATTGTGATCGGCTTACTAAGGTGTGATTTCAGGTTATATTGTTTGTTACAGGTTAACATTTGTCTGATTACACAATATGGCTGAAACATTGGTACACTTACTGCTACCTTATTGTATCTATTGACATTTTTCTGATCTTTGACACATTACCAGGGGTGTAACTATAGAGGATACAGAGGATGCGCTTTCACAGTGGTGACTAAGTAAAAGATTCAACTTTTATTGTAAAATTATTAAAATATACATGTAGGGGCACAACACATAAAACAAAACAAAAGGAGATATGTAGAGGGCGTGGTGTAAACCATCCAACCACACCGTCACTAAAAGTAAGTGTCCAGTCGCACAATTGTGTATGTGGGTATTTATAATGCCTGGTCACCAACGACCACAGGATTTCCTGTCTTGCTTATTGTCCGTCGGACGTGGAGCAAAAGACTTAATTATGTATTAGCACTCGGGATATGGAGGATTGATTTCTTCCCGGTTGTTGATTCTTGATATTATGTCACCCACACCCTATAGATAGGTTCAATTTTAGTGACTCATATACACGTTTCTTCACAATTTTTTCATGAGGAGGGTTTGGGAATACTCAGCCGATTCCTATAAAAGAGAGTCGGAATTGGTATTAACCCAAAAGGAGCATCCCACGAGGTCTCTAAAGATGTATCATAGAAACCTCCATGAGGGAGTCTCCCAAGGCGATAAAGCAACCTCTCCTTTATTCGTGAGGGTCGTTTCAGGGATACTCAACCCAAAGGATTCAAATTCCCTTTTTCTTATATTATTGCTCGTTGATTTGCTGCTCGACGCGTTTCACCACTTCAATTTGCGTGGATCATCAGGAGCATTACGTATTGGGATTGAACAATATAGACGATATTATGGGGTCTCAATAGACCAATTGATAAAGAAACGAGTATCCTAATCTTAAGAGGACCAGTTATCTCAGCAGATTAATCGGGGCTCCAATATCACTCCAATATCAGAGTGAGATTTTTTGATCCCCAGATGTCCCACACTAGCGTGAACATGGGTATAGGATTCGCCAGAAATAACGTTTCTAAATGGCATTGATTGTCATCCAGTGCAGATAACTATCGTGGGATCAGAGACGGGAGCTTAACGGAAAGTGCTCAGTCCTCCAACACTCACAGGAGTTAGATATAAGAATACGATAGTATCCTGTGAGATAATTAGAGTGATACTGAGTAGACGGACTTCGTTTGAGAACGAGACTGGCGGTTAGTCCGTGCACAATGCGTAGCGAAACACAATGCCAATGTCTCAGGGGTATTTGTACTTGTGCCTATTCAGGACACATATCTCCAGGGGGGATAAGTACAAAACCCTCTTGCTCCTCCGTAGTATACCCCCGATTAAGGTCTGCTTCTCCTTTTACAATCACAAAAGTGGACTAGTGATTAACTAGCTCACTTCGTGTAGGAGTTTGTCTAAAGATACCCGCCCACGTTTCTTTTCCCAGAGTGTCAAAATTGACAGAAGAGAAGAATGGATACAAGATGAAAATAACAAAGCTGGTGTCCGTAGCCCGGATGGTAGGCTAGGGAATGAGCTCTGGATGCAAGATGCTTGCTTTATATAGTCCAAGTCCCTCCTCCGAGAGGGTGTAACCAACCTGTCCACCTATCAGACGAGAGTACGCCCCTTGGTTTACCTATTATGTGTGTAAGATGAGTGAGTCCATTCATAATAACCTCCTCATAAGTCTAATTCCGGATTAGGGGACCTAGGCGTCAGAGAGGTATAGATGGATTTATGTCATGATTGCGATCGTCTATTACAGTGCATCGATCAGTACGGGCTGTGCCTCCGATGACACGGTCCGTGGGAGGAGTCAAAGGGGGTCCGTCATGTGCTCCACGCCTCCCTGGTATCAGGGGACCAATGAGGGTGCCGCTACGTGTCCGGGGGTGTGTCAGCCTCGTGACGCGTGTCACGGAGCCAATAGGACCACCAGCAGCACCGGGAGGTGAGTCCACCTCGCCACCATGACGCTCACCCAGTCGCCGTGTCATTGCATCACGGTGCCCGCTATGGTAGCCAGGGAGCGCATCGGGGCCCCCGCTCCATGTCGCGGGCCGCAACGCTCATATGTGTGCGTGTATCTGGACGTCCATTGGTGGTCAGTGGAACGCATCAGGCGCTCCGCCCCCACCGTGTAACGCTGGACGGCATGACATGACGTCATCACGCACGGCGTCTCGTGGGACGCATATGCGCCTTATCAGCGCCATAAGCTATGCCCTGTGTCAGTGTGATGTGGCGTCATGACGCTGCTTACTGCGACGTCACCACGCATAGGGTTTCATCTGGGCGTGATTACCTGTGTGAAGCCGCCTATCAGGACCCATATTACCATAACGTCATGGCATTTTTATTTACAGAGACATCGTTACGTCGGATACTTATAGTAGAATACACTGAGTGACCGTTTAGGTCACAGGGACCGGTCCGTGATGGATTATCAGGATCCCTATATTAAAGGGGCAATCAATAGACCACAATTGGTGGATGTAACACTCGGAGCTAAGGTGGATGGACAGAGGGATTGTCAACTTAGATTATTCATATTAAAGTCACTCCTTGGAAAAAGAGACCGTGTTCGGGTTTTGTTTACTTCAAGTTCATCCTCTTTCAATAATACAATAATCGAATGATAGATTTGTTTGATTCTACATTTGTGACCCAAGGAGATTTCAGGTAAGTGTGATAGATTATTGATTCAAACCATAAAGATACTAGTGGATAATATGATAGACACCATAGGATTTACTAAGGGTGAATGATAGACCATCACATGTGGTCTAATGGGTTTATATATAACATGACGACCATGGATGCGGGTTTATTCAGAAATATAAATTTAGACACAATAACAGGGGAAGTGCTGGGGGCCTATTTGTTAAATAAAGCAATTAAATGAGAGAATTTCATTTAGGCCGACTGGTTGCGTGGTTTCACACCGAAAGATCCAATTAGCCTCTTTGCGGAGTAATAGACTATCAGGGTGGCCACCTCTGCCGTCCGATCTGATTATTTCGATCCCTTGGAATGCTAAGCATTCGGCGTTCCCATTGTGTTGTTCCCACACATGCGTTGCTACGGAGGTGATCTCTTTCCTCCCTACATTGCCGATATGACCAAGTATTCTCCGTCGCAGTTGTTGACGTGTTTTCCCGATATACTGTTTTTTACAACTGCATGTAATCAGATACACTACATTGGTCGACAGACAATTGATGAAATCGCGTATTTCGTATTTCTTGCCTGTAGCGCTTGCAGTGAAGGAATTACCTTTCAGAATATATTTACACGCCAAGCATTTGGAGCATTTGAAGGTCCCGGTTGGGATTGAGCGTGAGAGCCAGTTCTTGCAGGGAATTACCGGTTTAAGATGACTTTTAACCACGTGGTCGCGAATATTCCGGCCACGTCTGTAAGTGATTTTGGGAAGATCTGAAATGTATTGTTTAATATCGGCATCCTTTTGAAGGACCTCCCAATAAGACTTTAAAATATTAAAAATCTCTTGGTGTCCAGTATCATAGGTGCTAATGATCCTAATTACATTTTTACTGTCTGGCCGTTGTTTTGGAATGAGAAGAGAGTTCCTATCGCATATGCGAGCATGCTGCTCAGCTGCATTCAAGATTTCAACAGGATATTTGCGTCATTGGAACCTCTTGTGGAGTTTATCACATTCCTTATTGAAGCAAATGTCGTCAGAACAGTTGCGTCTCACTCTTAAGAACTGGCCCTTAGGGATGCCTCGTCGTAGGGGAAAAGGGTGGTAGCTGTCCCACGCTAAGAGGCTATTGGTGGCGGTTTGTTAGCGATATAGATCGCTTGTGAGTTTGCCATCTGCTTCGATTTTGATGCAGATATCCAAAAAGGTCATCATATTTTTATCTATTGCTGCTGTGAAACGTAAGTTTAGATCATTGTCATTGAGCCAAATCACAAACTCATCAAAGAGCAGCTTCGTGCCGGTCCACAGTATAAAGATGTCATCGATGTATCTAATCCATGTGAGGATATATGTGGACCATGGCATATTACATCCACCAATTGTGGTCTATTGATTGCCCCTTTTAATATAGGGATCCTGATAATCCATCACGGAACGGTCCCTGTGACCTAAACGGTCACTCAGTGCATTCTACTATAAGTATCCGACGTAACGATGTCTCTGTAAATAAAAATGCCATGACGTTATGGTAATATGGGTCCTGATAGGCGGCTTCACACAGGTAATCACGCCCAGATGAAACCCTATGCGTGGTGACGTCGCGGTAAGCAGCGTCATGACGCCACATCACACTGACACAGGGCATAGCTTATGGCGCTGATGAGGCGCATATGCGTCCCACGAGACGCCGTGCGTGATGACGTCATGTCATGCCGTCCAGCGTTACATGGTGGGGGGCGGAGCGCCTGATGCGTTCCACTGACCACCAATGGACGTCCAGATACACGCACACATATGAGCGTTGCGGCCCGCGACATGGAGCGGGGGCCCCGATGCGCTCCCTGGCTACCATAGCGGGCGCCGTGATGCAATGACACGGCGACTGGGTGAGCGTCATGGTGGCGAGGTGGACACACCTCCCGGCGCTGCTGGTGGTCCTATTGGCTCCGTGACACGCGTCACGAGGCTGACACACCCCCGGACACGTAGCGGCACCCCCATTGGTCCCCTGATACCAGGGAGGCGTGGAGCACATGACGGACCCCCTTTGACTCCTCCCACAGACCGTGTCATCGGAGGCACAGCCCGTACTGATCGATGCACTGTAATAGACGATCACAATCATGACATAAATCCATCTATACCTCTCTGACGCCTAGGTCCCCTAATCCGGAATTAGACTTATGAGGAGGTTATTATGAATGGACTCACTCATCTTACACACATAATAGGTAAACAAAGGGGCGTACTCTCGTCTGATAGGTGGACAGGTTGGTTACACCCTCTCGGAGGAGGGACTTGGACTATATAAAGCAAGCATCTTGCATCCAGAGCTCATTCCCTAGCCTACCATCCGGGCTACGGACACCAGCTTTGTTATTTTCATCTTGTATCCATTCTTCTCTTCTGTCAATTTTGACACTCTGGGAAAAGAAACGTGGGCGGGTATCTTTAGACAAACTCCTACACGAAGTGAGCTAGTTAATCACTAGTCCACTTTTGTGATTGTAAAAGGAGAAGCAGACCTTAATCGGGGGTATACTACGGAGGAGCAAGAGGGTTTTGTACTTATCCCCCCTGGAGATATGTGTCCTGAATAGGCACAAGTACAAATACCCCTGAGACATTGGCATTGTGTTTCGCTACGCATTGTGCACGGACTAACCGCCAGTCTCGTTCTCAAACGAAGTCCGTCTACTCAGTATCACTCTAATTATCTCACAGGATACTATCCTATTCTTATATCTAACTCCTGTGAGTGTTGGAGGACTGAGCACTTTCCGTTAAGCTCCCGTCTCTGATCCCATGATAGTTATCTGCACTGGATGACAATCAGTGCCATTTAGAAACGTTATTTCTGGCGAATCCTATACCCATGTTCACGCTAGTGTGGGACATCTGGGGATCAAAAAATCTCACTCTGATATTGGAGTGATATTGGAGCCCCGATTAATCTGCTGAGATAACTGGTCCTCTTAAGATTAGGATACTCGTTTCTTTATCAATTGGTCTATTGAGACCCCATAATATCGTCTATATTGTTCAATCCCAATACGTAATGCTCCTGATGATCCACACAAATTGAAGTGGTGAAACGCGTCGAGCAGCAAATCAACGAGCAATAATATAAGAAAAAGGGAATTTGAATCCTTTGGGTTGAGTATCCCTGAAACGACCCTCACGAATAAAGGAGAGGTTGCTTTATCGCCTTGGGAGACTCCCTCATGGAGGTTTCTATGATACATCTTTAGAGACCTCGTGGGATGCTCCTTTTGGGTTAATACCAATTCCGACTCTCTTTTATAGGAATCGGCTGAGTATTCCCAAACCCTCCTCATGAAAAAATTGTGAAGAAACGTGTATATGAGTCACTAAAATTGAACCTATCTATAGGGTGTGGGTGATATAATATCAAGAATCAGCAACCGGGAAGAAATCAATCCTCCATATCCCGAGTGCTAATACATAATTATAATTAAGTCTTTTGCTCCACGTCCGACGGACAATAAGCAAGACAGGAAATCCTGTGGTCGTTGGTGACCAGGCATTATAAATACCCACATACACAATTGTGCGACTGGACACTTACTTTTAGTGACGGTGTGGTTGGATGGTTTACACCACGCCCTCTACATATCTCCTTTTGTTTTGTTTTATGTGTCGTGCCCCTACATGTATATTTTAATAATTTTGCAATAAAAATTGAATCTTTTACTCTAAGTCACCACTGTGAAAGGGCAACTTCTAGTGAAATTTGGAGACTTCCTACTCTGCCTCCTCTGTGAAATATACAGAGGATGCGGTTGCACCCAGGCCCAGTAGCCTTTTGGGGGCCCATAAGGCCTTTCTTCTTCATATAGGGAACCCAGTACTATGAGTAAAGCATTATAGTTCAGGGTCCGGTTCCAAGTTTTTCATCGGGGCCCGGGAGCTTCAAGTTAAGCCTCTACACATTACATATGAAACAGTATAACCCTCTTCATAGGATGTACGTCTTCTGTTACCCTTATGAGGAAGAAGAGAAATGACAGCCCAATGACCGCAAGGGTCCTACATATAACAAAGGATTATGGGCCACATTTGTCTCCTTCCTTGATTATCTTTATTCAATGTCTGACATGAACCCAAATTAGCTTTTCTTGAGGTTTCACTGATCGTAGTGGTTAACAGCACTTGAAAGGATTCTTTGCATTTTGATCTGGAAACACGGAGAATACACATTTATGAGTGACAGATGATATAACTCCTGATGTTAGGCACTCGCATGGGAGGTGAGGCCCTCCTTTTTGGCCTGGAATAAGAATAGGCCTATTACAGCAGCTCAACTCAACTTAGTCTTATATTTAGGCATGGTTCTAACCAAGTAGATGACTAATAAAATGTTTACCTTTATTATTTATTATTACTTCTGGTGTACCCAAATATTGAAAATTACTTTCATAAAATATATTCTTAGGTCATATTTTTAGCGTGTTAAAAATTATTTTTATTTTATTTATTTTTATTTCTCAAGCCACGCCTCCAAATAACATGAAAAGAGGTCTATGCAAACCAACAACTCCAAACACCTACCTGTGGTAGCTGTATGCTATCATTCTGCAGTCACTGATACAGTTAGTCTGGCTCGCACCGAGAAGGTACCTTGACCAATTGGCCTGGATTGTAATGGGCGCATATCATGCACCCCTGTACAAACCCTATTGCAGCGGTGTTGAACCCTGGGGTAAGCCAAGCAGAAGACACCATACCACACGTTACCTCCTTGGATGAATGGGTTAGCTCAGGGATCATGTGTGACATCATGGAGTACAGCGTGCAGGGGAGGCACAGGCATTTACCTTTCTGCCAGACCCCAGTAGCATTCAGCTCGCTTTTCCACTCCTCCTTTTTCTTCTTTTGAGGCCTGTTCCTGTAATTCAAGCAACAGAGAAATATCTACACCTGTTTAAGGTGCAAGCAGGTTACCAGCCGTTACCTCATTCAAGGGAAGTCAGGCTGCTGCGGTGCCTGCTCTCTGGTTCCTTCCAGCCTCAGTTGTTGTCTCTTTGGCATAAGCCTGGACTCTGATGATAAGTCACCTGTGCGGAAAGAGCTGAAACCTTGTAGAACAAAAACACTGCTACTGCGTTCTGGATTGGCTTACTCGAGGACCCCATGAAACTTTCACTGTGCCATATAAGATGTGAAATCGTGTACGATTCCCAATGTGTACCTTACGTCGGTGCAGACACAAACAGTCTTACCTGCAGCCAGCTTACATATTTCAGTGAGCGCCATCACCTTTATTTCCTGAGTAACTGAGTCTCTCAGGAGGAAAAGAGTGGTTTTTGTACAATTACCTCTTTTTGTCGGTTACCACTGCATAGCCTGTTTTACTTGTCCATTTCACCGATATTTGGAACCATCTATGGGTAAAACTCAAGATTTACTTAAATCATGGCAGTTTCAACATTTTTGTTAGGACCCCTAGTATCTCTTTTCATTAATCTTTAGACAATCATACACTCATGTGCTTGCTATTTAATGTCATGGTCTGCCCTGCTGCCCCTTCCTCTCAACCTTCTGAATTCAGTAAAAGACATGAAACGGCATTTAGAACTCTACCCCACTTGATTGCGATATGTGAGGGTGCTAGCAGGGCAGTCTTATACATAGTTAGTCTGGAAACTGAAAGATGTTTAATTTGCACACTATACAGTTATTTTTATGACCCCTTGAGGGAGCATGACGTTACGGGGCCCCACACCATCCCTGCTACCTGCATGAAAGCGTACTGCAAACAGGAGAGGAAATATTGTTATTACAATCTGCAACCATAACAACGGCACAAATGATGGTTAACCACTGGTTTACTAAAGGACTAATATCCCTGATACCATTTGGGATATACTCAATTACTGGCATCCAAAATTTACTTATTTTTCAAATGTAACTATTTTCACGTAAAATACTGTTGTTAATTGAAAATAAGATACACTCTAGAATAGAACTTTTGTTATTAATTTGACTAAAGTACTTATCAGATGTCTCAAGCACACAATTATCTCAGTTTAGTATCAATTTTTAAATGATATTCAAAATAAAATACAACTCAATATTTTTAAATTCTCCACATACTCCAAGAACCTATATGTATATATATATATATATATATATATATATATATATATATATATATATATATATATATATATATATATATATATATATACTGTGGCAATCCTGGACTATTATCTCACACAACTACCCTCAGGAATAAAATTAGATGCCCCTCCTTTGGTCACCTACATTTCTTCAAGTGAGAGACTTAACATGGAGTCTAAGAGTGACCTTCCCTCTATACATTACCACAATATACATATATACCAACATCCACTTAAATGGAGACACATTTCTCTCCTAGGCTGGTCTGTGTTGAGGGTGGAGCAAAACCTCTTCCTATTGTTCTTTCCTCCCACCTGCTTACATCACCTAGCTCCACCCCCTGTGGCCTGGCTCAGCGTTTTGTCTTTCTTGCCTCATTTAGTTTCTAGCCACCGGACAGTACACACACAATATATCACAATCTAACTCTCATACGGGCCCTTTATTTATACACACAAACTCACACTGGGGTTTTCACTCACTCATATACAGACTGATAAGTATCTCATGTGAAGTGGAAACTGAGATTGTATTTACTGTTCATAGAACTTCCCATATTGAACAAAGTATATATATAAGAAAAACTCTTATGTACCGCGGTTTTTACATATTTTGTTCAGAATAGGCTATCCAATGACAAACATAATACAACTTATGCCCATTTCCACCCACATACTTATATTCTCCACTCCAGATAGCAACCATTTTCACCGTTCATTGTTAAACCTTCTACCTTTCCTTAACTCATTGACTTGCTTTTTCCTTCACCCATTTTTGTGTGTCCAGTTGTGTTTACAAACATCATTTCATTGAATTTGCTTGCGAGTCTTTGATTTTTCCCCACACCTCACGACGCAGGTTTGGCTTATCTCACTAATAAGCACTTACAGTTTTGACCCTGCTCTTTTATGTCGTAATTAGAAAAATCCTATTATTATTGAGATTCTCTCATCCCACAACTCGTAGCACAAACTTTTACTTTTGGCACTAGTCCTCAAAAACTTTGTTGGGCCCACTACAATTGGATAGGTATCTCGGCCGGCTCACTCTTCCATCAGACAGGCCTCTCTGCTGTCTGGTACCAATTACTCCAAGCCAAAATCCTTTGAGTTGATGTATGCTAGCATGGCAAATGAAAGCATTCCATGTGTACCCCTCCCCCCACATAACAAAGGGAGACCTCATCAACCACATGTTGCACAATGGAAACTCTCTGACCGCATGGACACACTACTGTTTTTAACCAGAATCACTACTATAACCTTCAGCTAAAATAGCTTACATCAACTTTTCTTTTTACTTTCTTTTTAACAAGTTATTCTACTTTCTTTGTTCCTTATTAACCTGCACAGTCTGTTCACACCATTCACTACTACAGAGACAATATAACCCCATAGCTCACACCTTCTTACACTCAGGACATTACTTCACAGAGAACATAAAAACCACACAGTATATCTGCTTCATAGTTCTTTAGATACAGACTTATCATATTTCAACTCACCCGGCCTGGGGCGGATCATAGCAGAGAGGGAGAGATGGTACAGGTATAAGAATAGCTTATTACCTTGTTTGAGCTCATTATCTATCCGTCTCTGCTTCGAAGTCCCCTTGTGTCCGGATAACGATGAAATATCTTCATATCTCTGTATCTTCATTATCCCAGCGGTGCCTCCAAATTTGTTAGCGCAATTTTCGCTATTTCGATATACTGTGCGTTTCCAAATTAAGATAATATGTGCAGGCCTGGAGAGCCTTTCAAAGACCACACGGCTACATCATGTGCCCCCGAAGAAAACTCTGTCTTTATTAAGCGCGCGTAAAACTTAAATAAGTTTAACACAGAAAATGAAGTAATTTAGGAATACAGTTACAGTATTTAGCGAGCCGATTGGTCGTTCTCAGAGGGAGGTATTAGTGAGGTAGTTTGTGATGTCATCCATCTGGGAGGAGCTTCAGTGAGCACGCTCAGTTCATTCTTGAATTTGGTCTCATGAGGAGAACATCCTGTTTCTCCTCTCTGCTGTCCAAGACAAAGCACTCCTACTTAGGTTTGGCCAGTTAGAACTGGTTTTACCAGTTCTTGAGCTCCTCCAATTCTTGTGGAGGTGGGGGGGAGGTGATGTTCCCTTCCTCCAGAGGTTCAGACCATTATAGACAAAATACAGTATATACACAGTTGACAACAGAAAATACATACAAAATG